>NC_057844.1:9657500-10314166 GCF_910594005.1 Cervus elaphus | reverse complement strand
ACTTAAACCTGTGTCCGAGTACAAAGAAGAGAGCGACAGAGTGAAGTTCTAGGATAGCCTGTCAATAGAGAGGGGAGAGGGGGGCAGCAACTCAAATACCCACATGGTTTCCAGAAGTCTTGTGCTGTCATGGGGACAGAAACCTAGTCCCAGTTGGAGTCACTTTGCAATATTTATCTTCTATTTTTCCACCTACAATACACAGTTCCTTTTTTCCAAAAGATCGGGCAGAGCTGGAATGCCCACATCTCTTTGGGTCCCTAGTCCCATGGAAATGAGAGCATTCGTTTTCTTCAGATTCAGAAGAATCTGAGTCCTCTAAAGAGTCTGCGTCCTCTAGTAAACATCAGAAACAGTGAAGCTGCAGGCTCTAAATCACCAGGTGCCGTACCAGACGCTAAAAAAGAAAAAAGAAAAAGTGATAATAATAATCAGCAGAAGCCAGATCATTTAAAAATTAGACAGCACCCAAGTATTTGAGAATATGCTGTAGGGAACAATTTTGCTTTTCATTAGGTAGCAGGATAAATACACAGGTATCCTAATTTGATGATTTTCCTGTCATAGTAATGACATTTTTGAAAATGGGGTACTGCTTTCTTGGGAGTAAGAGCACTTCTACATCTGCTGACCTACAGAAAATTTCCAAACCGTGAAAAGTCTGGAGGGAATTCAGCGGCAGGTGGCAGCAAGTATTTCCAGTTAGCGTGCCTCTCAAATGCCTGTCATTGCAGGTGAAGGGCGGGAGCCTCTGACAGGGATCTGGAGGGCAGCTCTGGCGCAAACAGGAGATACAGCCAGCAGGCTTTTGAGAATTCCTACTGACTTTTGCATATTCCATTCTACTTCACTGATGCAAGCAACTTGAACAATGACTACCATAAATTTTTGTTATTGCTTTAGAATGTTGTACTTTTACGTCGCCCTTGTCCCAGTGACGTGGCTTACTGTGGCTTTTTACAGTCGATCAGGACTGATATTCATTCAGCTGCTCAGCTTCTAGCACTTTTCTGAGACTATGCAAAGACATAGGAAGTATATCCCTGTGAGGAGTTTGCAATCACATCGTTTCTTAATTACTTTAAAAACATTATTATATTTATTGAGGTGAAATACACATAAAATACAATTAACCATTTTAAAGTGCATATTTCAATGATATTTAGTATACTCACAAGTTGTGAAGCATGTAGCCCTCTCCAGTTTCAAAACGATGTCTTCCCCTAAAAATTCCCAGTACTCTTAAGTAATCACTCCCCAACTCCCCATTCCTTGGTAAGCCCCTACTCTGCTTTCTGCCTCTATGAATTTGCTTGTACTGAATTCATTATATATGTGTTCATAGAAATGATACAATCCGATGTTTTTTTTTTTTTTTCCTCTAACTTCTTCCACTTAACAGAGTATTTTAAGGATTCTTCCAAGTTGTAGTTTATATTAGTACTCCCCCTCCCCCCCTTATGTCTTTCATGATGTGCATATACCAGTTTCTTTTAAGCATTTATGTTTCTACCATTTGGCTATGTTGTGTAAAGCTGCTATGAATATTTGTGTACAAGTTTCCTCATGAACATATATTTTTATTTCTCTTGGGTACTATATTTGGAAGGAAATTGACAGGTCAAGTGATAATTCTATCTTTAACTTCTTGAGAAATCGAAACTGCAGCCACTGTGGCTGCACCATTCTACATTCCCACCAGCAGTTTATGAAATACCTACCTCTCCACACCCTAGCTAACATTTGGGAAATATAGCATACTGATGTCAATAACTCATCATTTTAGAATTTTATAGCTGGAAAAGTGCATCAAGAAAAGAAAGAAGATTTCAAATCAACAACCTAACTGTACATTAAGAAACTAACAAACTAAACCCAGAATCAGCAGAGGATGAGCATAATTAAGATGATCATGGAGATCAAGAAACAGAGAATGAAGAAGCAAGCAAACAAGCAATAGAATGAGCAGCAGGACAAAACAAAGCAAAACTTGGTTCTCTGAGAAGATCAACAAAATTGAAGTCTTTCACTGGATTAAGTAAGAAAAAAATGGAGAAGACACACATAACAAAAATTAGAAATAAAATGAGTACTGCAGTTAAAGAAATAAAAAGGATTATAACAGTACAAATAACTATTCATCAATAAATTAAATAACTTAGGTAAAATGGAAAAAATTCCTAGAAATGCACAGATCTCTAAACCTGGTTTGAGAAATAGTCTCAACAAACCTACAATATGCAAAATGATTGAATCAGTAATCAGAAACCTCCCAGAAAAGAAAAGCCCAGGTCCAGATGGCTTAACTGGTGAATTCTACCAACTAGTTAAAAATAACAGCAATACTATTCAAAATCTTTCAAAAATTAGAAATGGAAGGAACATTTCTCAACACATTCTATTTAGTCAGCATTACCCTGATACCAAAACCAGAAAAAGACACCACAAGTAATCTACAGACCAATATTCCTTATGTAAAGAAACACAAAAATTCTCAACCAAACACTAGCAAAACAAATTCAGTAACACATCAGAAAGATTAGACTCTATGATCAAGTGGAATTTGTCCCAGAAACAAGGCTTGTGCAACATAAGTAAATCAATTAATATAATATCACATCAATAGCATGAAGGAAAGATGATCTGAATAGACACGGAAAAAATTTGAATAAAATGAAAACCCCATTGCTAAAAATTCTCAGCAAACCAGGAATAGAAAGAGACAATTTCCTTCAGGCCAAATTCTTTTTGTTTTCGTTCCTTTTGCTAAATATTGTGAAATTTAAAGTGATTCCCTTCACTTTAAGTATGCATTGAATTCATCAGCTAATGTCAACACAGTGATTCTTTAAATAAAATTTCCAAATTCCAAAATTCTATACCTGCCTGAAATGAGCATTTACTTTTCTCTTTCATCTTACTCTTAGCAGGGCTTTGCTCAAGGCTGCAGGCTGGGTTTTGTTTTAGTTCATGTGTCTCGTTTGTTCATCTTAGACAAGAGACTAAGGTAGATCAGTCTATCCAGGGCTTCTTCTCCTTGTTGAGAGTTCACACAGAGTCAAGATAGAAATGCACACTGTTTCTTTCTGGGCTTCCCTGATAGCTCAGCTGGTAAAGAATCCACCTGCAATGCAGGAGATCCTGGTTCGATTAGGAAGAGCCTCTGAAGAAGGGATAGGCTACCCACTTCAGTACTCTTGGGCTTCCCTGGTGCCTCAGGCAGTAAAGAATCTTCTTCAGATGATAAAGATCGAGACCAGGGTTTGATCCGTGGGTTGGGAAGATCCCCTGAAGGAGGGCGTGCCAACCCACCCCAGTTTTCTTGCCTGGAGAATCCCCACGAACAGAGGAGCCTGGTGGGCTATAGCACAGTTTATCTTCACTTTTGGTCAAATATAACTAACCAGGGGAAAAGAAGTATATGGCAATCCCATCACAGATGGGTAGGCCAATAGACTTTATTCCCTCTCTTACACTGTAATATCACGTGTCAACAGGGACTAAAGAGAATATTCCAACCTACTAAATTCTGTCAATAAAAGTGTCATATAAGAAAGTAGAGAAGGAAAAAGGCAAAGATGGGGGTGCTCTATTAAGAAATGTTTATGTGAAAAATCCCCGGAGGAGGACATGGCAATCTACTCCAGGATTCTTGCCTGGAGTATCCAATGGATGAAGGAGCCTGGTGGGCTGAAGTCCGTAGAGTTGCAAAGAGTCAGACATGACTGAAGTGACTTAACACACACACATGTGAAAAGCAGGTTGATTTCTGTAATAGACTACAAAATCTCAGTGGTTTAAGAGCAAGATTATTTCTCACTCACTCAAAATCAAGTATAGATGTTCCTGGTCTTCTGGCTTTTGCAGTGGCTCTCTTCCAAATGGTGCTTGGGTATTTAGGCTGTTCCAATCTTCGATTTTATCTTGTTGCCATGCATCTTGCAACCATGAAGGGGAGATGAAAAGAAGGGAAATGTTTGCCAAAACCACTCAATATATTTAACCATTTTGCCATTGAAGTGACACACACCTTTAGCTCACATTTTATCAGACAAAACAAGTCCCATGATTTCACCTACATGGAAAGGTGGGGAGTATAAATGCAATTATGTAATCCCTGACTAGGCATTGATTGGCCAACTTCATTACCACTCTATCTAAAGGCAGTAGAGTCCCTGGTGATCGACCAGCTATTTGGTCTAAGACAGAAAGATGAAACATAGATGTTTGACCAGGAGCCTCTGTCAATCCTAAAGTTAATGTAGAATAGAAACTGAGATTGCAAATAAACCGTGTTGTTGTTGTTGTTGTAATAAGAAAACTAGAGGGTTTGTGAAATTTGGTTTAAGTAAAACTGCTCTGGCTTCTAGATGGATAATCAAAGCCTGTAATAATCAATAGCATTTGCCTAATACTTTTGTTATTAATTTTAACATATTCTATCTTTATACCAACTTTTGTGTATTTTGTATGGCATAATACCAAGAACAACTGATATAAAAATATAGAAGGAAATACGCTAAAAAACACTATACATCAAGATAAATTCTTAAACATATTGTGGCAATCCACAGGAAGATAATGTAAAATAAATTTAAAAAGAGGAATCAGAACAAATAAAAAAATATTAGACTTAAGTGCTAACATATCAATAGTTATCTTAAATGTAAGTGGTCCAAATGTATCACTTAAAGACAAGGATTAGCAGAGTGGATAATAAAAAACATGACCTAATTAGATGTGTCATAAGAAACTCACTTCAAAGTTAAGAACAGAAGTAGATTGAAAGTTAGTTAGTTAGTTAGTTAAGTCGCTCAGTCGTGTCTGACTCTCTGTGACCCTGTGGACTGTAGCCCACCAGGCTCCTCCATCCATGGGATTCTCCAGGCAAGAATACTGGAGCTGGTTGCCATTTTCTTCTCCAGGGGATCTTCCTGACCCAGGGATTGAACCCAGGTCTCCCGCATTGCAGGCAGACACTTTAACCTCTAAGCCACCAGGGAAGCCCAGATTGAAAGTATAAGGATAAAAAAAAACTGTGCCATGCAAGTGTAATCAAACAAGCAGACATGGGTGGCTATATTAATTGTGGACCACAGAACAAAGAAAATCACTAGATACAAAGATGTACACTGCATAATATTAAATGGATGAAAGGCTAAAACCATTTGCATAATGACATAAATGCTGAATATTTTCCAACCAAACAATAGAGCCTGAATATCTATAAAACAAAAACTGTTAGAAGTGAAAAAAATTAGAGAAATTCACAATAATCATTGGGGATTTCAGCACCTCACTTTCAGTTTATACAAACAGTAGATAGAAAATCAACAAGGACATAAAAAATTTGAATAATAGGATCAACAGGTCTAGTTAGTGTTTATAGAACATGTCACCCAAACACAGCAGAATGCACATTTTTCAAGAATACAGGGAATATCCACCAAGATAGATTATATTTTGTGCCCTAGAATACAAAAATTGAAACTAGAGAATTAATTCTCTTCCATCATGGACTAAAGCTAGAAATCAATAGCAGAAAGACAATGGAAAAACCTTTAAATTTATAAATATCAATAAACATGTGTCCAAATAGCCAATGGGCCAGAGTTAAAATCTCAAAGGAAATCACAAAATAAATTGAACTAAATTAAAATCAAGACATAGTATTCCAAATTATGTGGGATGCACCTAAATCAGTGCTAGAAGACAATTTATGACATTAAATGCTCTCATTAGAAATGAGAAATGGTTGTGAATAATAATAAATGAGTAAATTGTTATAAATTACTATCAAGAAATGGAAAATGAAGGTAAAAAAAAAAAAAAAAAAACAGAAAACCCAAAGCAAACATGAGGAAGACAATAGAGGAGAAAAAATATAAAGAAACAAAATCAATGAGATGACAATCTGAATCTTTAAAAATAACAAAATTGATATGTCTATAGCAATATAGACAAAAATACAAGGTAAAAATAAACAACAAACATCAGAAATCAGAGATATTACTATCTGGCAGCCAGTAAAAAACAATAATGAGGGCATACTATGACCAAGTATGTACACATAAACTTGGAATAATAATGACTAATTCCTTGAAAACCACAAACTAAGTCAAATGAAATGAAATACATAATCTGCATAGTCTGATAATGATTAAAGAAATTCAATTCATAATTAAAAACTCTTGAATAATATATTTCCAGACTGGAAAAATCTACCAAACATTAAAAGATAAATTAGTATCAATTTCCCACAATATTTTTTTACAGAAAATAGAAGAGAGACTGTATCTTAACTCATCAATATTACTCTGATACCAAAACCAGCCAAACATAGTACACAGAAAGTATAAATGATAAGGTAGGCATAAAAAACTTTATTCATGTTCTATCCATGGGCTTAATATATTTACTCAGCAATGTATGTCAATTACTGGCCAGACTTGAGGAATCTGGGAATGGCCTGTCTGGCCAGGGTTCTACAACACTGCATAGGCTGTCAAGGAGATTTGGGAGGTGAAGCCATCATTACATGTCCAAAAAAAAAGAAAAGAAACAGGACCAATTAGGAGAACATTCAATCTCTGTTATTTGAAATTTATCATTATCTTTTTAGTGTGAAAATATGGGAGATTTTCCAGTTTAAAAAGTCTACCTAAAAAAAAAAAAAAAAAAAATTCTACCTAACGGAACAAATAGAGGAGTAGGTTTCCCAAGCTGGTCACTAAAAATGTAAAAGGTTGCTACATCAAGAGTATGTCTGTGTATAATAAGCATCTCAAAATTATTTTACAAGCTATGGCAGTACCTAATATGTCTAATTCTAAATAATCCTTGTAAATTGTTACATGATGCTATTTATTGTGATCTTTAAAAGCTTAAAACATTTAAAAACCCTCAAAGCACAATGACTTAATTTGATAGAAGCTTATTTTTCTTTCCCATAATATCATGGCCAGACTAAGCTGGTAGGACAGCTAGGTGGAACTTGGGTTCCTTCCAACTTGTTGCTTTGTAGTTCTCTGAAGCATTGCCCTCATCTACCTAGAAATATCTAGGTTACTAGCTCATTCATATTTTAGAATTTGAGAAAGAAAATGAAACTCGGTCAAGGGGAAATTATTGTATGCATATATGTAGGCATCGGAGTTAAGACTTAGTCCATTCATTTTGAAGATCACGTTGTCTAATTTCACATGAAGTCTGACGTTCATCTCATGGCCGTATCTAGCCAAATGGGAAAAAATAATCTCTAACTGGATGCTCTATATCTAGAAACAAAGAGAGTAATTATTGACTAATTTAGGGAGAAGTGTAATATAGGGGAAAAATGTAGGTACATGAGAACTGTAAAGAATTCCATGGCTGAGAAAAATAGAAAAACAGAAGTAGAAAGGTAATAGACTTAAACTCAACTAACTTATAAGTTTGTATCATTAAAATACTAACATTGCCATAGTGGTTAAAAAAAAAAAACTTGCATAGGATACAGGTAAGTAAAAATAAAAAATGAACTGTATCTTGATCTGGATGGTGATTGTATAGTTCTATCATGTGTAATAATTTATTGAGCTCTAACCTTAAAATTAGTAGACACTGGGTACTTCACTCTGTGACAGTTACATAGAAAAGGTTCTACATTCACCATGTCTGGATTGCTTAAAACTTGCATATTTCAAGGAAATAATTACCTTCAAGGGTTGACCTTCAACACACTCTGGGAGATTGCTCTGAGTCCTTGAAATATTCCTCCTGATAGAGTTTTCCCATGCTTAAAGCCCTGGTCCATGAAGTATTTACAAAGAGCACTTTTTTTTTTTTTTTAATGGTATGCCTGCGGCTTTGGGCCATGCTCCATCAGTTTGACCAAATAAGTTTCCCAAACAATGTGATTTATGGTAAATGCCAGGCTTTTCTCTGGGGTTTAGGTTGGGATGTTTAGAACCTGAGAGCTAAAGTCAGTCATACAATGGTGCTTGAATATATGGTGGTGGTGCTTAAGTCGCTAAGTCATATCTGACTCTTGTTACCCTGTGGACTGTAGCCTGCCAGGCTCCTCTGTCCGTGGAATTTTCCAGGCAAGAATACTGGAGTGGATTGCCATTTCCTTCTCCAGGGGATCTTCCTGATCAAGGAATCAAACCCTGGTCTCCTGCATTGCAGGGAGATTCTTTACCAACTGAGCCATGAGGGGAAGCCCTGAATATATGACCCGCTCCTAATAAAAAATAACCCTGGACAGTAAGGCTTGGTTAACCTTCTTTGATTGGCAACAATTTGCACGTGTTGTTCAATATTGTTGGGAGAATTGAGTGTGTTTCTGTGTAACTCTCATGATACAGAAGGAAGCTTGTTCCTTCTTTCTCTTGGGCTTTGACCATGTGCTTTTTTCCTTAGCTGATTTTAGTCTGCATCTTTTTTTCCCGATAATAATTTGTTACCATGAGTATAAGGACTTTTTCTGAGTTCCGTATGTCTTTCTAGCATACCAAGGGTGAAGTTGGACTTTTCAGTGAAAAGATGGGGGAAAAAAAAAAAGGAAGGAAAGAGAGAGTTTTAGAAGTTAGAGAATTAAGGAGGAAAGCAATTTATTTATTTATTTACATAAAGCATTGTTAAAGCAAAGTGAAATTATAGCTTTATGGAATCTGATGTTCTGATAGATTTTCAGTTCAGTTCAGTCACTCAGTCATGCCTGACTCTTTGCAACCCCATGGACTGTAGCACACCAGGCCTCCTTGTTCATCACCAACTCCCAGAGCTTATTCAAACTCAAGTCCGTCACATCAGTGGTGCCATCAAACGATCTCATCCTCTGTTGTCCCCTTCTTCTCCCACCTTCAATCTTCCCCAGCATTAGGGTCTTTTTAAATGAGTCAGTTCTTTACATCAGGTGGCCAAAGTACTGGAGTTTCAGCTTCAGCATCAGTCCTTCCAATGAATATTCAGGACTGATTTCCTTCAAAATGGACAGTTTGGATCTCCTTGCAGTCCAAGGGACTCTCAAGGGTCTTCTCTAACAGCACAGTTCAAAAGTATGAACTTTGAAATTTGGCACTCAGCTTTCTTTATAGTCCAACTCTCACATCCATACATGACTACTGGAAAAAAAAATAGCTTTGACTAGATGTGCAATCACTGCAGATGGTGATTGCAGCCATGAAATTAAAAGACAATTACTCCTTGGAAGGAAAGTTATGACCAACCTAGATAGCATATTAAAAAGCAGAGACATTACTTTGCCAACAGAGGTCTGTCTGGCCAAGGCTATGGTTTTTCCAGTGGTCATGTATGGATGTGAGAGTTGGACTGTGAAGAAAGTTGAGCGCTGAAAAATTGACGCTTTTGAACTATGGTGTTGGAGAAGACTCTTGAGAGTCCCTTGGACTGCAAGGAGATCCAACCAGTCCATCCTAAAGGAGATCAGTCCTGGGTGTTCATTGGAAGGACTGATGCTGAAGCTGAAACTCCAATACTTTGGCCACCTCATGCGAAGAGTTGACTCATTGGAAAAGACCCTGATGCTGGGAAGGATTGGGGGCAGGAGGGGAAGGGGATGACAGAGGATGATATGGCTGGATGGCATCACTGACTCGATGGGCATGAGTTTGAGTAAACTCCAAGAGTTTGTGATGGACAGGGAGGCCTGGCGTGCTGCAATTCATGGGGTTGCAAAGAGTCAGACACGACTGGGCAACTGAACTGAACTGAACTGAACATTTGTTGGTAAATAATGTCTCTGCTTTTTAATACGCTGTTCTAGGTTGGTCGTAACTTTGCTTCCAAGGAGCAAGCATCTTTTAATTTCATGGCTGCATTCACCATCTGCAGTGATTTTGGAGCCCAAAAAAATAAAATCTGACACTGTTTGCATTGTTTCCCCATCTATTTGCCATGAAGTGATGGGACCAGATGCCATGATCTTAGTTTTCTGAATGTTGAGCTTTAAGCCAACTTTATCACTCTCCTCTTTCACTTTCATCAAGAGGCTCTTTAGTTCTTCTTCACTTTCTACCATAAGGGTGGTGTCATCTGCATATCTGAGGTTATTGATATTTCTCCAGGCAATCTTGATTCCAGCTTATGCTTCATTCAGCCCAGTATTTCTCATGAAGTCCTCTGCATATAAGTTAAATCAGCAGGGTGACAATATATAGCTTTGACATACTCCTTTTCCTTTTTGGAACCAGTCTGTTGTTCCATGTCCAGTTCTAACTGTTTCTTCCTGACCTGCATACAAGTTTCTCAAGAGGCGGGTCAGGCGGTCTGGTATGTCCATCTCTTTAAGAATTTTCCACAGTTTGTTGTGGTCCACGCAGTCAAAGGTTTTGGCATAGTCAAATAAAGCAGAAGTATATGTTTTTCTGGAACTCTTTTGCTTTTTCTGTGATCCAGCGGATGTTGGCAATTTGATCTCTGGTTGCTCTGCCTTTTCTAAAACCAGCTTGAACATCTGGAAGTCCATGGCTCACATACTGCTGAAGCCTGGTGTGGAGAATTTTGAGCATTACTTCACTAGCATGTGAGATGAGTGAAATTGTGCGGAGTGATTTGAGCATTCTTTGGGATTGCCTTTCTTTGGGATTGGAATGAAAACTCACCTTTTCCAGCCCTGTGGCCACTGCTGAGTTTTCCATATTTGCTGGCATATTGAGTGCAGCACTTTCACAGCATCATATTTTAGGTTTCAAATAGCTCAACTTGAATTTCATCACCTCCACTAACTTTGTTCACAGTGATGCTTCCAAGGCCCACTTGACCTCGCATTCCAGGATGTCTGGCTCTAGGTGAGTGATCACACCATCATGATTATCTGGGTCATGAAGATCTTTTTTGTATTATTCTTCTGTGTATTCTTGCCACCTCTTCTTAATATCTTCTGCTTCTGGTAGGTCCATACCATTTTTGTCCTTTATTGAGCTCATATTTGCATGAAATGTTCCCTTGTTATCTCAAATTTTCTTGAAGACATCTCTAGTCTTTGCTATTCTATTGTTTTCCTCTACTTCTTTGCATTGATGGCTGAGGAAGGCTTTTTTATCTCTCCTTGCTATTCTCTGGAATTCTGCATTCAAATGGGTATATCATTCCTTTTCTCCTTTGCCTTTCACTTCTCTTCTCTTCATAGCTATTTGTAAGCCTTCCTCAGACAACCACTTTGCCTTTTTACATTTATTTCCTTGGTGGTGGTCTTGATTTCTGGCTTCTGTATAATGTCTCGAACCTCAGTCCATTGTTCTTCAGGCACTCTGTCTATCAGATCTAGTCCTTTAAATCTATTTGTTACTTCAGCTGTACAATTGTAAAGGATTTGATGTAGGTCATAACTGAATGGTCTAGTGATTTTCCCTACTTTCTTCAATTTAAGTCTGCATTTGGCAATAAGGAGTTCACGATCTGAGCCACAGTCAGCTCCCAGTGTTGTTTTTGCTGACTCTATAGAACTTCTCCATCTTTGACTGCAAGGAATATAATCAATCTGATTTCGGTATTGACCATATGGTGACTCCCACGTGTAGTCTTCTCTTGTGTTGTTGGAAGAGGGTGTTCGCTATGACCAGTGCGTTCTCTTGGCAAAACTCTATTAGCCTTTGCCCTGCTTCATTCCATACTCCAAGGCCAAATTTGCCTGTTACTCCAGGTGTTTCTTGACTTCCTACTTTTGCATTTCAGTCCCCTATAGTGAAAAGGACATCTTTTCTTGAGTGTTAGTTCTAGAAGGTTTTGTAGATCTTCATAGCACTGTTCAACTTGAGCTTCTTCAGCATCACTGGTTATGCATATGCTTGGGTAACTGTGATATTGAGTGGTTTGCTTTGGAAACAAACAGAGATCATTATGTTGTTTTTGATATTGCATCCAAGTACTTCATTTTGGACTCTTTTGTTGACTGTGATGACTACTCCATGTCTTCTAAGGGATTCCTGCCCACAGTAGTTGATATAATGGTCATCTGAGTTAAATTCACCCATTCCAGTCCAATTTAATTTGGTGATTCCTATAATGTTGATGTTCACTCTTGCCATCTCCTGTTTGACCACTTCCAATTTGCCTTGATTCATGGGCCTAACATTCCAGGTTCCTATGCAATATTGCTCTTTACAGCATCAGACTTTACTTCCATCACCAGTCACTTCCTTAACTGGGTGTTGTTTTTGCTTTGGTTCTTTCTCTTCATTGTCTCTGGAGTTATTTCTCCACTGATCTCCAGTATCATATTGGGCACCTACCGACCTGGGGAGTTCATCTTTTGGTGTCCTATTTTTTGCCTTTTCATACTGTTCATGGGGTTCTCAAGGCAAGAATACTGAAGTGGTTTGCCATTCCCTTCTCCAGTGGACCACATTTCGTCAGAACTCTTCACTATAAGGTTAATGACAAGAGAAAGGATTTGAGGCATATGCTTAAGTGATTTAGAAGGGAAGAAATAACTTCCAAAGGACAAAAGATAATAACAGTCCTAATTAAAAAGATTGATTTAGAGTTTGTTTGCTTCCTAGACTTTATTTATGGAAAGCCCTCCTTGTTTTTCTTACTAAGTACAGAATAGAATTCTCTTTGGTTTAAAAAAAAGAAGCCAGCTACACACACACACACACACACACACACACACACACACACACACACATGTACCTTTGTCATTTCATATTTAGTCCCTTTTTGATGAATGAGAATTTTTTATTAACTAAGTATTCATTAACGATCACCCATATTGTTATCTTGTCATGCTTTATGTGCATTCAGACTTAGCGCACTTGAGTAGTGACTGTAATAAGAGATAAGATATGGCCTTGGGCATCAAGATTCACTGTCTGTTTGGTTAAATAGACATGCAAATACAGATATAACTCTATAACTGCATATGAATACATGACATGCAAATACATAAGTCTGTAATCAGGAATTTTATTGACACACACACATACACACAATCTACTTCTCCCCCAAAAAGCATAATTTACCAGAAAAATAGACCGTGGTACATGTCTATTAGTTATTTCTGTCTCTTGACAATGTACGGGTGAGGTACAAGTAGTCCCAGAAATGAAACCTATTCATTATCAGTTCCTGACCTGCTAACCTGCTAACCTGACCTCATGGCATCTTTCTGTTGTAAACATATGGTGTTTATGATGATGGCAATTTAGATAATAAAAGAGGAGGATAGAATTAAGAAAGAGAAGTAATATTCAAATGTCCATATCAAGATAGTATAGAAGGTATTTGAATTACTTTATCCCCACATTCAAGTATAAGAATGATAAAATACAAAACTATAATTACACAAAGCTATCTCAGATACTCATATGCATGTTTATATAGTTTTCAGAAGTCAGAGTAAACCAGAGACATTATTTTCAAACCTAAAAATTTTCAGCATTATCCCATTGCATTTCTACATTCCGGGATTGTCCTAGGTAGAAGGGACATCAAATTAAACAAAATAGATATGTTCCTACTTTATGCACACTGAAGGAGGCAGAAATCTTAAAAAAAATTATAATACATTACGTGTTACCGCATTAGAAGTGTCCTGACCTCCACAGACTGGGAGTAATTACAACCATTACTAAAATATGTAGCAGTAAAATAAAACAATTATCAAAACTAACATAAATAGGACATAAGTCCCCAGGAAATTCTTCAAAAGGCTAAACACTAAAAATGAGGCTCGTTTTATGATTATATTCAATTTTTTCATCTCATGCATATGCTTTATATGTGTTTAAAGGCGGAAGGTCAGTAAGCCTTCCCCCGTGAGCTCTGTGTATGCTCTAGTTGTGCATGTCATCAGAGAGGCAATGCTGTCACACAGATGGCCCCCTGGTCTGGCCAGCTTGACGAAAGTGCCTTTGTGTTCCTAATTAACTAGTGAACAACTGTGCCAATTGCTTTGATACATTCTAAACCTTCTGTTCTCAGACTTTTGATGGGCTGTTTATTCAGGAGCAATACCTGCCGGCTTTATTGGCCCCAGCACACCACTTTTAAAGGGCAGAGCGTCAGTGAGATTGACAAGGATTCCTCAGTTCCGAGGAAGATCATCAGGAAGCATTAGCCATATTCAGGTAGTCTGCTTTAGATCTCATTGATGAAAGGATAAAGCCCATGACTACAGAGTGCAAACATTTTCTGGCAGCAACTCAATAGATCTACAGCTCACAGTTTGGTAATGAGCTGCCACACCAACTCCTTCTTTGATTCTGGGAGTTCCCAAATCTCTAGCAGTGTTTAAAGAAGCAAGGTATCTAGGATCTTTACTCAACACTTGAAAGATTAGTAGTAAATTAGATGCTGACATAGAGAGTAAATTAGAACATCAAATGATACCAGGATAATAAATGTTAAAGAGCATGCCAAATTATATTTAGCATACAAAGGGAAGACATGCAAATGAAGCCCAGAGCCCCAGACCACTTTTGTGCAGATAATTGTGTGAGATGTAATGGGAGGGACAGATGTTATTAGCTTTTTAAAAATTTTCTTGACTGAGTGTAATGTAGATAAGATCATGTGATGAAATAACTATTTTTTCCATGTCAAATTAAAGAATATGATATTTTTCAAAATTAAAAGTTATAAATCCTCAAGCATATTTTTGGAAAGGTTCTTTGCATGTTACAAAGCTTAAGTTCTGTCTCAGGATCAGTGGTTCTATGATGAAGAAAGGAAAAAGAAAATAATACAAATGTCCAAGCCTAAAACATTTTAAAAGTATCTAATCTGTTTGATGTTAATAAAGGAGACTATTTAAATCAAGATATCTCAACCTTGGCACTACTGATACTTGTACTACATAGTTATTTGCTGTGGAAGAGTGTTCTTGCATTGTATGATATTCAGCAGCATCTGAGGGCTCTACTCATTAGATACAAGTAGGATTCATCCTTATTTTGACAATTAAGGTTTACCAGTAATCATGTATGTGTGTGAGAGTTGCACTATAAAGAAAGCTGGGCACTGAAGAATTGATGCTTTTGAACTGTGGTGTTGGAGAAGACTCTTGAGAGTCCCTTGGACTGCAAGGAGATCCAACCAGTCCATCCTAAAGGAAATCAGTCCTGGGTGTTCATTGGAAGAACTGATGCTGAAGCTGAAACTCCAATACTTTGGCCACCTCATGCGAAGAACTGACTCATTGGAAAAGACCATGATGCTGAGAAAGATTGAAGGCGGGAGAAGAAAGGGACAACAGAGGATGAGATGGTTGGATGGCATCACCGGCTCGATGGACATGAGTTTGAGTTGGTGATGGACAGGGAAGCCTGGTGTGCTGCAGTCCATGGTGTCTCAAAGAGTTGGACATGACTGAGTGACTGAAATCAACTGAACTGAAAGATTGTCTCTAAACATTGTTAACTGCCATCAGGGGTAAAATCAATTTAAGAACCACTAGCTTAGATTAGAACCAATGGACTTTCTTTCTTCTATATAAAGTGATGTAGAATCGTCTCTGTCAGCTTCTATGCTCTAAATATAACTATAAAATGCATTAATAGCTTAACAGATGAACAATGGATGACTGAAATGTGGTAAGAAGAAGGGAGATTTATTAGAAAGCTCAGGAGTGGGAGAACAATACAGTGGAATAACTCTTACAAAATTTCATTCAACAGAAGAAGAAAATCCAAGTCCATGCTTCCTGACCTCTGATCGAGAAATTGAAGGTGGGCCAGGTAAGCTCATTCCTTGCCAGTACTCAAGGAAAGTCCCCCCAACAACATAAGATTATCCCCATTAAACCAGCAAGGAGGATCATTGATCCATATGTCACACTAAAAATAAAGGACCAGTGGAAGAGCTCCCCTTCTGTAATAGATCTGAGGCTCCTGCATTCCACCTACTTTGTGACATTGCAAAGCCAGGGCATGTGGAGCCCCAGAAAGGAGTGTCTTTCACAAGCCCTGACTCAGTATTAGAATAGAGATGATAGGGAATCAAATTTGTGAATTTGAGGACAGATCAGTAAAATTCACCTACTCTGAACAATCTATAGAAAATAAACTAGGAAACAACAATAGCAACAGCAGCAACAAAGCCTCAGAGCCAGGATCATAGAAGGAGAGGTGAAATAATGTAGGACTGAAAGAGCATGAAGAGAAATTTTGGCTGAAAATCTCCCAAATGTGTTGAAAGACAAAAATCAACATAGTCAAGAGGCTGCACAAACTTTAATAGGATAAACTCAAAGAAATCCAAACCAAGACACATCTTAATTAAACTTCTGAAAACAAAAGACAACACAAAACATTTTGAAAGCAATCAGAGAAAAACAACACTTTATATATGGGGGAACTCCTATTCAAATAGCAGCATATTTCTCACCAGAAATCAAGGAGAACATGAGGAAGTACCACAACATTTTTTAAGTGCTGAAAGGACTCTCAACAGTAATTATATACCTGAGAAACAATTTTTCCAGATAACAGACAAAGCCTATAAAAGGTTAAGGAAAAGTCTTCACATATAAAGAAAACCATAAAACAACTGAAAGAATTTTAGAGCATCAGGAAGGAAGAAAGGACAATAACATATCATACGTTACAAAAATGTTTAAAAGATAGCACTCAAAATTTTACCAAGATGACTAATATATCGCAAATAAATACCAAGGCTGTTTTTAATACTTTTATAAAACTATCCATCTTTGTGCCCCAGCCTTTGCAAATCTGAAGTAAAAGCAAGAAATAAAACTGGTTATAATGCAGGAAGAGGTACAGCTTCTTTTGTGGATTCTCCAGTGAGCCCTGCTTTTCCTTTCCTCCCATAATTAGAGGGTTCTTGCTCCCTCTCTTGCTTCTTTGAATCCTTTTGTCCTGTTACAATCACTAGCTTCCCATTTTCATGAAAAACTCCAAGTTCCTTCCTTGAACATCAGTCCCTATATAGCTATGAGTTATTTCTCTAACTGTGGATTCCCTCTCAGAGGCAAATGTTATTGAACATTTTCATTTCAATTGATGTCTCCATTTCCTCACCTCTCACAATCCACTGCAGTCTAGATTCTTTCCCAGTCATCTCGCTGAAACTATATGTACAAGATTACAGTGGATCTCTTGGTTACAAAATTCATGGAGCACTCACGTGAACTTATCTTATTCAAACATTTGTGTGCATTTGATATAGCTGACCCATTTCTACTTCATGAAGTGCTTTTGACTTTGATTCCCATGATATGATAATCTGATATTATGGATATATTTTTACATGGGGATATTCTGTGACAGGTCTTTTACTTCTGCTTACTTTGCTGTTGGTTTGCAAATGAGCCCCCAAAAACAGAGGACAAAAAGAGACTGAGGAAAAAGGCACATCCCTCCAAATTGGTAAGTGGCAGGTATAATAAGCAAGCGAACTCACATAGGGGGCTTGCTTTTGAGCAGCCACAAGACGAGTAGATCTCTACAGCCATCCACCAAATCTTCAAAAAGTTTATATGGAGGTCTCCACTAGGTTCTGTCACATATACCATCCAGGTGTTCTCAGCAACACATTGTCATCTCAAGGCTGTGTCTTTGCAGGGAGAGCCCAAGTGTAAAGAACATTCCAAGGATGGCGAGTGTGTGAAGAACCTCAAATTGCCCAAGTCCGGCTCTCAGATCACCTGCACTCTTGTTTTTCCAACCACCTCCTCCAACACTTGTAATTCCTAATGTTACTTCAGTTTAATACAAGTTTTTTCCTCTTCTCTTTCTGGATAATTTACCTAGACTTATCAATTGATGGTGGAGTTATCAACAAACTCATTTTCTACACGATCCTTGTCCCAAGCGAAACCTCTCACCAAATTTATTCCTTATTTTTCATCACCTTTTATGGTGTTTGTGAAAATCACATAGATTCAACTACCTAAACAGAAATCTGTAATATTTGGCTTCTGTTTCTCCTTCTCTATTCATTTAAAAAGTTATCTGGCTTCAACCTTGATACTTCGGAAATAGGATTCTCCATATCCTCTAATCCATCCCCATAGATCAAGACATTATCTCTTGCCTGAATTTCAGCAAAAATCTCTTCACCAAGCTGTCTTCATCGATGTTTGACCTCATCTTCTTATTCATTAGGTTGTTCTTACCCTACAAAGACAGTGCTGTCCCAACACATAGATAAGATCATGCCATCCCTTTGCATTATGCCCTCAAGACATAATAAATAATAAATTAAATAAACTTTGCATGGTATTCAATACTTATTAGTAATTATACTCCACTTTTATCCACAGTATTTTCTGTTACCTCTCCCCATGTTTAACAGTTATGAAATTCTTTTATAAAGTGAAAAAGCAATATTTACATCAATTTTATAATCCCACAATGCTTTTAGATCCTGGATGCCTCATACTTAGTTTTACTCTCAAACAGTAACATATACTCTGTTTAGAACAACACTTTCTCCCCATCTTACCCTCTGTCCTTTTATTTTGGTTAATTTTCAGTTGTGAAGACATGTACTCTATGAATTCTTTCTTATCTAGTATTTCCTTTGTGTCCACATGGCACTCTACCCTTTCTGCTTCACCAGTCTTGGTTCATAACAGTGTGAGTAGGAACTACCTTATTATTTGTACCTATTTTCCTATCATTTTCTGCAGCTCTTTGAAGAGGGACATTGTCTATATTGTATAATATTGTCTCTCAGTCCTTATATTACTTGACACTTGGTAAATTGTGGACATTACTTTTTTCAGAAATAAATGAAAGATGACAATTCTAGAGTCGTAAAGGAAGGTGCAGTGAGAGAAAGAAAATAGGCTTCTTATTTTTATAAGATGATGATGACAAAATGATAACCAACTAAACAGTATTGTCACAGTTTTGTGAGTGATAATCTAAGTGTTGTCCAAATTTTTTATTACAAAACAATATAGTCAATAAAATATATATTTATTGCTATTGAATCAATAAAGTGACTTTTTCCTGATTTATTTGAGTACCCCTCTTGATATTCATAAAACCTCATAATTAAGGCCAAAGAGGGGAGCAGGTGAAACCCAAAGCCTTCAGGGAATCCACACACTACTTATTACCTTTTAGAATGCCTTTATTATATCACCAAATAATTCCTATATGGTCCTTTCATTAATATTCTCTGAAAGTGTACATTGATGATAAAATTACAAGTAGTATAAATTCTGTGCACAATATGTGATACATTTTGTTTGGTATTTCATTTACTTGGTCTATTAAGCATTATGAGATTATGAAATTGATGTAAATGCTGGTTTTTTTTTTTGTTTTTTTTTTTTTTTCCAATTTGAAAGCAGGAGACTAGAACTCAGAAAAACAAGTTGTTTAAAAATAAACAAACATCTTTTCCAACATAATGGAAGTTATCAAAATTATTAAATCAAGATAATATAAAAATCAAATTGTCTTTGGTATTTAAGGGTTGAGTTTCAACCTATCTGGCCAATGAAATATAAAAGAGACTCTTCATGATACATTTCAAGTATACAGAGAAGTGCAGAAAATAATACAGAAGGAATACTGAAAATGGTGGCTAAAATCTGGCTTCTAATCATAGTAATGTGACTTGGGCATTTGAGGAACTAAGAGGCCATTTAATCTTCATCTAATTCTTGCAACTTTTCTATATCAAAGAAATAGGATTTAAACTTGAAAACCTCTAAAGAAAGAGGATTTCCTCTCTCATGCTCAGAAAAGTTTTTTTTAATAATTTTTTACTTATATTGAAGCAATATTTGACTCTCTTAAATGTGAATCTAATAATGACAGTCCTTTGAACGCATAACAAGGGTTAAATCCTAGTCTTCTTTAAGAAGTTTCTCTCTTATCCTCTTCTGTCCTCCTCCCCTTCCAACCATTCATTCATATCACACCAAATCATTCTGTTTCCTAAGTGTAGGGTTTAAGCTGAGTTGCCATTTAGGAGAATAACAGGGTGCTGCCTCTCCTCTGCCACAGCCTTCTAGGAGAGAGAATGTTGATTTGAAATCTGTCTCACTAGGGTATTTTCCAGACTTTCACTGAGTCAGACAGCTCATGAGAAAGTGGAACCAATTGCTGTGAACACAATAGGAACCACAGCAAGTCATGGGTCTTCAGATGCATAGCTGCAGAGGTGCATTGCAAAGCCACTGCCTCCCAATCTATTCGTGTCTGCAGGAATTAACTTAGCTTCCAGTGAGATCAGAAAGTGGTATTTCCTATTTTGCACTTGAGGCTGTGACTCTGGCTGCAGATGTAGCCTGAGTGAACTGAATTCAAGAACATTCTAATGGATTAGGATTTCTACCCTGACATCGAACCCAGGCACTTCCTGGTCCTGTATACAGCCTTCTTTCTCCTGTGCCAACTCCCAAGTCTTCAGATACTCTCAAAATGTAAGGGATGGGGCTCCTGAGGCCTCCATTAACTAATAGACCAAAAACCTCACACACACACACATGCTCTTTTCCCTATCTCCTTTCTGAGTTTTAGCCTTTTCTCTTTTTAGAAACTCACATATGAGTGTGTGAGACACCCAGTAAACTCAAGCTATATACTCACTCTCAAGGGCAAACATTCACTGTATGCAAATATAGGAAAGTTAATTTCTCTTCTACCTCAGCTTTATTATCAATAAAAATAATAGCTTATTTTCAGAGTTGCTATAAGATTAAAAGGTATAGTTGTAAATGTGAAATATTTAGAATATTACTTGACACAAAATATGTGCCTTATTGTAGTAAGATTTTGATCCTGATGTCTTCAGCATACCTCCAACAGTCCATAAACTTCCCCGTTTTTATCCTGATCACAAAAGAAACTTTGATGCTACTGACACAGCAAGGGTGTGAGACCTGAATCTTAAGATGGACACCTGAGTCCATTCTGGGAGTCTTGCCTTCCAGTTATTGGGTGACCAACCTGCCAGTCTTTTCTTGGTATCTTCCTGGTTTGGGCACCAAAAGTCTGGGCATCCAGAGCATCTCTTCTGTCTCAGGAAGACTGGGATGCTTAATAAGCCTACACTTTACCTACCACCCCCTCTAGCTTCCTGAACCCGCTCACATCCTCATTTCAGTGATCTGTAGGGACTCAAAATTAGTTTAGATTAGAGGTTAGTCATCTGGTATCTTAATGGCCAGTGCAGATAAAAGACTCAAGGTTGACCTCACAGAGTGCATACTGCTACATTCACAAATGTCCTTCACATATTTGCATAGAGTTCTCAGTCCCTCCCTCCCATTGTGCATTCAATGCTTTCAGATAACTGCTGTTTCTTCCTTAATTATTGCATTCTGTGCTTTTAATAGCCTATTCTAAAAATGAACTTCTGATTCTTTTTTTTTCAGTGAGCTCGCCCCCCCTTTTGAACAATGAGGCTTTAGTTGGGTGTAGCCTCCTGTTGATGCCTCTGTGGTTCCTAAGAGCTTGTTAACTTAAGCTGCTGAAACTCAAAGTGTCTTGAAAAGTATACAAGGCACACACTTGAACTCAGAGCAACTAGATTTCTTTTTAATCTTTTTACTTACATTAGGTTCCAATTTCTTCTCAGCATTCATTTTACCCTTCCTAGTTGTGAGTTCATTTTTGTAAGAAATTGATAATTACCAATATTACTGGGTGCCTATTACAAGCTAACATCTGTGATCAGCACCTCCTTTAATACTCAGAATGACTCAATGGGTGAATAACATCCACAGTTTCAAATTGGGAAGGAAATATTCAGATGAGGATAGGTACATTCCCCAGGATTATGCAGTTGGAAATTTGAATTTAGATGTTTCAGACCTCAGAGCATCTGCTCTTCTTAACTACTAATAGAAGAAAAATGTAATTGAGCCATTTCTGCCCTGTAAATGTTGGGCAGAAATGATGCTTACATCTTGCATTTTATTAATCTGACAAAATACCCATTTGGCAGCACTCTTCCATAGTTATTTTGAAAAAGTTTATGTACAAGTTTAAGTGTATCAACTTTGAAGCAACTGTTTAATCTTTCAGAATTCTTTATTTAATTACATCCTGATTCGAGGTCATTTGACTCTTGAAAAGGTTGCCGCATGAATATTCAGATAGCTTAACTATTAATAGACTTATCTATATATGTACAAATGTCATAAAAACGTATATATCCATCAGAATACATGCATCTTAAATGCATTTAAGAAGATTTATATTTTATGTAAATAAAAAACCCTGATCAATGTACATTGAGTCACAGTAAAATGAAGAAGTGTAGACTGAACAAAACATAATTTTAGGTATAAAAGAGTCATTATTAATATTTTTTTCTATTTAATAATGCAAATCATGGAGATCAATACCTCCAGAAATGGTTTGAATATAAAGTGACTTTTTAAAATTCCCAAAATTTCTTATACAAATTTTCCCTAAATCTTGTCTTATTAACTGAAATTTCGCCTCATCAAGCCCAAACAGCTGAGCACCTTCCGTTGGAACAGAAGTTGGACAGAGTCACCAAGGTAAGTGAAGCTGATGAGAAGCAGAGCCAACCGCTCATGCTGAAATGGGAATGCCAGCGTCTACAGAGTGGGCACTGCCGTGGAGAACATTAGGATACCCCTTCCCATCAGTAGTGAGTTTCTCTCCTTTACCCGTCAGCCCTTCTCGATTCTGAGTTTCATTTACACGTGATTCACACATTTGACTTTATGAGTCTTCTGTGTCATGTCCTAAAATTCTCTAACTGATTTCATCTTTTCACCAATACAACATTTGATGCATCCACTGCTTGGACGTTGAAGAACCTTTATTTACTCACAATGTACTTGCCTTCCCCTATGTTGATAATTATTTTAAAATCTAAAAAAATATTCTCCAGTATACAAGAGTCAAACCTTTTTTGTACAAGTAATTTTCCCCCCTAACGCAGTCCTGTTTACAAATATGTGATACCCTTCTATCCTCCTTAAGCAGTCTCTTCATCTAGGCTATGCCTCTGCACCATTATTATTTTTTTTTTTTGCACCATTCTTTTATTCTGTCCTATCTATATACAAGTTATAAAAGGAATTTTCTTCACTGCATCACTATCCTATTTTTGCTTATTTCTTGTTATCAACGTCTATTTGATGGAAAGGGCCATTTAGAATTATGGTGGCTGATTTATTAGGGTGTATATTGGGTACTGCCATTAATGGTAAATATTCTGTTTTACAATTGCATTTTCCAAGTGCTACCTCTACTGTGGTAAGTAGCATCAACCTCAACTAATAGGAAATGAATGAATAAATATAGTGCTTTTCCCAAAAGCTATTTTCCCAACTTAAATTTGGACATCTTATGATATTGTGTCTGCTATTTTGGAGAAGCAATGTTTATAATTTTTTCCCTAAAATGATAGTTTTGACCTACCAACAGGCAAGATTCAAGTTTGATTGGGCTTTGTTTTTGTTGTTGTTATTATTTATATTCTGCTAAAATTCTTAAATGAACTGAGTTCTCTGTACCACAGATAATTCAGAGTGGCATGCCTTACTTCCTAATAACACAAGTAAAACATTAACTTGGAATAACATGGGCAGAGGTACACTTACTCATCGAGTTTACTTAATTTCAGAATGCTTGCCTTAGTTCTGTCAAAACAAACAAAAGACCTCTCAAAATGGAAATATCGTGTCTTTTCTTAAATATTTTCCTGCTTTCATGAACTTGATTTATTTATGTCTGGTTGACCATCACTTTGGATTACTTTAACTTAATTCTGTTATCTAAGAAATAAGGAACCAAAAAGTATTATGTCTATCATTTCACAATGTATGGCTAAAATAAGAAAACCTGTTTAAAAAATCCTGTCATCATACTCATATCTATATGGAAATAACCTATGTTTTGAACTTGTGCTATATTCAATATCCCATCTATGAGAGGCCAATACATCTCAACATTTTTTTTTCCATTTATTTTTATTAGTTGGAGGCTAATTACTTTACAATATTGTAGTGGTTTTTGTCATACACTGACATGAATCAGCCATGGATTTACATGTATTCCTTAAGTGTTCCGTGCGTAAGTGTTTCCTCCGGGTGTCACAGCAAGTGACCATGAACTAGGTGGCTTAAAACAACAGAAATGTATTCTTTCACAGTTCGGGGGGCCAGAACTCCAAACTCTAAGAAAGAAGCTGTCCTTGCTTCTCTACTAGCTCCGGGTGATTTCCAGAAGCCCTTAGTGTGCTCTGGCTTGCAGATACACCGCCCTGTCTCTGCCTCTCATCCTCATGCAGCCTCCTTCCCTGCATGTCTTCATGTGACCTTTACACTAGGACTTCAGGCACTGGATTTAGGGCCTGCTCTAATCCGATACTGGACCGCCTAGGGCTTCCCAGGTGGCACAGTGCTAAAGAATCTACCTGCCAATGCAGGGGACCCGGGTTTGATCTTTGATCCAGGAAGATCCCACATATGCCCGGGGAAAACGAAGCCCATGTGCTGCAACTACTGAGGCCACATTCTGGAGCCCATGCTCTACAGAGGAGCCACCAGAAAGAAAAGCTTGCACACAGCAGCTAGAGAGAAACCCCACCTCTCTGCAACTAGAGAAGGCCCATGCAACTAGAGAAAGCCACACAACAACAAACAGCCAAAAATAAAAAAAAAATAATAATTTTTTAAAAGAGCTAACACTTTGTTTACCATCCCCTCTTTCATTTCCCCTGACACAGCTAATTAAAATGCATTTTAAAATGGACTTTGTATATTAAAATGGAATCTCCATCAGCCTGGGGAAAAGACATGTGATGTGACACATCTCATGAATGAGACAATTTAAGAAACTGAGGTTGGAATGTTTCTTTCTCATGGAATAACTCAACCATCATGATTGTGGTACAAAAAGTTAGTACTGGATCAATCAAGGTCCCTTAACAGGCAACTGAAAATATGAGGCATGGGCTTTGAGGCCAGTTATTTTTGTAGCAAGGTGTTTTTTGTTTTGTTTTGTTTTAAATCAGAACCTATATGGATGGTGATGCAATGAAGAGGTGAAAAACCGATGCTAGTAGCCTGAATTTGTTCTTGTTGGTTGCACTTGCCAGGATAATGCAACAAAGATGAGCTCAGAAAAGAACTGTTTTGCAAGCAGAACTTAAGGAAAATAGAGAGAATACAGAGTGGAATGACAGGGTTGGAAGTTTAATTTGTAGTCATCTCCACTTAATATACAGAACTGACAAAGCAGCTGAATAAAAGTGGCCAAAAAAAATTCAGGCTTAAAAACCAGTATCAGAGTATAGTTATTACACCAACTTTATTTTATTTTTTTTTACACTAACTTTAAAAACTCTTAATGGGTATCATTTTCCCAGGAAATTCTTTCAGTTAGAAAAATATGGTATAGGAAAAAAAAAAAAAAATGTCATCTCTCTCTTATTGGAAGCAAGATAGGCTTAAAGTTACCCATACTAAATCTAGGGAAAGAGGCATGGTTCCAGAAGACTGGTGTGTCTGTTGACACATGAGGCTCAGAAGAATCAAGTAAATAAATTGATTAACTTTTTGAGAAAACTGTATGAATCAACAAACCATGGGCCTAAGATAACTGGTTTTTTTTTTTTAGACTTAAAACAAAAGTTTCACCACCAAATTCTATGGACAGGGAACAGGCAGAGATGATCAGCTAAAACAGAGTTCATATAATACCAATAAAATACCTAAGCCTTCTGAGGTAAGGTAAAAATTAAATTATCCTAATAAATTTTCAATCACTTTTAGCTACAAATAAAAATGTATCACTATCTTTTCCAATAAGAAAAGGCATAGTATTTTCTGATAGTTACTGATAATCTCCAATTTATATATATTTTTCTACCTATGCTTTCTTGTAACTGGAAAAGCAATTAAGATAATAATGGGCATAGAATCAAATCTCTGCTGAAATTTAAATCTTTTGTGTTTTTGGATCACTTGCTACAAGATACAGTATGGGAGAAGTTTCAAATGTCTTTCAAGATGCAAATTTAGGAGAAATTTATGAAAGGAATTTTTCTTCCAATGTTTTATTAACTGAAGATTAAAGCAGTGTTTTCCATTTTCTAGTTAATGTTTTCTACTATAACACATTGCTTCTCTTCAAAGCATCCTCTTATTTTAGCAGCAGGTACATTATAATATTTCAGGTAGGACATTTACGTAAACATGCCCACAACACAAACTTGAATATGTCTTTTCATGTTGCTAAGTCTGACTGAATCAGGCTGTGATTCACTCTTCCTCACAGCAGTAGATGTAGTAAGAAAACAGAAGACAATGTGTGTGTGTGTGGGGGGGAGGGTACAAAACACAAAGCTGTATTTGTAAATAAAATCAGGAAAATCTGATCTTAGGATAATGCATACCAAAGATGCAGTGCTAGCTACCGTAGTAAGAGAAAGCTATTTGTAATAAAACAGAAAGCCATGAAAGAAACAAACCTCAAAGAAATAAAAAACAAAATATGGTTTTATTGTTTAAATAAAAAAATCTGTTCAGACTGCATTTTTGGATGTTCAGAAAATGAGTGAGCTAAACACAAGTTATATGTTTTCTTGTCAAAACAACGGTGTGAAATCCATCACTGTTAAATGGGTGTCTGTGCCTGCGACTGCACTTCCGTAAAACTAATAACTGCGAAGAGTGCCTTTTGACATTATTTTAAGCTAGAATGCGTGATGAGATTGTTATGTCAATTATGAGTAGCTTATAAAGCAACAAATTACTTAGCCATAGGCATGGAAACACATTTGAAAAGCATGTTCAAGAGTTTAAAATATGCTTAAAAATGGATCCAGGAAAAATTCAGAACAAGTCTCGAGTGTCTGCAGAACTGAAAAGTAGAATATGTTCAAAATTCCTTACATTTTAAAAGATATTCCTAATGTGTTTTGCCTATAAAAGTAAATATATCTCAGTATAAAGTTACACATTACATATTATTAATATCACGTGCCTTACCTTCATGTCTCTGTCTAGCTATTCAGTTTTTGCCACATAATAATAAAATTGTGAAATTGAAATTGCTCATACATTAAAACAATAGAATCAGAGATTATATATATATATATATATATATAAAATATATGAATGTATATATGCTATATATGTGTGTGTGTGTGTGTGTGTATGTATATATTTTAGATTCTTTACCATTGTAGGTTATTGCAAAATACTGAGTGTAGTTGCCTGTGCTATACAGAAGGTCTATGTTTGGTATCTGTTTATATATGCTAGTGTGTACATTTTAATCCCAAGCTCTTAATCTATCACTTCCCTCCTTTCTCCCTTGGTAGCCTTAAATTTGTTTCTATTTCTCTTTTGTAAATAAATTCAATTGTATCTTTTATTTTTTAGATTCCTTGTATAAGCAATATCATATGATATTTGTCTTTCTCTGGCTTACTCCATTAAATATAATAATCTCTAGGCCCATTCATGTTGCTGCAAATGGCATTATTTTATTCCTTTTTATGTCTGAATAATATTCCATCATGTATATATAGCCCATCATTTTTATCCATTCATTTGTTCATGGACATTTAGGTTGCTTCCCAGCATGTCTTGGCTATTGTAAATAATGCAGCTATGAACACTAGCATACATGAATCTTTTCAAATTATAGTTTTCTCTAGACACATGCCCAGGAGTGGGATCTTTGGATCATATGGTAATTACTTCAGAGAATCTCCCTGCTCTTCTCCATGTTGGCTGTGCCAGTTTTCAGTCCCATGAACCAGACATGTTTGTTGATTCCTACCATACTATAAACTCTATGCTGGGCAGTGGGCAATAAAAAATTATTTATTCCATCAAGGAGCTTACATAGTAATAGCAGCAAAAGACAAGTATGTAAACTAAAGAGTATGATAACTTGGATTGGAAGAGCATCAGGAAGAGACTCAGATCAGGTCTAAACAAGTGGATCTTGAGAGCAGGCTGGCAGGCTAGTAGCCCGTTTGCTTGATGACTCTAACACACACAAAGAGGTCAGGGAAAACGGCACCAGAAGGGTGGGAAGCGCCCATAGGGTGTGTGAGTGAGCAGATTTCCGATTTGGTCAGCTGGGCTGGTAAACTCGCATGGCATGCCTAGGTTTGCTCATTTCAGGGATTTGGACTCAGCATTTGTCCTTGGTTAGGGTTTTTCAAAGTCTCTAGCTCTATGACATCTCCTCCAGGCCAGCGCTTGTAAGTTCTTTCGATAAGACATAGCAAGAATGAATGAGGACCACAGGGGAGGTGGGGATATGGGCAGGGTGGCAACAGTGTCTGTTGAAAGAATGGGCCAAAATGCACCTACCCTGAAAGGAGAATGAGGCCAGGGGAGAATTTTATGCCTCTGGCAACATGAAAGTTAAATGATCTAAGTTTTGAAAGATAGATAATTAAGAGTTAAGAAGACGAAGCAGAAAGTAGGATAATAATAATTTTTAAAAAAAGTAAATAACATGCAACATGCCACCTTCAGCAGATCTTAGTTTGTTTAAGAGTTTGTGTCTTTCTGCTTTCGTGTTTGCCATGAATGAGGAAGAGAGAAAAGGGAATGATTGTTTTAAACTTTTAGTTAGCCCTTTCTTTCAGATTCTGTTTTAGCTTAGCTAGTTTTCCTGGAAACTATGAGAAGGCTGTGACGATTTTAAAAAGAACACTGTTTGCATCCTCCATTCGCTCTTTTTAAATATGTATTGAAACTCTTCTCTCTGTCAGACATTGGACTAGGCACTAAAGATAAATTAGTAAACAACATTAGCATTCTTCTGGTCCTTGTGCAATTTGGGGAAGAAATCAGAGTTTTCAGTGTAATATTGTATCTGCTGTGTTAAGGGACTGTTCAAGGTACAATAGAAAAATGTAAAAGGGGTGTCTATACTGGGCTTAGTGGGGTTCCCTAAAATCCACCTGGAACCTCAGAATATGACTTTATTTGCAAATATACTCTTTTTTGTTTGTTTGTTTTTTATTTTTATTTTTATTAGTTGGAGGCTAATTACTTTACTAATTGTAAAGTAATTACAGGCTAATTGTAGTGGGTTTTGTCATACATTGACATGAATCAGCCATGGTTTTACATGTGTTCCCCATCCCGATCCCCCCTCCCACCTCCCTCTCTACCCACTCCCTCTGGGTCTTCCCAGTGCACCAGGTCCGAGCACTTGTCTCTCTTTATAGGTGTAATTAGTTAAGATGAGGTCATACTGGGTGGTGGGTGCAAAGTTCAATGATTGGTGTCCTTGCAAGATGGCCCTGTGAAGGCACAGCCATGTGGAGGGGAAGAGACCATGTGAGGATGGGGACAAAGACTGGATTGGTGCCTCTGCTCGTCTAGGGATGTCTAAAATTGCAGGCAGCCACCAGAAGTTAGGACAGAG
The DNA here is from genome assembly GCF_910594005.1 of Cervus elaphus. Taxonomy (NCBI): domain Eukaryota; kingdom Metazoa; phylum Chordata; class Mammalia; order Artiodactyla; family Cervidae; genus Cervus; species Cervus elaphus. The sequence continues at coordinate 10,284,851 of NC_057844.1, read as the reverse complement.
ACATGGGATGTTTCCTCCAGAGAGCCTGCAGAGGAACCACAGCCCAGCCAGCACCTAGATTTTGAACTCTCACCTCTGGAAATGTGAAAGAATATATTTCTGCTCTTTTTAAACCACTCATTTGTTAGGACAGGGCTTCCCTGGTGGCTCAGTTGGTAAAGAATCCGCCTGCAATGCAGGAGACGCAGGTTTGATCCCTGGGTCTGGAAGATCCCCTGGAGAAGGGAATGGCTAGCCACTTCAGTATTATTGCCTGGAGAATTCCATGGGCAGAACAGTCTGGTGAACTACAGTCCACGGGGTCGCAAGGAGCTGGGCACGGCTGAGTAACTGGAGTGTTCACTTTCAGCTGTTCACTTGTTAGGACAGCCCAAGGAATCTGATAAGGCATTTAATTCAAACCTCAGAAAAGAGAATGGGTGTTAAACGGAGAAAATACTCAAGCCAAATAAAGCGAGATGTATAAATATGTAGAGGAGAGGGAGAAAACTTTGCACTCAATTAACAAAAATAGGAAACTAATGCTCAAAACCCTCCAAGCCAGGCTTCAACAGGAGGTGAACCACGAACTTCCAGATGTTCAAGCTGGATTTAGAAAAGGCAGAGGAACCAGAGATCAAAATACCAACATCCATTGGATCATCAAAAAAGCAAGAGAGTTCGAGAAAAACAGCTACTTCTGCTTTATTGACTATGCCAAAGCCTTTGACTGTGTGGATCACACGAACTGTGGAAAATTCTTCAAGAGATAGGAAGACCAGACCACCTGACCTGCCTCTTGAGAAACCTGTATGCAGGTCAAGAAGCAACAGTTAGAACTGGGCATGGAACAACAGACTGGTTCCAAATAGGAAAAGGAGTACGTCAAGGCTGTCACCTTGCTTATTTAACTTATATTCAGAGTACATCATGAGAAACGCTGGGCTGGAAGAAGCACAAGCTGGAATCAAGATTGCCTGGAGAAATATCAATAACCTCAGATATGCAGATGACACCACCCTTATGGCAGAAAGTGAAGAGCTAAAGAGCCTCCTGATGAAAGTGAAAGAGGAGAGTGAAAAAGTTGGCTTAAAGCTCAACATTCAGAAAACTAAGATCATGGCATCTGGTCCCATCACTTCATGGGAAATAGATGGGGAAACAGTGGAAACAGTGGCTGACTCTACTTTCTTGGGCTCCAAAATCACTGCAGATGGTGAATGCAGCCATGAAGTTAAAAGACACTTGCTCCTTGGAAGAAAAGTTATGACCAAACTAGACAGCATATTAAAAAGCAGAGACGTTACTTTACCAACAAAGGTATATCTAGTCAAACCTCTGGTTTTTCCTATATGGATGTGGTTTTTTTATGTATGGATGTGAGAACTGGACTCTAAAGAAAGCTGAGTGCCGAAAAATTGATGCTTTTTAACTGTGGTGTTGGAGAAGACTCTTGAGAGTCACTGGGACTACAAGGAGATCCAACCAGTCCATCCTAAAGGAAATCAGTCCTGAATATTCATTGGAAGGACTGATGCTGAAGCTGTAACTCCAATACTTTGGCCACCTGATGTGAAGAACTGACTCACTAGAAAAGATCCTGATGCTGGGAAAGATTGAAGGCGGGAGAAGAAGGGGATGACAGAGGATGAGATGGTTGGATGGCATCACCAACTCAATGGACATGAGTTTGAATAAACCCCGGGAGTTGGTGATGGACAGGGAGGCCTGGCATGCTGCAGTCCATGGGGTCCCAAAGAGTCAGAAACAACTAAGAGACTGGGCTGAACTGAAGTTGAATTAAGGATGTTAGAATTTTATCTTCAGGGCTAGAATGAGATATCCAGTAGTCTTCATTTGAGAAACATAAAATTATTCTTGTAACTTTTGAAAATTACTGCAAGTGCATTGTGTTTTCCTCAGAAAATAAGCAGATGAAGGACAAATTGGATGGCAGAAATTTCACCCATGATGTTTTGAAAATCCAAATGGAAAACAATCATTATCTAAACATGCACTTGGGAATAGGAGCTGAGACTAGAAGTGATAGTCAATTATTAAATAGAATGGTTACTATTTGATAACTATTAAGATGCTGAGGGTAAAGAACAGAATGAGATCAAGAATGATCACATATCTACTTGAACAGCTAGGTGCTGAGAGCTGGGGAGAGTGAGCAGGCATGTGAGGAAAAGCTGACTTTAGGTTTGGACATAGTGAGTTGAGGTGGCCGTGGGACATACCACTGGACATGTGCTGTGAACAACTGGATATGTGGGTCTGAGGCTCAAAGGGAGGTGCTGGTGAAATAGAGTTGGAGAGGGAAATTGATCAGAGAAACAATTCAAAGATTAATGAAAGTAACTAAAATATGTGGGGCTTCCCTGGTGGTTCAGTGGTAAAGGAAAAAAAAAAAAATACCCCTGCCGATGCAGTTCATAAAGATCTGAAAGGTCAGAAAGATCCCCTGGAGAAGGAAACAGCAACCCACTCCATTCTTCTTGCCTGGGAAATCCCAAGGATGGAGAAGTTTAGCAGGCTACAGTCTACGGGGTCACAAAAGAGTTGGACACAACTTAGCAACTAAAGAACAACAAAAATAATGAAGGGAAAGGATAGTAGTGATGAGTGTTCAGATGACAGGAGGCATTTAAAAGCTACTAATGATGTAAAATATGCAGGACGTTATTAGAGAGAAACATTTCTAGAGGGAGGGGAAGTACTCCCTTTTATCTTTGAAGAGATTTGAGCATATGTGTACACTTGGAGAAAAGGACCAATAAAGAGGAACAAATTAAAAACAAAGCTGAGTGCAATCCATGAGAATTAAAGGACTCAGATCCAGAAAATAGGTTTGTTGTAGAGAATAATTATGAACTAATGAGGCATCCTTGATACCAAAGTGATTTCTTAAACTAAGACGTAGCATGGATTTGCTAACCGACAGTATATAAATAAAAGATGGCAGGCACCCTCAAGAAGATTGTATCTTTATGTGCAAAATCAAAAACCATCCCATTTTTCTTTTTAGCTGTGTTTAGTCGGAACCTTTAGCAGCATCATTTAATAGCAGAGATGAAGGGTGATATTGGACTGTGAGGGTTGGAAAAAAAATTGCAACAGGGAAAAATGCTTAAATAGCATAAATACCTGTATAAATCTTTCTAATAGCTTTTCCAAAAGCTAGACTGGATGTGTTTTATCACATATTCCTGGGCAACTAGAGGGTTTCACACCAACAGTATAGCTGGACCAGCTTTGGTACTCAGAACTTTATTTAGGAAATTTACAGAGATCACCAGGGGCATGGAAGTGGGGCACACATGCTAGTTTCAAACATCCCCTGTGAAGAAAGAGAAGGAAAATATTTAGGTGAAAATTAGGATACGTTTGAAGGTGTGGGATTTCAGAATGAGAAAGAGGGATGGGATCTGATGGTGTCTAATTTGTCTGTAAGGCTAGAGCTAAGGTTAATTGCTGAGAATAAGGGAGACAGGGAGTGAATAAGAAGGTTGGTGAATTCTTAAAGTAGCTCATGTGGGTCAAAAAAAGTTGACATAGAGAACATTGCAGAGCAATTTTTGAAGACCTGTCGTAGCACAGGAAACTATACTCAATATTTTGTAATAATCTATAAAGGAAAAATTCAAAAAATATAGGAATGTGTATTTGTAACTGAATCACTCTGCTATACACCTGAAACTGCATATTTAAATCAACTATACTTCAGTTAAAAAAAAAAGTGAAAAAATATAATAAATTCTTAGAAGAAACATAGTTGTTGTTTGCTAACACAGTATTGATCAAGGCTTTTGGTCATTTACATAATCGTTCAGAGATAACAGCTCAGGAAATGATTAAGAAAAATGCAGGGCTTCCCTGGCCATACAGTGGATAAGAATCCACCTGCCAATGCAGGGGACATGGGTTCAATCCCTGATCTGGGAAGTTTTTACACGCTGCTGAGCAGCTGAGCCCATGCCCAGCTACTGAGGCCAGGCTCCAGAGCCCAAAAGCTGCAACTCCTGAAGCTCACACGCCTAGGGCGTGGGCTCCACAGCAAGAGACGCCACCGCAGTAAGAAGCCCACTGACCGCAATGGAGTCGCCCTGCTCACGGCAACTAGCGAAAGCCCATGCAGAGCAATGAAGACCGGTACAACCAGAAACAGACAAATCATTATAAAGCAAAATGCAGTTTTCCTCTTTCTGTTGTTTTTGGCTCTTTTCCTTTATATCTCTCCTTTAAAAACGTTTTGTTTATTTTTTCACTAAATGTTCACTTTTTTTTTGCTGTTTTCCCCACATTAATTTTCAACAAGCAGATGCTTTTTTTACCCCTTGTAGAGTCTACTCTTATTATATTTAAAATTTACATATTTGCCATTTAAAAAGTCAAATAATACTTCCAGTCCTGTAAGGGAAAGCAGTTATCTTCTAGCCTTACCATCCCTACCTTTAGTCCCTTGACGATCAAATACTTCTGTTTGAACCGCTACTTCTGGTATTAACCTATTGAAAGTTGAGACATTAACTTTTTCTCGTAATGTTGCAGGTCAGGATTTAACTCTCTTGAGCCTAGCACTCATCCCCAGCCCCCATCCCCCTGACATAATTCTATGGCTTTATTGGTTGCATTAGCTTTTTTTTAACTAATTTATTTTTTTTAATTGAAGGATAATTGCTTTACAGAATTTTGCTGTTTTCTGTCAAACCTCAACATGAATCAGCCATAGGTATACAGATATCCCCTCCCTTTTGAACTTCCCTCCCATCTCCCTCCCCATCCCACCCCTCTAGGTTGGCACAGAGCCCCTGTTTTATTTAGAATTTATAATATGCTGTCTAGGTAATGATTATTCAGATCATAAAAAAGCCTGTTTTCCCTTGCCCAACTTTTTTATCATCAATGCATTAATAATTGCCTACCTACTTCCATGGCTGAGTTTTCTACCTACCCTTGCACTAACTCAGCACCAGATTTCTGGTAGAAGCATACATTTCCTCTCAATATGGTAAGTCATCTAGGAATTTGTGTGTGTGTGTGTGTGAAAGTCACTCAGTTGTGTCAGACTCTTTGCAATCCCCATGGACTGTAGCCCACCAGGCTCCTCTATCCATGGGATTCTCCAGGCAAGAACACTGAGTGGGTTGCCATTTCCTTCTCTAGGGAACATTCCCAACTCAGGGATCAGACCCCGGTCTCCCACACGCAGGCAGACTCTACCATTTGAGCCAACGGGGAAGCCCCATCTAGGAATTTACTAGTTCTATCTGCATACTTTCTTTCTCACACTTTCCATCTTTCTCTCACGATATAGTCTACGCTTTCTATCTCTGACAGCTCTCATTTGGGATTCCTTTTATAGTCAGCTCAGGGACTCTGTCTCTTTCCTGTTAGTTATTTTACTTTTTTCTAAATGAGGGTTTTTTTTGTGTTTTTTTTTTTTTTTTTGATGTAGATCATTTTAAAAAATCCTTATTGAATTTGTTACAATATTCCTTCTGTTTCATGTTTTATTTTATTTTGTTTTTGGCTGTGAGTCATATGTGATCTTAGCTCCCCATCCAGAGATTGAACTCACATGCCCTGCAATGGAAGGTGAAGAGTTAACTGCTGGACCACCGGGGAAATCCCTAGCTATTCTATTTTGGATGCTATCACTTACACTTTCTTTTGGAATATAAACTATAGTTGTAATGAGGCAAAAATTGCACTGGACAAATTTAAACAAGCAAGGAAGACTTAATTCATGGCTATTATAACAGGGGAGTGAGAACAGAACTCTGAGTTCAATTCTGCTGAAACCAAAGGATGGCACGTATTTAAGAGATTGTATGCAGGAAACATAGGCCATCTGTGTTTGCTGTTGGCTTTTCCAAAATAAAGTAATTTCTCATACTTTTAATACAGGAGGTAGTTTTACAACTTGGAGGATGGTGCCAGCCAAAGTTAGGCTTTGACTCTGCCAGGGAAATGGAAGATAAGACCATGATCTTCCTTGGTGATTGCATTACAAAGGGATGGCTCCCAAGTCCCAGAGAAAGATATGCCTGATTTGTAAATCTGCCCATGCCTTTTAGAAAGATTTACATCCCAAAGGAGCAGAGAAATAATTTATAATTCTAAGCCTTATAAAGTAAATGCTCGAAGAAAAGGAAGCTAGGGACCTGGAGTTAGGAAGAAGCTTGTCTAAGTTTTAGTGCTGCCAAGGGGAATGTTAAGGTCTTCTAGGTCAGCTGCCTTAGGAAGGTACTTGGCTGGTCTTTTGAAATATTTTTGAAACATTTTTGAAATTTTATGTTTCTTACACTTGAGTAGCTGTTCATTTTGATAAAGAATTTTAGATTGACAGTCATCTTTCCTCATATTTTAAAAGGCATTGTTCGAGTACCTTCTAGCTGCAATGCAGGAACTAAAAAATTGGATGCTATTCTTATTCTGTATTCGTAATATATTCACAGTTTTTTCTCTCTGTAAGATTATAGTCTTTTTTTCTCCTATAATTCTGAAATTTTATACATTTTTGAACAGAGTCTTATTTATTATTGTCTTTAATGGCATCACATTATCTCTAACTGAAAATTATAGTGAATTAACCAAACCTGGGCTATTTATGAAAGGACAGATAAAATATCATCAGTTGTTATAAATTAAGTTTTTTAAAACTAAAAATAATAACTATACTGTATGGTAGGAGAAACTTAAATTGTGGTTGTTATGGTTGAAATAGGTGTAATTCTAGTGAGTGAAAAAAAAAATGTAAGCCCATCATGAGTAAAAAGTTATTCCTTGAAAATCAATATTGACTCTCTGCAGATCTATTAGCATATTATTAGCTAGCCTAAAAGTCATATTAAGATAAGAGAACTATATTCAACATTCTGTGATAAATCATAACAAAAATATTAAAAAAATTATGCTTATATATGTATAACTGAATCACTTTGTTGTATAGCAAAAATTAATGCGACACTGAAAATCAACTATACTTCAATAAAAAACTGATAAATAAGACAAGAAAGTTGATTTAACAGTTATTGCAACATGAGCAGTGCCGACAATTTGATTCATTTATGCTCACAGCACTTTTAGATACTTCCTATGAGTCCACTGTTTCAATGTAGAAATTCAACATGAAGACAAAATTTGGTTTCTAGACATGAACTATCAGGAAGCAAATTCTAAAATTCCTGCCTGTCTACTCCTCTGGTGATCATTCTGCTCTTGCGTACAAAATCCCAGCATTCTGGTTTTTACTCTTGACTCTGGCAGAGAGTTGAGGAGATCCCTCACCACACACTGCCTGCCTGGTGTAAGCTGACTGCGTGACGTCATTCTCTCCACGGTGGGGAGCGGAACACCTCACTTGTCACAGGCTATTGAAAATCATCAGCTTTCATCAGTGGATCCTGACAATGCAGAAGAATGATTCACATGAAGGAAGCAGAGGGCATAGCATTTCAAAAGTGATCTCTAAAGACTGATTATTTCTTGTCCTTGACACCCTGCCAAGGGCTAGATACATCGAACATTTGGGATGTGATGGAGCCTACAAATCACTGGTTGCCTAGAGTCTCCCCGGGCCTACCGGTGGACAGCATGCTTGACTTTAGTTCAGTTTTTATTACATGCTGTAAACTTTTGATGGCTCTGATATGCCTTGTCATTGATTTGTCAAGATTGGACTCTGACAGGGTGTCTGACCTGATTGAAATCAAGAATGCTCTACTGGATCTTGTAGAAATAATGGGAAAACTTCTATCATAGGACCCTGGGCAATGGAATACATTTCATTATGATGCTGCTGAAACAACAAAGAGAGTTATTCCAAGAGCATTTTAGTTAGAGTGAAGGGGTTTACCTTGGACTGCAAAATGTATAATTTAATCATATATTATAAAAATTTAAAAGACATAAAGGCACAAGTTATATATTTTGCTAAGGGCTAATTTTGGTGGTAGAAATTTGTGCATCCGATACCTATTGCTAAGTGACATTTTGTTGTTTTACTGCAGTTGATGTAAATGATGTTTTTGGTACACAAGAGAAATCACAAAAGACTTGTTATCAACAGAGAGATAAACTCTGCTTTTGTTATTCCAGTATTCAAAGGGCTCGCTTGATAATATTTGAAAATCTTTTATGACTGACTCATGAAATGCAGTTTCGAACAAGACAATCTTGCTCCTAAGAAGACTATCGATGATAACAGTGGTTTACCCTGTGGAGAAAGGATTGTGGATCAGACTGTTTTTTTCTTCTTCAAAGATATTTCCTACTCATAAAAACTAGTAAACAGGAAGATAAGGGTATTATTTTAGCCACCCTAAATCCTAATCAAAGTAGCAGAGTGCTGGTGGAAAGGAGTAGCCCCAAAGCATACGGCAGGTTGATTTTGTAATTTTTCGATAGGGGAGTGCCCACTTGTAGATTAAAAGATGCAGTCCAGCACTACCTGGAAAAGTTGATATTTTGAAGAAGTTAAGTAAACAATCACTTTCAGGCCATGGGTTTAGAAATATTGCAAAGCAAATAAACAAAATCTTTCATGCAAAGAGTCCTTTAAAGGTAGGAAGAAAAAATTACGGGTCATAAATGTCATTTTCTTCAAAACTTATCCCTTTCCTCATGTTTCTCTGTCCTACATGTGAAATATTATCAGTAAATTAAAAAAAAACAGGGCCCAACAGTAGTTAATGTGGTAAAAACAGATTTTATTCAGGAACTATGTGACAGGGGAATAGAGACCTCAGTATCAAATTCAATACAATAACAAGTGAGGATTTATAGTCAGGGAGTGAAAATGGTTGCTTTATGGATGGGGGATTATTAAAGAGGCATTAAGGGCAAGTCAAGGTATTCAAATATCACCTGGGGGATGGTGGAAGATGAGGAATTTGAGATGTCAAAAGTAAGGGATTCTCTCTAGACTAACAACGTAGCTCAGTCGGTAAAGAAACTTTCTGCAATACAGGAGACCAGGGTTTGATTCCTGGGTGGAGAAGGTCCCCTGGAGAAGGAAATGGCAACCTACTCCAGTATTCTTGCCTGGAGAATCCCATGGACAGAGGAGCCTGGTGGGCTACAGTCCATGGGGTCGCAAGAATAGGACAGGCTTAGCAACTAGACCAGTACCACCATTCTTGCTAACACTGTGCTATGCAGGCCCAGAGACGTGGGCCCATAGCCCGGTCTAGTCCAGAAGAGGGCACAAGGTAGCCTGATGTCTGGTCCAGGAGAGTCTCCATCAGTGGTAAAGACGTTTCCACTTTGGCACTAAGGCCATGGTGCACATCGATTGCAATCCTTTTCTTTGCTATTTTTCATGTTATAAAGTATTATTCTGAAATTAATTTATGCTCAGAGCTTTCTGATACCTATAATTATCTTTTATGAAGGTCTACTATCACTTTAGAGAAAACTATATTTTATCTAAAACATACACTTAATATTTGAAGCAGTTAAGAACTGATCACAAGTTTTTGGAGAAGTGGATGAGTGGAGTCAAAGTGACTCCAAAGTGGCTTTGGAGTCAAAGTGACTCCAAAGTGGCTTTGGAGTCAAAATTTCCAATCTTGATTCTATTATTTGTTAAAGTATTCTATTATTTGTTAGCTATATAAACTTGGACATATTACTTACTTATCATCTATTCCTCAGTTCCTTAATATTTAATATGGAGATCAAATATCTATTTTATAAGAATGCTGAGGATGGTATAAAATAAGATATGTAAAGATTTTAAGTGGGCTAGTGCCTCATCACATAAGAGCTTAATTAATGTTGGCAATAGTCAAAATAAAGATAAAGAGATTAGTTTAAATAATTTTGCTTGACTTGGAAAAAAAGAAGAAAAACAAGCTTTTTAGAATTGAATAAAACTCTTTAAAATTCTGGACTCTGAATCCTGTCATTGCAGAATGCCCTCTCTGTCAATGGTGGTTTTAAATCTGTTATTTATACTTGAGCAGCTTCTCAATGTGATAAATTATTCAGAAATATACAATGTCTGTACTTACTTTAAGTTTAGAGGAGATAAGGTAATAGAGTATCTGAATTTAAATAAAAAATATCAGTCTTGGTCCAGAAATAATGATTTTAAGTATTTACAGAAACGAAGCAAGACATATACAGAAGTAAAAGATCTGCTAAGTTAACTAGTTATCTACTTGCATTTGCTAAACACAAATATAAGCATGTGTGTCTTTTAGAGACTTTTGATTCTAATTTTAATTTGCCCATGAAATGGAATTTTTTGTTTCCCTTGGGAAGCAGCTTGCTGTACAGTTCTTAATATTTAACATTCGGAAATGTTCGTCCACCACCTTCAAAATGTTCACCTGAATTCAGCTTTACTTTCCTTGTTTTCAAATCTGATTTAGTCCATATTTTTTTAGCATAATCTACTGCCATACTCTACAACGCATTTTTCTGAATTGGCAATGAGGAAACATAATATTATAGTGTTATGTAATTAGAGGATGACAGTCATGTTAATTTAAAACACACTTAGAGTCAGTGACCCATGCTATTGCATTTTTAAAATATGATCAAATGATGTTAAAGAACCTGCTGTATTTCTGATTTATGTTTACTTAAAGTTCTTATTCAATCTTAGTGTATTTGTTGTTCAAATCCAAAGTTATGCGATCAACATTCAGAGGTTCTTTGTTATTCTTTAACACAGAACCACATGCTGAACACTGCTAAAATAAATCTTAACTTTTGGCATAAACAAATAATTTGAATTAAAAAAAAAATTACTATCACCTACTCTGTGTGTGGGAGTTTCCCAGGTGGCACTAGTGGTAAAGAACCTGCCAGCCAGTACAGGAGACATAAGAGATGCAGGTTCGATCCCTGGGTTAGGAAGATTCCCTGGAGAAAGGCAGGCCAACTCACTCAGTGTTTTTGCCTGGGGGATCCCATGGACAGAGGAGCCTGGTGGATTACTGTTCATAGGGTCACAAAGAGTCAGACATGACTGAAGCAATTTAGCATGCCCTCTGTGTAAGGCTAAGTATTCTATTATCATCACTTAATGCTGTTCCACATGGTAGAAACTGACTACATTTTTTATGGAGAAAATCAAACTTGGCCAACCTTAACAAGGGAAGGTACAGAAGATTCCAACACAGTAATCAGTGGGACTTCCAGGGGTCTGTCCTTTGGATTTCTAAGAGAACAAATGCTACCCAGTTGTAGCAGAAATGGAAATAAGATGTTTTTTCCAGCTTAGAATAGGAGCAACTTTTAAAATTGTTTAATGACTACCTTTTTCCAGTGTAGCATGAACCATCAGTGAGCAATTCATGACAAATTGACATTAAAAAAAAAAAAAAATCCTCGTTATGTTAACCTTGCTTTATCTATTGTTTGTTAAAAGAATATTCTCAAAGTTTGGTGGAGACAGAGGTGGAAAAGAAAAAAAAAAAAGAAATGGAACTCATTCAAAATACATGTTAGCATTGGAAAAAGTTCTTAATTTTATTTTCTAATTTTACTACAAATTAGGAACCAAATTGGGAACCAAAATGAAGTGACTTAGTCACAGCCACACATAACACTTTCTAAATCAATTTCTCATTACACTGCAATTTCATACACTGCAATTCATGCACTGCAATTTATACAAAGTGTGCATTCTTATTTCATTTGATCTTGTGGTACAAAGTCTTCCTATCAGATTAGGATGACAGAGAAGTCTTTATCTTCAGTTTTGATATTGTCTATAGGTATAAGCTTATTGATGTAATACTTCTCTAAGTGTTAGTCACTCAATTGGGTCTGACTCTTTGCAACCCCATGGACTGTAGCCCACCAGGCTCCTCTGTTTATGGAATTCTCCAGGCAAGAGTACTGGTGTTGTTTGCCATTTCCTTCTGCAGTGGATCTTCCCCATCTAGGGATTGAACCCAAGTGTCCTGCATTGCAGGCAGATTTTTTTTTTACCATCTGAGCCATTACTACTCTAGATAGTAATATATTCATTTCTTCACAGAAAATGTTTTACATGCCCAACAAAATTTGTACTTTGTCTTTCACTTTTCTAATTTATCCCCTTCCTTGCCAGCTGTATTCTTCTACATAATCTTGCTACCTTTGGTGAAATCAACATTTACTCCCATCTTTCAGAAGTCACCCTTTAATTCCTCTCCTTCTTCACTTTGGCTTCTATTGAATGAACTGATTAGCAGCATGATCACCTTTTTATCTCCCTTGGTAAACTATACGTTCTTTAGGGAAACAGCTTAGTCTTGTTCACCTTTGAATTCTTAACATATGGCAAACTTTCCTGCACAATAAGTAAATCACTAATGAGTATGAAGTCATACATGTTTATTTGTTTTCAAGGCAGTAGCACTTATATCCTACTTTCCAAACTACAAATTCCAGCACATACTGTGAAGCAGTCAAATCTTGCTTTAGATCATACTCTCCTCAGGTGTCTTCTGATATCCGTTGGTTCTCCTCTTGAAACAGGAGGGCACAATCTTTAAAAGAATGGCATGGCCATAGGACACGGCAAAGACTTGGTTAGAACCAACTAGGTATAAACGGTGGACTATTCAGCTTCCAGTAGAGCCCGAGCCTCATTATGTGTTCATTGTCATACGTTAACATGCTAAATGATATACCCAGCATATATATACTGGCATAAATATATGCCAGTTCTGAGTCTAACCATAAAAGGCCAAAAAGTGACTGCAGGTCATATTCCCGGAAATACCCACCCCACCCCCCAAAATAATTGGAATAATCTTTCCACTAATTAGCCCTTGATATTACCCAGTGCCTAAAACCTAACCACACCATCTTTCAAAGCTCTCACCTTCTGAGATGGTATACATTCTGTCTGTGAAGTGTGTTTCTCTCTCAATAAATCCACTTCTTACCTACTGTTTTGTTTCCCAGTTCTTTCCAATGAAGCAAGAACCTCAAATTCACCAGCAATACCCTGGACTAAGCAACAGTTTCTTAACTGGTTCTTCTCACACCAATTTCTTAAATGATTGTGTCCACGTTCAAATTGTCCTTGTGTTGATATCTGCATTTATGGGTATATATTATCCAGTGTCCTTTAAATAATTTACAACTCAGGTTTTCCCTCAGTTCTACACACTCATTACTTCCCTAGTTGTTGGTCCTCAGATCAGGTCTGAAGGAAAAATAATACGCCTCGTATTTATTTAACCAAGCAATCCCCAACATGAGAGTTATGTGTCCTAAAGCCCTGGCCTTTAGGAAATCCATATGGTCACCTTTTTCAAAAAGCATCTCCTACTCTAGAGCAAAGGATGAGGAAGAACTTACCTCCACACACTCAGATCCTAAATTACACATCCAAATATTCTCCTCCCCCAATATCCATTCTACTTTCACTTTGTCCAAGTCAGTGGAATAGTGTCTGTTCAAGGCAAACAACCGTCCAGCCATTCTAAGTGATGATTTTGTGAGTCCTCTGGCCTTCCCAGCTCAGAAAGAGGAATGGGATGCTATTTGAAGTACATCCGCTAGCTGAATCCTTCCTGTCCTGTAGGGGACAGTAAACTCTAGGTAAGCGTGTCCACACTGAGCGTCACTTGCAGGGCTAGCCATGCTCTGCTGATCCTCCTGGATGATCCCCAGCAAGGGCTGAACCCATATTGCATTCACCTCACAATGACTGTCCAGGAACACCAGAACTCCTGGACCATGGGCTGCTCCAATCATTCTTTCTCCAATCAACCCCTAACACTTAGATTTCTGTTTACTTTAATGTTTCCAGAGAGGTATTTTTGGACATACTCATCTAGCTCTCCTTGCAAATCATCGAAGCCACTATCATTATCCACAAAGATGATTTCGTGCAGATGACGTGCTGTGACTCTGTTCCTCATCCTGAACAGGGCCAACAAAGCTTCATCACAGAAACAAATAGAACACTAGTGGCTTAGTGTTGCTTTGACTAGACAACCCAACTCTGCGAGTTAAGACTTTTCTTTACATGCTACACTCCTGTTTCTGGCAAATCTTGATGGTAGCCTCAGTACTGACTGATACAAATACAAAGGCATGTTTCTGATACCCTATGTATCATAATTCCTGATGACTCTCATTAAAAATAATATCGAATCCAGAAGGGAATTTCACATTTCCTTTTTCTGGATCTTTAATATGATTAACTATTACATGGCAATTTTGTTTTCCTTGATGTATGTTCTCATACCTGACTTAACATGAAACGGGGATAAGATAGAGTGGAGAGGCTGGATGATCCACAGGCTCAGACCCCTTGATGGATACATTCTTAAACAACTGAGTCACTTCACTGAAGATGAAATAAACAAAAAGCAAAACTGTCCAGGACACAAACATAAAACGATACCCAACAGAAATATCATACTTTGACATTTCTCATTATTGACCTAGCAGAGCAGAAATACCTTTTTCAATTTCCAGGAGCAAAAGTTGTTGCAGCCAGAAGCTCATACTGGAGGCTGTATATAGGCCATAAAGAGTGAGAAACTTGAGGATGCAGTCTGGGGAGCAGGAGGGGAAAGGTGATGGGTTCTGGGTTCTGTGGGTTTTGACTCCAGGTTCCCCATCAGGTCCCCAGGGTGAAGATGCTGGAAATACACATGTGCGACTCTCGAGATTAGGACTGCAGCCTCTCCCTTCCCCACTATAGCAGCCGTCACAGCTGATTTGGCCCCACCAGGCAGCACTGGGCGGCTTCAAAGCCCAGCATCACAGAAGCCTGAGACATGAAGGCAGCCACCAGCTCATCAGGTCCTGGGGCCTCACACCCCACTCTCACCTTTCTTTCTTCCCCCAAATTGATTAGCAGCCAAGCTCTCAAAACTAAAGGGGAGTTAGAAGCATGTCTTGGGGAATAGCAAGGATGAAATTTATACATGTCTGCTTCTTTCTTGATCCATTTTGATCTGAATCAGGATTGTTTGGAAAAGTAAACATAAAGTCAATGTCTACATGGAAACTATAAGATGGAAAAGGAGAAGAAGGAAAAATGAAAAAATAACGGTGTTCCAAAGGCTATCAATTTTTGTGTTTTGTTTTTAAGAAGCTGAAAATATTCCTTCTAAAAGACTTTGTGCAGTTTAGTTTCTGTCTTCCATCATGGAGACTGGTATTTTCCCTGGGGACAAACAGCTCCTTTGATACCCACAAATGCATCAATAATATCATTCTTATGCAGAAGTAAGACATTTCATCTAAGCACATGGCACTCTGCATCATATCAGATAGAAGATAGAAAATGCTAAATAAACCATTTATTAAATTAGATTGAACAGTAAATTTTTGGTGTGTTTTGAGACTCCTTTAAGATTTTGTGTTGACTGTACATAGCAACAATTGAAAAATGTAAAAATATTATCTACCTCACAGAGTTGTTGGTAGGATAAAGAAAATAATATTTAGAGTGACTTAGTTCATCCTTAGCATCCAGTAAGAGCTCAGTAAAAGCTTTTATTACTGTTGTTGAACTGTTATCAGTGGTGGTGGTGGTTGGCGGTTTAGTCTCTAAGTTGTGTCTGCCTCTTGAGACCCCGTGGACTGTAGCCTGCCAGGTTCCTCTGTCCATGGGATTCTCCAGGCAAGAATACTGGAGTGAGTTGCCATTTTCTTCTCCAGGGGATCTTCCTGACCCAAGAATCAAACCTGGGTCTCCTTCATTGCAGGCAGATTCTTTACTGACTAAGTTACAAGGGAAGATTTTATTACTGTTATTGAACTGTTATCAGTAATAAATACAAATGGTGTTTATGTATATGTGTGTGTGTTTAGATTTCTGTATGTGTACATTTGTAAGTGTACATGTATTTTTATATACTATAATATTATATTCTACCTGTATCTCTAAATTCACTTAAAATGATTTCTTACTTTATTTTTGAAATCTAAATTCATATATATTTTTAAGACCATGTACATTATT
Source organism: Cervus elaphus (assembly GCF_910594005.1). Taxonomy (NCBI): domain Eukaryota; kingdom Metazoa; phylum Chordata; class Mammalia; order Artiodactyla; family Cervidae; genus Cervus; species Cervus elaphus. Next base: position 10,268,929 of record NC_057844.1, on the reverse strand, counting down.
ACCACTCAATGTGCTTTTAGGGAATTTTGAAAGAGATATTCTAATCTTTATAGCTTTCAATATTTTTAAACCTATTTTTAAAGTGTGGGATTATCCCCTTGAGTGTATGAGAAAGAGCTCGGTTACCAAAATTAAAAGAATGTGTGTCATTTCTACCTAAAGCATTGGCACAGGTGAATTTTACAGGAATAGGGAAGATTAACTAGGAACTCAGTGTGATGTAAAGGCATCTGAGAAGCAGTGGGAGATGATACTTGACCTTCTGAGGCTTCTCAGGGGATTGAAGTTAAAGCAACTCCAGGCGGTCTTCAGAATCACTTGACATTTCCCGTAAGTGAGGGGCCAAACAAGAAAAAGCCAGAGAAAGGCAGAGTTACAATAAGGTTCCATTTCACCAATTTATTGAACATATTTATTTAAAGTATCTCTTTGGCTCCAAAGTTAGTGTGTCTAAAATGCCTCTCTAAACTCATCACAGCCACCAATGTGGTGCTTGTATGTATCAAAGTCCATCCTCAGGTCTTGTCCTTTGTCATATTCTTCCAGGCTCTCAGTCAATTCCAGAGTTTTTGCAAATTGCATCTGTGTTAATTACTTAAATCCATGTTGCCAACCCCAACATTTTTCCTGAAATCAAGACCCATATGTTTAACACTTACTTTGTATCTGCATTTGAATGCCTATCAGTATCCAAGACTCTGATTCTCCATTTTTTTAATATGAGTGAGCATCTCCTATTTGATGTACCATATAGTCCACATCACAGATACAAAGAAGAATATACAGTGGAGTCTCTTCCCTGAGGAGCATGTGGCCTAAACCACAGGTCAACAAAGTTTTTTTTTTTTTTTTTTTCCCCTGAAAAAGACCAAATAAATCCAATTCACAGTAGAAGCTAGAAAGACTTTCCCAAAACACAATGGTGGTAAACTGTTTCTCTCTGCATTTGCACCGTACACATACCCCTGTTTTATCACTTACCACATTTCTTATACTTGTTTCTTTAACCACTTTAACCACAGGTTAGCAAATATAGACTGCCGAAGAAATGCAGCACCTACTGGGTCCTGAAGGATTAATACATTACAAATTATTAGGAAACATCATCTTTATTTACTTTCCACAAAGCTCTTTTTCTAAATTTAAATTTACCCTGTCTGATTAAAGATATCACTACCCTCTTAGATTAGAGGACTAGAAATGTCGGATTCTCTTATACTGCAGCCTATTTGAATAGGCTAGTTGTGGTATCATATAGACAGAGGCTTGTCTAGGCTTTGTAATTTATATGATATAGGGGTTTTATTTAACAAAAAGGTTCCAGATTATTCATATAAAGTTTGGTAGAGGCCTTGGAGGAGGCTGCACAAGTGAGGGTCTTAAGCACATAAACTTTACAGCAAGCAGCGTGTCCACGTGCTGCCTTCCCGTTTCACTTTCTCTCTCTGCAGACCTTCACTAAGCTGCGCCTGGATGTCTATTCTGGCTTCTTCTGTTGGGCTTCCCTGGTGATAGTAAAGAACCTGCCTGCTATTTGGGAGACCCAGGTTCAATCCCTGACTCTGGAAGATCCTGGAGAAGGGCATGGCAACCCACTCCAGGATTCTTACCTGGAGAATCCCATGGACAGAAGAGCCTGGTAGGCTATAGTCCATGGGGTCACAAAGAGTCGGACATGACTGAGTGATTAACACCATAACACCATTGGTCTTTTAGGGCTGTTATGACAAATGACCACAACTCGGGTGGCTTACAACAGAGTTTATTCCCTCTTAGATCAGGATAACAGAGCTAGAAATCAAAGTGGCACCAGGGTTAGTACCTTCTGGAAGCCCTGGGGAGGCAGGGGACCATCCCTTGTCTCTCTCTCTCTCTCTCTGTCTCTCCTAGCTTCCAGTGGTTGCAGTCAACCCTTCAAATTGTTTGACTTGCAGACACAGTACTCCAATCTCCCTCCATTTTCACATCACCTTCTTTTCTGTGTCTCTCTGTATCTTCTCCTCTTCTTAACAAGGATACTTGCTGGTCATATCACTTAGGACCTATCCTAAGTCTGAGAGATTTCATTTTGAAATCTTTAGCTAGCTAATAGCATCTTCTATATAAGGTCACATTCTGAGGTTCTGCACGGCCATGTTGTTTTAGACACATTGCAACATATGACATTTCTCCACTCATATTCCACTTTGGTATGCCCTCACTATTGTGGTGCCAAAGTATCATTATTCATTGTTCTGAAGGTGCTGCTTCCTTTCTCCATAGTGTTTATGATTTATCAAAGCTCCTGAAATGGAGTATTCAATAACACTCCCTTATTTCAGAATCTATGCTTTTCTTCTGGATGTTTTCTTGTGTAATTCTAAACTCTAGCTAAACTGGCTTAGCTTGTCTCAAAAGAAACCTTATGCTTCCCTGCTGCTGTGTCTTTGGCCATTCTTCCCTTTAAACTAGAACATAATTTCCATCAAATATTAACTGATAACAACAACAAAAAAACTATCTTTCTTTAAGATTCCAAATATATAAATAATTTAATTAACTAACTATCCTCTACCAGAAAAATCAGTTATCTTCAAATGCCTATGTTAGTTTTCCCTTCTTTGAATAATAACAGAAAAACAAAAATTTGTTGCTTTTGTATAGATCCTTATAGCTTACATGGCACACACAGATAACCTTATTGATTATAAATACTATTAAAGTCATTTTAAAAATTTTATTATTTGTTTTTGACTATCATTTCTTGGCTGTGCTGTGACTTTGCACTTTTCTCTATTTGTCACAAGTGAGTGCTACTCTCTAGCTGCAGTGCCCAGGTTTCCCATTTCAGTGTCTTCTCTTGTTGCAGAGCATGGGCTCTAGGCACACACACAGCTTCAGCAGCTATGGAACACAGGCTTAGTTGCTTGTAGCATGTGCGGTCTTTTAGGACCAAGAATCAGATCAGTGTTTCCTGCATTGCAAGGTAGATTCTTAACCACTGGACCCCCAGGGAGGCCCCTAAAGTCATTTTTATACATATTTGATTTTCCTTAGATTCAGAGTTAGGCAGCCACCGTGCTGTGTCTTGGTCATTTTATCACCTCTTCAGTGAATAGTATAGGATCTTAGTAGTAATGTAATTCAGTTCAGTCCAGTCGCTCAGTCGTGTCTGACTCTTTGTGACCCCATGAACTGCAGCACGCCAGGCATCCCTGTCCATCACCAACTCCTGGAGTCCACCCAAACCCATGTCCATTGAGTCAGTGATGCCATCCAACCATCTCATCCTCTGTCATCCCTTTCTCCTCCTGCCCTCAATCTTTCCCAGCAACAGGGTCTTTTCAAATGAGTCAGTTCTTCAAATCAAGTGGCCAAGTACTGAAGTTTCAGCTTCAGCATCAGTCCTTCCAATGAACACCCAGGACTGATCTCCTTTAGTATGGACTGGTTGGATCTCCTTGCAGTCCAAGGGACTCTCAAGAGTCTTCTCCAACACCACAGTTCTAAAGCCTCAATTCTTCTGCACTCAGCTTTCTTTATAGTCCAACTCTCACATTCATACATGACTACTGGTAAAACCATAGCTTTGACTAGATGGACCTTTGTTGGCAAAGTAATGTCTCTGCGTTTCAATATGTTGTTCAGTATTATGTTGGTCATAATTTTCCTTCCAAGGAGTAAGTGTCTTTTAATTTCACGGCTGCAATCACCATCTGCAGTGATTTTGGAGCCCCCCAAAATAAAGTCAGCCACTGTTTCCGCATCTATTTGCCATGAAGTGATGGGACCGATGCCATAGTCTTAGTTTTCCAAATGTTGAGCTTTAAGCCAACTTTTTCACTCTCCTCTTTCACTTTAATCAAGGGGTTCTTTAGTTCTTCACTTTCTGCCATAAGGGTGGTGTCATCTGCATATCTGAGGTTATTGATATTTCTCCCAGTAATCTAATGTAGTACCACCATACAGAAATTCTTGTTCAATAAGGATCTGCGAAACTGGTGACATGGAACTTTAAGATTATGAGAATAACTGTTAGTAGAGATCTATTTGCTTGAGGATTCGGTCTTGAATAATAATCCAAGGTCACTTAAAAAAGTCTCAGGATGTAGTAATAGTAAATACGAGCCTTCTTTGTTCATCTTTAGTAGTATTAATACATTCGGAGATTTTCAAAGTTGACTTTGGAATAAAGACAATCAAATAATTAACAGGTAATAACATATTTCACAGTGTATTGCTAAAACTAAATGTAATTTGTTAAATGGGATTATGCTTGATTATCAAAGAGTTGCTTCTGAGGTTTTATCCTTCCAGTACCCAAGATACAATGTTGTGTCCCTTTTAAGGGGATAGAAATTACTGCTAAATTGTAGTCAATGTTCCAATTAAATTAACATCCTTCTTTATAGGATGCAGGCACTGAAAAAAAAATAATGTGTACAAATGCCCTACTTGAATATTTATCTCTATAATCTGCTTAGGGAAGCACGTCCCTTAGTAAGAAAAGGCATTTTGCCTAAGAGTGGTCAATTGAATTTATTAGTTGAAGTTGTGGTTAGAGTGAAGTGAAGTTCATACTTTCTCTGTGAGATACAAAAATAGGAGTGGATAAGACTCCCTCTCCATTTCACTAGAGCAGTAGCTGAAATAGTTTCTCCCAATGCTTTGTTGCTTTTCTCCATTGTTTACAAAGGAACAATGCCAGGCTGCGGGCTCAGGATTCTGCTCCAAGTAAAATATCCTCCTGTCATACAGAATGATGAAAACAGTGTAGATTTTGTTTACATATATTCTGTTTATTGAAATTTTTAAAAAAGGGCAAATGCAACCCTTTTGACAGGTTTATGTCTCTTAATATTGCGGAATGTTACTTTCATTATAATTGAAAGATTCAAGGCATAACTTCAGCTAGAAAATAGAGACACCTTAAGTTTGTCGTAAGAAACAAGCGTGGTTAACACAAATATGAATTAGTGTTTGAGCATATTACATGAATGTTGAAAACTTAAACTCCCATTCTTCACTCCTCAATGGGAAAAAAAATGGATATAATGAAAACATTTCGGACATAATACCACTTGTTATTGTTTTCTGTAAGTAGATTTGTAATGTAACCTAGAGTGAGGAGGAAGCAAATGCACCCCAAGACCAAGTTTATTTTATAGAAAATGGGTCAAATTTGACAATAAAAGGTAAAGAAATCTCTGATACAGAGTAGATATGTATCTTCAAAAAAAAAAAACCAAAAACACATAGTATTGCTTTGCTGTAGCCAATATGCTTGATTAATTTCAGATATCTTAGGATAGAACCAACAGTGGCCCAGAAAGGAGATTTGCTCCATTCATTTAGACCTTTTTCCTTGCTGAAGGTCATGATTTCTTTCCTTTTCTTTTTCCCCAAATTATTAAGCCTTTGTGGCATTATTCTGAACACTTCTATGAAGAATTATAAGTTAAATCATACAAAGTTAGCTGAGTAGAATCTAATTCTACTGAACCTCATCTAATATCTGAGCTTTCATCAGAGTGAAGCGTGGTTTTCATTGGAGAATAAGTGAGAAGGTAGAGAAGGGACAGAGATACCCAACAACCGCTCCCCTCCTCTCCCTTGGCTGGCCATCTAAGAGGTATTTGCTGTTTCTTCACAATGAACCTCAGAGACCAACTAGCCTGGAGAAGTAGGTTGATCCCTCTGGTAAATTTCCTGTTGCTATTGTTGCTCAGTATTTTCTGACTCTTTGCGGCCCCATGGACTGCCGAACGCCAGGCTTCCCTGTCCTTCACCATCTCCCGGAGCTGCTCAAACTCATGTCCATTGAGACACTGATGCCACCCAACTGTCTCATCCTCTGTCATCCCCTTCTCCTCCTGCCTTCTATCTTTCCTGGCATCCAGGTCTTTTCCAATGAGTCAACTCTTCACATCAAGTGGCCAAATTATTGAAGCTTCAGCTTCATCCTTTATCCTTCCAATGAATATTCAGTGTTGATTTCCTTTAGAATTGACTAGTTTGATCTCCTTGCAGTCCAAGGGACTCTCAAGAGTCTTCTCCAACACCACAATTTGAAAGCATCAATTCTATACATTACCAATACTGGAGATATACCATGACGGACAGAAAAGCATAGGATACATCATACAGATTATATTTTCTGATCTCACCCAGAACCTTTGAAACTCCATGCAGTATCCCATGAACCCTAACCATATATGAGCCAGATCTGAGAACCTATAGATGAGCTGGGGCATAGCTCTTTCCCTTCCCCTAACCCCACTTTATGATTCACAGCAGCTAAACTGAGTTTAATAGTTGAGCCATGAAACAAAATCGGCACTCGGAATATCCTCCCTGGGTGAGGAAGATGTGATGTAAGTGGAAGTGACACAACCCTAGAGTTGCTGAAAAGTGGAAAGACCTGGTGTTTCATGGGTCATCTGTATTTAGTCCTGTGTTCAACTGTATTCAAGTATGCAAGGCCCATATACTAGGTGCCCTCAAGAGCTATCAGCAAGGCTAGGCACAGAGCATGCTTAGAATTGACCAATTACTAAGAAAAAGGAATGGTCACATTTCTGCATGAGGAAGAAGAGGCAGCTCCATATCTAATACGGAGAGTTAGGATACAGATGTCCAGCCTGAGATCCTGGACTATTGACCAGATCTCAGGTCCTGGGTAGGTCATCAGGTAGACCATGCAGTCTGCTATTGATGGCATTTTGAGAAAATTTTAGTATGCTTTGAAGTGAGTATGTCTAATTGTTAGCAACAAGCGGATTTTCTTTTGTTTTCTCAGTTCTTTTTAAAAGCCTCTTTGTCAGTTTCATTCTGTTTTATGATGGGGTTTAGAGCAGATTGCCCAAGAATGTGTCACTTTGCCATGAGGATTATTTTGAGCTAAAACAAAGTCAATCAGACTCTAGACTATCTTTTAAGCTCTTCCTAAACTGCCAAAAGTAACTTAGGTGGGGACTTGTACCAGGAAGAGAGCTAATACCAAATTTTTACATCAGACTTCTCTGCATAGCAGGGCATACATTTGTTCACCAAACATTTGCTCTTCCCATCTTTCTGTGATTTGTCTTCTCTCCTTTGAAGTCCCAGACTTCTAGCCCCTTCTCCTAAGCTCAGGATTTCATGTAAGACTCAACCTCCTGACTGTCAGGAAGGCTCATATTTGGGGGTTGGTCCATGGTAAGAAACCCACCGCCAAGCAGGAGATTCAGGGTTGATACCTGGCTCATGAAGATGCTCTGGAGAAGGAAACGGCAAGTGAAAGTCACTCAGTCATGTCTGACTCTGCGGCCCCATGGAATTCTTCAGGCCAGAGCAAGAAACAGACACGGAAGCACTTGGAGTGTGGGCTGCTGCTGTGGCAGCATCGGTCCTTCCAATGAGTATTTAAAATTGATTCCCCTTAGGATTGACTGGTTTGATCTCTTTGCTGTCCAGGGGACTCTCAAGAGTCTTCTCCAGCACAAAAGTTTAAAATTGGAATTCTGCAGGCCAGAATACTGGAGTGGGTGGCCTTTACCTTCTGCAGGGGATCTTCCCAACCCAGGGATTGAACCCAGGTATCCCGAATTTCAGGCGGATTCTTTACCAGTTGAACCACAGGGAAGCCCTGGTATCAGGAAGGAAATGTCCACCCACTGCAGTATTCTTGTGTGGGAAATCCCGTGGACAGAGGAGCCTAGTGTGCTACAGTCCATGAGGTCACGAAGAGGCGGACATGTCTGAGTGACTGAGCACCCACACATGTATGTATGAATTAAATTTGTTTTCCCTGTTAACCTTGGTTATGTTGATTTAACTATCAGATCAGCCAAAGAACTTAGAAGGAAAGGAAAGCTTTCCTCCTCTACATCTACAATAGAATGAAAAAATCCCTCATTTTAGAGACTGTATTAATATGACAATTCTTAGTCTGTGATTCCTCCAAGATGCTCCACAGGGTCAGCAAGCCTGGACAGTGTTCAGGACTTACTCAACATCTGTACATGGAAGACTTAGACTAGAATACTGCTCATACTTCCCATTGCACATAATCTTTTATGAGATCAGGAATAGTAGATGAGCTTTAAATGACCCTCCTGAAAGACATTACTTAATTATACCCTGATTACAAAGAAGAAGAAGAAGCAGGGGACTTTCCTAGTGTCTCAGTGGAGTCTTAACTCCATGCTCCCAAGTGCAAGGGATGCAAGGTCCATCCCTGTCATGGCCTCAACTAGATCCCATACACAATAACTAAAGATCTCACATGCCACAAAGATCAAGGATCAAGTTGGTCACAACTATGACTCAGCACAGCCAAACTAATTAATTATAAAAAAATAAGCAGAATTATATTTGCATTCTCCTGTTCTGCTTTATTTTGTATCAACGAGGGGGTTATATACCATTATTCTACTATGGTTTTGGAGAGAAAAAGAAACTTTCCTTAGATGAGTCCAACCTGAAAACTCCCCACTAGGAATTCACCAGTGTTAGACACTCACAGTCCTTTTGCTGCTCTTGTGTTTTCTATTCCTCACTCTGATGGCTGCATTAAAATGAAGGATTATCACTATTTAGTATTTCATAATTACCATGCCATATGTGTCTATTTAATTGAATTAAGTAATGTCTGTTGTTTATATCAACAGTAAAAACATTCAGATAAACACCAAACCACAGTTTTGATAAAACCCATCACTAACTTCTACTTAGTAGTAAAATGTATGTGTCATTTCGTGATATAGTGATTAAAATACCGATTTGCTAATGACATTCTATGAATAATTTTACTAAAACTTTTGTTAGATGATACTTACTGTTACAATTCTCATTTCTCAGAGACTTTATGAATCAGGAAGATACAACAGAAAACATTGAATGACCCTCTTGAAATATATTATTGAATTATACCCCTGGATCTTTTTATATCATCACTAACTGTCTTTATTTTTTATTCACAACTGTCTCAACTGTAATGACAGGTTCAGAAAATTATGATAATGAAGATAAATAGGATTTATATCTGTCCCAGCAAGTTTTTTGATGCTAGAGATTTTGTTTTCCTTTTCTATACATTATACATTCTTCATTATCCATAGACAAGACCTTGAAAAGACTGAATAAACTTATTTCAGAAGATATTTGAGTCTGTTATATTTTTCTAGGTTGATTGCTACATATACTCATTTTAAAAGGTATCTGTTTATTTTAAACTACATTTTGTTGGGGAACCATTTTTAAAATCAAATAGTCCCAACCCAGAAATCCTCTCTGCAGAGGTAGTGGAAAAAGAAGACACTTTTATATTGAAGAAGCATTGCTAAAAAACAAGATTCAACTGAATAAATTTAAATAGCTAATTGGTTTTATTTGACAATTTAATAATGGGGCAGTATCCTACTCAACCCACTTCCCTAGTGTTGCGGTGGGTAAAGAACCTGCCTGCCAATGCAGAAGACATAAGAGACATGAGTTCAATCCCTGGGTTGGGAAGATCCCCTGGAAAAGGAAATGGTGATCCAGTCTGGTAGTCTTATCCGGAGAATCCCGTCGATAGGACAGCCTGGCACCCTGCAGTCCATGGGGTCACAGAAGCGTCAGCCATGACAGTGATTGAGCACTCAACCATGTACCCCATCTAACAACTAGGAAGGAGCTCCAAGGAGCTGTACCAAATGAGGCGCTTTTAGAGGCAGAAGGAGGGTGAGGCAAGGGAGCTTAAATAATGGATAGTTCCAGGCAAGATCCTCCTCCCTTAGGGGAAACAAGCCTCTTATCCAGGACATTACCTCACTAGTCTTGATCAGGAAATTCCAAGTTGGTTGGTTTAAAATTCTCCTAGTGGGAAAGGCTGAAACTGCAGTTAGGTTTGCTATTAAGTCTTGACGGAGATTAACATAGGGGATTCCATTCAGAGGTTGCTGTTTCTTTTCAACAGCATTAAATCAGAATGTGATGTGCATTATAGGTCATCTTCAAAGAGACTGGATGGAAATAATGCCCATCCCCTTACATAGCTGGTAGATGCAATTCATTACATACATTTTTTTTTACATGCATGTTTTTAAGATAAACAGTAGAAAAAAAGAAAAGAAGGTCTTAGTCACTCAGTTGTGTCCAGCTCTTTGCAACCCCATGGACTGTAGCCCACCAGTGTCCTTTGTCCATGGGATTCTCCAGGCAAGAATACTAGAGTAGTTGGCCATTCTCTCCTCCAGGGGATCTCCCTGACCCAAGGATTGAACCCAAGTCCTCTACACTGCAGGCAGATTCTTTACAGTCTGAGCCATTAAGATAAACAATAACTAGTTCATAGGTAAGAGGACTTGACAACACCATGTGTTACACATGTACATCCTAACTGTATATGGTAATTAGGGTTACCATCTGTGTTAGGTAATCAGCTACTGGAGAAAAAACAAACCTCACATCTTCATAACAGCAGATAGTTTTCCAACTCAGAACAAGGTTCCTACAGAAGTTAAACTCCTATCTTTTCACAGAAACTGGGAAATAGAGATGCAGTCTCCCTTAATGTCTGGGCTTCCATGGTGGCTCAGTGGTAAAAGAATCCACCCGCAAAGGAGGAGATGCAGGTTCGGTCCCTGGGTCAGGAAGATCCCCTGGAGGAAGACATCGCAACCCACTCCAACATTCTTGTCCAGAGAACCCCATGGACAGAAGAGCCTGGAGAGCTACAGTTCATAGGGTCACAAAGAGTCAGACATAACTGAAGGGACTGGGCAGGCAGGCCGACTCTCTTAATATTTGCATTTCAAAAAGATGGTTCTTAGGTCTTTGAGAAAACCATTCCTAGATCATAAAAGGTGACAAAAAGCCAAAGAGAAAGATTTACAATGAGAAGTTTTCTAATGTAAATACTCTAAGAGAATTGGGGAAGGGAGAAGTAGTTTCTTCCCTTATTTTTACAGAGGAGAATTAAGACATATATATATATATATATATATTAAGTAGACGGATTTATTTAATTTTGGCTAAGCTGAGTGTGGGTTTCTCTAACGGTGTTGCGTGGGCTTGTCTTTTTGCAGAGCACCGGCTGTAGGGTGCACAGGCTTAAGTTGCCCCGTGGCATGTGGGATCTTCCAGGACCAAGGAACAAACCCATGTCCCCTGCATTGGCAGGCAGATTTTTAACCGCTGGACCATCAGGCTAGTCCTATTTTTAATTTTTATTTTGTCATTAATAATCATTCCTGTAGCATCTCATAATACTAATGGGTTAATTACACCGGTGTTCCCTTCAAAACTCACTAATTTACCTGAAGAACTAGGTTGACCTGAAAGAAATAGAGAGATATTTCTCCAACAGAGATAGATTTATTCAGGATCAGCAGAGAATTGCATTTCAAAGTGCAACCATGATGAACCACGGGCAAGTCTCTGCACAGAAAGGAAAGGAGAGCAATTTTACAGAGGGGAAAATGAAATTGAGAGGCTATCATCCAATGGCTTTTCACTGGCCCAGTCCTAGCTTTCCAGGTGGCGCTAGTGGTAAAGAGTGAACCTGCCAATGCAGGAGACATAAGAGATGGGGTTCCATCCCTGGGTCTGGAAGATCCCCTGGAAGAGGGCAGGGCCACACACTCCAGTATTCTTGTCTGGAGAATCCCATGGACAGAGGAGCCTGGCGGGCTACAGTACACTGGCCTGCAGAGTCAGACAGGACTGAAGCGACTCAGCATGCCCGCATGTAGTCTCAGGACTTTAGAGTACCCCGTGCTGGTCTTCTGACCCTATATAATTGACAGTCTTGCTTATTAATGTTTTTCAACGACCATTGAGGGAGCTGCTGTAAATATAAAGACAAAATGAATGAGAAAGAAGGCCTTTCTGAAAGGCAAACGGAGTGACTATTTTCTTAAATGAGGCCGCCACGGCACACTAGGGAAAAATTACTCCGTGGTATATCACAAGTTTTCATTTTTTCAGTTCTACCGTTGATTGTGTCATTGTACAAATCACTCTAAAGCTGTAAATGGCAGGCCTAACCACATGACTTTGATGTGTGGCCCTTAGGTCTGTTCCATGAATAGATTTTGACCTGCAAGTAAACATGTGCACTAGACTTCCTGTGGTATCCATAAAGAAATTGACAGGACCATTCCTAATATTTCAATAAATGCATTTTTCTTTTCAACTTTCTTGGAAGGCACAAAATACATTTTGTTGTTGTTGTTCTAAGGACACTAGATGTTAGACTTCCACGGTGGTACAGGCCCAAACTGGGGCTTCCCTGGGGGCTCAGGCGGTAAAGAATCTGCCTGATCTAGACCTGGGTTCGATCCCTGGGTGGGGAAGATCCCCTGGAGGAGGGTACATATTTCCACTCCAGTACTCTTGCCTGGGAAATCCCACGGACAAAGGAGCCTGGCAGACCACAGTCCATAGGGTTGCAAAGTGTCGGACACAGCTGAGCGACTAACACACAAACACACACACACACACACACACGCGCATGCACACCCAAATCACACTGCTTGGTTTTCATGTTTGTGACATTTTACTCTGTTATTATACATGCATGTTTTTACATGATACTGGGGAAGGATGGCTCGTTTGCAACCAGGATTCAACAGAGGCAAAGAGGGAAAATTCAAAAGGTCAAGGAAGCATTGGGCCACTATTCTTACCAGAGAAAAACAGACAGTGGATCCTTTTACCAAGGCCAGAGCTGTCAGTTCCTTGTGTAAAACACAATGCAATAGAAGAATACCCTAGAGGTGCAGATCTAGATAGGAGACAGGGAATGACAAGAACCAACTATTTAAATGCTCCCTGTGGGAAAAATATAAATGCAAAAGTACAGGAATTGAGGTTTAAAGAGCTTTTTATATCTGTTATTTTAAAAAAGCACAAGTGAAAAACAACATGTCCATTCCAAAGTGGTTCCTGACAACACTTAAATAATAAAATGCTTGCTGAGGAACTGTGAACACCTTCCCATGGTATTCCTGTTATCTTGACACCTAAGCAAGTTGTTCCTTAAAGAGGGTACAAGAAGGCTCACTGTGGCTTCATATACCTCAAAGTTTTGACTGAATATTGGAAAGTACGTTAAAAATGAAGCAGTTTTGCTAGCTTAGTAAAGAAAATCACAACAGATGTCACATGGCTAATTGTGTTTTCCATGCTTTCAAGGAAAAAAAAATGTGTTAATAGGGATATGCCTAAGGTCGCCTTTCCTCAAATTAGAGATTAAATTATGTATTAAAATACTTGAACGTCCGTATTCTAAAATATATACATTCTAGTTTTCTTAAAACATATATATATATGTAGATATATGCTACTGTTTAGTCTTATTTGAAAGAAATAATTAGCTTCAAAGTCGTAAAGTTAAGTTTTCAGATTAGCCTGTTAAAGTCCAGTTAAGTCACAACTGACTTGAGTGTGAACAACATTCTTTCAGCTGTATCTCTGTGAAGGATGTCCAGCTCCTTGTGACCATGGACTATAGACCACCAGGTTCCTCTGTCCATGGGGCTTCTCAGGAAAGAATGCTGGAGTGGGAAGTCATTCCTTTCTTCAGGGGATCTTTCTGACCCAGGAACTGAACCCATGTCTCCGGCATTGCAGGCAGATTCTTTACTGACTGAGCCACCAGAGAGGTTACCGAGTCCCTCTGGCTCACAGCTAAACCCTCTTTCCACAGCACAGAGCATTGTATCGGCTAAAAGGCTTTGCAGATGAATAAATGAATATATAAATCTAAAAGTCAAAATTTTGACTCGAGACCACACATCTTTAATTAACTAGGCTTACCATGTGACAATTTCTAGAACAAAATCACTTAGCTTACATGGAAACGAGAAGCATAAATCTAATTCTAGAATGAGTTCCATTGCTTCTGGGAGATTAAGGCATTCAGAAACACAATTTTGGTTTAAAAATATCATTATGTTAATGATCTCCAGTGTAAATAATTCCTTAACTTGGGGTGAGACAAAGATTACATTAAGTTAGTTAATGCATTGTTGTTAATACAAGAAGTTCAAGGGGGTTCACATTTAGCATGGTGACAAACATTCTTCCAATAGTTTTAATCTCCCATTCAGAATAAGTTTTGATAACCCCAAAGGGGTCAAATTCTTTGGAATTATCTTCATTTTTGGATAGTACAAAAAATGCCTACTATCGTAGGGATCCCCACTTGTCAGTGTTGGAATAGTGAAATGCATTTTGACCTGAGCACAGAAAGATTACATGTAACTAATCATATCAGGCCGAAAGTGTAGCTTGTCCCTTTCACAAGGCGAGCCTGTGGACAGGCGCTGCTGTAAGCCGCATCACAATGTAGCCTTTATTGCTGTGTACCATTGCCTCCGTCATGTATTTGAAGACTAAAATAGAAGCTAAAACAAATTAAGACATAGATGTCAATTTTTATATGTAATATCAATAAAAGTCAAATATAAAATTCATATAAAGTTTGTGGAATTTAATTTACACTGTTTCTGACAGCACAGATAAAATTATATATAACAAAGATGCTATGTTTCAATTTGAAGGGAAACTAAAAGCTCTAGACCATCAGTAGTATTCACCTAAACGTTTTAAAATGCTGAAACATTTATAATTATTTTTATTTTTATTACACATTGGTTATAACACTTACAGGCTAAATATGCGACAGAAAAGAGCCATTTAATTTGTTTTTAATATACAATAACAGCGCAGTGAGATAGCCTGCATGATATGTGTGTGCGTGTGTTGTGTGTGCACGCTCAGTCGTTTCAGACTCTTTAAGACCCTCTGGACTGGAGCCCACCAGGCTCCTCGGTCCCTGGGATTTCCCAGGCAAGAATACTGGAACGGGTTGCCATTTCCCTCTCCATATGATGTGCATGGCGGCTATCAAAGTATTGTCTCACAACTCCACATTCGCGCTTTGGTACACCTGCTCTGAGTGATAAGCTCTCTTTTCTCTTTCACAGTAAGCATGATTTTAAGCTGTGTCGGTAGAGGGCGCTGGAGAAAGGCAGAAAGGGGCTGCTTTAAGTGATTCTTTGGGGTTTTTTGCACCCGCCTCACTGTATGCCAAGGAGCAGGTGTGTGGGAACACGTAGGGTCACTCAGCCCCGTCCGTGCACCAGAACACACAGCTTTTGGTGACCACGCGCTCCAGCGCGGAGGTTTTCGTCCGTGCTTGCATCTTACTGCAGACAAGCTCTGGCCCTGACAATACCGCTGACTTCTCTCTTCTCTAGGCCTGAACCCTGCCCTGCCCTGCCCTGAGGGGTGGGGTGCTGGGAACCTGTGAAGGAAAGTGTGTTCTTACTTAGCTACGTTTGCTCTAGGAAAAGCAGATGCACCCTTCAGAGTACACTTTAGAGTTCTCTTTCTTTTTATAGTTATGATTCTATCATAGCTTAATAATTCTTTATTAAACTCCTCCTATTTAACTTACTTATGTGTCTCTGTCTCCTGCTTGGACCCAGACCAATATAATGTGTGTGTGTGTTCAGTAGCTCAGTCCATTCTTTGAGACCCCATGGACTCTAGCCCATCAGGCTCCTCTGTCCCTGGGATTTCCCAGGCAAGAATACTGGAGTGGGTTGCCATTTCCTTCTCCAGGACATCTTCCTGATCCAGGGATTGAGCCCACGTCTCTCGTGTCTCCTGCATTGGCAGGTGAATTCTTTACCACACTGTACCACTTGGGAAGACACTGTAATGAAGCACATTAAAAAAAAACATGTAACATTTTCCCCTTATTTTGTAAATGATTACAATAGCTGATATGCATATTTATTTTTTAGTCATGTTTGCTCAGGAATTCAGTTTAGAATAATAAACTTTTCCCCCCGTAGGGAATAACCATCATACACATTACAGTCCGATGCTTTATTTCAGTGCATCAGAGAGAAGAGTTATGACTTTATATATAAATAGCTATGTCATATTTTTCCACTGTGAGAATACTGTTTTGAGAAGCCAGTATAAAAACTATCCCTTTCCCTGCAACAGTAGGTGACCTGAAAGTCGGAGCTTTTGTAAGATGTACACATTAAAAACACTGAGATTCAGTTTCTAAATTTATGGCCTTCAGTTATTATTTCTGTCAAAGATGAGGAAGAAAGCCAACAGAAGTAATTTTTTTCAATGTTATGAAAAAAGGGAAATATTTAATAAAATTTTATTAACACCGCTGATTTACAATGTAGTTTTACTTATTAGAGTGATATGATTTCCTGTTAGCTGTGGTGTAGCAGCAGCAGCAGTTGTTCTATAACTAGTCTGGGACTTAATACTGGTACAAAGACTTTAGATTGGATAGAAGTGGGAGGCTAAAAACTAACGCTGACATAAAATCTGCTCTTGGAAATTGCATAAGGATCAAGTGAGAGTTGGACTATAAAGAAAGCTGAACGCCGAAGGATTGATGCTTTTGAACTGTGCTGTTGGAGAAGACTCTTGAGAGTCCCTTGGACTGCAAGGAGATCCAACCAGTCCATCCTAAAGGAGATCAGTCCTGGGTGTTCATTGTGAGGACTGATGCCGAAGCTGGAACTCCAATACTTTGGCCACCTGATGTGAAGAGTTGACTCATTGGAAAAGACCCTGATGCTGGGAAGGATTGGGGCAGGAGGAGAAGGGGACGACAGAGGATGAGATGGCTGGATGGCATCATCGACTCAATGGACATGAGTTTGAGTAAACTCCGGGAGTTGGTGATGGACAGTGAGGCCTGGCATGCTGCGATTCATGAGGTCACAAAGAGTCGGACACGACTGAGTGACTGAACTGAACTGAATTGAACAAGTGAAGGAAATCTAAGCAAAGAGACAAAGCATTTCATCTGAAGATTAAACAACAGATACCAGGCAACAATGGATCAAGGCAGCTGGAGCAGACAGGTAGGCTATCACACTGTCCAGAAAGACCAGCAAGAGTGTAAGTTCGGTGTTAAGTAACTTTGAGTTAAGGCAGCTAACGACTAAAACAAAGGTTCTAGACAGAATTACAGAAACTCCATAGAAATTGAAGAGGACACGCATAATTCTTGCTTCAGGGCTAACATTTTCAAGGCAGATTAGACTACAGAATCTACAAGAACATGGTGGGACTAAAATCCTAGGTATATAGAGGAAATGTGCAGGAAATTCAAACCAGGATCATGGCACAAGGTTAAACAAAGGAGAGAGATACAGCTACTTGACATAGAATATAAGCTGGCTTCATCTCAATTACCAAATCTGGGAAGAAGAATGTGACTAAAGGAAAAGAGCGAAGTTTCCAGGAAATCATCTCAGTGTTGAAATGCTGATTTACTGGACTGGAGCATTTAAATTCTATCTGATGAGAATCTTTCTTGATCCTGGGTATGGATTAAGCTTTTCTAGTTAAAGTTATAAGGGATGACTGTGAATGGGGTAAAGGCATAAATCTGGTCATAAATCTTCATCACAGAAATAAAGAATTTCTAATTTGAAGCCCTCTAAGAATTAAGAATTCACCTATGTTTATTTTCTTCATATGTGGGCTGAGCTTTAAAATATCAAATGGTAAAAAAAAAAAAAGTTAAATAGTAGAAGACAATGAGATTAAAAGTAACACAGAGAAAAGAACCAATAATAAACATTTGATTTTCATAAACTTGATTAATTTCTAAGCATTTTAATATATCACTGTATATTAAAAATGTACTTTGTCAGGACAATGAGGTATAATGGAAATAAAAATAAGACATAGATCTTGGGTTTGCATCCTTGTCCTCCCCTCATAATTGCACGAGCTTGTGCAAATTACTTAATTCCTCCTTGCAATAATTCTTCTGCTAAAGATCTATCTCATAAAAGGAAGGGTTGGTGTTTCAGTTACCTATTGCTGGACAAATGACCACAAAAGCTAGTGGTAAAAACCCTATAATCATTCTACTGTAGTCTATAAATTTTGTGGGTTAGCACATCACGTAGAGCTTGGATAGATAATTCTGCTTTTCTATATGGCACAATAGAAGTCTTTTGATCATATATAACTGTTAAAACTATCTGGACGGGAAGGCAGAAATCTCTTACTCATATATATGGTGACTTGGTGGGTGTATCGGAAAGGCTGAGTTCAGCTGGAATTGTCAACAAGATACCTAATGGTGGCCTCTTCAGTATGGCCACCTCAAGGAAGCTAGAATTCTTACATGGTGGGTCCAGGTACCAAGAGAAATTGTTCTAGGGAAGAAGGTGAAAGTTGCATGACGTTTTACAATCTAGCTCCACTTCTTTACTTCTTAATTGTTTAAAACAGATCCAACCAAGTGCATATTCAAGGTGGGGGACCACAAACCCTGAATATCAAGAGAAGTTTCAAATAATATGCTCCCATGTTTGAAGTCCTTGCCCTGCCCACAAAATTACTGATCTTCCTTCTTCATCCAATAGCCACCGAAGCTCATCCTATTATGCTATAAAGTTCAGGTGTAAGGGCCTGGATCTTGTCATTGAAATCAAAACTAGCTACAGACAGATATCCTTAGCTTTTATTCCTTGGATAAAGTTGCTCTTGATCTAAAGACTTATGAAGATGAGAGACAAATTATCTGCCTCTCCCACCTAATGTCTGAAGATGAGAAAAGCATAAGATGAGTAAACATTTCTGTTCCAAAAGGGGAAAAATAAGAAACATGTAGCAATCACTGCCTTATAGTAATTCTTAAATATAATCTGGTAGAAGTCTTTATTTGCCTAATTAAAGCTCAGTCTTAATCTCTGAGCATAATTCTACGTGACTTTTGGTTTTAGACATGCCATCTGAAAACTTCCTTGTCCTTATAACGGAACTATTCCTATAAACTCTAGGTTTCTTAAAATCCATTTTTCCTCAATTTTTTCCCTTCTTATAGAATTTGGGGCTTCTTAATCTTTTAAATTCTTCCTGTCCCTCTCAATCTATGCTAATATAATCCTTAAAATTATATCCATAAATCTATTTAAGATATAAATAAATTTCCTCTAACTTGTTAATAAAAGAAATTCTCACATATTGGATATGGGAAAATCATTCTGGCTTATACAGGGGTTAACTTAAATTTTATGCTAACTAGAATAGCCTACTTGTGGCCTATCAAGCATATATATATATTTTTTTTTATCAAGCATATATTATAAATCTACTTTAACTAGTAAATAAAAGAGACCATTAACCAGAGGCAAAAAATGACATAAGAATAAAGATTAAATGCCTCCCTTCCTAGGATGCCAGTGCCGGTATTCCTTCAATGATAAGACTGCCTTCCTAGGTACCAAGTTCATACTAACTTTCTGTGTATGGGCTGATTCTTCTTTTTTTTTTTTTTTTTTGGCAACCTTGAAGGAATGTATCCCTAACCTCTTTAATGTTCTATGTTCTGACAAGATACAAAACTGTTCTGAAAACCATGCTTCTATGGAGCAATTTCTTGGAGTTCCCTACAAGGTTATTACCTGGGCTGTAGTCTTCAGCTGGACTCCAGAACAATGCTCTTCTCTTACTATTGTTGTTCAGCCACTCAGCTGTGTCCGGCTCTTTGTGACCCCATGGACTGCAGCATGCCAGGCTTCCCAGATTGTTTATTAATTTCATCATAGACAATTGGTTTTCCTGTGAGACTTCTCTGTGCACTAAGTACTATTGTGTGTCTGAGGCCATCTATATGGCATGCTTTTTTTTTTCTTTTTCTTTTTTTTTCTAACAAAGATAAAGACTTAAGTCCTAACAAAGGACCTTAGGACCACAGCCTGAATTCACTGAGACTGTGTTCTCCTCAAAGTGCCTCAAATTTAGTCTTTACCCTGAGACTGTCTCTTGCTTTCAGGAGAACTTGCTGCATGGAAAGATTGTCCAACACTCCATATTCTATTAACAGTTGATTTACTTAGTTCATCTTGCTTTTCTCTCGTTCTAGTAGACAGCTGGGAGAAACCAGGTGGCACCTTCAACACTTTGCCCAGAAAATCATCTTAGCTACATTATCAAGTCCATTAAGTACATTTTATATTTCTCAGGTTACCTTGAGTGGCAGTATTACCACACTTTCTGCCAGCTCTCAATATAGTATTCTTTTTCCAATCATCATTAAGTCATCTATGCCAGTCACTTCAAGGCTTGTCAGGCTTTTTCCTGTTGTCTGGCCCCCAAACCAAAGCCACACATTTTAGACTTTGTAATATTAGTACCTCACTTCCAGATACCAAATTCTATTTGCCTATTGCTGCATTAAAAGCCAAAAGAGAGAGAGAGAAAGCTGTCCAAACTTAATTGCCTAAAACAATAATTTTATTATGTATATTTAATAATTTAGGAAACCATAAATTGGCAGCATTCAAATGGGTGATTCTTTTTTTTTTCACATGACATTGATAGAAGTCACTCAGGGGTATTCAACTGGCAGATGGGCTGGTTAGGAGGGTACAAAACCAATTCTAGTCACATGATGCTTCATTGGGAATGGCAGGAAGGCTAACCTCAGCTTGGATCATCAACTAGAATTTTTCCAGGTGGTTTCTCTAGCATGGCAACCACCACAGCGTAGTGGAACTTTTCATAGGGTGCCTTAGAATTTCCAGGGCCAGCCTTCTAGCTTTCACCTCTTGATGGGAGGAAGGAAAAGATGTGCAGACTGGTTTAAAAATGCAGAAACTGGGCTAGATAATCGTTAACATTTTTTTTTGTTGTTGTTTGTTTCTAAAGGGTCTGTTTCAAGAGCAACGGTAAAGACTTAAAATGAATATGAAATAAAAGGAAAAACATTTTAACTTTTTACAAGTTATAAGCATCTAAACCTGCTGAAGCATTAAATAGTCTACAGAATTCATCTCTCAAAAGATTTAATTCCAAAGATAACTGTAGGTGACAAAGACATTTATCCCTGAGATTGGCTGGAAAACATCTAAAAATATATAACTTTTTGTCTGAGTTTCTATAAAAATGGCTCTATTGCTTATAACCTCTTGATAGGAAATGTGTTTTTTTTCCCCATGAAAGCCTATAAACAAAACTGAAAAACATTATTTTTAAAGGTTGTATTTTCAGTTATTTTGATAACATGAAAGGTTTCCACCTGAGAAATTTTTAATGTAATTCATTTTTAAAGATAAAGTTACTGAAATCAATAAATGATATTCTCCTCTTGATATGGTACTACGTGGCACCTAAAGTAATAAAGCCATAGAGATTGGGATCATCTTAGAGATCATCTTGACTAAATCCTTTTAGTCACAGATGAAAGAATTGAGCCCGAGAGGGACTATGAAGCTTGGCCAAGGTCTCTTGGCTGGTTAATGGGGAGAGTCAGGGGCTCTTTCTATGGCCATGGTGCCAACAGTTACAACAGTACTCTTGAGAGAAATAAGCTTCTCAAATGATATGACTATTCCCTTACAGTTTTTGCTTTCATTAATTTTAATAACTCTTCATTCATCTATTGTACATAATTTTTAGATTCACTTTACTGAGTTGAAATAAATTCTAATCAGGCTGACTTAGTTCCATCACTTTTTAAAAAGAAAAACATGATAAAAATAGATAACATTGTAAGCATATTTCTAAAAATAGCAAAAAAATATTTATTGTTTAAAACAATAAAATTCTTATTTGTTTTATTTCTTCTTTTCATTCTTTAGGGAATTATAGATGTTCAGTGTGCAATGCTATCTTAAAGGCTGTCTCACTTTTGACTGAATTTGGAAATAAGCCACTCTGCATAAGCTTACTGTGTAGGTTTGCACTTCCAGTGATCAGTTACTCATTGTTTCTGGGGAGAAAAGAAAGAAACCTTTGATATAATAAGTATTATTATATTTTATCTTATGTATAACATATCTGTCTCTAAGTAATGCTTAATCTATTTTTTGATCTACGTGCCAGCATGAAATATGTCAATATCTTTTTTTAAAGACTAACATCTCCAAATATTTGAAGAAAAGCATCAAGTTGTGACTAAGCATTTTATAATTTAAATATACAGTAGTGCCCCTTTATCCACAGGGAATGTGGTGCAAGACTCCTAGTGGATACCTGAAACTTACAGTACTGACTCCTGAAGTGAAATGAAAGTCGCTCAGTCGTGTCCGGCTTTCTGTGACCCCAGTCCATGGAATTCTCAAGGCCAGAATACTGGAGTGGGTAGCTGTTCCCTTTTCCAGGAGATCTTCCCAACCCAGGGACTGAACCCAGGTCTCCCACATTGCAGGCAGATTCTTTATCAGCTGAGCCACCAGGGAAGCCCAAGAATATGGGAGAAAGCTGAGTGCTGAAGAATAGATGCTTTTGAACTGTGGTGTTGAAGACTCTTGAGAGTCCCTTGGACTGCAAGGAGATCCAGCCAGTCCATCCTAAAGGAGATCAGTCCTGGGTGTTCATTGGAAGGACTGATGCTGAAGCTGAAACTCCAGTACTTTGACCACCTGATGCGAAGAGCTGACTCATTGGAAAAGACCCTCATGCTGGGAAAGATTGAGGGCGGGAGAAGGGGACAGCAGAGGATGAGATGGCTGGATGGCATCACCGACTCAATGGATATGAGTTTGAGTAAACTCCGGGAGTTGGTGATGGACAGGGAGGCCTGGCGTGCTGTGATTCATGGGGTTGCAAAGAGTCAGACACGACTGAGTGACTGAACTGAACTGAACTGAGCCTAACCCTTC
This sequence comes from Cervus elaphus, assembly GCF_910594005.1. Classification (NCBI taxonomy): domain Eukaryota; kingdom Metazoa; phylum Chordata; class Mammalia; order Artiodactyla; family Cervidae; genus Cervus; species Cervus elaphus. The sequence continues at coordinate 10,246,307 of NC_057844.1, read as the reverse complement.
TCCAGGGATCTTCCCAACCCAGGAATTGAACTGGGGTCTCCTGCATTGCAGGCAGATTCTTTACCAGCTGAGCTACCAGGGAAGCCACTGACTTCTATATATACTCATTTTTTACTATACATACATATCTATGATAAAGTTTAGTTCATAGATTAGGCCCTGTAAGAAAATATCCAAATATTTACTTGCACTTTGGGACCATTATCAAGTAAAATTAGGGTGACTTGAATACAAGCACTGTTACAGCAAAATAGTTGATCTGATAACTAAGATGACTCCTAAGTGATCTATGGGCCCATAAAGTGTACAATGTGGATTTGCTGGACAAAGGGCTGATTCATGTCCTAAGCGGCACAGAGACAGCACAAGATGGCATCCCACTATTTAGAGGGATGTGCAATTTAAAACTTATTAATTACATATTTCTGGAATTTTCAGTTTAATGTTTTCAGACTATGATTGACCTTCAGTAACTGAAATCAAAAAAGTGCAATGATAGATAAGGAGGGATTACTGTAAGCAATTTACTCAATTGGAAAAGGTTCTAAAATAGGATATATGCACAGGGATGAGGGTGAGCTAAACTGGGTGACCAACTAAGGAGGCAATGCATGAACCTCACCAGCTCTGCTTCTCTTCCATTTCTCTTTATTCTTCTCATCGTGTTATTTCATAATTTATATGCTTCAATTTACCTTTTGTTTTAGATACCTCATGCTTTGTCTATAGTTACATAAAACTGACATATATTTAAGTGTATATATGTAAGGATGTATTCGTTTGATATTGTACATTAAGAAGGCAATATTTTCTCATAACAAGTATGAAAAACAAGGACTTATAGAATTCTCATGTTTAGATAGTGTGCCTCAAGATACCAAGTTTCCACGAGACTGTAAATCACTGAAAATAAGACTATTTTGAATAAACAGTTATGAACTGGGGATAAAGCTTGAATTTGTAGGCCCACATGTCTAATTACTTCTGATGACTTTTTTTAATAAATGAGTTTTCATATTGATGGAAGGAAAGAAGTTTTGAACTGAGCATAATTCAGTGTACTCATAAAATCTATGTAATTATCAGTGAAAAATTTTCCTTTGAGTAGATCTGAGGTGTTTGCATTGCCTGCTCTTTTACTGCTACCAGAACTGTGGAGTCTTTATCATGTTATCGTGTGTGTGTGTTTAGTCACTGAATTGCGTCAGACTTTTCTGCGACCCCATGGACTGTAGCCCACCAGATTCTTCTGTCCATGGGATTTCCCAGGCAAGAATACTGGAGTGAGTTACCATTTGCTTCTCCAGGGGATCTTTCCTACCCAGAGATCAAACCTAGGTCTCCTTCATTGCAGGCAGATTCTTTGCTGCGGAGCCACGTGGAAGCCCATTCCCTTTAGTAAGACTTTGTAATACCAACCTACCTTTTCCTCGTCGCATCACTAAAGGACATCAAGAATGAGTTAAGTACAATAATAACCTCATTTACTCTATGTGTAGTATGCTTTTCCCAAGTCATCTACATTCGTGTTTGATGTATATGCTCTTATTTTTTGATTACTTTTTCATCAGAGTATAGTTGGTTTATAGAGTGTTAATGTTTGCTGTACAGCGAAGTAGGTCAGTTATACAGAAACATATATCCACTCTTTTTTAGATTCTATTCTCATATAGGTCATTACTGAGTATTGAGTAGAGTTCCTATGCTTTAGAGTAGGTTTTTTTTTTTTTTAAATCTATTTTAAGTATAATGGAGTGTATATGCCAATCCCAATACCTCAATTTATCCCTTTCCCCTTCTTTTCTCCCTTGGTAACCAAAAGCTTGTTTTCTACATCTGTAAATCTATTTCTGCTTTGTAAATAGATTCATTTGTACCATTTACTTTTGATTCCACATAGAAGTAACATCATATGACATTTATCTTTATTTAGCTGACAGTCTCAAAGTTCATTCATGTCACCTCACATGGCATTGTTTCATTCTTTTTTTAAGGCTGAGCTAAATTCCATTTATATATGTGTGTATGTATATATATAGACATTTGAGTTACCTCCTTGTCCTGGCTGTTGTAAATAGTGTAATAATGAATGTTGGGGTGCAGGTATTTTTTTAAAAGATATGGTTTTCTACATATTCCCAGAAGGGGATTGCTGGATGATCTTTATCCCATTTCTCACACGCTTAAAAGGTATTGGTCTATGAACTTGCCATCACATAATATGACAGTTCTTTTAAGAGAAGAGTTTTATTTTATATGCTTTGTCTAGTCAATGAATCCAGTTCAGTAAAAAACAAATAATTCAAATCAATTACTAAATTTACTTTTAATGTTTTTTGAAGTCATTTAAAAAAGTTGTTGCAAGGAAGTCGACCTGTTACTCTGTTTGAGATCTGACCACAGCATAAGACTATTGTATAATTATCATCCTTAAAAATTTCAAGTACATAATTTAGTTCACTGACATAAGGATACAATGCATATATAGTATTTTTAACATTTTTGAGTTCATAGTATACAATTCATACTTAATTAAAATTCTGAGACCTTATTTCCATGATTTTTCCATGTCTTCTCATCATCTAAGTCTCTCAATTTTCTAAATATTAAATTTAATACCAATATTCATTCTGGTGTAATTTTTGCCCTTGGTATTTATAGTAGTATGATTTGACTGTTTTATTTGATTTTATTCTTCATCAGATATTTCTGTTTTAAGTCTTTCACTCATCGTTCAGAATTGAAACCCAAGCATATTACCTGCAGACAATCTTATCTATTGAGAAAAGTGTTCTGTTTCATTGGCCACATGTAAATTTTTTGAGCATTGAGTTTGACTTTTGTGATATTGCTTTGTAAAATACTATATACACTAGGTATTCTAAAATAAATGTTTGATCCTAGAATATTGGATTTTTAGTAAATGTCAGATTGTAGTGGAAAATAATATAGTAATTTGTGATCGATTTAAGACATGGGTTGCATAATTTCTCATTTTTGTGCTTAGATACTAAAATATATGCATTTTTGATTTATCCTTTAAAATTCTTCATAAGACTTTTCCTTATAAATGCAGCTAAGTATTTACCTTTCTTAAACAATGCACAGTTGATAAAAAAGTTAGATATACTTATTGCACTTATGTAAAGTATACCTTCTCTAAAGTCTCCATTATAAGTAATTCTGGTATTAAATTCAATATATGAAGAAAACTTAACATAGCCCCAAGAGATTTAGCTATATAATACATTTTTTGACTAGCTACATCTTTTTATAAGTATTCTTCTTCAATGATATGTGTTGGTTAGATTCCCAAGTAGCACTTACATTTCTGTTATTTTTCCATTGGAAATGTATGTGTCCATTTCTCCACACCCATTAACATCTTACAATTTTACATAAATTTTTTCACTACCTCATCACAAAATAAATGTGAGATTATTTCACATTTGTATCCCCACAATTCCATAATAATGGTACTGTTACTAAAACAGATTTCTTTTTTATAACCTTGAATTGCTCAAATTTTCTTTTTCTATCCAGTTACCATAAATGGGTGGAAAAACAATTTGCCATAAAATGTAATAGTTGAGTAAAAAATACTATATTTTTCAGAGAAACTATTCTTAGAATGCATAACAGTTGTTTTAGGACACATTTCTTTTCTACCATTATGATCATCATTTTTTCTTGATTCCATATACTTATGTATTAAGATGTTGAAAAGGATATGTCTTCCTTTTCATTTATAAGTTGGAAAGATACTGATCCTCTTTTAATGTCACTTGCTTTCTATATGAAGGAAACATTCATTTAGAGCCCTTAAGGGAATTAACTACTGCTCAAAGTTAGAAACTTTAGGAGTGAAATTGTATTTTTATTTTCAGTTAAACATATTAGACTAAACTGAAAAAGTGAGCAGTAAGAGAGGAAGCCAGGTAGTTCTTGGCCCAGCAGTTGATGAAGTAAGCTAGAACCTCAAAGAATCACTTGAGTTCTCTAAATCTATGCTCTCTTTTTCCCTTTACTTTTGTATGTGCACCTCGACTACCTGAAATGCACTAACAACCATCCCCACTGCTCATTTATAACTGCGATACTCTGTGTACTTCATCGCTCTTTCCTTAAGGCTCAACTCAGGTATTACCTTCTCCAAGAAACCCTCTTATGACCTAAGGGCTTCTATAGTGCTTTTTTTTTTTTCCTGTTGTGACATTGTCTCAATCTTTTGTAACAAATCATTTTTTTTTTCCTTTTCCCCTATACAGGTTAGACTATGAATATCTTGGGAGAAAGTTTGTAGCTTATTTCTATAATCTTGTTTTAACCCCTTCATTTTACTAAAAAAACCCATGTTATTAAGGATTCTGGAGTCCTCTATATCTGTAACTTATTACAGATATCTCTACATCTATAATTTATGTCTATGTAATTTATTCAGATTCACCATGCTTGATCTCATCAGCATTTTGTTTTGCTGGATTGCTCCTTGGGTTTCCTTCTTCTTTTGGATTCTGTGGTGCTAAAGCTCTTCTCGTGTTCTTTCACTATTTATCTCTTCCTACTTGTCTTCATTTCCTGGTTCTCCCTTTTTAAAAGGAGTGTGATCATTAATATCTCATTAGTTAATTCAACATTCTATGCAGCATTCTTCTAGGTCTTAAGCATTAAGAAACACAAAATAATAATTAGAAGAAGGATATCAGGATTTTCTTCTGGTCCCTCTTTTTAAGGTAACTCTATCCTCAAACACCCTTATTAGTGTCTTTGACTTCCAATATCATGTACACTTTAAAGACTTTGGGGACAGATCTATTTAAATTCCTGTTTAATATTTCTGCATATAGATCTTACAAGAAAATATCTAAAATTAAAATATTTTCCAGAAGATACTCTACCTCTTACAGATAGAATGAAAATGAGATAATAACTTATTACAAAATGAAAATTTTATGTGTGGAAATAAGCTTGAATTACATGGAAAGACTCTGTATCATAATGAAAAAGACCTTGCACTTGTATTCGGGGCCTAATACAGCAAGTTCTGTCAATAACTAACATGGTAACCCTGAAGACTTCTCATAATTTTAATTGCCAGTAAGATATTTTATATTTCTAAGATCTAAAAATGTCTTGTTTCCGTGATTCTAAAGACGGTGGCACTGTTGTTCTAATGACATTTGGAAGAAGAATGAAAACAAAAGCACAGAAATTGAATCTAGATGAGTTTTTTCCAACCGTGTTCATCGGATGATCTTTGCACTGTCGTTTCCTCCTCCCGGTGGTTTGATCTTTTAATATATCTCTTCTGGACTTTCACTCCTTTTCTCCATTCCAAACCCATTGAATAAAATGTGTATATATTACTTGATCATATATATAATTTCCAAGTATGGCTCCTATTGCTGAAAGAACTCTAGAAGGTAATATGCCACTTTGCTTTACATTCATTTGGTATTGAAACTTATCAACATGTATGCAATCATTTTTAATTTTTTGTATCAACAGTCAAAACTAAACTGACTTTGAATTTTTAGTGTGTCCTCAGAAATAGCTATGCTGGAAACATAATTCAGCTCAATGGAGCTTTAGCGAATGAGTTAACGTGACAGAAAAGACCACATGTATATCAACCACAGATAAGCCCAACTACATGATGTGCCGTATAGTCTAAGCAGTGGTAACCTTAAACATTAGTTTAAAAAGAAATGTAGTGAACGGAAAGAAAGCAGTCGTGAAAAGGGTAGGTAAAATTCAACTATAAGGAAACTGAGGAAAGTGAGGAATGAAACGACTGAGTGGTTTGGAAAGGATCTTTAATCGCAGCATGGGAACTCTTACTTGCAACATTCGGAATCAAGATCCCTGGAGATCAAACGCAGGTCCTGCATTGGGAACTCAAGTCTTACCCACTGGCTCACCAAGGAAGTCCCTATGGCCCTTTTGAAGAAGTACAACGTATGCTTTCATTACTATCTATGTTTAGTCTGTGACGACCCTCTCATTCTTTCACTGTTTTTTCTTAAATTGGGGTTTAATCAGTCGCTTTGCATTGTTGTGTTCCTTTCTCCCAGCCGGTGAGGTGAGTCAGCTGTATGTACACACAGGCTCCTTCCGTGGTGGACCTTCCTCTCCCATCCCACCCGCCTAGGTGACCACAGAGCACTGAGCTGAGCTTCCTACACGACAGAGCAGGTTCCTGCCGGCTATCTATTCCACACATGGTAGAGTAGGGAGAATCAGGAAATATTTATTTTCAGATTTCATAGAAAGAATAGTAAATGATATTTGGGAATGATAATCCATTCTGTCATAAATTCCATCTCCAAAGATCAAATTTCTGCACAGTAAAACAGCTCATACTTCTGTGCAAGCTATGATGATATTTGTTTTATTTTTTTCTTGCTCATTTTCATCAACAGTAAGACATTTTATTGCCATTGTTTATCTTCTTTTACTTGGTTTACCATTATAAAAATAACCTGTACTTCTGAAGCAAAATAAAACTCTGATATGTATTTTATATTAGTTTAGATGTGTCATCATGAATTGTTACAGTATACAGCCTCATGATAAAGAGGTATTGTATTAAAATGTCTTATGATTTTACCATTAATATTCAATCAAATCTATTTATTGCCTAATAATAAAAAGGTAAATTTTTTAAGCACTTAAAGATATCTAATAAAAATTGTACCTAATAATTTCTTTCATGGATATTTTATTCAAATAGCATAGCATTATATAGAGAACTGGTCATGCAGAAATTAAATATTCATATGCAATATTCAGGGGTCTTCCCCACTGAAAAGGTATTTTGAGATAGGCAAATGTTTGAGTGGTTTAGACCTTCATTTATAAACTGTATATGCCATGCTATTTTAAAAACAAAATAAATATTTAAGAAGATTGTTTATAAATTCAGGTGAAATATATCATGGAAAGACAAAAAGAATGCTGGATTTGGAATAATGGAAAAATTAATAGCCAGTGTTCTCATCACGGCTATTTTACTTGCTAGCTAAAGGATTCTGACAGTTTTATGAACTTTCAATTTAAGTTTTGCTCATCTATTAAACTCTAACAAGAATGGCACTAACCACATAGTTCCTTATTTTGAGACATTATTTATATTAGTATATTAGTTACCCAAGCTATATGAAAACATTAAAGCAATTTGTCATTTTAAAAGTTAATGTTGTGTTCTTCCAATTTCCTCAGTTCAGTTCAGTTCAGTCGCTCAGTCATGTCCGACTCATTGTTACCCCCATTACGCCAGGCCTCACTGTCCATCACCAACTCCCGGAGTTTACTCAAACTCATGTCCATTGAGTCGATGATGCCATCCAGCCATCTCATCCTCTGTCGTCCACTTCTCCTCCTGCCCCAATCCCTCCCAGCATCAGGGTCTTTTCCAATGAGTCAACTTTTTGCATGAGGTGGCCAAAGTATTGGAGTTTCAGCTTCAACATCAGTCCTTCCAATGAAAACCCAGGACTGATCTTCTTTAGGACGGACTGGCTGGATCTCCTTGCAGTCCAAGGAACTCTCAAGAGTCTTCTCCAACACCACAGTTCAAAAGCATCAATTCTTCAGCACTCAGCTTTCTTCACAATCCAACTGTCACATCCATACATGACCCTGGAAAAACCATAGCCTTGATTAGATGGATCTTTGTTGGCAAAGTAATGTCTCTGCTTTTCAATATGTTGTCTAGGTTGGTCATAACTTTCCTTCCAAGGAGTAAGCATATTTTAATTTCATGGCTGCAATCACCATCTGCAGTGATTTTGGAGCCCCCCAAAATAAAATCTCTCACTGCTTCCCCTGTTTCCCCATCTATTTCCCATGAAGTGATGGGACCAGATGCCATGATCTTAGTTTTCCGAATGTTGAGCTTTAAGCCAACTTTTTCACTCTCCTTTTTTTACTTTCATCAAGCGGCTTTTTAGTTCCTGTTCACTCTCTGCCATAAGGGTGGTGTCACCTGCATGTCTGAGGTTATTGATATTTCTCCCAGCAATCTTGATTCCAGCTTGTGCTTCTTCCAGCCCAGTGCTTCTCATGATGTACTCTGAATATAAGTTAAATAAGCAGGGTGACAATATACAGCCTTGACGTACTCCTTTTCCTATTTAAAACCAGTCTGTTGGTCCATGTCCAGTTTTAATTGTTGCTTCCTGACCTGCATATAGGTTTCTCAAGAGGTGGGTCAGGTGGTCTGGTATTCCCATCTCTTTCAGAATTTTCCACAGTTTATTGTGAGCCACACAGTCAAAGGCTTTGGCATAGTCAATAAAGCAGAAATAGATGTTTTTCTGGAACTCTTTTGCTTTTTTGTTGATCCAGCGGATATTGGAAATTTGATCTCTGGTTCCTCTGCCTTTTCTAAAATCAGCTTGAACATCTGGAAGTTCACAATTTCCTACAAGGTCCCAAATCATTTTTTTTCCATATTATTCTTCCATGTGTTTTATAGCACATTTTTTTTTTTTGCAAAAAATACCGTAAATAAGAATGAACATATCAGTGATCTTATGTAAGATGACAATGTTAGGTTTTTCTACTTGTTTATTTGGGATATTTACTGAATGTCTCTATTTGTTTTGCTTTTAAATAGAAGTGGGAAAGCAAAAGCAATTTTCGAATACCCTATTAATGAGCTTGTGTATGCTAAGGTAATGCTTCCAATATAAACTTTTTTCTCCTTTTAAAATAATTCACAGTAGCAATTCTAGAAAATGTGTGTCAGGCTTTTCAAGTAGCAAATTATAAGGCTATCAATCGATACTTAACAAAATTATGGATGTACTTCAATTTTGTGTTTGTATTTGAGGGTTTACTTTTCCAATTTTACATCTTGAAGGTAATTCAACTTTTCATTTTCTGGAAAGAACACCATCAGTTTATTGTATAGCTTTATACCTCATCTATTACTCCAGTGTTCTTGCCTGGAGAATTCCGTGGACAGAGGAACCTGGTGGGCTACAGTCCATAGGGAAGCAAAGATTGGACATGACTGAAGCAGCATAGCATGCACAAACCTTAATTTTAAAACATGAAAACTTTTCAGACAACGTGCATTTTAAAAGATTCTTTCAAAAAGCCTATCTAGATAAAAGTTATTTGCAGAAATACAGAACAGACTTTTGAACTCTGTGGGAGAAGGTGAGGGTGGGATGTTTCAAAAGAACAGCATGTATATTATCTATGGTGAAACAGATCACCAGCCCAGGTGGGATGCATGAGACAAGTGCTCGGGCCTGGTGCACTGGGAAGACCCAGAGGAATCGGGTGGAGAGGGAGGTGGGAGGGGGGGTCAGGATGGGGAATAAGTGTAAATCTATGGCTGATTCATATCAATGTATGACAAAACCCACTGAAATGTTGTGAAGTAATTAGCCTCCAACCAATAAAAAATAAATAAATAAATAAAATAAAAAAAGAAAAAAAAGAAAAGTTATTTGCATATATAAAGGTATTTTAATATATAATACATTTTGTATCACATAACAAGAAGCTTGGAGCTAAGTAAGAAGTGAGAATATGTATGTTTGTGTCCATACAGACACATGTTGAAATATGTATATAATGTATTGCACATAATCTACAATATATAATAATTATAATGTGATATAAGCATTTATATATAGAACATCTATTAATTTAACTTAACATGAGCAGAAGCTAGTAACAGCATAGATCCTAAAAAAGAAGCTAATTTATTTGCTCTTGCAATCAGCTCTTAAGAGCTTTAAATCTTTAGAATGCAATTGCTTGCCTAGAGATTACTTAATTTGTTAAGTTATGCTTATGCTGCTGCTAAGTCACTTCGGTCGTGTCCACCTCTGTGCGACCCCATAGACGGCAGCCCACCAGGCTTCCCCGTCCCTGGGATTCTCTAGGCAAGAACAGTGGAGTGGGTTGCCATTTGTGCTTATAGCAGCTTGTAAATATTAACTCCTTATTATTGCAAATGATTTTTGTGCCCTCTCTAAAGATTCAAGAAGACAATTTTTTTTCTGATTTGGTTTTGCTATGAAAATGAGTTTTAAAAGGTAATTAAAAATATGTGTACTTGGAAGATTTAAGTTCTTTCAGGCTAACCAAATCATTTATGTAGTATTTTGAAAAGTAAAGGAATGCTACATAATGAGTCAGTCAACATAAAAGAAAAATTTTCTTGTGATGCTTTCATTCTTGTTAAATGTCTTTCATGAGCTATAAAATCTGCCTAGCAGTTATTAGATGAAACACTAATGGTGTTCTCATAGTCATATTATTGACAGTCAAAAATTCAAGAGAGACTAGAAGATGAAAGGATGGAAGAGTAGAAAGACATAAAAAATAATCCCTGAGCCCTGCATCTCTTGAGATTTGGCTAGCAATTAAAATGAATGGATGACAATCCCTACGCGTAGAAAGAATCAGATATATCATTGAGGCTATTTTCAAACCAAAAAGAAAAGAAAAAGGGAAGGAAGATAGAAATAGGGAAGGAAAAGAAGGAAAGAAATTTTCTTTTTGCTTACTAAAATAAAAACATTTGCACTCATTTAAAACTTCAAAAGAGAAATTGTCTCTGAAAAAAAGTTGTTCCCAAAGAAATGAAAGTCTGGATGAAAAAGCAGGGTAATGATCTTCTCTCTAGAAAAAAGGGAAAGTTACTCAGCACTCTCTAACTTTTTGCTAACCCAGGCCAGAATACAAGAATGCTGGGGTGGAGAGTTGTTCCCTTGTCTCGGGGATCTTTTCAACCTAGGATCGAACCCAGGTCTCCTGTTTTGCAGATGGATTCTTTACCAGCTGAGCCGCCAGGGAAGCCCAAGCTACTGGAATGGGTAACCTATTCCTTCTCCAGGGCATCTTCCTGACCCAAGAATTGAACTGGGGTCTCCTGCATTGCAAGCAGATTCTTTTTTTTTTTTTTTTAACCTTTATCTTTTTATTTTTTTTATTTTTTAATTTTTTTATTAGTTGGAGGCTAATTACTTCACAACATTTCAGTGGGTTTTGTCATACATTGATATGAATCAGCCATAGATTTACACTTATTCCCCATCCCGATCCCCCCTCCCACCTCCCTCTCCACCCGATTCCTCTGGGTCTTCCCAGTGCACCAGGCCCGAGCACTTGTCTCATGCATCCCACCTGGGCTGGTGATCTGTTTCACCATAGATAGTATACATGCTGTTCTTTTGAAACATCCCACCCTCACCTTCTCCCACAGAGTTCAAAAGTCTGTTCTGTATTTCTGTGTCTCTTTTTCTGTTTTGCATATAGGGTTATCGTTACCATCTTTCTAAATTCCATATATATATGTTAGTATGCTGTAATGTTCTTTATCTTTCTGGCTTACTTCACTCTGTATAAGGGGCTCCAGTTTCATCCATCTCATTAGGACTGGTTCAAATGAATTCTTTTTGACGGCTGAGTAATATTCCATGGTGTATATGTACCACAGCTTCCTTATCCATTCATCTGCAAGCAGATTCTTTACCAGCTGAGCTACCAGGGAAGCCCACAAGGATATAAATAAATGTGTGTTAATGTTAGTCACTCAGTCATTTCTGACTCTGCGACCCCATGGACTGTAGCCCTTCAGGCTTCTCTTTCCATAGATTTCTCCAGTCCAAAGTACTGGAGTGGGTAGCCATTCCCTTCTCCAGGGGATCTTCCCAGCCCCAGGATTGAACCCAGATCTCCTGCGTTGCAAGTAGATTCTTCACTGTCTGATCCTCCCGGGAAATTATTTACAAAATAAGAGTTACAGATGTAGACAACAAATTTATGGTAACCAGAGGATAAGAGACCAGGAGAGACAGGAAATTGACATACTCACAGTACTATATAGAAAATCAGCAACTGATAAGAACCTGCTATATAGCAGAGGAAACTCCACTCAGCACTCTGTAATGGCCTGAATGAGAAAAGAATCTTTAAAAGAGTGAATGTATACATATAACTGATATAACTGACTCACTTTATTGTATACCTGAAACTAACACAATATTGTAAATCAACTGTCCTCTAATAAAAATTTAAAAAGCAGAGTGGTCACCCCTGCACTGTATCTAGTTGATGGCTTTGTCAAGTGGAGATTTGCTAGGTAAATACAAGAACTTCCCTCTAAGGAGACATCCAGGAAGTACTTAAGAAACACACACACATATAAACAGGGAGAACTCAGAGACCCACTTAAAAGTTTTGTCTTCTAATGTATGGAGATGGTAACAGCCACCTTCTCCCTTATACTTGCCTGGAGAATCCCGTGGACAGAGGAGCCTGGGGAGCTACAGTCCGTGGCAATGCAAAGAGTCAGACATGACTGAGCAACTAACGCTACTAACGCTATTCTAATGCATATACATGTGTATGCATGTACATGTGTATATGCACTTGAGAGATACACATACACAGGAGTAGCAGATATCTATTAATGTGTATATAGGTCTATATATGTGTGTGCTGATATGTCTGGCTCAAGGATGCGTATTTGTAATCATGTTCAGTTTCTTGGCTAGATCAAATCAGAAAAAATATAGCCAAAAAAAAAAAAACACCATGATACATAAAAGCAGATGCCTATTTAAATTACAAAAGTGCCATTTGTGATTTTTATGTACGGTGTAGCGTTACATTGTTTTCTTTCAGTCAGTGGTGTATTGGACTGGCTGTGAGCCCAGGTTTCTCACATAATGATCAACCTGAGACTCCACAGTACCATCTGGTCGTGTCCCAGGTAGGAAATATGTGAAAAATATATACCAGTTCACGCATTTCATACTGAAAGCATGAGAATAGAGATGACGATATGACTTTTTTTCTGTAATGGAGCTTCTTGCAAATACATGAAGTAGAAAATGCTTTATTCAATTTCTGTAGAAGAATAAAAAAATATACAAAATCTGGGGAACAGGTGCAGAAGAATGACTTCCATCATGGTATGAGAAATTCGAAAGTAATCACACATTTTTTTAACATGGGGAGGACTTAAATTAGTTATACAACTCAAGGGAATGTAGGGAAAGATGGAAGAACACTACTGGGCTAGGGTTATGATGAGTTTAAGAAATTATCATCAGGAAAAAATTCACAATATCTGACTTGATTACATAATAGAACAACGGGAAAAAGTCATTTTCCTACTAAATTGCTTCATTTGTTTAAGAATTTAAACATGTGCCTTTGTCTTTCTGTTATCTGGCTATCTCTTATCTGACCATATAAATAGGTATTTACTTACATTTCCTTACTTATTTGTGTTAGAATAAGCCTGATGCAATGTGATGCTGCTGCTGCTTTTTTTCTTGTGTTCCATTTCTGCCAACATCTCAAGTATTAAGAATCTGACATTGAGATTTGCAGGAAGACAAGTTTTTTGTTAACTCTACATATTGCTAGGATAACAGTCCACCTTATATGCTGAGCTCATTCTATTCATTAATGATTAGAGCATAATTGAGCACATTAAAATGTGGCTGTTTTCTCCATTTTCTATCTCGCCTTATTAATAAAGATACCTTCATTAAGGATCTCCATTAAGATTTTATTTATTTATTTTTTAATGTTCTGCAAACTGTAGCTACTGAGAATGTATGATGTGGCCAGTATATGGAACACATAAATAAGCAAGTAGATCTTATATGGTGATCTGAGGAATACTTCCTTTGATTATATAGTAAAAAAATGTCTCCTGATTTTATGTTCTCTCTTTTTAGAAAGGGCACTAGGGTTGACAATATGGTCAATGCTGCAGTATCCTGGTATAGGTTAAAAAATGTTGCAACTAGATTCTTTTGCTGCTTACCACGGTGAATTTCCTTAGAGGAAGGAAGTATGAGATAAAAATACTGCAGACAGATATACATCTTATAGTAGGTCATGTTATAGCAAGACTTCAGGGCATTTAGATATAAATTTTTTAGCTTATTTTCTCCTTTATTTGCCAAACTGAGATTTGTTGAAAATATAAAAATGTTTTTCCAAAATTCATCCTAATACTGGTGTTTTTCAGAGTCTAAGGTTGAGTGAACTTTGACCTTGATGGAAACAATAATGCATGTACATTTCTCTCCATTCTAACTTTTGTCCAACTCATCATTTCCCTGATTCACAATGCTACCACTGAGTTCATCCACTGGGACATTATACTTTGGATATAGACATCACCTAAAAAATCTCGAATTCTTACTTCCACATTCTCCTAAATTTTTCTAATGGACTTCAGAGTTGGTGGATAGTGACTTGAAACTCTTAATCACAATCATGACTTTTATCATAAATTGGTAATAAGATTTCATCAAAGAATGATGAAATCATAAGATTCAGTAAAAATATATATCTAGTTTTAGTATATGTTTAAGGATATCTGTATATAGGTAAAATCCACAATTAAATGATTTATCTTTCTTTGAAAAAATATAAACCTATTAGGTACTAAGAAAAATCAAAGGAGCTAAAATTGAGGATTTACTTTTATTATTTCTTACAGAGAAAACACATTATTTTGTAGTTGCTGCCAATTGATTTTGTTTTCAAAGAATATATCAAAACAGTGCTTTTTATGTTATTAGATCATAGAATCTAAATATCATAAATGGCTATATTGTTGCACCTCTGTAAATATTTCAGGAGAGATACATATTAAGTTTGATAAAAAATCTTAAAAAGTTTCAATTCATCAGTAAGTGCTTTCTGAAAAGATCTGTCATCTTCAATTACTTCACAAACAGAGAATTTGGCATGTTTAACCCTTATGGGTCCCAGAATTTTGATTAACATTGCAGATAGAAATGGTAAAAAGCAAAGCTAAACTAACATCTAGGGTTTAAATTAGAAATTTTAGCAAGCTATCTTTATTTAGCTCTAAATTTAATCCCTTAAAGGAAATGGCAGCTACAAAACACTGACAGTTCTTTTTTCTCCTTTTAATGAGATTATATATGAGTTACTCGTTTAGAATAAAAATAGTTCAGGCCTTCAAATATACACTTTGATGTTGCAATTAAATTGATTTTTTTATAATTTATTCTCCACAATCCAGTCCATTGAGATATTTACTTAGAAATCTTTTATGGATTGAATAATGTGCCTATTTGATATAATGAACAATTTATTCTCATATAAGAACGTAAGACACCTTCTATTCTGAAGAGAGAGCCCGCCAACTCTGTCTCTTTCAATGTTAGCGAAACTTACCAGGGCAAGGAATGTTTTCAAGCATCTGTTAATCCAGAAGGCAAATAACTGGAATTGTTCACTATAGGCCTATATTTTATTGCTATAAAAGAGTGCTTACCATCATCCAAACAAATTACACCTTTGAATATCTTACACATTTTATACTGAATATTATTATAGGTACATATCACTGTAAAATAGTACTTTCATTTTGAGCCCATTGTTAGACTTGTATAGCTTGCAGTAAAACACATTATATTTAAAGAAAAAGAAAAATTTAAAAGGAGGTTTAGCACAGTGCAATTACATATACTGTAGCTTCTGTTTAAAGGGATTCGCAGTTAAAATTGGTTTTCATTATGGGCTTTCAATAGAGATTTGGATTTGCTGGGTACAGCCCTAGTTTTGCATTTCTTTTATTTTACTTTGCTCTGAAGATTGGACAATTTTCTTATTTTTCAATTTACTTGTTGGCTAAGGTAGCATTCAATAATAGACCACTGAGGGAAAATGAAGAAAATAGTAGTTTAATTATTTCTTAAGACTCACAGAAAAAGGATTAAGCAGCCAAAACTAATATAGGTATTCAGTTATTGTTAACAAAAGATAAATATTTGTTCTCCAAAATATGAAGGAAAATATGCTTGGGAATTATGGTGTTTGTTTGGCTTGTCATTAGTTACAACGTGACACTTTGGCATAATATCTGACAATCTTACTCAGATGGAGTCCTTTCATTGTAGACAGGACACCAGGATATATTCTGAAGCATGCAGCCGATACTTTTTCTGTAATCATTGCAATAATAATTTATCCCATCCCTGCCAGCTTCTAATAGTGAATTATGTCTATTTATCTTCGAGTATTGAAATAAACTTCTATTTGTTAGATGATTCTCACTTGATTAGGATGTATTTTGCTTTTGCATATTTGGTAATATTTTGTTTATGATTTTGTATCTTATTCTGTAAAATATTTTTGTCTGTAGTTTTCCTTTCTGGTCAAGACATGGATGCAAGTGACTTCAGCAGCGTGTCCACTATAATGGCAATTGCATGAGGCTAAGGGTAAGAAGCTGGCAAATTCTTCAGCTGTGTGTGCTTCCACAGATGAGTCAGATTTATTGAAACTTGGAAATGACAGTAGAAAAGTGGTGTGTGATTGTCCCACTGATATAAGCACACAAAGATGGGAGCAATCACAGCATTTAAGGCCAAAATCAGAAATTGTGCATTGAGATCTAAGTTACGTTTTCCATAGACTTTTAGTATTGATTCACAGAATATTTCCAGCTGTTGAAAAGCAAGTACCTTGCAAAATGGTTTAAGTAGCAAAGAATAGAATTCCTATTTTGAATTGTTTATGTTATATTTATTTAATTTCTTGTTTAAACATTCATTTTTAATTCACATTTCACCTATAATTTGCTTGTTTGTTTAATCCAAAATGCTTTGCTGTCAGATTTGTTTCTTAGTGGCCTGTAGTAAGATACCAGTTTTAACAAAATGACACTTTCCCTCCAAAATCTTTCTTTATCATTTAGCTTAAACTGCCTTCTGTCTAGTCACTGTCTACTCTGAGTGTCTTCCCTGTCCAGTTTTTTATTTATTTATCTCTTCTTCACCTGTAGAATATGAATGTGTGTGTGTATAAATGGTTGTTTGTATGTGTCTAGTGGATGCAATATATAAAGACAAAGTAGATCAATGTCATGAAATTTTATTTAAAATGTATATCCTGTATGCTTCCAAGAAATCTTGAGGTTACTGTAATACAAAGTATATATTTAACCAAACTAAAAGAGACCCTATTAAAAATTATTGAGAGAAGGTGAGGTACCCACATGCAGAGCATATGATATTGAGTATTAAAAAATGTGTAAAATAATGACTGAGCACAGTGCACACACACCATGTAACACTGACAATTTTGAAACACTATTACCAGTGAAATGTTATATTATACAAGTGTCATATAAGTTAACAGCTCCGGAATCTGTTTTCAGCTGAGATCTTAGGATGTGACTCTTTCTACTAAGAGGATCAAGAAATAAAACTGCATCCTGTGATTTCAAGATAGGAAACAAAGTTTTTAAATGTTGTTCATCAGACTGGAATGCTAATGATATAACATATAGACAGAGAATTCTGAAAACGTTATGGAAAGAAAAGCACAATCAATGTCTTGGTGGTTAATAAAGGAAGTGCACATTTTCACCAGCTAGTAAATGAGAACATAACTCATAAAAAGCAATTTATTAACAACTATGCCTAAAGTTGTAGCATTTGCAGAATACCCAGCAACAGCAAATGGCATGACTTCCCTGGTGGCTTAGAGGGCAAAGCATCTGCCTGCAATGTAGGAAACCCAGGTTCAATCCCTGGGTCTGGACGATCCCTTGGAGAAGGAAATGGCAACCCACTCCAGTATTCTTGCCTGGAGAATCCCATGGGTGGAGGAGCCTGGCAGGCTACAGTCCATGGGGCCGCAAAGAGTCGGACACGACTGAGTGACTTCACTTCAAGTGATTCTTGCAAATAATGGTAATAAATTTTTTTTAAAAATCTTATTTTTGGACCTACTCTGTGGTAAAGTACAAGGAAGGGGATCTAATAAATCTGGAAGAAAGGTGTTTGAGCAATGGAGAATTTCTGCTGAATACTTTTGTTAGAGTATGCTATTACATCCTATCAGTGAATCCTTGGTGAGGAGGAAATGAAATGTGCTTTCAGAACACCTTAGATTATTATTTACAACTGTGTACATTTATGCTTATCATTGTGATCTTTCTTGGTAGCTCAGCTGATAAAGAATCTGCTTGCAATGCAGGAGACTCTGTTCAGTTCCTGGGTCAGGAAGTTCCCCTGGAGGAGGGCAGCCAACACAACCCAGTATTCTTGCCTGGAGAATCACCATGGACAGAGGTGCCTGGTGGGCTACAGTCCATGGGGTTGCAAAGAGTTGAACAAGACCAAGCAATGAAGCACAGCACAGCGTGCTTATCATTAGCATGAAATGCATATAATCAACTAGACCCTGAGTAACATATGCCATCCCAGCAGATTTGAGTGGGTACTTAAACAATTCTAGGAATTTAATTAATTTGTATTTTTCATAAACACATTTGCTGTTCAAGCAGGATACTTAAAGAGTACAATGTTCACACCCTGGAGAGAACAAAGTGACCAAATACAGACTTAGGGATATGCAAGTAGAGTCTGCCCAAGTGATTTGTTGATGACCTGTAGCATGTGAGGCACTTTTTTTTTTTTTTTCCCTGTCAGGTGGAAATGCAAAGTAGATGTGCTATGAGACCAGATGTAAGTTTTTTGCACTATTCACAGTTCTAACACCATTTTTCTACATTTTGCCATTCTACATTGATTACATCTCCTTGGTTATTCAAATCAAGTATTTCATTAGATTTAACCTTATCACATTTTGCTCTTTATCTCATTTCTAATCTCCTTCCTCATTTTTCACTGCTCTTTATTCATTTGTATTCATTTTAGGCTTTCCTTTCAATACTAGTCAATTTTCTCTAATGCACTGTTAGCATTGCTTGTATGATTTCTTAAAATTCTTAAATTCATTTTAACAGTTTTCACTACCTTTAAAATATTCATAGTTTGACTAATTAAATAAAAGTTCAGCAATGCAAAATACTTGAAAGTATATGATTTCAGTACGTTTTAAAATGTATTTTGTTCAAAATTTAAGCTTTAAAGATGCTGTGAAATGCCTATGGTTCTTAAAAACAATTATACCTATCAGTAATTTTTAGTATTTATCAATTAGTAGGGGTCTCCCTGGTGGCTCTGATCATAAAGAATTTGCCTCAAATGCAGGAGCCTGAGTTTGACCCCTGGGTTGTAACCCTGGAGAAGGGAATAGCAGCCCACTCAAGTATTCTTGCCTGGAGAATTCCATGGACAGAGGAGACTGGCGGGCTACAGTCCATGGGGTTGCAGTGAGTCAGACATGACTGAGCAACTCACACTTTCACACTTTCACATCAATTACTTGGATTATTTTTATATGATCTCTGGATATTTGTTTGATTGGTTAAATTTATTGCTTGAAAATCATTCCAAGCTGAACATAGAGAAACTCATATATGCATTAGCAGAATAAATTGGTAGTTATTATAGTCATCATCATTACCAACACAAAATTGTGTGTGGATTCATTCTAAAAATGTAATTTTATCAAGTCAACAAAATCCTTGGACAATGATGTCCACCTCTAGGTACAGATAAATCTTATACACTTTATTGGGTAATAATATTTAGATTCTGAAGAAACCAAGAATTTTATTTCTTTATAGAATATCCTTAGTAAGAATTATTTAAGGCCTGTTGTGGTACTCATTTTCAGAAGTGAACAAACCTTTCTTTCTCTGTCTAATAAGGATAATGCTTTTGTTACTAAATTACCTTTTCATATTACTATGGATGTTACTCCCATGTGGATTAAGGAACAGCTTTAACATGGTAGACATGAAGAAATAAAATCATGAATGTCTCAAAAAATTCATATAGCAACAGCAATCTTTTCTGTACTTTACAAAGATTCATAGACAACAGATTCAGCTTTAGTTGATGAGAAAAATTGAATTTGATCCAAATCATATCTGTTATGAATCTTTATTTTGAAAAATAAAGTACTGCCAGAGGCTTAAGGTATCCTCAGTGAAGGCTACCACATCAAAAATGTTTTGCAGTTAAAATAAATCTTTGTGTGAGTTAGGAGAATTGAGGCAAAATTCTGATTCTGCTACCAGATGATCCTAAACAAGTTAGTTACCTCATTTCGAATGGAGGTATTAAATGAAAATGTCTTTTCACTCTGAAAATCTGTGCATTTCTATAGTAAATCCTCTCAGTATAATACATAAGAATATTTGAAGGACAGCTTTGATTTCCCAAAGTGATACAATAAGAAAACTTACACATACTCTCACTGATTGCTAAGGGCTTTATCTTGAAATGGAACTTAAATTGGGGAGTCTAGCCCAGGCAGCACTCTGTCATGCAACAACCCTGAGATACTTTTCTTTCTTCCATTGAGTTTAGTGAGGTGCACAGAGATAATTTATGATGCTTGTCACACATTTATGAACCTTAAATATGGACTTAATGTGAATCTTGTAGACCTAGGGAACTGGAGCAATGAGGAATTTTGTTGTGTGCTGAGAAATCTCTACCCCTTCCTAAAACCTTTGAAAAAGTGCTGTGGTCAAGCAGTGCCAGGAGAAAATTATAGAAAAATACCTTCTCTATAGATTATTTCATCAGGTTTTGTAGACTACATATAATAATAAATATCCATCATGCAACTTCATTGATTTATAGCCCAGTAGACAAAATGAAGTGTTTATTATTTTAGATATTGGAAGAAATGATTACTTAAATACAGATGGAGCCCTCCTCATCAGTGGCTACAGTTATTGTTGTGAAAGCTATATAATACAACTTCCTTAAAAATGGCATTGCTTAACTGCTAGTCTAAAATGCACAGAAAAAATGAGAAGAGATACAATTAGCCTGATGATAACCTATAGTAGGGGAGCCATGGACTTGCCTTAGCTCTGCAATTCAGCATCATGTGGCCTTAGCTCTCTCATCCCCACACTTCCGGAGTATGGCTAATAAACATCCGATTCCTTCATTGAGCACCATACTCTATGTCTATAAATTCTTTTAGTATCTAAACAGCTTCCTAAGAAACACTCCAATTTTTTAAGCAAGTTTTAAATCACATAAGTCCATAAATTATCAATCCAACTTATTACAATCAATGATTAAACTGACTGGTGATCCTTAAGAGCTTTTATGCTAATGGTGTGAAAAAACCATATATGTAATCCAACAGACTGTTTAAGATGCAATTTAATCATGAAACTATCGTAAAATACAAATATTTGGAAATGTTCCAAAACACATGTAAAATGGAGTCCAAAAGATTATATTGTGCTCAAAAGTCAAATATAAAATTCAAATTTCATCAGAATACAGTGAGCACATAGAATTTACCTTTCAACAGTCTATTAGCTATTTGTTTAGGGTTGATTTGCCTTAGGAAAAGGGGGAAACACAACAGCCTATTTTGTGCCAAAATTAATTCTAACAGTAATACATTTTGTGCTCCGCTGACTTCCAATTTATTACCAGTGGAGCTTGGTTGATTGTTTTGATCTTCAGTTTATTGGCAATGAAGTAGAATTTACTGTGCCACCACCTTCAGTAGCATAAATGTTACTGCATTGAGCTGGTGCCTCTTTGTGAAAAACTACAAGAAAATAATTTAATTGTCTCTCTTTGCTTAAACTCATAATGCTTTTGAGTGTGGTGGAATGTTTAATGCCAAACTTGTCTTCATGCATATTTATTTTTTCAATTTCAACTCTTAAGAAGTAAAATGTTCTTAGTCTAAGGAGATGCATTTGCAATTTGATTACACTAACATCAGAGGGCAGTGGATAGGTAACAGGATGTTAGACATTAGACGGCAGGTAGGTTTACACCCTGGAGAAGGAAATGGCAACCCACTCCAGTGTTCTTGCCTGGAGAATCCCAGGGACGGGCGAGCCTGGTGGGCTGCTGTCTGTGGGGTCTCACAGAGTCGGACACGACTGAAGCGACTTAGCAGCAGCAGCCGCCGCAGCAGGTTTACGCCCAAAGTACTACATAGCCTTTAAACAGAGTCAGAATTAGCTCTTCAAACAATACACTCAAATACTATTTTAGCATTCTTTTTAAAGATAAAGATTAGTCCAACGACTCATATAATATTCCTTAATAAGGCTCACTTTTTTTTATATGCAATTTATTTTTGGATTTGAAAACCCAGTTTCAGTGTCAAATAAAGGATTGTTTCAAAGAATTCTGTTATTTTTTTGGTCTCAAAAAAAAAGAAGGATCTGTATTTTTTCTCATACACACACACACACACACACACACACACACACACACACTAATCTAGGCTCTTTTAGGTTTAGTTTAATGTAGATTCTCTTTCAAATTTACTTTTATCAGAAGCTATTTTTTAGATCTATTGTCTAGAAAGCACAAACATATTTTTCACACATTTTAGAACATGACTTTTACCTTTCTTTGAAAAACTTCTTCAAGGATTTTAGGGTTAAGATGGTACAGTGTTAGCAATGCCATGTGTGAACAAATGAGCAGTCAGATCTTAATGACATAGAGGGGATGCTTGTGAGGGGGAAGAATCTATGCTCTCTTGCAAAAAAAAAAAGAAAAAATCTTACTTGTGGAAATGCTTGGGTGGTGTATTTATTCACTAAGATAGGTATATGGACTAGAGGCAGGGCAAGCAAGCAGCTTTTACAGTTTCTGCATGCTGTCATTTCAGTCGGGTCCAACTCTTTACAGCCCCATGGACTGTAGCCCACCAGGCTCCTCTGTCCATGGGATTCTCTGGGCAAGAGTACTGGAGCGGGTTGCCCTGCCCTCCTCCAGGGTATCTTCCGGACCAGGGATCGAACCTGCATCTCTTACATCTCCTGTATTGGCAGGCATTTCTTTACCACTAGTGCCACCTGGAAAGCCCTTTTAAAGTACAATAATGGGTTATTTCTGATATTTTGTATCTCAAGTGCTTCTTTGAATTCCAAGTAGAGACATGTCATGGTAGTTATGTATATTGGTTTAAAGATCAAGTAAGAGCTGCAACCTATTTATATGGACCTGAGAATGTGCCAGCATATAGGTAACAGTTGATTCTGCATCAGGTCTGAGGGTGAATTACAGGGTTCTTCTAGTATTTTACAAACGGGCAAAGAAAGTGGACTAGAGATTGATATCCCACTCTGCAGGAGAAGCAAAACTGCTGGTTTCATGAAAACCAATGGTGAAAAACTCTTCCAGGGGAGGAATTAATGGTGCCATTCTACAGAGCACTCTGAAATGGAAAAAGGAAAGAACAACAGCAAAAATTGTTGCCCTTTGTGTTCGGCAACAGCAAAGTTCCTTCTGAGTTCAGTGAGAGACATTTCTGTAGAGTGCTGTGGACAGAAGCCAGCTTACAGAGGCTTCTGCAATTGAAGTGGACAAATTGATAAGAGATCACTTTGCAGTCGTTAGCTTGAGAGTAGGCTACAGAGAGGAATACAGTATCATAGAGAAGTATTCAAAGTTGTGCAAGATACATAAACACATTATAGAAGTGTTGGTTTATGGTAAGGACTTAATGCAATTTAACTATGATTATTTGTACAGGAAAACAGTCTTTTCACATACCGGATGTTTTCATGTGTAAATAAACAATTAGTGTCTCTTTTGATGTTCATTTGTGGGAAGAGAAATGACTTACTCTATGACTTACTCGATGGTGAGTTCTGCAAAGGAATTCAGAAAAAAACAATTTTTAAGGTAATAGTATCCCTTTCTCTTCTTATACATAGCATTAATCTATGCTCTCATAATCTCTGTTTGGGATGAATCTGAAGATCTCCTTATCATTTACAGTTTCCGGACTCAATTCTGGTTACTATATCCTGCCCATTGTCACAAAGGCTAAGGTATCTTTATAAAATGAAAATCTAACCTTGTCACTTTATTCTTATTAAATTATTTCTTGGTGAATAACAAACTACTCCAAAACCTAGTGACTTAAGACAATGTTCTTGCTGTTGCTCAGTTACTAAGCCATGTCCGACTCTTTGCGACCCCATGGACTGCAGCACGCCAGACTTCCCTGTCCTTCACCATCTCCCGGAGCTTGCTCAGACTCATGCCTATTGAGTCATCCTCTGTCGTCCCCTTCTCCTCCTGCCTTCAATCCCTCCCAGCATCAGGGTCTTCTCCAGTGAGTCAGATCTTCCCATCAGGTAGCCAGAGTATCAGAGCTTCAGCTTCAGCATCAGTCCTTCCAATGAATATTAGGGTTGATTTCCTTTAGGATGGACTGGCTTGATCTCCTTCGCCGTTTTTATAATGTCTCATGATTGAATTGGTCTAGAATTCCAGGTGAGAATGAGATGGACCATGCCTCTTTTAGATCTCACACAGGTAGAGTTCACTGTGAGCTGTTATAGGGGCAGGTGCTCTGGTTTAGACGGTCCATGGCAGCTTCACTCAGGAATCTGATGCCTGGGTAGGGATGGTGGGAAGACTGGGCTGAGCTGACAAATCAACCGGAGTACCTAGAGGGCCTCTTCTGCTTAGCCAGACTCCTTACAGGGAGACTCGGAACTCCCAGAAAGAGTGTTCCAAGGAATCTGGAGTGCATTCAGGCAGTCTCTTAGCTCATGTGCCGAGCACTTGATATATTTCTGTCATATTCCTTTCATCAATGCAATTACTAAGATCAGTCTAAATTCAGAGTAAAATTAATGGACTCCACTTCTGAAAAGGGAGAAGCCAGAAACAATTTGAACCATCTTTAATCTATCACTCTTTTGCCCAAAATATCTTTTTTTCATATCTTTTAAAAGGCATTAAGATGAATATTATCTGTTTCATCCATGCATGCATTCAGTTTTACATTTCAGAAAACATGAAGTTGTCTAATTTTCTTGAGCAAACAAGTACTGTTCTAAGCACTTCATTTATACTGACTCATACTATTCTCACAATAACCCCAGGATGTAGTTTCTCTTTAACAAACAAATAAACCAAAGCATAGAGAATCAACTTTTCTTAAGTTTTCAGTTGTGGAGATGCATTCAAACCTAAAAAATCTATTCCCAAAGTCTTTGCTTCTAACCATTAACACTGGTTTCAAGATTGTTTCTTTTCCCTGGGTAAACTTTTTCTTTTTTTTACTTTTTATTGGTTTATCCACCTGACAAAATCCAAAGTGTTTCTTTCTTTTTATTTTTCAATTCCGGCTCAGTTAAAACATCCTCGGAGAAACGTCATTACCTTTGCTCATGCATCCACTTTTGCAATGATTATATTCTTTGCCAATTTGTTTTCCTTCTTTGCACACTAGAGGGAACTACATGTGTCCTCTAATTTTATAACCCTAGTCTCAACACAGTGCCAGGCACATGATTGATGCTGTGTAATTAATTTATGAAAAAAATTTACAACTAGAGGTGTCTCAGAGAACTAGATTTTCCTTCACATTGTACCTTGCAGGCTTATACTGAAGCCTGACCAAGTTTTATGTCATTATTTCATACCAGAACATATTTTAAAAATACCTGTAAGGAGATGGACAAATATTCTCCTTTGGTCTGCATCCTAATATATACATTTTAGAAATTTTATGCATTTTTCCCATGCTAGTAATACTTAAAGGGTTCAATTTACAATGGAATGTTTTATTTTAGGAGCTCTCACTTTGTGTGAAGACATAAATGTCGTACGTTTCTAGCTGAGGTTTCACAGTGAGACATTGACTCTATAAAAATTCAGGGACATTGGAGAATACTAAGAATGTTATTACTGTTAGTGTAGCTATCTGGAGAATGAGTTAAGTAAGAAAATCCATATTTAATTAAAACTAAAATTGCAGGGCATATTATGTGTAGGAAAGAAATGATATACATGTATGGCATTCATTTAATGCTTAATGAGAACATCTGGTCATATTTTTAGATTTCAAATTTAGACTGCAGAATAAGGAAAGGCCTTCTTTCCCACAGGCTACAATAGAAAGTCAAAGCTTAAGTGATATAATGAGTAGATTTATGCAATTCAATTGTGGTGTCTCTAAACCGTAATATAAAATTATACTGTGGAGGATGAGAGGTGCGCAGAGGAGACAGGAACCAGTATTTATCTGGTAATCAAGGAGCTGCTCAAGAAAGAACGATGTATGCGTAATACTCACACACCCTTGCCAGATAAATTCTTTTGGTCAGTGATCCTTCAGAAGGAAATAGAGCCTTTGAGAAGAGTTCAGCGCCAACACAAAGAGAGTGTGCTGTTAGAATTGTATTTTCAAAGTAGTGATTTTCAGTGACATGAATGAGGCTAACTGGGTCTCCGTGCAACATTATATAAACATATCTTTGCTAGAATGAGCTCAATAGAAGTGTTTAAGAAGATCCAAATGGTACTTTCAAAACAGTATACCGCCTAATTAGTGTTGAGCCATGTTTAAAATTAAAATGGCAAGTAGGATGCAGAAGTTTTTAAAATATTATGAGATCAAATATTTTTTAAATTTTTGCTCAAAAAGTCCAATAAAAAGGATAGAATTGGTTATAAATTATTGGTAGTGATGCTTACATTGGTAAAGGAGGTGATTCACAGAGAACAAAGTGAATTCAAAGTTCTTCTGTAAATATTATGTTCACGCAGAATAATTTTTCACCCTGACTCTGATAGAAAATGCTGCTACCTTATATTTTACATAGTATTAGGTCAATGAATAAATCATAGAAGCCATTTCAAATAAGAATGAAATAATAATTGTCTTAATAACCACAAAATAGAATAATCAAAGGAAAGGCATTAATTTTATTATTCAGTCTTTTAACAGCCATCTCTCTCTGAACTTTAGAAGCAAAGGTTACAAAGAATAATTTTATACATATAAAAATTGTCTAGTTAAATAGTGCTTGTGGTATGCGAACAACTGATATATATAATTATATCTTTGTTAAACTGAACTCACTTGGACCAATTATTACTCATATCTTTTACTTCTAAATCTAGTGTAGGTTAGGGACTATTTGTGTGAAAGAAGGATTTTGTAATGTACACTCCAAATTACATTTTAAGGTTTCTGTGCTTTGCCAGTTTATTATTCTGAAGAAAAATGAGTGGATCTTACATTTTGGAAAGTCCGTCAAAATTTGTAATTTAAAGCTATTATTTTGGTTCCTTGAATAAAACTGTATTTGGCTAGGTACTATTTAATATAAACAAAATTAATGTAACTACTTCTTTTACCCCTCCTTAGATTAAAAAATATCAAAGCAGACTCTTTAAATAGAATCATACATTTTCTTTTTTCTTTAACAAGGATAAAAAGAAATGGATGAGGAAAGACTGTAAGTGCCATGCTCATGGACTATATATATATGCTCACATATTTATATGCATGCTCAGTCGCTTCAGTTGTATTCGACTTTGCGACCCCATGGACTGTAGCCCACCTAGCTCTGTCCGTGGGATTCTCCAGGCAAGAATACTGGAGTGGGTTGCCATTTCCTTCGTCAGGGGATCTTCTCCACCCAGGAATTGACCCTGGGTTTCCTGCATTGCAGGTGGATTCTTTACCAAGAGAGCCGCCAGGGAAGCCCTTATCATCCAGAAAATCTTACAGTGCCTAAATCATACCAAACCATTGACTAAATAGCAGGTGAGTTCAAATCCCTTATTTGCTGTCACACAGAGAATCTGATCTATTATCAGTTCAATGATGAAGAAGAAAGTTTTTAAAAGGAAGAAGAAATAGTGCTGAAGAGGAATATAATCCACTACTATCAGGTTGACTATAAGACAAATAAGCCCACCAAAGTACGAACAAAAGGCAACACTAAGAATTAAGTGAAAGAAATCTGACCTACAAACAAAACAATGTTTTTCCCACAAAGAAAAGTATTTATTTTTCTTTATGGATATTATTAAAGTGTAATTAGTAAAAATAAAAACAAAATGCAGCCAGTTAAAGTTTTTATGAAGTAACCAAAGAGGAAGATACCTGTGAATTAATATGTGAATGCAAAGATATATCTAATTCAATAAATTATTTTCTCTTCTTTGGATACTTTCACCATAACAGAGCTCTACTTAGTGAGAGAAGTTTCTTATAAATACATCATTCTATTTTCCATGGTTTTCCTAAATTGGAACATAATATCATTTAATTGTTTCCTGTGTATATTTGACCATGTCACCTTTTCTGACTAACTGCATGCATTACATGTGTGTACTGCTGCTGCTGCTAAGTCGCTCAGTCGTGTCCGACTCTGTGCGACCCCATAGACGGCAGCCCACCAGGCTCCCCCATCCCTGGGATTCTCCAGGCAAGGACACTGGAGTGGGCTGCCATTTCCTTCTCCAATGTGTGTGCACAGTCATGTCCAATTCTTTGAGACCCCATGGACTATAGCCTGCCAGGCTCCTCTGACCACAGATCTTTTTCAGACAAGAATATGGAGTGGGTTGCCATTTCCTCATCCAGGGGATCTTTCTAACTGTGTCTCCTGCATCTTGCGCATTTGCAGGTGGATTCTTTACCACTAGTACCACCTGTAAAGCCCTTTGTCACCCTTAAAGCAATTATTATCCAAAATAGCACTAATAACCAATACTACCACTTACAAAAGACTGTGACATTTTTAAATTTGGTGCAGGATATATTTAAATGAATGAGGGTTGTAGTCAACAGTATACTGACAACAGAAGCCAATTTGTTTATTCTCTCAAGACTACACAATAGACAGTGGAGACCACAGTATGAAGAATTTGAGCACTGCCTCAACACATAGCTATCTCTGGGAAGAACAGGGAAATCTATTGGCACACCAATGACGTTTATTGTTTATTTTTTACCCTTCAGAAAGTCAATGTGTGCAAGCATGCAAAATCTCTTTAGTTGTGTCTGACTCTTTGCAGACCCATGGATTGTAAGCCTGCCACTCCTCTTTGTCCCTGGGGATTGTCCAGGCAAGAGTATTGGAGTGGGTTGCCATGACCTCCTCCAGGGGATCTTCTGGACCCAGGGATCAAACCTGTGTCTTCTGCATCTCCCGCATTGCAGGAGGATTCTTTATTACTGAGTCACCAGGGAAACCCCAGAAAGTCAGTTCAGTTCAGTCGCTCAGTCATGTCTGACTCTTTGCGACCCCATGGACTGCAGCACACCAGACCTCCCTGTCCATCACCAACTCCCAGAGCTTACTCAAACTCACGTCTATCTAGTTGGCGATGCCATCCAACCATCTCATCCTCTGTCATTCCCTTCTCCTCTCACCTTCAGTCTTTCCCAGCATCAGGGTCTTTTCTAGTGAGTCAGTTCTTTGCATCAAGTGGCCAAGGTATTGGAGCTTTAGCTTCAGCATCAGTCCTTCCAATAAATATTCAGGACTGATTTCCTGTAGGGTTGACTGGTTTGATCTTTCAGCTCAAAGGAGTCTTAAGAGTCTTCTCCAACACCACAGTTCAAAAGTATCATTTCATCAATTCTTCAGTTTCTTCAGAAAGTCAATAATGAATGTGGAATACTTGACTCTGACTACTGTATTTACATTATACAAACAGTATAATCAATATGTTGTTACTGAATATTTCTCCTGAATATGTTTTTAGGTTTTGCCAATTTGGATGTCTTTTTAATTTAAATTGAAATCATGTTTGATTGAGAATTTTAAAATAACACCACATTCTTTAAGAAACTGAAAATTCTAGTAAGCCATTTTTTAAAGGTGCTTGCCTGGTAGCTCAGTCGGTAAAGAATCTGCCTGCAATGCAGGAGATCTGGGTTTGATTCTTGGGTCAGGAAGATTCCTTGGAGAAGGAAATGAAAACCCACTCCAGTATTTTTGCCTGGAAAATCCCAAGGACAGAGGAACATAGTGGGCTATAGTTCTTGGGCTCTCAAGAGTCAGACATGACTTAGTGACTGAACCATCACCTTTTTTAAAGAAAAAAGACACAGTGATCCTGACAATTATTTAATGAAGTTGAATATCATAGACAATTAATATAATGAGCATATATAGATAACAATTGGAGAAAACACTTTAAATGTTATTAACAGCAATAATATCAATATTAATCCTGTTTACTGCCTGATTTTTCACGTTTATAACAGGAAAATTATTTTTTTTTAAATTAAGCACTTGTTTACATGTAGGGTTTGCTGCATACAAATAACTGAGGATCGGTTTCCATTTGGGCAACCAAATTTGAGACCCATCAAAGGACAGAAGACAAAGGGTCCATGTCCCAGAAATGTCTGAGGTCTAGGAGAAGGAGAGAAAGGAAAGTTCTAATCTCTATCTTTGCTTCTGGGGCTTGTCTGATGAATTTTCTTCCATTAGCATCTAGTTAAATTTGCTCCAGAGACTGGAAAATGAGATCACAACACATATTCCACAGATACTGCTGCGAGGTCAGCAGTCCCTGATGTTTCTGGAAACGAGATGTGGCTGTCAAGTCCGTGGCCACTACCACCGTCACTGTAGTGAAGTGAAATCTGTGGCCACTACAACCTTCACTGTAGTGGCAGATCTGGCCAGAGAATCTTATTCACCTAGACACTCATTGCAAATTAACTCAAAAGGAAACCATCCGGCACTTTCAGCATCTATGCAGAAAACCAAGTTCTGTCTGAAAAGGTGAGGGATTTCCTAAATACGTAATGGAGATTCAAATGCTGGGGAAATAAACTAAAATAAGAAATGCTCTTATACCTGCCAATCCTCAATAGTCTTGACTGTGTCGTGCATGCATGCATGCTTAGTCACTTCAATTGTGTCCAACTCTTTGCGACCCCATGGACTGTAGCCCGCCAGGCTCCTCTGTCCATGGGACTCTCCAGGCAAGAATACTGAAGTGGGTTGCCATGCCCTCCTCCAGGGGATCTTCCCAGCCCTGGGGAACTCACATCTCTCGTGTCTCCTGCCTTGGCAGGCGGGTTCCTTACCACTGGCACCCATTGACTGTGTCACCTTTCCTTTAATCCGTATAGTGGGGGCTTGTTGCCAGAATTATCAAATTTCAGCTGTTTTCTTTAAGGTGAATACACAATAACTTCATAAGCCTGATAAGCTATTGACAGTCTATTAGGTCGATAAATCGGTCCAGCTTTAAAGAAGGGAAACTTGAGTGCAGTGTGGAGCAGAGCAGAAAAGAGCAAAAGGGAAGAGCTGCGGCTGGAATATTAGGTAAAGGTACTAATTACACAATCCTGTTGTTAAAGCCTTGATAACACCTCTTTTATGTGTGTTCAGACTTATCTGATTTTTGAGAATTACCTTGGGAACTTGTTATAAATAAAGATTTCTAGGATCAACTCAGATCAAGTGAATTAGATACTCTTAGTCCTTGGCATATTTAAGATGTTCCCCAAGATTCTTGTGCTCAGGTTAGTTTGGAAATTTCAGGGAAATTCAATCTTATTTGTTGACATTAGCTCCTAGATTGCCGTCAGTTAGCTTAAACTGCCCGGAAACTGAGTTCTCAGTTTCATGGGATGACTGTGATAACTAGAAACCGCTGTTAAAAGAGACTAAACATTGCCCTTTGGCTGACACCTAGGAATTCTTGACTTGAACTTGTTTTATTTACTAAACAACTCTCTAGGACTTCCATTAACTCTTCTGGCCTTTAAGATACAGTGAAAAATAACTTACTATATCAGAGTTATAGCTTTGTGAATTTCCTCCTGACCTAACAGCTTTTTAAATCTCTCAACCATGAAAGCGTGGTATATGATATTTATCTGTTTAATAAGAATTCTTTTTCTGATTGACTGAATACTTGCCTATATCATTTATTTTAAAGTGTCCTCTTTCTATTTATTCAGATACTTAGGACCGATCCATTTTAAAAGTCACTATAATAAAAGAAGCAGTTATCACTTTGTGAAAAGAACTGAAAATATTAGTCATTCAGTCACGTCTGATTCTTTGCAACCCCAAGTCTCTTTAATGTGCGTGTGTGCCTATATATATACATATATATATGTATGTGAAGTGAAGTGAAATCGCTCAGTCGTGTCCGACTCTTTGCGACCCCATGGACATGAAATAAAATAAATTTCCTATGGAAAATGATTAATGTATTTTTAATTAAAATTACCTTCCTAACTTTTTCAAAACTATAGATTTTTCAGCTCTAATTGGGAGGAAATTGTATTTTGGACTTATATTTATCTGACTTCTTTAGAACTCAAGGGCATGTGTGTGATGTGTGATATTTAATGTAGGCTTCAGGAATTATGTCTGTGTATGTGGGTGTGTGCTGTGGAGTGTGTATATATGTGTGTGGTCTGTGCTGTTAGTGTAGGCTTGTGGGAATCTATGTGTATGTGTGTGTATGTACATGTAGTGTGTAGATGGAGAAAAAGATGTGTGTGTGTTATGTGTATGTTTTGTGTGTATCTCCATATTTTTATTAAAGATTTTGGACTATCTTTACTCGTGGCACTCTCGGGAGGAATACCTTGTTCTATCCTGTGTCCTTTTTGATTCCCCCAGGTACTTACAAAACATCCACCTGTCTCTGGCAAAGATAAGCATTTTTGATTTCTTTGTCCTTCTTTCTTTGTCAATATCTGGATTCTTTTTGAGAATAAATTGAATCAGGAGAAATAATGTAAAGATAATGGAATAAATCAAATAGCCTTCACATAATGCCTGAAAAAGTCTTCAAATGTTTATTTCAGCCTATTCCCATGCTTCAAGGAAGAAATATCTCTAAATTTTCTATTTGATGCCTTTCCCCCATTGTTTTTGTTGCACTGGGACATTATTTAACTGATTCTGATTGTGGTATTTCCATTTTGTGATGCATGGCTATTTTCTCCCTTTATAAACATTTTTTTCTGACCTCCAGAAAGCTGTGTAATCTCCACAATAACTATCTAGTTAAACAGTTAAGTGAACCTCAAATTGATTTGGTATATTGCTAGCTTTCCCCACTTCTGTCAAATAAAACAACTAATTTCATGAAAGGTGAGAAACTTTCATACATACGAAATCCGTATGAAAATCTTGGCTTAAAATATTGGTGTTAGGCACAAAATATGTACTCAACGAATAATTACTGATTTCAGTTATAAGAATTAAATCTTTTTTTTTTTTTGCTATGTGTGTGAGGTCTACTTTTGACCTGCACTAACAGAAATGTAGGCAACTGGAGGACTCACTCCTGTTTTGTTTGTTTGTTTCTGTTCTCTTAGGAATTATGGTCTTGGGTTGTTGCTGGATTTGTTTGTTTGCCTGTTTTGTCTAATGTTTGAAAATATTTCTTTTATGCATTTTATCCAGCTTTCCAACTTTCTACTAAGATAAGCAAATCCATTCCCACTTTATCCATCATGGTCAGGTGTAGGAGTGCTTCATCTAGGGCTCAGCTGGTAAAGAATCCCCTGATATTCAAGATAAGCAAGAGAAACAGGTATGATCCCAGGATCAGGAAGACCCCCTGGAGGAGGAAATGGCAACCCACTCCAGTACTCTTGCCTCAACTGAGCAATCATGCAGGTATAGGAGTTTACCTTGAATTTGTTTTTAGGGTTTTGACCAGTATCCTGCCCTGAAGCTGATGGCTGCCATAGTCAAATAAATTGATACTTTAAATTCTGGCAGATGCTAAGCATATCATCCCTTATAAAACACTTAGAAGCAGAAAGCAGAATATGGTTGCTAGGGACTAGGAGGAGAGAGAAATGAGGAACTTCTCTTCAATGGGTACAAAGTTTCGTTTCTACAAAACGAATACATTCTGGAGATCTGCTGTACAGCTAATATACTGTATTATGCACTTGAAATGTTTTTAAGAGGGTCCGTCTCACATTTAGTGTTCTTACCACAATTATAAAAAATTAAAAATAAATTTAAAAGTGGAAAGATGGTTCTTGAGCATTTTCAGAGGGTTTCTAAAGGAAAAGGAGTTGGAATTAGGCATGCAAATATGAACGCTAACCAGGAAGAATAGAAAATATTATATACACTTCCCACTTTCTGATCAGTATGATTAGAATGAATAAAGTCATTAAGGCATTCAGTAGATTGGTAGCTCTGCATTAATATGATTAGGCTAGAATATGTGGTTATGGCAAATCAAGCATAAATTTTCAGTGATTTCACCCTATAAAGGGTTGTTCATTGACTATATTAGTTTGATATTTAACTGGGGGGCTTATTCCATGTTGTAGGAATATCTCTAAAGCAAGAAACCCCCAAAGTCATCAGAGACTAGGAAGCAATAACTGAATAACACAGAATGTTTTAAGGGTCCTAGAAGAACTTTCAAATATGAAAATAAGCATGCATAATTTATATAGCATCTTACAGGGCTTCCCAGGTGGCACAGTGGTAAAGAATCTGCCTGCCAGTGCAGGAGATAAAAGAGAAGCAGGTTCAATCCCTTGGTTGGGAAGACGCTCTGGAAAAAGAAATGTCAACCCATTTCAGTATTCATGCCTGGAAAATCTCATAGACAGAGGAACCTGTTATGCTACAGTCCATGGGGTTGTAAAAAGTCGGACATTACTGATCACACACACAAAAGCACATACACTCACAAGCATTTTACATACAGATCACTAGATTTATCTATCGTCCACTTATCTTTTACCCATGTCTATCTATCTGACACTTATCTATCTAGAGATATTATCAGTATTATAAGGTCAAGCATGCAGATGCTGAGATGGAAATGAAAATACAACAGTGAAAACATCAGGAAAGGATGTTGATCCCATGGAACTGACATTGGAGTATAACAATTCACAAACAACAGACAAACAGCATGGAGAAACAAAATAATTTCATATTATGACAAGTTATCTAAAGAAAATAGAAATGGAAAAAAAAAAGTGTGCTGGCTTTTATTTGTGCCAGTAATAATTGTTAACAGCTTGTGGAGAGAGTTCTAGAAAAAGATAATCAGTTCAGTTCAGTCCCTCAGTCGTGTCCAACTCTGTGACCCCATGGACTGCAGCACGCCAAACTTCCCTGTCTATCACCAACTCCTGGAGCTTGCTCAAACTCCTGTTCATTGAGTTGGTGATGCCATCCAACCATCTCATCCTCTGTCATCCCCTTCTCCTCCTATGTTCAAACTTTCTCAGCATCAGGGTCTTTTCCAGTGAATTAGATCTTCGCATCAGGTGGCCAAAGTATTGAAGTTTCAGCTTCAGCTTCAGCACCAGTCCTTCCAATGAATAGTCAGGACTGATTTCCTTTAGGATGGACTGATTGGATCCCCTTGTAGTCCAAGGGACTCTCAAGAGTCTTCTCCAACACCATAGTTCAAAAGCATCAATTCTTTGACACTCAGCTTTCTTTGTAGTTCAACTCTCACATCCTTATATGACTACTGGAAAGACTATAGCTTTGACTAGACAGACCTTTGTTGGCAAAGTAATGTCTCAGCTTTTTAATATGCTGTCTAGGTTGATCATAGTTTTTCTTCCAAGGAGCAAGCGTCTTTTAATTCCATGGCTATGGTCACCATCCACAGTGATTTTGGAGCCCAGAAAAATAGTCATCCACTGTTTCCTTTGTTTTCCCAACTATTTGCCATGAAGTGATGGGACCAGAAGCCATTATCTTAGTTTCTTGAATATTGAGGTTAAGCCAGTTTTTTTACTCTCCTCTGAAAAAAGTAATAATAAGTACTAAATTGCAAAAAAGTGAGATGGAGTTTACCAAGAAAAAGGGAGAATAGTCTGAGATCAACAGGGTGGAGGTGAAAACTAGAACAACCAGAGTTTGTGGAACTTCTTAAATAGTTAAGTTTTATTCCAAGAGTAATAAGAATATGTGGAAGTATTGTAAATATTATAATAGTATGATCAGATTGACATCAAATTGTCAAGCACACAGTGGCTGAGACCACAATATAGGCAGTGATGAGGAAGTAGAGTATATGTATTTTAATTATACTTGGAGGCTGAACTGAAAAGCATTATTATTATACTTGGTGTGGTTCTTTAACAAAGGTAGAAATCAAAGAGCATTCATAGGTTTGGGGCATGAAGAACTAATTAAGGGAAAATACCATTTATTGAGATGAGAATGACCAAGAAAGGCAGAATTGTACAGAGAAATCCACAGTTTTGTTTTTGATCAGTTTAACTTTAATGGACATTTCTATTTGATAAGACCCTTTTAGTTGCAAGTGACAGAAACCCATATAACACTACCTGGCTTTGCTTTCTGTAGTAACATTCTCTGGATTGTCCATGTTTGGTTCCTGCCAGTTAGATGGACAGTGCTCCTTCTTAACTCACAGTCTTATCCTAGAAGAGGCATTCTGGGTGAAAAATTAATGACAAATAGAAATAAGAGGAAGTAATTGCTGATATAAAGATGGACAATAAATGGATAAGACAAAAAGCAGAAAAGACAATAATACTTTGTATCTTGAAGATGATGTGGTATTTTTGCAGACATGGATAGGAGTTAGGGTCTTGTCCTTCAGAAATCTCCCTTTATTTGAGGCTGAAAGTCCAGGATGGGTCCTAGTGGCCATAAGACACATTTAAAAAATTCTGGGTGTGATTTTACCTGTGTAAGTCATTTATACAGAAAATTACTTTAAATTGTTCTATTTACAATACTCATAAACCTTAATTCCTACTGGCCAAATGCATTTCACATAATAATCAGTATTTATTTGAATTGATCATGGCTTTAAATCCACCATGATATAGGACTTTTGGTCTACCTCCTCCCTTAAAATACAATGGCTTAACTATTATTTTAAGAGGGTGAAATTATATTCTCATTTCCTTCTTTTTATATCACCCCTGTAATATTTTGTAGTAAATTATTCACATTTTTTCCATCTTATGAATAAATTTACCAAAATTAATCTAGCATTGTCAGATTTTCAACACATTTCACCGCTTCTCTTCAAACCCATTCTTTGAAGTTAAGAAAAGCTATGACAAACCTAGACAGCATATTAAAAAGCAGAGACATCACTTTGCCTACAAAGGTCTGTATAGTCAGAGCTATGGTTTGTCCAGTAGCCATGTATAGATGTGAGAGTTAGACCATAAAGGAGGCTGACCACAGAAGATGTGATGCTTTTGAATTGTGGTGCTGGAGACAATTCTTGAGAGTCCCTTGGACTGCAAGGAGATCAAACCAGTCAACCCTAAAGGAAATTAACCTTGAATATTAATTTGAAGGACTGATGCTGAAGCCAAAGCTCCAATACTTTGGCCACCTGATGTGAAGAGCTGTGTCACTGGAAAAGACTCTGATGCTGGGAAAGATTCAGAGCAGGAGGAGAACAATATAAGATGGTTGGATGGCATTATCAATTCATGGACATGAGTTTGAGCAAACTCCAGAATATGATGAAGGACAGGGAAGTCTGGTGTGTTGCAGTCCATGGGGTCCCAAAGAGTCAGCTATGGCTTAGTGATTGAAAAACAACCTGGAGTTACAGTTGTGATATATCTCAACATCATTAATATTTCCTTGTGAATGAATACTTGGAGTACTTTCAGTGTTGTTTTTTTTCCCTTGTTCCTCATTTTACAGATTTCTTCCAAAATAGAGAATCTTTTAAACAGGTGGTATGCAGAAACTGTTGCTTCTCAAATACTTGCAAAAGACTTTGTTCATTAATGAAATTACAGGTCACTATGTGACTATTAATCTGAATGATGATCTGTCTATTTTGAAATATGTCCAGATATTTGAGGTGCATCATAGTTATCATAATACCATATTCCTTAACTACTTTAAACCATGTTATTGTGGGTTCAGGATAACAATGAAGGAAAATAATCCTCAGCAAATGTTAATCAATGTCAGTTTAGGTATGACATGAGGGCTTATATAGTTACCACTAATAGTTTTAAGGCTCGTATATCCTTTCTTATTTTGACTTTGTCATTTGAATGTTATAATAGCTATGCATTTTTCTATTTTTGTTTTACTTTTCTGCCCACTTCTCATGTCTTCTGATTTATAATAAATGGATTTCATTTTTACTTTTGGGCACGTCTTAACTCCACATGAGGCAGTAAATACAATGATCATATTGGCCATTGCAAAGGAGAAAATATGACCTAAACCAGGTCACAATTATCAGTGAAGGTACCTACAGGAAGCTCTTTGGTATATTCAAAATCAAGTATATTTGTGGATATCTACTATCCATATATCACTATCCTGGGAACTCAATGCCATCCTAATCTTGTTTAGATATGTATGATAAGGATATGTAAAAAAATAATAAATGTTAAAAAGTAAAGATGTGAAGAAAAAGTATTTTTCTTTCCTGAAATTGCCTTCAAACTTGAAAGATCAAGAGAGATGTTATCTTTCTTGTTTTAAGGCATGCCTAAAAACACTCACCTCCTAGGGTTTTACCCCATTTGCTCAGTATACAATAATGGAAAGGCAAACTTTTTACACTTTCAAGGCTTTAATACATGTAAGGAGTAGAGCATCACAGAAGAAAGAAAGACGAGGCAATCAGAGAGAGCCACCAAGCTCTGCCAACCAGAATCCTTTCTCAACACATTAGGATATTCTTTGTCTTTGGACTGTGAGTCACTGAGATTAATGAGACATTTCTCAGTTTTATTTATTTTTTAAATTAATTAATTTATTTATTTATTTTACTTTACAACATTGTATTGGTTTTGCCATACATTGACTTGAATCTGCCATGGGTGTACATATGTTCCCCATCCTGAACCCCTCATCCCATCGTTTTGGGTCATCCCAGTTCACCAGCCCCGAGCATCTTGTATCATGCATCGAACCTGGACCAACAGTTCGTTTCACATATGATAATTTGCATGTTTCAATGCCATTCTCCTGTATCATCCCACCCTCGCCCTCTCCCACAGAGTCCAAAAGAGTGTTCAATACATCTGTGTCTCTCTTGCTGTCTCACATACAAGGTTATCATTACCATTTTTCTAAATTCCATCTATGTGCGTTAGTATACTGTATTGGTGTTTTTCTTTCTGACTTACTTCACTCTGTATAATGGGCTTCAGTTTCATCCACCTCATTAGAAGTGATTCAAATGTATTCTTTTTAATGGCTGAGTAATATTCCATTGTGTATATGTACCACGGCTTTCTTATCCATTCATCTGCTGATGGACATTTAGGTTGCTCCCATGTCCTGGCTATTATAAACAGTGCTGCGATGAACATTGGGGTACACGTGTCTCTTTCAATTCTGGTTTCCTCAGTGTGTATGCCCAGGAATGGGATTGGCATTCTATTTCCAGTTTTTTAAGGAATCTCCACACTGTTCTCTATAGTGACTGTACTAGTTTGCATTCCCACCAACAGTGTAAGAGGATTCCCTTTTCTCCACACCCTCTCCAGCATTTATTGCTTGTAGACTTTTGGATAGCAGCCCTCCTGACTGGCGTGTAATGGTACCTCACTGTGGTTTTGATTTTCATTTCTCTGATAATGCATGATGTTGAGCATCTTTTCATGTGTTTGTTAGCCATCTGTATGTCTTCTTTGGAGAAATGTCTGTTTAGTTCTATATATGTAGAAAGCTATACAACACTGATGAAAGAAATCAAAGAGGACACAAATACGTGGAGAAATATACCGTGTTCATAGGTCAGAAGAATCAATATAGTGAAAATGAGCATACTACCCAAAGCAATCTATAGATTCAGTGCAATCCCTATCAAGCTACCAACTGTATTTTTCACAGAACTAGAACAAATAATTTCACAATTTGTATGGAAATACAAAAAACCTTGAATGGCCAAAACGATCTTGAGAAAGAA
The DNA here is from genome assembly GCF_910594005.1 of Cervus elaphus. Taxonomy (NCBI): domain Eukaryota; kingdom Metazoa; phylum Chordata; class Mammalia; order Artiodactyla; family Cervidae; genus Cervus; species Cervus elaphus. The sequence goes on along the minus strand of NC_057844.1, from coordinate 10,206,729 downwards.
GAATGGAACTGGAGGAATCAACCTGCCTGACTTCAGTCTCTACTACAAAGCCAGAGTCATCAAGACAGGGTGGTACTGGCACAAAGACAGAAATATACATCAGTGGAACAAAATAGAAAGCTCAGAGACAAAGCCACACACCTATGGATGCCTTATCTTTGACAAAGAAGGCAAGAATATACAATGGAAAAAAGACTATCTCTTTAACAAGTGGTGCTGGGAAAAACTGGTCAACCACTTGTAAAAGAATGAAACGAACACTTTCTAACACCATACACAAAAATAAACTCAAAATGAATTAAAGATCTAAATGTAAGACCAGAAACTATAAAACTCCTAGAGGAAAACATAGGCAAAACACTCTCCGACATAAACCACAGCAGGATCCTCTATGACCCATCTCTCAGAATATTGGAAATAAAAGCAAAAATAAACAAATGGGACATAATTAAAATTAAAAGCTTCTGCACAATAAAGGAAACTAGAAACAAGGTGAAAACACAGCCTTCAGAATGGGAGAAAATAATAGCAACTGAAGCAATGGACAAATAATTAATATCAAAAATATACAAGCAACTCCTGCAGCTCAATTCCAGAAAAATAAAAGATCCAATCAAAAAGTGGGCCACAGAACTAAACATTTCTCAGTTTTAAATATGTAGACACTGTGTCCCAAATTTACTGAGGAGTCTCTGATCACATAGCTTGAGCCAGGTGTGTAACCAGGAGGAACTATTAATCTACACCTCTCTAAACAATTTAGGAAAGCTAGTACAGAGTGCCTCCAAATTTTAAATGACATTTAAATTTTAAATGTGCTCCAAAATTTATACTCAAGATATACTCAGTAAATACTCAATGGCAATAGCGTATTGGTTGAATAAATCAACATTGGACAAAATGTTTTAGAAGCAATTTGAACAAAATTGGCACAGGTCTAGATGCTCTGTAAGAGCCACATTAGCTTACAATGACAAAAGACATTGATGAAAAAGACTTACTGGCTTAAAAATGGACATAGAGAAAGATCTTAAAGGAAAAATGAGACAGTATGACAAGCATCCTGGGCAAATATTATGATTTAACATTCAGTTCGGTTCAGCCGCTCAGCTGTGTCTGACTCTTTGTGACCCTATGACCCGCAGCACACAGGCCTCCCTGTCCATCACCAACTCCTGGAATCCACCCAAACCCAAGTCCATTGAGTTGGTGATGCCATCCAACCATCTCATCCTCTGTCGTCCCCTTCTCCTCCCACCTTCAATCTGTCCCAGCATCAGGGTCTTTTACAATGAGTCAACTCTTTGTATCAGGTGGCCAAAGTATTGGAGTTTCAGCTTCAGAATCAGTCCTTCCAATGAATAGTCAGGACTGATTTCCTTTAGGATTAACTGGTTTATCTCCTTGCAGTCCAAGGGACTCTCAAGAGTCTTCCAACACCACAGTTCAAAAGCATCAATTCTTCAGCACTCAGCTTTCTTTATAGTCCAATTCTCACATCCACACATGACTACTGGAAAAACCATAGCCTTGACTAGACCGAACTTCATTGACAAAGTAACGCCTCTGTTTTTTAATATGCTGTCTATGTTGGTCATAACTATTCTTCCAAGAGTAAGCGTCTTTTAATTTCATGACTGCAGTCACCATCTGCAGTGACTTTGGAGCCCCAAAAATAAAGTCTGACACTGTTTCCATTGTCTCCCCATCTATTTCCCATGAGGTGATGGGACCAGATGCCATGATCTTAGTTTTCTGAATGTTAAGCTTTAAGCCAACTTTTTCACTTTCCTCTTTCACTTTTATCAATAGGTTTTTTAATTCCTCTTTGCTTTCTGCCATAAGGGTGGTATCATCTGCATATCTGAGGTTATTGATATTTCTCCCAGCAATCTTGATTTCAGCTTGTGCTTCCTCCAGCCCAGCATTTCTCATGATGTACTCTGCATAGAAGTTAAATAAGCAGGTTGGCAATATACAGCCTTGACATACTCCTTTTCCTATTTGGAACCAGTCTGTTGTTCCATGTCCAGTTCTAACTGTTGCTTCCTGACCTGCACACAGGTTTCTCAAGAAGCAGGTCAGGTGGTCTGGTAGTCCCATCTCTTTCAGAATTTTCCACACTTTATTGTGATCCACTCAGTCAAAGGCTTTGGCATAGTCAATAAAGCAGAAATAGAGGTTTTTCTGGAATTCTCTTGCTTTTTCGATGATAATAAATAAGCAAACCACAAATAGTTAAACAGCTACTAAAGGAGCAATATGGAGCAAGGAATATATATTGACTCAAGAGGAGTTAATGAGTAAGATCATTCAGAAGATTTCAATATAGCTTATGGACAGTGGTGCTGGCTCTTGGGAAACCACAAGGAATAAAATTATGGGAGAATTATTTACCATGTTCCACCTCATGAAGTCTATGTGAATTTCTAAATTGAAATTATGCTCAAGTGCTCTCTAACTGCCAAAGTTTCATTGATAAAGACAAAACATATCCAATAAGTAATGTAGTATGTTGAGACTAGGAAGTTATTTAACTTACTAAGATTTTACTGATGGGGAAAAGATAGACATTACTTAAAGATAAAACACAATGGGAAGACTGACAGTGCAATCTTGCAGTATGAAACAAAGCATATGAGTATGCCCTTAAGAGCCTTGATATCTACAATAAATTGAAAGTTGGCCTTTGCTTTATACTGCAATTCTACCGACTTTAAAAAAATTATTTCTATTTAATGTGACTACTGTTTGTAAACATTATTTGGTGTAATACTGCAATAATTGATAAGGTATAATAGAAGTATTATTTTTAAAAAAACTATTGCAATTGAGATACTGATGATTACACACAGGAAATCAGCACTGTGAATAGCTTTATTTGAATCACCTTTTTGGCTTTGTGGTGGCAAATGGAGATGTAAAATTTATTATGCCACCTGTTTTGGAGGTTTCCAAGAAGTAAATGAAGAATAATTTTGCTTGAAATTAAGGGAAAAACATTTTAGAAGGTGAACAATTTTTTTAAAAGTATACGTTTCAACATTCAAAATAAAGGTCTGGCATAAAATAGGTTATAGACACATAGAACTTAAGTCTGAAAAATGTATACCTGGATTTCTGTAGTCACAGATTCTGAATTCACAGAAACTATTCTGAAAAAAATCCTGAAGTTTCCCAAAAGCAAAATATGAATTTGTGATATACCTAGCTTCCCCAGTGACTCAGCAGTGAAGAATCTGCCTGCAATGCAAGAGACAAGGCAGGAAATGTGGCTTGGATCCCTGGGTCAGGAAGATCCCCTGGAGAAGGACATGGCAGCCCTCTCCAGCAGTCTTGCCTGGAAAATCCTATGGACAGAGGAGCCTGGCAGGCTATAATCCATGGGGTCACAAAGAGCCAGACATGACTAAGCAACTAAACAGCAACAACAAGCAACCATTCACTTGTAATTTTCATTGTATTTACAACTATTTAAATAATAATAACACTTTATAAGGCATTATAAGTAATCTAGAGATGATTGCAAGTACACACGAGACGGTGTCAGCTATATGTAAATACTGTGCCAATTTATATAAGGGATTTGAGCAATTGGGGAGCAATAAAACCAACCCCCAAGGATAATAAGGATAAAGTACAACTCAAGAAGAAAGAAAAGGTCCAGAATCTAGAAGTCTCTGCAAAAGAACAATTAGCAGAGTAATTTGTACCCAACATCCAGCACTTTTATATACCTCAGAAATCTCCAGAATCCTGGCTTCTTGTTAGATTATAATTCAAATTCATGAAAAAAGTGTTTAAGTGAAAACAAAGCCAAGCAAACTGGTAAAGTTGTGATAATTTATGACTTTTAATTTCCTGACTCAGACTATATTGTTGTTGTTTAGCCGCTAAGTCATGTGGCTATTTGGGGACCCCATGGACTGTAGCCGGCCCAGGGTCCTCTGTCCATCATATTTCCCAGGCAAGAATATTGGACTGGGTTCCCATTTCCTTCTTCCGGAACTGTTCCTGACCCAGGGATCGAACCTGTGTCTCCTGCATTGACAAGCAGATTCTTTACCACTGAGACACCAGGGAATAGTCAAGATTTAATAGCCAAGGTATTTTGTGAGGAAATATTTTTATCACTATTTCCCTCCAAGAACAAAATTGTCAAAACATACTGCCTATGTTCTCCTATGCTCTCTATAAGGTAAATAATTAAAACAAAGCCTTAATAAAGCATACTATGATCATCCAGAGGAAGTTAACAGTACATTTCTTTAGTTGCCAAGTTCAGAATAGATCACCAGTAAGAACATAAATGATTATAAAATACTACCTACATGACACATGTTGCAGGTCTTTTTCTCTTTTTTTCACAGTTCCAAAGAGAATTATAGGCTAGATAGACATACAGACAAGGGAAGTACAATGAAATATGCTTGTACATCATTTTTAATATTAACATAATTGAATAATTTAAACTATATATGTTTTTAAGTCTATACTAAGATATTATTGAATAATTATATTTTAAATATAATATATGGGTTTCCATCTCTAATTTTTATAAAATATGGTCATAAAGATTTCTGACTTTTTTTTCATTTATTTTTATTAGTTGGAGGTTAATTACTTTACAATATTGTAGTGGTTTTTGCCATACATTGACATGAATCAGCCATGGATTTACATGTGTTCCGCATCCCAATCCCCCTCCCACATCCCTCCCCATCCCATCCCCTTGGTCTTCCCAGTGCACCAGCCCTGAGCACTTGTCTCATGCATCCAACCTGGGCTGATGATCTGTTTCACCCTTGATAGTATATTTGTTTCAATGCTATTCTCTCAGAACATCCCACCCTCGCCTTCTCCCACAGAGTCCAAATGTCTGTTCTGTACATCTATGTCTCTTTTTCTGTTTTGCATATAGGCTTATTGTTACCATTTTTTAAATTCCATATATATGTGTTAGTATACTGTATTGGTCTTTATATTTCTGGCTTACTTCACTCTGTAAAATGGGCTCCAGTTTCATCCATCTCATTAGAACTGATGCAGATGAATTCTTTTTAATGGCTTAGTAATATTCCATTGTGTATATGTACCACTGCTTTTTTTTTTTTTTTTTTTTGTACCACTGCTTTTTTATCCATTCATCTGCTGATGGGCATCTAGGTTGCTTCCATGTCCTGGCTATTATAAACAGTGCTGCGATGAACATTGGGGTGCACGTGTCTCTTTCAGATCTGGTTTCCTCGGTGTATATGCCCAGCAGCGGGATTGCTGGGTCATACGGCAGTTCTATTTCCAGTTTTTTAAGGAATCTCCACACTGTTCTCCTTAGTGGCTGTACTAGTTTGCATTCCCACCAACAGTGTCAGAGGGTTCCCTTTTCTCCACACCCTCTCCAGCATTTATTGCTTGTAGACTTTTGGATAGCAGCCATCCTGACTGGCATATAATGGTACCTCATTGTGGTTTTGATTTTCATTTCTCTAATAATGAGTAATGTTGAGCATCTTTTCATGTGTTTGTTAGCCATCTGTATGTCTTGTTTGGAGAAATGTCTGTTTAGTTCTTTGGCCCATTTTTTGATTGGGTCATTTATTTTTCTGGAATTGAGCTTCAGGAGTTGCTTGTATATTTTTGAGATTAATCCATTGTCTCTTTCTTCATTTGCTATTATTTCCTCCCATTCTGAAGGCTCTCTTTTCACCTTGATTATAGTTTCCTTTGTTGTGTAAAAGCTTTTAAGTTTAATGAGGTCCCATTTGTTTAGTTTTGCTTTTATTTCCAATATTCTGGGAGGTGGGTCAAAGAGGATCCTGCTGTGATTAATGTCAGAGAGTGTTTTACCTATGTTATCCTCTAGGAGTTTTATAGTTTCTGGTCTTACATTTAGATCTTTAATCCATTTTGAGTTTATTTTTGTGTATGATGTTAGAAAGTGTTCTAGTTTCATTCTTTTACAAGTGGTTGACCAGTTTTCCCAGCACCACTTGTTAAAGAGGTTGTCTTTTTTTCCATTGTATATCCTTGCCTCCTTTGTCAAAGATAAGGTGTCCATAGGTCCGTGGATTTATCTCTGGGCTTTCTATTCTGTTCCATTGATCTATATTTCTGTCTTTGTGCCAGTACCATACTGTCTTGATGACTGTGGCTTTCTAGTAGAGCCTGAAGTCATATTCCTCCAGTTCCATTCTTCTTTCTCAAGATTGCGTTGGCTATTCGAGGTTTTTTGTATTTCCATACAAATTGTGAAATTATTTGTTCTAGTTCTTTGAAGAATACTGTTGGTAGCTTGATAGGGATTGCATTGAAACTATAGATTGCTTTGGGTAGTATAGCCATTTTGACAATATTGATTCTTCCAATCCATGAACACGGTATATTTCTCCATGTATTTGTGTCCTCTTTGATTTCTCTCATCAGTGTTCTATAGTTTTCCATATATAGGTCTTTCGTTTCTTTAGGTAGATATACTTCCAAATATGTTATTCTTTTTGTTGCAATGGTAAATGGTATTGTTTCCTTAATTTCTCTTTCTGCTTTCTCTTTGTTAGTGTATAGGAATACAAGGGATTTCTGCATGTTACTTTTATATCCTGCAATATTACTGTATTCATTGATTAGCTCTAATAATTTTCTGGTGGAGTCTTTAGGGTTTTCTATGTAGTGGATCATGTCTTCTGCAAACAGTGAGAGTTTTACTTCTTTTCCTATCTGGATTCATTTTATTTCTTTTTCTGCTCTGATTGCTGTGGCCAAATCTTCCAAAACTATGTTGAATAGTAGTGGTGAGAGTGGGCACCCTTGTCTTGTTCCTCAATATAAGGGAAATGCTTTCAATCTCTCACCATTGAGGATAATGTTTGCTGTGTGTTAGTCATATATAGCTTTTATTATGTTGAGGTATGTTCCTTCTATTCCTGCTTTTTGGAGAGTTTTTATAATAAATGGATGTTGAATTTTGTCAAAGGCTTTTTATGCATCTATTGAGATAATCATATGGTTTTTATCTTTCAATTTGTTAATGCAATGTATTACATTGATTGATTTGCAGATATTAAAGAATCCTTGCATTCCTGGGATAAAGCCCACTTGGTCATGATGTATGATCATTTTAATATGCTGTTGGATTCTGTTTGCTAGAATTCTGTTAAGGATTTTTGCATCTATGTTCATCAGTGTTATTGGCCTCTAGTTTTCTTTTTTTTTTTTTTTGTGGCATCTTTGTCTGGTTTTGGTATTAGGGTGATGGTGGCCTCATAGAATGAGTTTGGAAGTTTGCTTTCTTCTGCAATTTTCTGGAAGAGTTTGAGTAAGATAGGTGTTAGCTCTTCACTAAATTTTTGGTAGAATTCAGCTGTGAAGCCATCTGGTCCTGAGCTTTTGTTTGCTAGATTTCTGATTACAGTTTCGATTTCCATGCTTGTGATGGGTCTGTTAAGATCTTCTATTTCTTCCGGGTTCAGTTTTGGAAAGTTACACTTTTCTAAGAATTTGTCCATTTGTTCCAAATTGTCTATTTTATTGGCATATAGGTGTTGTTCGTAGTCTCTTACGATCCTTTGTATTTCAGAGTTGTCTGTTGTATCTCTCCATTTTCATTTCTAATTTTGTTGATTTGGTTCTCCTCCCTTTGTTTCTTGGTGAGTCTGGCTAATGGTTTGTCAATTTTATTTACCTTTTCAAAAAACCAGCTTTTAGCTTTGTTGATTTTTGCTATGGTCTCTTTTGTTTCTTTTGCGTTTATTTCTGCCCTAATTTTTAAGATTCTTTCCTTCTATTAACCCTGGGATTCTTCATTTCTTCCTTCTCTAGTTGCTTTAGGTGTAGAGCTAGGTTATTTGTTTGACTTTTTTCTTGTTTCTTGAGATAAGCCTGTATTGCTATGAATCTTCCCCTTAGCACTGCTTTTACAGTGTCCCATAGGTTTTGGGTTGTTGTGTTTTCATTTTCATTCATTTCTATGCATATTTTGATTTCTTTTTTGATTTCTTCTATGATTTGTTGGTTATTCAGAAGCGTGTTATTTAGCCTCCATATGTTAGAATTTTTAATAGTTTTTTTCCTGTAATTGAGATCTAATCTTACTGCATTGTGGTCAAATGGAATGATTACAGTTTTTTTTTTTTAATTTACCAAGCCTAGATTTATGGCCCAGGATGTGATCTATTCTGAAGAAGGTTCTTTGTGCACTTGAGGAAAAGGTGAAATTGATTGTTTTGGGGTAAAATGTCCTGTAGATATCAATTAGGTCTAGCTAGACCATTGTGTCATTTAAGGTTTGTGTTTCCTTGTTAATTTTCTGTTTAGTTGATCTATCCATAGGTGTGAGTGGGGTATTAAAGTCTCCCACTATTATTGTGTTATTGTTAATTTCCCCTTTCATGCTTGTTAGCATTTGCCTTACATATCATGGTGCCCCTATGTTGGGTGCACATCTATTTATAATTGTTATATCTTCTTCTTGGATTGATCCTTTGATCATTATGTAGTGTCCTTCTTTGTCTCTTTTCACAGCCTTTCTTTGAAAGTCTATTTTGTCTGATATGAGTATTGTAATTCCTGCTTTCTTTTGGTCTCCATTTACTGGAAATATTTTTTTCCAGCCCTTCACTTTCAGTCTGTATGAGTCCCTTGTTATTAGGTGGGTCTCTTGTAGACAGCATATATAGGGGTCTTGCTTTTGTATCCATTCAGCCAGTCTTTGTGTTTTGGTTGGGGCAATCAACCCATTTATATTTAAGGTAATTATTGATAAGAATGGTCCCATTGCAATTATTGATAAGAATGGTCCCATTGCCATTTGTTTTGTTGTTTTGGGTCCACGTTCATACAACCTTTTTGTGTTTCCTGTCTAGAGAAGATCCTTTAGCATTTGTTGAAGTGATGGTTTGGTGGTGTTGAATTCTCTCAACTTTTGCTTGTCTGTAAAGCTTTTGAATTCTCCTTCATATTTGAATGAGATCCTTGTTGGGTACAGTAATCTGGGTTGTAGGTTATTCTCTTTCATTACTTTAAGTATGTCCTGCCATTCCCTTCTGGCCTGAAGGGTTTCTATTGAAAGATCAGCTGTTATCCTTATGGGAATCCCTTTGTGAGTTATTTGTTGTTTCTCCCTTGCTGCTTTTAATACTTGTTCTTTGTGTTTGATCTTTGTTAATTTGACTAACATGTGTCTTCAGGTGTTTCACCTTGGGTTTATCCTGATTGAGGCCCTCTGGGTTTCTTGGACTTGCGTCACTATTTCCTTCCCCATTTCAGGGAAGTTTTCAGCTGTTATCTCCTCGAGTATTTTCTCATGGCCTTTCTTTTTGTCTTCTTCTTCTGGGACTCCTATGATTCGAATGTTGGGGCATTTCACATTGTCCCAGAGGTCCCTAAGGTTGTCCTCATTTCTTTTAATTCTTTTTTTTTTCTCTCTCTGCTTCATTTATTTCCACCATTTTATCTTCTAACTCACTTATCCTATCTTCTGCCTCTGTCATTCTACTGTTGGTTCCCTCCAGAGTGTTTTGGATCTCATTTATCACATTATTTATTTTTAATTGACTGTTTTTATTTCTTCTAGGTCCTTGTTAAATATTTCTTGCATCTTCTCAATATTTGTCTCCAGGTTATTTATCTGTAACTCTATTTTGTTTTCAAGATTTTGGATCATTTTTATTATCATTATTCTAAATTCTTTTTCAGGTAGATTCCCTATCTTCTCCTCTTTTGTTTTGCTTGGTGGACATTTTTCATGTTTCTTTACCTGCTGGGTATTTCTCTGCCTTTTCATCTTATTTAGATTGCTGTGTTTGGGGTGACCTTTCTGTATCCTGGAAATCTGTGGTTCCTTTTTATTGTAGAGGTTTCTCCCAGTGGGTGGGCCTGGATGTTTGGCTTGTCGAGGTTTGCTGGTTAGGGAAGCTTGTGTCGGTGTTCTGGTGGGTGGAACTGGGTTTCTTCTCTCTGGAGTGCAATGGAGTGTCCAGTAGTGAGTTTTGAGATGGGTCTATGTGTTTGATGTGCCTTTGGGCAGCCTGTATATTGAGGCTCAGGGCTATTTTCTTGCATTGCTGGAGAATCTGTGTGGTATGTCTTGCTCTGGAACTTATTGGCTCTTGGGTGGTGGTTGGTTTCAGTGTAGGTATGGAGGCTTTTGGATAATCTCTTATTAATTAATGTTCCCTGTAGTCAGGAGTTCTCTGGTGTTCTCAGGTTTTGGGCTTGAGCCTCTTGCCTCTGGATTTCAGTCTTATTCTTCCAGTAGCCTCAAGACTTCTCCATCCATACAGCACTGATAATAAAACTTATGGGTTAATGGTGAAAGGATTCTCCACAGTGAGGGACACCCAGAGAGGTTCACAGAGTTACATGAAGAAGAGGAGAGGGAGGAAAGAAATAGAGGTGAGCAGGAGGAGAAAAGGGGGATTCAAGAGAGGAGAGAGACAGATCAAGGCAGTTCTCTGTTCCCTAAGTGTTCTCTGCAGCCCAGAACACCCACAGAGATTCACAGAACTGGATTGAGAAGAGAAGGGGTAGGGAGGAAATAGAGGTGATCTCAGGGAGAAAAAGGAGAGTCAAAAGGGGGAGAGAGTGATCAAACCAGTAATCACACTCCTGAGTAAAAATGGGTGTTGAAGTTGGATTCTTAAATATCCAAAATTGATATCAAATACTGAAAAACAAAGATTAAAATTCTAGAGTAGAGGTTAGGCTCTTAAAAATACAATATTAAAAAACAACAAAAACACAAAAAATTTAAGAAATATATGAAGTTTGCTTTAAAAATAGGGTCCTTTTTTTTTTTTTTTTTTTTTTTTTTGCCAGGTTATAGTAGGTTATAAAAATGAAAATTAAGGAGTATTAGAGGAGTAATAGAGGACTTTAAAAAAAATAAGAGAGAAAAAAATTTTTTTTAATTAAAAAATATAATAGTAATAGTAAAAATATATCAAGAATTTCTCTGGAGCTGTTGTGGGCAGTGTGGGTTTGGTTCAGTTTCAGATAGCTCCTTGTTCCAGCTTATACTTCTCAATATCTATAGGCCCCTTCCGGTGTAGTCGGTGTTAACTACAGGGATTTTAACCTGATGCACCTGTCACTTCTGAAGCAGTTCCCTTTGTTTATTTGGCTTCTGTTTGCAGGTCTCTTCAGTGTCTAATTTCTGCCCTGACACACGCGGGCAGAGGTGGTCTCTTGTTTAGGTTCGCTTGTTCAGTCATGTTGTGGGGAGGGAGGGGCCCTGCAGACAAATGTCACTGGCGTGTGTGGGGAGCACTCGCAGTGTTCAGGCCACACTGGGTTTGCCCCCGCTCACGGTGTGTGAGCTTTCCCCATCTACACTGCTCAGGCTCCCGGCTGCTCTATACGGAGCGGGCCCTGAGTTGCGTGCACTTCTCAGGCCTAAACCGCTCAGGTTCAGGCTTTCGGGTACTCCACTAAGAGGTAGACTGGGTTGGGCCTGAGTTTTGTGCCTTCCCCGCCCGAGCAGCTCAGACCACCAGGAGCTTGATGAGCGCACTCTCCCCAGGTGCAGTGCGCCTTCTCCCCTCCGCAGTCCCAGCCTCAGTTTCCAGGCGCACAGATCGGGTGCGCCTTGTGTCCCTTCTGGGAAGCTGATTTCTGGCTGCGACCCTCCCGGAGGATATTGACCATCCAGAATCTCAGGAAGTCTTTGGTTAGAGACTGGAAGCCTGTTTGCCATTTGGTAGGGGGTGCCGTCTCTGGGGCTGAGTTTACCCCTTTCCCCTCCCCCTGCCTCCTGCCTCCAGCGGGAGATGGGCCGGTCCACAGCTGGCTAGCTCTTCTCTTGTATTCGCTTAGTCCTTTGTTCTGGGAACGGGTGGGTAGTGCATCCCACAGTGTAAGTTGCTATCTCACGTTTGCTCCCTCCGATTGCCCTCAGGGCATTCAGGCCTGGTCCTTACCCTAAGCACTGCCACCCGCTCCTCTCCATTCAGCCCCCCCTTGCTGGTGGTGGATGTGAGCGTCTGGAATACTTTTCTGCTGGGAGTTGCTTTTAGGCATGAAATCTGTGGGTTTTATTTATTTTTCCTCCCAGTTAGGTTGCCTTCCAAGATTCAAAAACTTCCCCCAGACCCGCTGGTGAGAGGGTTTCCTGGTGTTTGGAAACTTCCTCTATTAAGACTCCCTTCCTGGGATGGATCTCAGTCCCTAACTCTATTGTCTCTCTTTTTATCTTTTATATTTTGTCCTACCTCCTTTCGAAGACAATGGGCTGCTTTTCTGGGTATTTTATGTCCTCTGCTAGCGATCAGAAGTTGTTTTGTGGAGTTTGCTCAGCGTTCAAATGATCTTTTGAGGAATATTTAGGGGAGAAAGTGGTCTCCCCATCCTATTCCTCTGCCATCTTAGCTCCCTCCTGATTTCTGACTTTTAATATAAACTGAAAATGAATCAAAAAATAAAAATAAATGGAAAAAAGTGACATTCAGAAAATACTTTTATAATATGTAGACAATATATATGTAGTTTTATAATATGAGGACACTAAAAGCCTCTTAAATGAAGGAGTATATAACATTTTGTTTTGGCTTTAATGGGAGGAAAAAATACAGCAACATTCCATCACTTTATGGCAATATTTTTGAAATCTTGTCTCTAGTAACATGTATGCCATTCATCAGGATTTTAGTTTACAAAAGAAAATAGCTCTTACCTAAACAAATAATTTTACTTTTAATTTATTCTGCTTAATAATTCAAAAGGAGATAAAACATTTAGCTTAATATTACTTTTTTATTTCCAAAACCAGAAAGTGACTTAGTGAAATAAGTTATTTTGAAAGGTTTACAGTAGAATTCCAACAAGTTTAAGGAAATATCTAAAAAATTGTCAACCTTTAATGGTGATTTGGGCTTCCCTAGTAACTCAGCTGGTAAAGAATAGGCTTGCAACGCAGGAGACCCTGGTTCAATTCCTGGGTCAGGAAGATACACTGGGGAAGGAATAGGCTACCCATTCCCATATTGGGGGGATTCCCCTGTGGCTAAGACAGTAAAGAATCCATCAGCAATCCAGGAAACCTGGGTTTGATCCTTGGGTTGGGAAGATCCCCTGGAGAAGGGAAAGGCTACCCATGTGTCCTGGAGAATACCAATACAGTCCATGATATCACAAAAGCTGAGTGATTTTCACTTTCAGTTTCACTTAATGGTGATATCAGTACTTAACCAAAAATCACACCTAACATCTAAAGCTAAATATATATGTTTCTTGAGATAAATGTTGTGGTGATGGTTTTCTGTTCATTACTTGTTTTTAAAGTAAGAAATCCCACATTGATCAAAATAACACCATAATCCTTTCCAAAAAATTATTTTGAATTTGTTTGTTTAACAAATCGATTTTCCAAAATTTTTAAAGTTGTGAATCTCTAAATACATTGTTAAAAGTCATGCTTTACCTTCAAATTTATACAGCTCAGTGTGTCTGACTCTGTTCTGTTTAGTAATTTTTTCAAGCTGCATTTAATTGAAAATCATCAAATCAGGAGAGTGACTCTTTTGAAATCATGGGTTCTCTGTTCAATATAAAGTCACTACAGTGTAGGTAGATCTGTGTCTGAACAATGGACAAACTGGCAGATATGGTAATTATCTTTTACAGGAAATCTAAAAAAGAAAGTTTTGTGATAGTAAGCTATGATTCACTATGTTGTGACCCATTCTCAACGTCTTGGGTGTGGGCATGAGAGCAAATTCTTAGAAGTCACACTTGAGCTGAACTTATGGGCTTCCCTGTGGCTCAGATGGTAAAGAATCCGTCTGCAATGCAGGAGATCTGGGTTTGATCCTTGGGCCAGGAAGATCCCCTGGAGAAGGTAATGACAATCCATTTCAGTAGTCTTGCCTGGAGAATCCCATGGCCAGAGGAGCTTGGCAGGCCCATGAGGCCCATGAGGTGGCAAAGAGTCAGACACAACTGAGTGACTAACACTTTCTTTCTTTCTTGATCTGATCCTGAATGTTGGATAGGATTTGGTTAAACAGAGAGAAGTGGTATTAACCCCAACCTATGTTAAAAGAAGAATCTATTTCATTACTGTTGAAGCTAGAAAAAGCTTCAATTTGCAGAAATTGAGACGAGGGAGAGAGAGTGTAGGAACCTCAGAACCTCTACTCAAAGGCCAAGTTCCTGAAAGACTAAGGTGTTCTCTCAATTTTGAGGTAGTTTCAATTAAAAACCCAAGACAAGAGTGCAAGAGTGGGGTCTGTGCACGTATGTGCAGTGCATCTAGCTGTGTTTTCATGCACGTGTTCACGTGCAGGTGTGTATAGTTATGTGTCTGTGCACATGTACGTGTGCGTGTATGGCTTTAGGATGAAAGAAAATGGTATCATTTTTAAACAAGACATGTAATGTCCATAAAGCCAAAAGCTAAAATTAAAATTAAAACATTTGGGGATGACTGTTTTATATATATATATATATATGTATGTATGTATATATGTAACCCTGTTGTATATTTTATCTTATTTTAAATGAATTTTTTTATGGTTCATCATTATGTATTTTGGCAAGTGGGTATGGGACTTAGCCTTCAGTTAACACATCTTGAAAAGAAAATTCCTGCTTTCTAAATATGTGCTGTGTACACTCAGACACTCAGTCGTGTCTGACTCTTGAGACGCCCATGGACTATAGGCTTCTCTGTTAATGGTATTTTCTCAGCAAGAATACTGGAATGGGTTGTCATTTCCTTCTTCAGGAGATCACCCTGGGTCAGGAATAAAATCTGTGTCCCCTGCATCAGCAGGCAAATTCTCTACCACTGAGCCACCTGGGAAGCCCATTTTGAATATAAAAGCTATAAAAGATATTTCCATGACTTATGGTTTTAGGATGCTTCTTTCAGAAAGTGGGCCCATGATCTGTCAAAGAGAAGACTTGTCTGATTTCAAATATTGCCTTCATCACTTGGCCAAATAGGGAAAATACAGTGACTATATCTCTAATATTCTTCTAAGACTGCATACTCTCTCAAATAGATGCTATAAAATAGAATACAAAGCATATATATATATATATATATATACACACACACACACATAATTAACACTTCAAAAGACTGTAAATGCTAATGAGAACATGTCTTCTATCAGCTCCTCTTAACTGATGGTTCTGTTATAATCCTGAAGGAAACATGTCCAAAGCATCTTATTTAGAAAGGGATGCAAAACCCACCTTGCTTTCCTGGTCTTTGACCTCATCCAGCCACTCTTTTAGAACCTTTAAGGCATCATGGTAAGTAAACTAATATACAGAAATGTTTTTGTTGTTCATTCTTCTCTCTGCCATGTATCCCTACATACTCTAAAGAGAAGGCCAGTTAAACACAGATGGATAAACAGATTGAAATTAAAAAAAAAAAAAAAACTATAAGCACTACTATTTAAAAATTCTTATCATCAAAAAAAAAAAAAAAAAAAGAACAGAACAACAATTATAATACAAGTGATGTCCTGTTGAAGACAAGATGCCTGAGTTGAAATATACAATTTTATTAAAGTTCTAACCATTTGCAAATACCATTCTGAGCACACACTGTATAAATTTTAACCATCTTGTAGAGTACATAGCTAACATGCACAATTAAATTAGCATGCATACATACACATCCCTAGAGGTCTACACATTTAAAAACTTGTTAAGAAGTACAAGCCAGTCTTATGCCGAACTCTTTGAGGTTTACATGGATTAACTTTGCACTTCAAAGAAAATATATTAAACAGCTATCAAGGCTAAACTCTGAAGAATAGCAAAAGTATATTTAGAAATATTCATCACTCAGGTTTTTCATCTCTCTGTCATTACAAATATGTTTTCACTTTATTGTATTTATTAGAGATTAGAATCTAAATGTTAAATGTTTTATTTGATAAGGAGCACACGACATTCATAGTCACAGTAATGTTTGTTGATGGAATCAGTGTTCATGAGATATCTGATGTTAGTGGATTGCAGGATTTCACCTTTCCTTTGATATTGCTGACATTAATTTTTTACAGCAAGTTTATTGAGATATAAATTACATGCCACACAATTCTTCCTCTAAAATATATAATTAAATGTTTTTTAGTAGATTCATAAAGTTGTGCAATCATCACTAATATCTAGTTTTAGAATGTTTTCATCATTCCCAAAAGAAATCTTATATACAATAGTGGGTGATCTACCATCTACCTTTCCCACTAGGCCCTTGAGACAACTGGGTAATTCCTGACTCTTTAAATTTGCCTATTTTGGATATTTCTTTAACAAGAAACCATATAATAGGTGATCTTTTGTGACTGTATTGTTTTACCTAGTATGTTTTCAAAGTTCATCTGTATTGAAACATGTATCAGTACTTCACTCTTTTGTATGGCTGAATAATATTCCATTATACAGATGTACTATATTTATCCATTCATCTATTGATGAACATTTGTGTTATTCACATTTTTAGCTATTATGAATAATATTGCTATGAACATTGGTGTGAATGCTTTTTGTGTGGACTTATGTTTTTTATTTCTCATGAGTATATACCTAGGAATAGAATTGCCAAATCATACAATAATTGTTTATTTAACATTTTGAGAAACTTTCAAACAGCTTTCCAAAAACACTGCACTATTTTAAGATGCTGTTAGCAGTGTATGAAGTTCCCAATTTCTTCACAGTCTTTCCAACAGTTGTTATAGTCAGTCTTTTAATTTCAGTCATGTTTCTAGGGTGGTATCTCATTTTGTATTGATTTCTATTTGTCTAATGCCTAATGGCATTGGCTATAATTTCATATGTGTATGTTAGATAAAGCTTGCTGTATACAAGAAATTTCCAGAAAATTTGTAGTAGAAAGAGTAATTTTACTATGATATAGACAGATAGATGATATATAGATATAAATTTTCATTTATTTGTTTTTCTTTTGACTATAATTCAGAATATTTTTTATTACCTTTGAAGACTTTAAGAATGAAACATTTTTTTCTGATTAATGGTTCCTACTTTATTTCTTGGTTGAGTCTAAAGAATAACCTATTTTTAATAATTATTCCCTTATTCTTGCAGACACATTTTCATGATAGGTAGCTTAACATTTCAATAAGGTCAATGAATTTTGAATTGGACAGCATGGAGATCAAGCCAGTCAATACTAAAGGAAATCAACCCAGACTATTCACTGAAAGGATGGATGCTGAAGCTGAAGTTCCAATACTCTGGCCACCTGATATGAAGAGCTGACACATTGGAAAAGACCCTGATGCTGGGAAATACTGAGGGCAGAAGCAGAAGGGGACAACAGAGGATGAGATATTTGGATGGCATCATTGACTTAATAGACATGAGTTTGAGAAAACTCTGGGAGACAAGAAAGGCCAGGGAAACCTGGTGTGCTGAGGTCTCACAGTCAGACATGACTGAGAGACTCAACAACAACAAGTTGAATAATTTTAGAAAATGGGACAGTTATGGTGGATTAATTAATGTCATTTATAAATTTTCATCTATATGTAATCCAATGCACAGTTGTTAGTACAGATGCTCTGATCCTGTTCTAAGGTTTCTGTTAGTTGTGGCTTCAAGTTCCTATTTTCACGGTGCATCTTTCTTGATTTCATCACACTCCTCAAAATAACTGTTGTCTTTTCTGTACGTCCTGTAATCCATAGAGATAACCTTATCTTTGGCCTTTGATTTTATAAAGTGTCACTTAAGGTAGATTTACATATTTATGTCTGGATAATAATTCATTTCTGCTCCACTTTGAATTCTCATATCTCTACGTTAATAACAAGAGAAACATACTCTTGCATGAATAATTTTATGGTAAAGTAATCTAGAATGGGTAACAATATTACACTCTCACAAAAGTGCATTTTGATAAAGATCATCACTATCTTGAAAATGTAAGTACATAGGAACCAAAGGGTGGCATAAAGAGAAAAATTAGAAATGGTCTAGTTAGCAGGGAGATCAATCTTTCTCTCTAAACTGATCCGGGGGAAAAATTCAACTCCATGTATATCCAAAGTAGGAATTCTTAACTCCACATTCACAAACGCATTCAGTTAATTTGCCATCCTACAGAGAGTAATGTATATCTTAAACTTACGGCCATTTTTTTCTGGGATAAAGGCCCAGAACTTTCAACATCTTTCAAATTATGGGATTTTACAATGGTTCAAAAAGATTACAAAGACTGAGAACCTCAGTTCTGAGAGAATAAGTCTTGTTATCAGGTGACAGAATGGAGAAATTCTCTTTAGAAGTAAAACATTAATATATCCAGACTGCAAATAAGAAATTCCAGATTATAAGTTCCAATTATTAGTAGAGTGTATTGATTTTACTTTTCATCCCTGATCTACATTTTAAATGAACTGGCAGAATGGTTTATAAAAAGTGAGTTGCTTTGAAATAATGTTTATAAATGAAGGGATAAATCTCATTGATATAAATATGTGACAGTGGGTACTAATTTCAGTTGAATTGATGATGCAATTCAAGCAGAGGATGGATGAACAATGAACACATATGAAGAGTATAGATGGTGTTCTGATTTAGGTGAACAGTTACACTAACTGACCTTCAAGGCTCACTCTACCTCTGAGATCCTCAGTAAACCCAAGAATATAAATGAGAACATTGTGAGAAATTGTTACAATAGATACATCTTATAGTGTGTGCCTCAAAAGCTTTCAGCAAAGCAAATACTCTCTGTGCAAGATAAACAAAACAGATAAATAAGTAACTAGCAAAATTGATCTTATGCCATTTTAAATTTATGATCTCTCTATTAAGAAGTCATGGAATGTTGCTGGCAAAGGTCCCAAAATTGCAAACATCATCAATGTTCACCCCTAGGACATTTCTAAATATTGAATTTGCAGTGAAGACTGTGTATCTTCACAGTTAGTATTTGGAAAACAAAATAAACCATACTCTGAATTTTTGAAAGGCTTTTGATGTTCCAAACTGTTGCAAACTTTTTATCAGATGCCATGCTCCCAGCTTTGCTTGAGCTCATCCATTATTCAATAGGGATATCCTTGCTGCCTCTCCATAGAGGATCTTATCATTTCTTACAATTCAAGACTTTTGTTCTGTTAACTCACCTTCTGTGAGGTCTGTTTATCTTTATTTCCCAAAGCCTCCACTCCTTCATCTTCTAATTAATCTACAGTTCTTTTTCTTCAAGTCAACATGCTGTTTCCCTGCACTTAGCTTCCTGTGCTTTCTCTATTCTACTTTTCCTACAGTTTGGTATTCCTCTTAGATCTATAATTAAAATAGCTTTTGAAGTCACATCACCCCCCAAAAAGGCTTCTCCATCAAATTGAATAAATGTTGATGACTCTCCACTAGTATGTTTCTTTTTGATTTAACACCCCATTGCACTTATCTCTTATCATTCCACATAATTAAACTTTGTGCTAAGCAAGCTTTATCACGCTACCCTATTGCCATACAAAAGAAGTCTCATTCACCTTCCATGTGAAAACCATCTTTTATGCACTTACCCAGTGATTTTCTTTTACTTTCAGCAAAACTTCTCTGGTAATTTATGACATCCCTGATATGATGTCCTTTAAAGCTACTTTGCTAATGATACATTTAACTGAACTCTTTTAGTATTAGCCAGGGATTCTCAAAGCGGTACAGACCCTTCGGTGTCTTAAATGTAATACATCCTTGAATATAGTATGCCAGGTATAGTTTACTCTCAGAGTAGAATTAACCTACCCTGCCCTTCATCTCTGATTTACATTGCTTGTGACTCACTGCGTGACATAGTTGACTGTTACGTTGGTCATAGTGCATTATTAACCTACACTCAGTTTACTGTTAACTAAATCCTTTTTACTTGAGGAACATAGAAGGCTTTTTGGAATCCTGTATTTTTATCTAAACTATTTATTATTCCTTCCATCCAGGTTTCAGTGCTTTACCAGTTTGATGAGTATGTCATTTGTCTTACCTGAGTCACTAAAATATTGAATACACAGGACTAATAATTGAGTATTGTGGCACACTTCTGGAATGCCATTTGAGTCAGCAATTTTTAATTTCTTAAAAATCATGAAACACAGTTAGAACTACACTTTATATTGTACCCAGAATACACATGTGTATACTTAAATATCAAATTAAGTTTAGTAGTTGAGTTTTTACTATTATCAATTAACCACTCTGATATTTTCTGTTTTATTTTCTTGTATTCTATTTAGTTTTGTGTAAATTACTGGTTGTTACTTACAATATTGTTTAGCCAGTGCTATGTGAGAAAACACCCTCAAGTGTCATTTTCCCTGCTCATGTATCTATGGTTCATCTAGAATTCTGTTGATTTAGCTTGGTCTTTTTTGAGCTTGACTCCAAGCTCTATGTTTAGTCAAGTTGGTTCCACATTGTCTATGGCTCTTCAATCTCAGAGTATTCAGAAACATAAAAAGCAAAGTCCAGTTGCACAAAGCATGCTTCAGTACCTGTATTTTGCTAACTTCTCTAATTTTGCATTCTTTAAAAGTCATGAGGTTGAACTTAACATCTATAGTGTGAAGATACATTTCGATTACCATCATCCCAAAGAAACTCTTGTGACCAAGCTCAACATCATGGAGAGAAGTATAGTCCTCCAAGGGAGGTGCCATAGAAGGAATATACTATCTCTATCAGAACCTTCACAACCCAATTACAGATTACCACCTGAGGTTTTAATCTGACACTGATTTGTTGATCAAAACTCTTTAAAAATATCCATCCTTCATACTACTAAGTCACTTGATAATTTTTGTATTCAGATCATAGTATTCCATTTATTGGAGAAGGGAATGACAATCCACTCCAGTATTCTTGCCTGGAGAATTCCATGGACAGAGGAGCCTGATGGGCTACAGTCTGTGGGGCAGCAAAGAATCAGACTTGACTGAGCAACTAACAATTTACATTCATTTCATTGACACAAAGCAACAGTGATTTATTGAGGTCTAGATTCTCAAAATTTCCTTGAACTACTAACACCAGTAATAAATAGAAATTATGTCAGCTTGACATTTAATCAGGTAAAATATTTTATAATTTTCTAATCAATATATCCTCCTACATGCAGGCTCAATCATTTCAGTCATATTCAACTCTTTGCGACCCTATGGACTGTAGCCTGCCAGGTTCCTCTGGCCATGGGATTTTTCAAGTAATACTGGAGAGTGTTGTCATGTCCTTCTCCAGGGGATCTTCCCGACCCGGGAATTGAAACTCAAAGTCTCTTCTGTCTCCTGCATTGGCAGGCAGGTTTTTAACCATTAGCACAACCTGGGAAGCCCCAGTGTATCCTCATCTAGTCATATATAAGGTCTCACATGAATCATCCATTCTATAATTGTGCTCAGAAATAATGTTAGACATTTAAGACTAAAGACTGATCTTTATGCCGAAAATAAATAAAAAATTTAAAATATAATTTTAACAAAATTAAAATAACAAAAATTAAAAAAAAATTATATTAAATATCCCTTCCCACATTTTCTGTTTTAGACAAAATATTTTATATCTCTTATGTATCCCTTAACTATTTATTGTGGGTATAGATGATTTTACTACTTTGGTCTTTTAACCTTCCTATTAGCCTTCATTGTTGATTTATAGTTTTACTATATGTTTTCCTTTACCAGTGTTTTGTTTTTTGTTTTTTGTTTTTTTGTAATATGCACACTTCTGATTGCATTTTCTTTTTTTCTTTTTTTTTTTGCCTAGAGAATTCACTTTAACATTTCTTTCAAAGCTGGTTTAGTGGTACTGAATTCTTTTAGCTTTTGCCTGTCTATGAATCTTTGGATCTCACCACCAAATCTGAATGAAAGCTTTGCCAAGTAGAGTACTTTTAATCATAGGTTTTTCCTTTTCATTACTTCAGATGTATTGTGCCAATAGTTCTGGCTTGCAGAGCTTCTGCTGGAAAGTCAGCTGGCAGCCTAATGGGAGTTTTTATACTTTCAATGCAGTTCAGTCTCTCAGTCATGTCCCACTCTTTGAGAGCTTATAGACTACAACATGCCAGGCTTCCCTGTCTATCACCAACTCCCAGAGCTTGCTCAAATTCATTTCCTCTGAGTTGGTATTGCAATCCAACCATCTCATCCTCTGTTGTCTCTTTTTCCTCCTGCCTTCAATCTTTCCCAGCATCAGGATCTTTTCAATGAGTCAGTTCTTCACATCAGGTGGCCAAAGTATTGGCATTTCAGCTTCAACATCAATCTTTCCAATGAATATTCAGGACTGATTTCCTTTAGGATTGACTGGTTGAATCTCCTCGCAGTCCAAGGGACTCTCAAGAGTCTTCTCCATCACCACAGTTAGCATCAGTTTTTCAGCGCTCAGCTTTCTTCATAGTCCAACTCTCACATCCATACATGACCACTGGAAAAACCATAGCCTTGACTAGATGGACCTTGTCAGCAAAGTAATGTCTTTGCCTTTTTTTCCCCATAGTTTAAAAAGCATAGCCATGTGAAACTTTTATTTATTTATTTATTTATATAGTAGTGTTTTTTGCCATACATTGACATGAATCAGCCATGGATTTACACGTATTCCCCATCCCGATCCCCCCTCCTGCCTCTCTCTCCATCCCATCCCTCTGGGTCTTCCCAGTGCACCAGCCCTGAGCACTTGTCTCATGCATCCAACCTGGGCTGGTGATCTGTTTCACCCTTGATAGTATACTTGTTTCAATGCTATTCTCTCAGAACATCCCACCTCGCCTTCTCCCACAGAGTCTAAAAGTCTGTTTTGTACATCTGTGTCTCTTTTTCTATTTTGCATATAGGGTTATCATTACCATCTTTTTAAATTCCGTATATATGTGTTAGTATACTGTATTGGTCTTTATATTTCTGGCTTACTTCACTCTATAATGGGCTCCAGTTTTATCCACCTCATCAGAACTGATTCAAATGAATTCTTCTTAATGGCTGAGTAATATTCCATGGTGTATATGTACCACAGCTTCCTTATCCATTCATCTGCTGATGGGCATCTAGGTTGCTTCCATGTCCTGGCTATTATAAACAGAGCTGCAATGAACATTGGGGTACACGTGTCTCTTTCAGATCCGGTTTCCTCAGTGTGTTTGCCCAGGAGTGGGATTGCTGGGTCATATGGCAGTTCTATTTCCAGTTTTTTAAGGAATTTTAATATGCTGTCTAGGTTGGTCATAGCTTTTCACTCAAGGAGTAAGCGTCTTTTAATTTCATGGCTGCAGTCACCATCTGCAGTGATTTTGGGGGCCCCCAAAATAAAGCCTGACACTGCTTTCCCTGTTTCCCCATCTATTTGCCATGAAGTGGTGGGACCAGATGACATGATCTTAGTTTTTTGAATTTTGAGTGTTAAGCCATCTTGTATTTTATGTCTTGCTTTCCTCTGCTACTCCTTAAGCTTACTAATATGAATAATTTTGCTAATCAATATTAAAAGCATCCATGAGGAGGGCATGGCAATCCACTCCAGTATTCTTGCCTGGAGAATCCCCATGGACAGAGGAACCTGGCAGGCTACAGTCCATGGGGTCACCAAGAGTGAGACATGACTGAGTAACTAAGCAAAGCACAAGAGCATCCATACAAGTGTGAAATATACATGGCTATGCTACAGTGTTCTTGGAATGTGTTTCTATTGATATGTTGTTTACTCATGTTTTGCTTCCAATGATTGCATTGATAGTTACATTTTGGCATCAGTCTATTTGACTTTTTAAAATTGCATGTACTTCATTATCCTTTCTTTCCAAAATTTCACCTAGTTTCCTAAAATCATTTGTGAGACTTCATTTTTATATGCTCTGAAGGAATTCAATAGCATTAAATTTTCTATTCTGGTTAATGGTGTTGCTGAATCCCTTTGAGAAAGTTCCTGGGCCTGTGGCATTAGTTGGGGGTGTGTGCCTTTTTAATATATTTCATAGAAATTGAAATAGTTTTGACAAAAGTGTATTTTTCTTGAAATGTTATTTCATTTGGGTTTTTAATTTGGGGGGATTTCCTGGTAGCTGAGCTGGTAAAGAATGCACCTGCAATGCAGGAGACCCTGATTCAATTCCTGGGTTGGGAAGATCCGCTAGAGAAAGGATAGGCTGCCCATACTTTGTTAGGATTACATAATCCAAAAATATTTCTATATGCCTAATTTTCCTATTTATCTTTATTCATATATTAATTTTCATTGTTATTGTCTTGACTTCTGTTTAATATGTTAATTACTATAAAAGGAGTTAATTTTTAAGAAATTTGTTCCTGTAAATTTTTTCCTAATTAAATTCTATTTTTATTAACTTCTTATTCTTATTTTATTTTGGTTAAAATTACAATTGTTTATCTCTCATTTAGAGCTAGACATTTGCAATATTTTAATTAACTTTTAATTTAAAATTATGAATGTTTCTCTGAATACCTGTAAGTGGCATGAAACGGTGGTTGTATAAGCCTGTAATGTTTATTTTTAATAATCATTGATATAAATTCTGCTAAGTAATTATTTCAAAAACATAGTGGGTTTAGTGGGTTTAGGACTAAGGAAACTTCTAGTTTTGTTCTCAATTTGGCTCAGTTGAGTCACTCAGTCGTGTCTGACTCTGTGTGACCCATGGATTGGAGCACACCAGGCCTCCCTGTCCATCACCAACTCCCAGTTTACTCAAACTCATGTCCATAAAGTCAGTGATGCCATCCAACTATATCATTCTCTGTCATCCCCTTCTCCCCCTGCCTTGAATTTTTCCCAGCATTAGGGTATTTTCCAATGAGTCAACTCTTCGAGTCAGGTGGCCACAGTATTGGAGTTTCACCTTCAGCATCAGTTCTTCCAGTGAACATTCAGGACAGATTTTCTTTAGGATTGACTGGTTGGATCTCCTTGCAGTCCAAGGGACTCTCAAGAGTCTTCCCCAACACCACAGTTCAAAAGCACCAATTCTTCGGCCCTCAGCTTTCTTTATAGTCCAACTCTCACATCCATATATGACTACTGGAAAACCATCGCTTTGACTAGATGGACCTTTGTTTGCAAACTAATGTCTCTGATTTTTAATATGCTGTGTAGGTTGGTCATAACTTTCCTTCCAAGGATCAAGCATCTTTTAATTTCATGACTGCAGTCACCATCTGCAGTGATTTTGGAGCCCCCAAAATTAAAGTCTGACAATGTTTCCACTGTCTTCCCATCTATTTGCCATGAAGTGATGGGACCAGATGTCATGATCTTAGTGTTCTGAATGTTGAGTTTTAAGCCAACATTTTCAGTCTCCTCTTTCACTTTCATCAAGAGTCTCTTTAGTTCTTCTTCACTTTTTGCCATAAGGGTGGTGTCATCTTCGTATACGAGGTTATTGATATTTCTTCCACCTATCTTGATTCCAGCTTGTACTGCATCCAGCCTGGCATTTCTCATGGTGTACTCTGCATATATGTTAAATAAGCAGGGTGACAGTATACAGCCTTGACGTACTCTGTTCCAGATTTGGAATCAGTCTGTTGTTCCATATCCAGTTCTAACTGTTGCTTCCTGACCTGCATAGAGAATTCATAGGAGACAGGTAAGGTAGTCTGGTAGTCTGGTATTCCCATCTCTTTAAGAATTTTCCAGTTTGTTGTGATTCACACAGTCAAAGGCTTTGGCATAGTCAATAAAGCAGAAGTAGATGTTTTTTTCTGGAACTCTTGTTTTTTCGATGATTCAACGGATGTTTGGCAATTTGATATCCGGCTTTTCTAAATCCAGCTTGAACATCTAGAAGTTCATGGTTCATGTACTGTTGAAGCCTGGCTCGGAGAATTTTGAGCATTACTTTGCTAGTGTGTGAGATGGGTGCAGTTGTGTGGTAGTTTGAGCATTCTTTGGCATTGTCTTTTTTAGGACTGGAATGAAAACTGACCTTTTCCAGCCATATGCCCACTGTTGAGTTTTCCAAATTTGCTGGCATATGACTGCATCACTTTAACAACATCATCTCTTAGGATCTGAAATACCTCAACTGGAATTCCATCACCTCCACTAACTTGGTTTGTGGTGATGTTTCCTAAAGCCCACTTGACTTCGTATTCCAGGATATCTGGCTCTAGGTGAGTGATCACACCACCGTGGTTATCTGGGTCATGAAGATCTTTTTTTGTATAGTTCTTCTGTGTATTCTTGCCACCTCTTCTTAATATCTTCTTCTTCTGTTAGGTCCATATCATTTCTGTCCTTGATTATGCCCTTCTTTTCATGAAATGTTCCCTTGGTATCTCTAATTCTCTTGAAGAGATCTCTAGTCTTTCCCATTCTATTGTTTTCCTCTATTTCTTTGCAATGGTCACTGAGGAAGGCTTTCTTATCTCTCCTTGCTATTCTTTGAAACTCTGCATTCAAATGGGTATATCATTCCTTTTCTCCTTTGCCTTTCATGTCTCTTCTTTTCACAGCTATTTGTAAAGCCTCCTCAGACAGCTATTTTGCCTTTTTGTATTTCTTTTTCTTAGGGATGTTCTTGATCACTGCCTCCTGTACATTGTCAGGAACCTCCATACATAGTTCTTCAGGCACTCTGTCTATCAGATCTAATCCCTTGAATCTATTTGTCACTTCCACTGTATAATTGTAAGGGATTTGATTCAAGTCATACCTTAATGGTCTAGTGGTTTTTGTTCTATTACTTATCTAAATAATTTTGATAGAAACATTCCTTGGAAAATTTCATTGTAATTTGACTTCAATTCTTTCTAGAAAAAAGACATTTTTTAGCCATCTGTATGTCTTCTTTGGAGAAATGTCTGTTTAGTTCTTTGGCCCATTTTTTGATGGGGTCATTTATTTTTCTGGAATTGAGCTGCAGGAGTTGCTTGTATATTTTTGAGATTAATCCTTTGTCTGTTTCTTCATTTGCTATTATTTTCTCCCAATCTGAGGGCTGTCTTTTCACCTTACTTATAGTTTCCTTTGTAGTGCAAAAGCTTTTAAGTTTCATTAGGTCCCATTTGTTTAGTTTTGCTTTTATTTCCAATATTCTGGGAGGTGGGTCATAGAGGATCTTGCTGTGGTTTATGTCGGAGAGTGTTTTGCCTATGTTCTCCTCTAGGAGTTTTATAGTTTCTGGTCTTACATTTAGATCTTTAATCCATTTTGAGTTTATTTTTGTGTATGGTGTTAGAAAGTGTTCTAGTTTCATTCTTTTACAAGTGGTTGACCAGTTATCCCAGCACCACTTGTTAAAGAGGTTGTCTTTTTTCCATTGTATA
This sequence comes from Cervus elaphus, assembly GCF_910594005.1. Taxonomy (NCBI): domain Eukaryota; kingdom Metazoa; phylum Chordata; class Mammalia; order Artiodactyla; family Cervidae; genus Cervus; species Cervus elaphus. The sequence continues at coordinate 10,179,463 of NC_057844.1, read as the reverse complement.
TCCTTGCCTCCTTTGTCAAAGATAAGGTGTCCATAGGTCCGTGGATTTATCTCTGGGCTTTCTATTCTGTTCCATTGATCTATATTTCTGTCTTTGTGCCAGTACCATACTGTCTTGATGACTGTGGCTTTGTAGTAGAGTCTGAAGTCAGGCAGGTTGATTCCTCCAGTTCCATTCTTCTTTCTCAAGATTGAGTTGGCTATTCGAGGTTTTTTGTATTTCCATACAAATTGTGAAATTCTTTGGTCTAGTTCTGTGAAAAATACCGTTGGTAACTTGATAGGGATTGCATTGAATCTATAGATTGCTTTAGGTACAATAGCCATTTTGACAATATTGATTCTTCCAATCCATGAACACGGTATGTTTCTCCACCTGTTTGTGTCCTCTTTGATTTCTTTCATCAGTGTTTTATAGTTTTCTATGTATAGGTCTTTTGTTTCTTTAGGTAGATATACTCCTAAGTATTTTATTCTTTTTGTTGCAATGGTGAATGGTATTGTTTCTTTAATTTCTCTTTCTGTTTTTTCATTGTTAGTATATAGGAATGCAAGGGATTTCTGTGTGTTAATTTTATATCCTGCAACTTTACTATATTCATTGATTAGCTCTAGTAATTTTCTGGTAGAGTCTTTAGGGTTTTCTGTGTAGAGGATCATGTCATCTGCAAACAGTGAGAGTTTCACTTCTTCTTTTCCAACCTGGATTCCTTTTACTTCTTTTTCTGCTCTGATTGCTGTGGCCAAAACTTCCAACACTATGTTGAATAGTAGTGGTGAGAGTGGGCACCCTTGTCTTGTTCCTGATTTCAGGGGAAATGCTTTCAATTTTTCACCATTGAGGGTGATGCTTGCTGTGGGTTTGTCATATATAGCTTTTATTATGTTGAGGTATGTTCCTTCTATTCCAGCTTTTTGGAGAGTTTTAATCATAAATGAGTGTTGAATTTTGTCAAAGGCTTTCTCTGCATCTATTGAGATAATCATATGGTTTTTATCTTTCAATCTGTTAATGTGGTGTATTACATTGATTGATTTGTGGATATTAAAGAATCCTTGCATTCCTGGGATAAAGCCCACTTGGTCATGGTGTATGATTTTTTTAATATGTTGTTGGATTCTGTTTGCTAGAATTTTGTTAAGGATTTTTGCATCTATGTTCATCAGTGATATTGGCCTGTAGTTTTCGTTTTTTGTGGCATCCTTGTCTGGTTTTGGAATTAGGGTGATGGTGGCCTCATAGAATGAGTTTGGAAGCTTACCTTCATCTGCAATTTTCTGGAAGAGTTTGAGTAAGATAGGTATTAGCTCTTCTCTAAATTTTTGGTAGAATTCAGCTGTGAAGCCATCTGGTCCCGGGCTTTTGTTTGCTGGAAGATTTTTGATTACAGTTTCGATTTCCTTGCTTGTGATGGGTCTGTTAAGATCTTCTATTTCTTCCTGGTTCAGTTTTGGAAAGTTATACTTTTCTAAGAATTTGTCCATTTGTTCCAAGTTGTCCATTTTATTGGCATAGAGTTGCTGGTAGTAGTCTCTTATGATCCCAACATCACTCATTATTAGAGAAATGCAAATCAAAACCACAATGAGGTACCATTACACGCCAGTCAGGATGGCTGCTATCCAAAAGTCTACAAGCAATAAATGCTGGAGAGGGTGTGGAGAAAAGGGAATCCTCTTACACTGTTGGTGGGAATGCAAACTAGTACAGCCACTATGGAAAACAGTGTGGAGATTTCTTAAAAAACTGGAAATAGAACTGCCATATGACCCAGCAATCCCACTTCTGGGCATACACACTGAGGAAACCAGATCTGAAAGAGACACGTGCACCCCAGTGTTCATCACAGCACTGTTTATAATAGCTAGGACATGGAAGCAACCTAGATGCCCATCAGCAGATGAATGGATAAGGAAGCTGTGGTACATATACACCATGGAATATTACTCAGCCATTAAAAAGAATTCATTTGAATCAGTCCTAATGAGATGGATGAAACTGGAGCCCCTTATACAGAGTGAAGTAAGCCAGAAAGATAAAGAACATTACAGCATACTAACACATATATATGGAATTTAGAAAGATGGTAACGATAACCCTATATGCAAAACAGAAAAAAGAGACACAGAAATACAGAACAGACTTTTGAACTCTGTGGGAGAATGTGAGGGTGGGATATTTCAAAAGAACAGCATGTATACTATCTATGGTGAAACAGATCACCAGCCCAGGTGGGATGCATGAGACAAGTGCTCGGGCCTGGTGCACTGGGAAGACCCAGAGGAATCGGGTGGAGAGGGAGGTGGGAGAGGGGATCGGGATGGGGAATAAGTGTAAATCTACGGCTGATTCATATCAATGTATGACAAAAAAAATAAATTAAAAAAAAAAGAAAAAAGACATTTTTTCCTGTAAAATTTATATTTCTTTTAGGTTGCAAGCTTAACTGAAATATATTTTGTAAAGTTACCTAGTCATGCCTAGACAACTTATTAATCTCTCTCCATCTGTTTCATCTGATAAATGGAAATGCTAATGGTAACCATCATATAGTTAAATGAGAATAAATAAAAACCTATATAAAATATGTATATTTATTATCTGAGATATTAGATATCTTCAAAAAATATATTTCATTTAGCTATCACTGTATAAATGCCCACAATTACTGTAATTATTATCAACAGTATCATTATTGCATAGTATGTATGTTGATTAAAATATTTGAGCTAATGATTCATTTTATGTGCTTTGGAACATCTCATTTATTAAGAAAATGATCAATTTGAGTTAATTGTTACTATTTTGCACTTTTTTAAAAAAAAGTTGAGAGCACATTTTCAAAAATTCTCCATAATTTGTCCATTTGAATTTCATGTTTTGAATTTTTAAAGAAATTTTCCATTTCAGATTTTATTCTTACAAATAGCAGTATCAAGAAACAAGTCATACATTATTTTACTTAATTTTTATGTTTTTGATATGAGTAACTTAATTGTTTTAATATCCTTCTGCCAAAACTGTCACGATACACAGAATCTAATGTTTTAAAATTAACATTTTTTCCAAATGTAAGCTTTTTGTTTCATAAAAACTATTTGTCTTAGATGATTGTTTCATAGCTCTAAAGCAATTTCAAATCAGTTATGTTAGTCAGGTAAATGGTAAGATATCAAATATTTCTTCAGATCTTTAGCAAGCCTCCTATTCACAGAAAGCTCCCTAAGGATTTATTTGTTCTATGAAGCACTGAATAATATTTAAGAGTTAAACAAAGTGACATAACACAAAATTTGAGGGAAAAAAAAATACTTGGCTCAGAAAAACAATCAAAATTTTTTAGAAGGTAAATAATTCAGAGAAGAACACATAATCCCAATGCATGACAGAATGTTCAGTTCTGTTTTGGACAAACTCAGAAATTTATTGAAGGGCAATGATATTTACCAAAGTCTAACAAAAGAATGTTTCATGCTTTGAAATTATCTGGATATATTTAAGTTTTAGGAAATAAGTTGAACATTAAATTAATATCTGAATATTATAAAATATGATGCAATAAATCCAATTAAGGCTTTTTATTATGAATTTGTATATTTTGAAAGGGAATTTTATTGGGCTAAATCACACACATTATCAGAAAAAAATTAGGCTTAAAAAACAAGATAACTGAATTGTCTTCACTATTCTGTGTAAATTGACCAATAATGAAAAAATTATAATAAACAATGAAATACAGTTCATGTGTTATGTGTTTTTAAGTTCAATTTGAAAGTGCTGAGAATTCCACAACAAAATGTTTAACTTCAAGAAACAGCTTAAAAACTTAAAGATACCTTTGCACCTTCCCGGCATAAACGTTTCTTTGAGAAAACTCTCATTCCCAACCACACAATTTTAATGATTTCAGTGACTTATTTTTTGTAGTGTCAAATAGTGTGAAGCTCTGAGAGGAAAGAAAGAAAAGATATACAAGTGTAATCATGGGACTTTTCTTTAGATTCTAGGAAAACAGTGTCCCCTAATTGGCTATTTTTCTCCTATATTGGGATTATACTTTTAGAGAGATACGGACAATCTGAGGTTTGTCTAGAAGAGAGAGATCTGGAAGGAAGTGTTTTGCAATGTGAGGAAAAACAGAAGAACACTGAAGCTCTTGCTGTTGTTGGTAAGTCACTAAGTCATGTGCAACTCGTTTGCGACCCCATGGACTGTAGTCCTCCAAGCTCCTCTGTCCAAGGGATTTCCCAGGCAAGAATACTGGAGTGAGTTGCCATTTCCTTTCTCAGGGGTCTTCCTGATACAAGGATTGAACTCACTACCTGGGAAACTTTAGTGTTTTAAGTGGGGACATTCAAAAGTTGTCTTAATCAATCTCATCAGGTAATTTTGCATCTGTGAAAGGGAAGGTAGATTTCACATAAATAGATGGGAATTAGAGCGTAGCAATTTTTTGTTTGACGTAAGGCCACTAACAAATGTGAATAAAAGAAAACATTGGGTTCTCTGCAAACAAAGGGTTCAACCAGATACAAGGTGAGTGAGATTCCTAAGTTAGAGTGAAAATTGGAATAGATTATTGCATGTGAGCAAGATTGCATTTATTCATTTGTTTTTCAATCAACAAATATCATCTAGATTTATCTTCTTTCCCTTCTGCTCCACAGATTCCATAATTACTCTAAATGTTTTACCTAAAAAAGACAAAGTAGTAGTCTGAATCACACTTAAAGTTAACAAATTAATAAAGTAATTATCTATAACATTTTCTCTAGGCTACTGCTTTTAATTTTATATGTGTTATATTATCTTATATTTTGAAAGACCTTCTCAGCATATGACTCCATGTTTTTCTACTCTTTGAGATGCTTTAAAAATTCTCAGGGAACTTAGAAATTTTAAGTAAGACATAGAATTGATAGTATAAGAGTCACTTGAATTGTGTTATTAAATACAGTCTTGGATGCTAAAAGATGGCACAAACTTATTATCTAAAAATGTATGACCTAAAAGATGAGCAGGTAGAGTATGAGAAATATAGTTACCAAGCTGGCAGATGAAAATCATTGTTGCTATCATTATTACTTATTTGAACACTTGATGTCTCTGAATTAGTTTTCAATTCTTTATTAGTTTCTTTCTTTTTTTTCCATTAAGTGGGTCATTGTCATTATTTCACCAATGAGAAAACCATCACAGAAGAGTCAATAATTTATCACATCCTACAGCAAATGAGCCACAGATGAAAGATTTAAACATCAATTTTATTCTCTCTGCTTTTTAAAACATCACCTTATTTTGGTTGGTTAGACCACTGGGTATATCTAGGTAGAAGAAGAATTAATATGTAACACAAAGAAAGTTACTTCAACTAAGAGTGAATTCACAAAGGAAAAGATATGTATAATTTCTGGCACACATAGGAAGTTTGGCCTCACTATGGGGTGTAGAATTGTTTGACTGTGGCAATGTTTTTGAAAAATTCAAAGAAACTTAGAGTTCCACTTCCCACCACTCCAGACAGAATTTTGACCAAACATAGGCTCAGACTTTGGTTAAAGGTGCTAACTAAGACACAGAAACTAGCATGAAGAAATTTTAAACTATTAAGGGGCTTTTAGCAGATCTATTGATTCCGGATGTTTTATATTTTTAATTTTTTTTTTTTTAAGTTGAACTATCCCTAACTGTGTGTCTTTAGAAGAAGGACATGGCAACGCACTCACACCCTGCATAAACTTGAAAGCAAATTTTTCCTAAGAAGTCCAGAGAAGAGCCTCATTCAGTCAGCATATTGATTTCAATATTGTAATACCTGAAACAGACTACCTAGTTGAGCAATAGAAATTGAATACATCATGCTATGTTTATTTTGCAAACATACAACTTTTTGTAGGTTAATGACAAAAAAGCTAAAGATCAAATAGATTTAATATAAATAATTTCTAATTGGATGCTAATAATAGTCATCTAAGTTTAATAATATTAAAATTTAGAGTGAAAAAAGACCTTAAGAATCATATAATCTAGAATGAAGAGAATGTGTCTAAAACAAGTAAAGAATTTGTCTTTCCTTGGTGATTTCTATTATTATGGAATCTATAACTGTAGGCTGCTAAAGGGTCATTTGGTGGAGTCTATCTACAGCATATGTTCATCAAATATCATTGATGGCTGAAATAATTATATTCTGTGACTGTCTCTAGGTATCCTTCCTATTATTCACATAGAATTTACCAAGTGAATTAACTGTATGTTTTGGTCATTAAGGGCTTCTCTGATAGCTCAGTTGATAAAGAATCTGCCTGCAATGCAGGAGACCTGGGTTCAGTCCCTGGGTTGGGAAGATCCCCTGGAGAAGGGAAAGGCTACCCACTCCAGTATTCTGGCCTAGAGAATTCCATGGACAGTCCATGGGGTGGCAAAGAGTCAGACACGACTGGGCGACTTTCACTTCACTTTGCTCATTAACATTCTTGCTCAGCCTCTGCTGAATGTGCCCAACACTGATGTGGAATAACTCAGAATTACAAATTGAAACTCTGTATTATGTCATTTATTGATGGGGATTTGGTGGCATAAATAGAATTCTAGATTTTCTAATTCCAAAGTCTCATATGCTAATCTATAGCCTTCTATACGTAGTGCCTCTTTTGTTCACATTCTGTATTACAGAGCAACATTTATATCTGCTTTATTATCTTCGCATTTTGTTCAGTGAAGCATATTGATTCATTAGGGACACCCTGTCAATCTTCCAGCCATGCATCTTATTGTTGTCAAAGCAAAAGTCAAACCAGACAAAGCTAAACAGGAAAGAAAGACATTTAAGATTATTACACTTTAGGAGAGAAATTGAACTCAACTCCACCAAAACAAATGGGCACAGAGTTAGCATGGGGGAATTGTCAGCCATCTGTTTTTGTCATATTGACTTTATCCTTCGGATAAAGGGAGGAGGGGACAACTTCTTACAGCTCTATGAAAGGAGCTGCTTTTATTTCTTTAAAAAGTACCCTCAGACACCACCACAGAGACTCAGAGACACTATCTTTCTTGATGATTATGTTTTAAAGAATGGCTCCCAGAACCTTGACGAAGTAATTGTTTTTCTGTAGTCCTACCATGGAATCAATAGAGAAATATTCCAGATCTTCTTTTTAAATGTTGAGCAAAAATAAAAACCAAAAAGCAGTATTGCAGAAAGAAACTATTTATAAGGAAAAGAAAAATCTGTGTTTTGTTTTCTTTGAATCACTAGATAAGAAAACAAACAAACTTGGCTTTGAGTTCAGTATTTCATCTTATAAGCTCACATTAAGCCATTAGACCTCTTTAGATTCTAGGTTCTTTGTTTGTATAATAGAAGCAATAATAATTACATCTTATTTGTCTTAATGATTGAAAGAGATGTTTTCAATTGCTTAAAATAGTTACAGAATATATTAAGTGCTAATTAATAATTATCATTATTTGAAAACCTTGAGTGTGGTTTTTATGGTGTAATTATAGAGTAATCATAGCCTCTTTTCCAAAGTAGACTTTCTCTTTCCAATTTTCCCTGTTGGTATCTGCCTCCCACGAGCTCCACGCAATGTCTGCTATATCACCTGTAGGACAATAATGTTCACTATTTCATGAGACTATGCATTTCATTCCAACTCTAATTTCTAAAACTTCTTTCTTAGTTTTTGTCATAGTTACTGCTTTTCATAGTTACTAGTCCTACATCTTGCTCTAAGTCTATAAAGCGGATGAAGCATAGGTTAATTTGAAATAAACTTGCATTGTTTGACAAATTTATGATTATAGAATTAAACTTTGCATCTTAGAGTTTTCAAATATTATACAAACAACATGTTTAAAAATGTCAAACACCATATGGAAACTTTGCTTGTCACCTCAGTATCTCAGCAGGGGTGTTTAGCCACACAATGTCACCCTGGATTTACTAAGGTGGTTGATGAGTCCTGCAATAATGATTGGACGTTGATATGTCAAGATCCCCAAGCACCAGGAATATTATTTCTGAAATACGACAAAAAGTGATGAATGTCAAAATGCTCTAAAGGTAATGTGATGGTTCCATCCAGCTTGGGAGAGATGCTTTCAGCATGCCAGCAGCGCCAGTCCCATCACTATTCAGTCACCAGCCACCACCGTGTGACCTGGAAGTTGTAATGACAATGTCATCTAAACCTTGGCTTCTAAAATTTGCTGAAAGACAGTAAGAAAACAAACTAAGAGCCAGGATGAATCATCATGAGCTTTATGTATAGGAAAAAAAAAACAAACAAAAATACTGTATCATTGCTTATTCCACTGTTGTTTCATTTATTAAAATAAATATTTGTGATAGAATTCAAATAGTGGAGAGACACACTAAGTGAAGTAAGCCAGACAGAAAAATATAAACATCATGCAACATCACTCATTCATGGAATCTAAAAAAGATGCCAATGAGCTTATTCCCAAGACAGAAAAGACTCACAGACATAGAAGATAAAATTATGGTTACCAAAAGGGAAAGGGGTTGGGGGGAGGGATAAACTAGGAGATTGGGATTAACATATACATGGTTCTATATATAAAATAGACAACCAAAGGACCTACTGAAACCTATAAGGGACGAAAATGTGAATAATGATAATATATATACATGCAGTATGTATATATGCATATATGCATGCATTATGCATTATAAATATTTATTATGTATAATTCATGATATATATATGTATGTTCCTGTGTATATACATGTATGTAGTACTATTATATATACATGTATTATGTATTACAAATATTTATTATGTATAATACATGATATATGCATGTATGTTCCTGCATATACACATGTATATAGTACTATTGTATATATATACATGTATTATGTATTATAAATATTTATTATGTATAATACATGATATATACATGTATACATGTATGTTCCTGTATATATACATGTATGTAGTGCTATTATATATACATGTATTATGCATTATAAATATTTATTATGTATAATACATGCTATATACATGCATGTTCCTGTATATATACATGTATGTAGTGCTATTATATACATACACATACATATTATATGCTGTTCACCTGAAACTGACACTATATAGTAAATCAATTACACTTCAATTAAAAAAGCAAAATTAAAAAATGGTGGATAAGCTCATTTAGAATGAGAAGTCTGCACTTGGTCTGTATTTTTCATTTCATCCTATCTTTATGACTTCAATAATTTATTCTTTTGTGTTAAATTAACGTTGCTAACATTTTCATAAAGACGTATCATTCGGGTTAGGTCCCCTGAGTCTTACACTCACAAGCCTTTCAGTTTCTCTGCTTATATAACTGCACCATCTGCCCCTGTCTTCCTCTCACTTTCCTCTCAAGGAAGGTACCTTTGACCTTCTGCAGTTATATCCCGCGCCTTCCTTTAGTTCTTCCATGAATCGGGCACCTTCTTCATTATGTTTATGCATTTGATAGATTTCTTTAATAACATTTGTAACAAATGTGACAATTTTGTTACCTCCTGTCTTTCCTACTAAATTTCAACCTTTGAAAGTTTGGACTTAATCTGCTGTTTTAATCCGTTGTATATTTAGCACCTACCATAGTGTGGGTAGGGCTTCCCCAATAGCTCAGCTGTTAAACAATTTGCCTGCAATGCGGGAGACCCGGGTTCAGTTCCTGGGTTGGGAAGATCCCCTGGAGAAGGGCATGTCAACCCACTGCAATATTCTTCTCCGGAGACTCCCCATGGACAGAGGAGTCTGGCAGGCCACAGTCCATGGGGTCGCAAAGACTCAGACAGGACTAAGTACAGCACAGCACAGCATAGTATGTGTATGTAAATAAATGTGTCCACTTATAACCAGCCACTAGACTTTCAAAGGAGACTAATTACTGTGCTGTATGATTCTATAAATTTGTGTTGCATTCATACCTCACATTTGTTGATCACTTGCTTTATGCCAAACTTGTGTTATTACATGATATGTTTTGCCCTTAATATCATAGTAATTTAGAAATTAAGTTCTGGAATCTGGATTCACTTCTTGTGGACTGTATATCCTTGGGCAAATTATTGCACCATCAACTATACTTCAGTTTCCTCATCTGGAAAACAGAGAGCACATTAACCAAATCAAGTAATCATTGTAAAAGAAAGAAATAGTACACATAAATTACAATATAAGCCTGACACATGGTAAGCACACAACAAATGCTTGTTTTTAAAATTATCACTAATAAATCTAATATGTGGTAGAAATTATGATAGATCTTGTGTATACAAAGTAGTAGCGCATAGTCTTTTACTTGACAATTGCTTAACATAGTTAGATAAAAATAAAATGTAATAAAAATGAATTGTGTGCTGAAACAAAAATGTATACAAAGGACTATGGAGAACAAAGAAAGAAAAATTTAAGGACCTATTCTTTCATGGGGATTTCTCATTTTTTATTGTGCTTCATATCCACCTTTTTAGAGCAATTTTTAAAATTGAAATCTGGATACCTACATTAAAGTATGCAAATGAAAAGTAAACAACTCAGGATTTTTTACAAAAAAATATTGTATGAACTACCACCCACTTCCAGAAATAGAACATCATCAGCATGTCAAATTTTCCCAAAGAGGTAAGCACGAAGATGACTTCTATTACCTTAGACAAGGTTTTACTCTTTCTGAACTCAATATAATGCCATTGACTAGTACGAACTCTTCTTTCTCCTGGTCTATTGCATTTAGAATCGCCTTGGTGAAATTAATTCATATCAATCCATGTAGCAGTTATTTGCTCATTCTCATTGATGAATCATTTTTCATTTTAACATATTCTATAATTTATTTGCCCATTCTGCTGTTAATGAAAAGTTAGCATTTCCTGTTTGGCTTATTGCATAAATAGTGCTGTTATGAAATTCTTATACATGTCCATATATAAAGACCACATCTGTCTGTATTTCTGTTGCATTTGTAGACATATTTAGATTTAACAGCCACTACCAAACTCTTCCAAAGAAGTTGTTCCTATTTGCATGCTTACCTGCAGATTATGAGAGTTCCAGATGCTCCAATTCTCACCAGCACTCAATGTATTTCATATCACTCTTGAAAGTCTCTATATAAAATATTTCATAAGACTTTGTCTCATGAAACATATTATCTTTAACTTGACAAAAAAATGATTTCCATCTGTTTTTAGCTGTTCACAGCACAGATATTGATTTTCTAAGACATAATCATAAGTTTAAACATGACCTGTGATATTGCTGATAGGTTTTAAGATACCTTCGTAAATCAACTCCTTTATATTTAAGCATATTAATCCATTACTTGATCCTTTACTTTCAGGTTGAAAAATGGCAGCCTCAAATAATTTAAAACATTGAGAAGAATATAATTTCCAAGCCCCCAGAGATGAGTCAGCTGAACCTGGAGACTGAAATGACAAGCACATCAGTGAATGATAAACCAGCTGCCAGACCTCTTTATATGCAAGTCATTCACTGAGATATCAAAATATGGAAAATATAATGCCCCTGCCAACATTTCTTGTTGAATTAATGCCCAGGTGAGTTCTTCTGAAATAGTGCAGTTGTGTCTTAGCAAACACAAGAAGCAGTAAAGCATCATACTTATTAGGATCCAATTTGCCACAGCAGCAGTCAAGTGCTTCAATGTCTCCCAGTGGTGATGGAAAGGGAAAGGTAAGGATAGAGAAATTTAGATTAAATTCAGAGTGCATTGAACGTTCAGAATTCAATATTGACAGCTCTAATTACACCTACTTTACCACCACAAGTTCATTAAGTGACTGTGAAGAATTAACAACTACACATTTATTTAAAAAAATATGCCATTCTTATTCTGCTTCAGATCTAATCTCTCCTCCTCCAATTTAATGCATTTGTGATGTAGATATTTAGGATTTGTAAGGAGAGGGTCAATTATTCCTTTAATAAACAAAAGACATACATATATGTAAACATACAATTGGAAAGTCATGTTACATTTAGATATAATTTTTGAAGTGTGATCAACATAAAATATCAAATTCAGATGTCCACCAATGACTGAATCATTATGAGCTATCCAGTATTAAAATAACTTACTAGTCTTTTAGATTCTAATCATGTCTAAATTGTACTTGCTGATGAAGTTATTAACTGTGCAAAGTCATATTTTGCTTTATTTTTGCAAACTCAAGAACAGCATCTTGGAAAATGTGTTATTTCCCTGCTCTTGAATGGAAAAAATATATCCTGCTACCTACAACTTCTTCAGGCTTGAAGTTGGTATATGACTTATGGTAATATTTACATTTACAAATGTATTACAATACAGTTTCTGCCCAATACGAGGTATCCTGGTAAGTTAACTTCTCACTATGACCACAACTGTGGGTTTGAAAATATGAATAAAAATACAGTAACATATATAGGCTACCTTTGACATAAAAGAAAAGCAGATGACTTGTTTTCTCTTTAGCATTTAGCTCGTATCATTTGTCTGGCATAAAATAACAAAGGAATGTGTGAAATTGCATTATGTTTCCATGACAGAGTTCAGTATTTTAAATTAGGAAAAACATTCAAAATTTTAATTAACATAGAAAATGTCAAGTTTTGTGGTTTCATTCTTAAAGTGTATATGGCAAACACTTTTTTTTTCTTTTATAATGGATCCAATTAAACATTTTTGTATGTAAGTCCCTCAGGGAAATTTTAACTCTTTCAGATAACTTTCAGATGACAGATAAAAGTACTTAATAGCTTCTTATTTTCCCTCAGAGGATAAATTCATTATTCTCAATATTTAACTGAAAGCCAAGGGAATAACTTGGCACTACAGAAAATTGATTTATACTACATGTATTAGAAATTAATCCAAATCTTATTGTTTCAAGTTATTTTCTTTAAATTGAAGCAAATATTGTTGAACTGTATATGGATGTTTGTACATGAATATATGTGTGCACACATACACATGTGTTTATGTGGAGTACCTAGAGAAAATAAACTAGATCTTTGAAAGTGTTTTAGCATATGCCATTGATATCATAACACAGAAAATCTTCACAAACTTCTAAAATGTGACAAACTTATATTAGAGTTTATACAATGGCTTTGTATCCAAAATGATTTATTATTCCTGACAGCTATGTTTTTCCAGCAGTCATGTACGGATGTGAGAGTTGGACCATAAAGAAAGCTGAGCACCAAAGAACTGATGCTTTGAACTGTGCTGTTGGAGAAGACTCTTGAGAGTCCCTTGGACTGCAAGGAGATCCAACCAGTCCATCCTAAAGGAGATCAGTCCTGGGTGTTCATTGGAAGGACTGATGCTGAAGCTGAAACTCCAATATTCTGGCCACCTGATGGGAAGAACTGACTCCTTGGAAAAGACCCTGATGCTGGGAAAGATTGAAGGCGGGAGGAGAAGGGGATGGCAGAGGATGAGATGGTTGGATAGTATAGCCAACTTAATGGACATGAGTTTGAGCAAGCTCCAGGAGTTGGTGATGGACAGGGAAGCCTGGAGTGCTGCCGTCCGTGGGGTCGCAAAGAGTCAGAGACGCCTGAGCGGCTGAACAACAGTCTTTTGGTCGCAGAGTCAAACACGACTTAGCCACTGCACAAAAACAAAAAAGGAAATAAGAACATGTAAATGAGATTTGTTTATGATAGATGTGGTAACATTTTGTGGCTACACAATTCAGCTTAACTCTGAAATTAGATCTACCAATATGTCAACATGCTATGTTGCCAAAATTCTTATCCAGAAGTTAGACGATCTGTGTCTCAGTGTAGTTTTTATTAAAACAATCAGCTCTTTGGCCTTTGGTCCTTTGCCTCAGCAACTTATCATTATGTTGAAGATTTTATATTAGGCTATTTATGAAACATCCTCTAGCTCTAAGATTCTTAGAATGCACTTACTAAGTATTAAGGACTTCTAATATACTACACAATTTTGTGCAATGTTATATGGAGTATATAGAGGATGTAGAGATTGCAATCTCTGCTCTTAAAAAGCTTAAAAATTCAATTATGTCTAGTTCAGAAATGGTTAAGAACCATCTTCCTATGCATGTGACAGATCGGAAACAGTGGTAACACAGAGCCAGCCTCTGCTTCCGTGGAATTTGTGGGAGAGACAGAAGCTTAAATCCTTACTTATGACCAATTTTTGATTAGTGTTATAATAGAGGAAGTGCATAGAGTTTCAGGAATGCATATTTCAGGAGAGCTATAAACAGTGGGGCTTCGCTGGTGCTCAGATGGTAAAGAATCTGCCTGCAATTCAGGAGACTCAGGTTCGATCCCTGGGTCTGGAAGATTCCCCTGGAAAAGGGAATGGCTACCCGCTCCAGTATTCTTGCTTGGAGAATTCCATGGACAGAGGAGCCTGGTGGGCTACAGTGCATGGGGTTGCAAAGAGTTGGGCATGACTGAGCAACTAACAAATGATGTAGAAAGTCACAGAACACCTTCTGGAACCTAAAATCTTTTACTGAAATGTAAAGACTGAATAGATGTTACACATTAACAGGAAGCAAAGACCATTCCAGATAGAAGAGGAGCATATAAAAAATATTAGTTGGTAGGAGAAAATTGATCATTTAAGGAAATAAGTTTAGCAGAATGGTGCAGAACATGAGATGCAAGAAAGACAAGATTAACAATTTCAAAACAGCAGTGAGAAATCCAAGCTGGCATATTCTAGGTGCTTATTTGGTCAATAAAGCTCCAAATATCAGGGAAGAGTTAAACATACTTGCTTTCAAAAGGAGGCATGTCATACTCAATGGAGGAGTCATGGCTTTTTTATGAGCCCAGGGAAAAAAATTGAGTTTAAAAAAAAAAAAAAAAAAGAACATTTTAAAGAAGAATATTAAGCAAAATACAGAAGGTGAAACATTTTTTATTTTTAACATTTTCTGCATTATAAAAGAAAGAGTAATTTGTGTGACTTTCTGACAGCAACCTATTTGAAAAAATAAAAATGCTAAACCATCAGTCAAAAGCTCTTCTTCTTAAGAAATTAAGATATTTGTGTGTACTTCTGGAGGTGAACTTGAATGAGAGTATTTATTTCTCTACCATTCTCTCAAAATCCACAGCTGTTATCTTCCTATTCATCTTAAAGATTGCCACATTGCCTATAATTTCCTTTTGTCTTCATACCAGATATCATTTGTTAACATCTCAACAAGTGTGATAGCGCTCTAGAGTAGTATAAAGAGTTACAATTGATGATACTGAAATGGATGTTTTGTTCATCTTTTAGGGGGCCACATATCATTTTTCTACTTTCCTCTCTATTACCAACTAGGTATATGAAACTTTTTCCCTCTGTTGAGCATGGAAGATATAAATATCTGAAATTTTGAGATATAGTTTTCCAATAAGTTAAAATCATTTATAAATAACTTTATAAAAGGAACATGATAACTTACTAATGTTTTCAAGGAAGTATTAAAAATTCCAAGTTCTAGTTAAAACTGATTATATAATGCTTTCAAATCTGCATGTTAAAATCTTTGAGAGAAGCAATGTATTATTTGGTTGATGTAACACCAAGGAAGATTCATTAAGTCCCATCTGTGTGCAGAGCTTCAATCCCTTTTATTTACACTAACTCCATAGATAGTCTCAACATCATTATAACTTTATAGATGAAGAAGCTGTCATTCAAAGACAAGAAAATGAGTTAAGGCCATGGCACTCAAACTTGGTAAATGAGAAACTCAAAACTAAAACTTCTGACCCCCAAATCATGCTCTCTCCGTTATCAAAATAGATACACATTTTCAATCATTAATAGTACCCAGAGGTGATGTTCTGGGAACCAGAACATAAAAGAGAAAGTCATCATAAATGAAAATCAGAAAACCCAGAGGGATGGGATGGAGAGGGAGGCGGGAGGGGGGATCGGGATGGGGAACACATGTAAATCCATGGCTGATTCATGTCAATGTATGGCAAAAACCACTACAATATTGTAAAGTAATTAGCCTCCAACTAATAAAAATAAATGGAAAAAACAAAAACAAAACAAAACAAAACACAAAAAAAAAAAAGAAAAGAAAAGAAAACTAACATCAACTAACAACCAGAGAACTAGCTTGGCCTAGTTCTTTAAAAAATAAGACTCTCATTTTTGTGTAGGTTTGTTTCTTGTTTTCACCTTAACTAGCTAGGGTAATATATGCTATTTTCCTAACATATGCCCTAAATATTTCTCATATCATTTGTTACTCAATGTCTAATCAGGGAGAAGAGATAGAAAATGATAAACTTCTGGAGCATCAAGCCACATAAAGAGTTGTGAGAGAGGAAGTGAGTTTACCCTTTGTGATGCAATTGTCTACATACAAGATGATGCATTAATTTGTGAACTAGGTTTTATAGTTATTTATTTTTCAAAGTAGCTGCAATAAAATTTCAGAAGAATTGGAGATGAGTGGTGACAGAGCAAAAGATTAAGAGAAGTTGCAATTGGAGAGCAAGAAATAAAGCCAGAATAACCCCTTGTCCATTTGCCATGGAAGTCAGGGCAAGTCACAATGGAACATCTGCACACAGGCCACTGACTTCCCCCTTTTTACTAGACTTGTTGTGTTACAGATGGAAAGCTTAGTTGTCCAACATCTGCTGCTGCTAGGGTTGGATATAAAGTAAAATACTGTCCTAAATCATCTAGGTAAAAATCCCTGGGTGAGATATCACTTTCCAAATTAAGAGGAAAATTTACTCTAGTATAAAGATTTTCATCCATCATTCTCTCCCTAATTGAGAAGGGGCCATGATACTGAAGATGCAGTCTCCATCTTTAAATCAGTCAAACCACAAGAAAGCAGCTGCAGGCCTTCATATTAAAGAGACTGAGGGAAAGGAGGGAATGAACTGAGTCACTGAGTACATTACTGAATTTCTCTCCTCTCTCTTGAGTATCTGTCTTGGGATTTGTTTTGGATGGGGTATATATGGGATTTTATCTAAATCAATGTTTATCAGATTTTCTATTACTTTTACCAAATACATTTATCAATGATAAAAAAACAATAAAGTATAGATTAATAATAAAAACCAATAATATTTATCAAGTGTTTACTATGGGATAAATATGTCAAAACTATTTGTATGCAGTACTCCTTTAAATCCTTTATGTTTCTCTAAAGTCTGTGATAAAATAACTATTAACAAACCCACAATAAAACTCAGAAAACTAAGTATTAAGAACTTACCCAAATGGCCAAAATTGGTCATTAATGGAAGTAAGTATATGCCTTGCTGTCTGACATGAAAGCCTACTGTCTAATGAACTAAGTATGCTATATATGTGTGTGTGTGTGTGTGTGTGTGTGTGTGTATGTCTGTGTGTGTGTGTATATATATATATATATATATAAAATGGAGTTTTATTGAGTCATAAAAAAGAACTTTTGCCATTTGCAACAGCATGAATGAAACTTGAAGACAATATGCTCACTGAAGTAATTCAGAAAAAGACAAATACCAAATGATTTCTCTTGTATATAAAATCTAAATTAAAACAAAAACACCACCAACAAAAAGAAAATTAATAGGTAGAACATACTGGTTGTTTCCAGATACAGGAAGTCAGGGGTGGGGGGGGGGTAATTGGGAGAAAAGTGTGAAGGGGGTCAAAATATTTTTAAAACGTTTTAGAAGAGTAAATCATAACTAAATTCCAAGAAAGAGTAGTGCTCTTTGTCACAAACAACTTCATTTGTAAAACAAGGAGTGTATATCCTTTGAAATTCTTCCAGTATCAGCGTGAAACATGAATATAGCAACTACGAATATGGGTGCCAATTTTGAGAAGTAAATGAATTAAATTAAGAGTAAAACCAAAAACTTCTTCCGCAAGACAGAATAGACTGTGCAACCTAGTTCTGCAGCATGAAAATGACAGTAAAGAGGAAATAAGGACCCTTTTTCTTTTCAAATTTTCACTGTGCAATCCATAAATGCATAAAGATCAAGCATTTCCCATTCTTTTAGAATTTAAGCTTTATTATAATTGCCACTCTGCTGAATGCCTACTCTAGGTACACATGTATGCCCATGTCTGTTTCTGAGAATTTCTCCTAGCTTAATGATAATTATTTGAGATATGTAAACTGAAGCTCAGAGAATAAAAATGAAGAGCAATTGCCAGTTCTTAATTTAACACATCATATAAGTTCCAAGAAGATTAGAATAATGTATTAGGAGAGGTACCTAAGAGCCAAATGTAGAGTATAAGCCTGAAAAATCTTTGGAGAAGAAATAAGAATTGTGCAAAACATGCCAATTTCTCAGCCAAGAGGTGGTGGGCTAAATGGAAGCTGTAGAAGATGAGTGTCAAAAGAGAGCCAGAAAAAAAAAATTGTCTATAAAAAATAATGGCTGGAATAGGGCTTCTTCCTTTTCCTAATAAATTGATACACCTAATATATTCAAAGATTTTGTTCAGTGTCTCAGGCATGTCCGACTCTTATGACCCCATGGACTGCAGCATGCCAGACTTCCCTCTCCTTCGTTATTTCCTGGAGCTTGCTCAAACTCATGTCCATTGAGTAAGTGATGCCATCACACCATCTTGGCCTCTGTCGTCCCCTTCTCCTCCTGTCTTCTATCTTTCCCAGAACCAGGGTCTTTTCCAACGAGCAGGGGTTTTTTTGTAGTGACTCAGTTCTTTGAATCAGGTGGACAATGTATTGCAGTTTCAAGATCAGCATCAGTCCTAACAATATTCAGGACTGATTTCCTTGAGGATTGACTGGTTTGATCTCCTTGCAGGGAGAGTCTCCAAGGGACTTTCAAAAGTCTTCTCCAGCACCACAGTTTGAAGGTATCAAATCTTTGGCACTCAGCCTTTTATATTGGCCAGCTCTCACATCCGAACATGACTACTGGAAAAACCTATACGGACCTCTGTCGGCAGTGATGTCTTTGCTTTTCAATGCGCTGCCTAGCTTTGTCATAGCTTTTCTTCCAAGGAGCAAGCTCCTTTTAATTTCATGGCAGCAGTCACCATCTGCAATGATTTTGGAGCCCAAGAAAATAAAGCATCTCACTGTTTTCATTGTTTCCCCATCTTATTGCCATGAAGTATTGGGACTGGATGCCATGAGCTTCAATTTTTGAATATTGAGTTTTAAGCCAGCTTTTTCACTCTCCTCTTACACCATCATCAAGGGTGGTGTCGTCTGCATATCTAAGGTTATTGATATTTCTCCAGGCAATTTGATTCCAGCTCATGCTTCATCCAGTCCAGCATTTCAAATTGTGTACTCTGCATAGAAGTTAAATAAGCAGGGTGACAATATACAGCCTTGACCTACTCCTTTCCCAATTTGGAACCAGTTCCATTGTTCCGTGTCCGGTTCTAACTGTTGCTTTTTGACCTGCATACAGATTTCTCAGGAGGCAGGTAAGATGGTCTGTTATTCCCATGTCTTTAAGATTTTGCACAGTTTGTTGTGATACACCAAGTAAAGGGCTTTAGTATAGTCAATGAAGCAGAAGTAGATGTTTTTCTGGAATTCTCTTGCTTTTTCTATGATCCAACATATGTTGGCAATTTGATCCCTGATTCCTTCACCTTTTCTAAATCTAGCTTGTACATCTGAAAGTATGTGAGATGAGTGAAATTGTGCGGTAGTTTGAGCATTCTTTGGCATTGTCTTTTTTGGGGAATGGAATGAAAACTGACCTTTTCCAGTCCTGTGGCCACTGTTGAGTTGTCCAAATTTGCTGGCATATTGAGTGCAGCACTTTAAAAACATCATCTTTTAAGATTTGAAATAGCTAAACTGGAGTTCATCACTTCTACTAGCTTTGTTCGTAGTGAGGCTCCCTAAGGCCCATTTGACTTCACACTCCAGGATGTCTGGCTCTAGGTGAGTGACCATACAATTGTGGTTATCCTGTCATTAAGACCCTTTCTTTTTTCTTTTTTAAATCCTTCTTCTGTGTATTCTGCCACCTCTTCTTAACATCTTCTGCTTCTGTTAGATCTGTACAATTTCTGTCTTTTATTGTGCCCAGTTTTGCATGAAGTTTTCCTTTTGTATCTCTAATTTTCTTGAAGAGATCTCTAGTCTTTTTCAAGCTTTTGTTTCCCTTCTATTTCCTTGCATTGTTCACATAGGAAGGTTAATCTGCCTCTCCTTGCTATTCTGTGGAACTCTGCATTCAGATGAGTACAAATTAAAATAAGTATTTTGAGTTTTGAATGTTGATCCTGGTAGAAACAGGTTTAGGAACCTTTTGCTAGTTTCTGAAGAGAAACATAGTAACTTGCTAATTAGTAATGCAGTTTCAAATACACTTTATTACTTCCCTGGAGTTGTTTTTACACTATCACTCATGTACAATATATACATGTACAAAAAACATATCATATGCAGTCATCTATTTTTTATTTTTTAGTCACTAAGTCATGTCCAACTCTTTGCAACCCCATGGACTGCAGCCCATCAAGCTCCTTGTCCTCTACAATCATCAAATACCTGGCTATTTTGCCAGGTATTAGAGGATCTACAGAACAGTGTGAAGATACGTATTAATCTTTACAAAAGATATTAAATCTAGAATGGGAAATGAGATGCTTAAACAGGACACCTCTTGTTCATTATATATATGATGTTTTAATTTAGTTGATTTCTCAGTATCTGTGACAAACAAGTGTATATAATATCTAATCATGCTGTCATCCTTTCAATAAGAATTTCTACATTTCTTGGTACTAAGATAAAATATACATTTTTTTATAAACAGCAAATATTGATAGTATTTCAATTATACAATTACTGATGAAATGGACTACTTTAGGAAGTAATAATCTTATGCTCATCACATAACAAAATCAGAAGAGGTGTTGGGGCAAAGAAAAATTGCTTAATTTGAAAAGCCATCAGATGGAGAAGATGGTGAACTAATCTACCAAAGAACCATCTTACAGAAGTTAGAAGGCAGACTCCTTTTAAACTACAAGGGGAAGGTTCTGCCTCATTGTTGCACACTTCTTGGCACTGGCCAGATGCCAAATGAGATGTATCATCTTGTTCTCTTTCAGCTGTCCACGTAAGTCTGGTCAGAATATTTCTGTAAACCTCAGCAAGACAAACGTGATTTTCTCTCCTGCAACTATTTATCTCTATGTGAATGAAAAGTGCTCCAGCTTTGAAGGTTAAGCCTGGGAGGCAGAACCTTAAGAAAGGGCTATTCTGTATATTTCCGTCTACAGACAATATTCT
This sequence comes from Cervus elaphus, assembly GCF_910594005.1. Lineage (NCBI taxonomy): Eukaryota > Metazoa > Chordata > Mammalia > Artiodactyla > Cervidae > Cervus > Cervus elaphus. Next base: position 10,158,165 of record NC_057844.1, on the reverse strand, counting down.
TTAACATGTTGACTAGACAAAGAGGAAGAGCCAGCATGACTAAATTCAGGCAATAGAGCACAAGCCATTATAGCTAAAGGAATGCTTCAGTATGGAGTCAGGTTTGTTCCTTTCCGTTACACTAGCTTCCATCTAATGCCGCTTATTCCACATGCTCCCCTTGCAAGATTTTCCATTTTTTAACTTAATTTTATTAATGTATTTTTGTCTGTGTGTAGTCTTCGTTGCCATGTGGACTTTTCTCTAGTTGCAGAGAGCAGAACCGACTTTCCAGCTGCAGTCCATGGACTTCTCACTGCAGTGGCTTCTCTTGTGGCTTAGCGTGGGTTCTCGGGCACACCGGCTTCAGTAACTGTGGCGGGTGATCAGTAGTTGTGGCTCCCAGGCTGCTGGGCTCAATAGCTGGGGCGCACGGGCTTAGCTGCTTTGTGGCCTATGGGACCTTCCTGAATCAGGGATAGAACCTGTGTCTCTTGCATTGGCAGGTGGATCCTTTACCACTGACCCACCAGGGAAGCCCAGATTTTCCATTTTAATGTGTCGAAGGCATCTATTCAGTAGCTCAATACAAAAAACCGAGGTATCATTATTTGTCATTTACCTAGGCTTGTCATTTTTTCCCCTTGTCACCTCTAAAGTCCATTACCATCAAAGTACCATCATCTTTCTCCTGCATGAGGGCAATAACTTGTCTCCTAAGTAGTCTTCAAGTTTCCACACTACACATTCTAAAATATTCTCAAGGAAACAAACACAAAACAAAGCAAAGAACACCGAAGACCTCTTATCTTAAAATGTCAATCAGATTGTTTTCTTTGTTTAAAATTGTTCATAACTTCTCATTATCGTTAGAGTTAAATCTGTCATACACTTGTTGAGAAGGAAGAATTTTCCTTTACTTTTAAAAGGTTTATCCAGCTATCTACTAATCAAATCGACATGAGACAGACTAACAGAAAAAAAAAAGAAAACAGTCACACATTTAATTTTTTACTTTTGGGAACACCACACACCTGAGAGTTTGGAGAAAGAAAGGAAAAAATGAGGAATGCATGCCATTCTGAGCTAAGGAATGTGCCGGGGCCTGGGGCTTCCAAGGACTGGATGGTAAATCACAGGACCATGATAAGAAGAGCAGACTTTTGGTGATTAGATATTTGCTCTGCCATTAGATGGTTCACTCAAGTGAAATTTGCCTCTGGTAACATTTCTCATTCTGGAAACTCTCCCCGTTTCAATTCTGTGTATTTAAGAGAGGAACAGAACTCTCTCTTGAGGCCACAGGTCTCAGTTGCCCTTAGTTCTAAATTATCTTCATGGCAACATAGCAAAACTTGGGGCGGCTTGTTCTCAACCACTTTACACTGAACACCTGACCCAGCTGGATCTGTCTGATACCAATTCTTATTATTTTATTATTCTTAGCTTTTAAGTAAAGAATTCGAGTATGTTTTCTGTATGCAAGTTGAAACATAATAGATATGGGTAAAATCTGCTTGGTATGTTCTTGGAACTAATGTCATTGATTATATGCTATTCATGCTGCAAATTTTTATTGCTTGCTTTTGTATGCATTTTAAGTATAAGCATACTGATATGCACAAAGCAATTTACCTATATGTACCAAGTGCAAACTAAATAAGAAATATGCAGCATTCTTACAAATAAAATATATATTTTTGATGTGCATAAAGGAAATCTAAATATATAGGGAATTACTAAAACATAGGTATATGGATGAGATGAGTCAATTTTGTAGAACTCAATTCTCCTCTCCCCTCAAAAAATAATCAAGAAATTTGACATAATCTTCAAATTTTAGAACTTGAAAAACTCATTCAAAAATTTATAAAATTCAATTATATGTGAAAATTTTCTGCCTATTGAATGGGAAATATGTTGATTGTTTTAATGTATAAGAAGAAATGTATATTTTGTTCTTTTGCTAAACTCTACTGAAAAATAGATCTTAATACTTGACCATAATAATTACTACAAAACTTTTTTCACAAACGTTTTGCTTTTAGATCAATATTTAAAAACCAACACATAATATGTGCTATAGCACATAAAATGTCTGCTTTAGTTTAAAAAACAAACTTGTAAGTATGGTCATCTTAAATTTATAGAAAATGATACAATAAAAAATTTAAAACAGTATCCAAGTACATTAATGCAAAAGGGTCCCTTTTATATGTGTATACGGGTTTTCCTAAATTCATAATCTGCATCTACAAACTCTAAAAGAGTATTAAATAAAATGGGAATCTTTTCTCTTCTTTTATCAGAGTAGGAATTAAAACAGAAAGCGCGCGCACACACACACACACACACACACACACACACACACACACACACAGGAAGCAACAAAAAAAGAGGAGAAAGACAGAGGCACACACGCCCTTGTCATTTTTCTCCTCCCGGGCTCCACTCCTGTGGAGTCTAGAATCAAGTGACCAGAAAACCGAAAGAGTCAGATTTCACAGGAGTAATCACTGATTATTCTACTGGAGCTTTACAAAAAACATTTAACTATGAAAATAAGTGGACCACTTACAGCAATTTTAGTCTTGCTTCTAAGCCATATTTTATTCCCTCTTCTTGTTTCCTTTATTTCATGAATCTTAATATGCAATGTGGACCATGAAGGCACTCTAATTTCCAGCCGACCTTGCAAATTAAAATATTTCTGTGAGACTGGAGGCAGTAGAACAGTCCTCATCTTTTCAAAGTTAAATGTCTCTAGATGGATCTTTGCTATTGCACTTTTTTGGTGGAATCATTGTGGAATATTGACTCTTTAACATGTTGCATTCTGCAGGAAGATATAGCTATACAGATTAAAGCTAAAAATAGTTTTCAAATTCTTACCATATACTCTAATGCTGAAGCATCACCTTAAGAAACACAGGATTACTTTTAATCTTCACTGGCACCTCTTTGCGGGACAATATTTTCAAAAGATTTAAATGTAACGGAGTATTTTTGCAAAAGTTCATGACCACAAGGAGAAACTCATTCAACATTACTTCGTGTGTGTTACTCTCATAAAACAAGTTTAAACAGGCTTTGGATTTCAGAAGACATCTTCAGATTTCACTGAAATCTGAAAGCAAGGATGAAGATTCAGGTGGATCACCTCTCACCTTGTACTTGAAGCAATGCATAAATTACGGCCAGGTAAGACAGAAGGTGGATTCTTCTCTCTACTGACAACAGAGTATATTTATAAGACTGTCATTGTGTTTACAAATGTATCTGTAGCTGTGAAAAAAAAATGTGTCTAGGTTACAAGTAGCTGTATATATTTATTAGAATAACAGTATTATATTTTTAATTTTTTTGTTATTTGTTCTGATATCATGTCCCTTCCTAATAAATAGAAGAAATGTAACTTGAGTATAATTAGACATAACTAAATTCAATTCATTTGGTTAATTCGTTGTTTTGTGCTTTTAGATCAATTTGATATTTTCAGTAAGGCAACACATTACCAAAGTTTATGTAGTGGAACTTGACTAATAACATACTATATTTCAAAGGCACTAATTGAAAATTTCTTTAGACTAGACTTCAAACATTTTTGCACCAGTTAAAACTGTTGGAATTTACACAGTCGAGAAAAGTCAGGCATACCTGACATCTTGCTGATTAAACAAAAGAAGAAAAACGTATTTTCAAAAGCTTAGCCCTCTGTCAAACAACTAAAAGCAGTTCTTCAAGGAAAAAGATAATCTCACCAAGGTAGTGTTTTACCTGATGACATTATAGACATGATTTTTGCTTGATTATGTCTTTTCTCCAATGCAATTACCCTTTCAACTTTTTTGTTGTCCTTCAGAAAATTATATATATGCATATGCATGTATACAGATTTGTTGATTTACCATATTCTCCTCTTACCATAAATATGAACATAAAGTCCATATTGATTGGCATCTTATGTTTCATATTAATATTCTTATTTATTAAATATACCTTGAACAAAATATGTATAAAACACTAATTTAGATGTAATGAATTATTGCAACTTGAGCTACAATGTAATCACCCCAAATTCAATAAATATAACATTTCCAATAGTCACACACACAGTTCTTGAAAATAAATGGCAATTCTCCTCTCTCTATTAGTAAAGCTAAATATTGATACTCACTTCTTTTATTTCTCTTTTATCACCAAAAATTATGGTGGTGGGGGTGGTTTAGTTGCTCAGTCATGCCCCACTCTTACAACCCCATGGACTGTAGTCCACTAGGCTCCTCTGTCCGTGGGATTCTCCAGGCAAGAATACTGGAGTGGGTTGTCAATTCCTTCTCAAGTGGATCTTCCCAACTCAGGAAAAGAACCTTGGTCTCCTGCACTGCAGGTGGATTCTTTACTGACTGAGCCATCGTTATATGATAAGTAAAATTAATAGCTTAGTTTTGCCTGTTTTTGAATTTTATTAAAGATATTCTTTGGTCTTTAATTTTTAGTCTAATAGTATGCATTTCAGATTCAAGTATATTGTGTGTAGATATAGCTCATTAATTTTCTTTGATGTATGGTGTTTTATTATATAAACAGAATACAGTTTCTTTATTCACTTTTTCATTGATAGACATGTGAATGGGTTCTAGGACTGGTACTGATGTATAGTAAATAGTGCTGATCTTTATGTTCCATTTAAAATTTACATACCTTGTAGATCTTTTTATGTGTGTATGTTGTATATATGTTATCACATATATGAGAAATATATATGTATGGTATAGACATGCTATATACACATAAATAAACATGATATATAATTACACATATATATGTGTGTGTGTGTTTACACACAATTATACACATTAAAACATAAACATACTTGTTTTAAATGGCTGCATGTTTTCCATTTTTTTTAACTTATTTATTTTAATTGAAGGCTAATTACTTTACAATACTATAGTGGTTGTTGCCATACATTCACATGAATCAGCCACGGGTGTACATGTGTCCCCCATCCTGAACCCCTCTCCCACCTCCCTCCCCATCCCATTCCTCAGGGTCATCCCAGTGCACCAGCCCTAAGCACCCTGTCTCATGCATTGAACCTGGATTGGCGATCTGTTTCACATATGATAATTTACATGTTTCAATGCTATATTGGAATCAAGATTGCCGGGAGAAATACCAATAACCTCAGACATGCAGATGACACCACCTTTATGGCAGAAAGTGAAGAGGAACTAAAAAGCCTCTTGATGAAAGTGAAAGAAGAGAGTGAAAAAGTTGGTTTAAAGCTTAACATTCAGAAAACCAAGTTCATGGCATCTGGTCCCATCACCTCATGGGAAATAGATGGGGAGACAGCAGAAACAATGTCAGACTTTACTTTTTTGGGTTCCAAAGTCACTGCAGATGGTGACTGCAGTCATGAAATTAAAAGATGCTTACTCCTTGGAAGGAAAGTTATGACCAACCTAGATAGCATATTAAAAAGCAGAGACATTACTTTGCCAACAAAGGTCTGTCTGGTCAAGGCTATGGTTTTTCCAGTGGTCATGTATAGATGTGAGAGTTGGACTGTGGAGAAAGCTGAGCGCTGAAAAATTTATGAACTGTGGTGTTGGAGAAGATTCTTGAGAGTCCCTTGGACTCCAAGGATATCCAACCAGTCTATCCTAAAGGAAATCAGTCCTGCGTGCTCATTGGAAGGACTGATGTTGAAGGTGAAACTCCAATACTTTGGCCACCTGATGTGAAGAGTTGACTCATTGGAAAAGACCCTGATGCTGGGAGGGATTGGGGGCAGGAGGAGAAGGGGACGACAGAGAATGAGATGGCTGGATGGCATCACCGACTCGATGGGCATGAGTTTGAACAAACTCCGGGAGTTGGTGATGAACAGGAGGCCTGGTGTGCTGCAATTCATGGGGTCACAAAGAGTCGGACACGACTGAGTGACTGAACTGAACTGAACTGAACTGATGCTATTCTCTCAGATCATCCCACTCTTGCCTTCTCCCACAGAGCCCAAAACACTGTTCTTTACATCTGTGTCTCTTTTGCTGTCCCGCATATAGGGTCATCATTACCATCTTTCTAAATTCTATATATATGCATTAATATACTGTATTGGTGATTTTCTCTGACCTACTTCACTCTGTATAATAGGCTCCAGCTTTATCCACCTCATTAGAACTGATTAAAATGCATTCTTTTTAATATCTGAGTAATATTCCATTGTGTACATGTACTACACCTTTCTTATCTATTCGTCTGCTGATGGACATTTAGGTTGCTTCCATGTCCTAGCTGGATATGCTTTTATTTGTCTCTTTTGGAGGACATTTACAATGTGTTTAGTCTTTTGGTATTACAAGAAATTCTATGGTCCATCTGACTACATTTGTTTTTGCACATATGCACAAGGGTCTACAGAAAACAAATATCCAGTAATGGAATTTTTGGGTCAAGTAAATAGTATCTAAACTTCTTTAATGGCTATCATTACTTTTTTTGAAAAGAAATTACATAAGCTTATGCTTTTGTACCACAGATAACACATTCTAATAATTTTTTGATTCAGTCATTATTTCAATAAATAGTTTTAGTACCCTTTGGATGAAGTTTACTAGGTGAGAATATAGGAAAAGTACTTGTAGGAGTGAAGATATTGTCAGGATATCTTTTTCTGCTAATTAAAGAGTAAATTAATATATTTCAAGACTACCTACTAAAGTCAAGGAGACGTCCTCTGTTTGTTGCTGAGAAGGATAAAAACTGATTAACCTAGAGAGAAATATCAATTACAAGTCATCAGGGTACAGATAAATGGAGTCTCTGCATCTTTGTGATGGTGATTGTTTAAAATTATTAAAAGGAGACACGGAGGTGGTTATTAAAAAAAAAAAAAAACAACTCTAGACATGTTTGCCCCTTTCCATTTTTCTCTAATCAGAAATTTTGACAATTATGTTTAAGAATATGATCAGCCAAAAAGGCACTTTCAATTCCTGCTAAATCACACAAATTAAACTTGATCCAGATTAAATCTTTAAGTAGATAAAGCTTGTCTTCATATTCTACCACTTGCCATGTCATGGCTTCCACATTCAGATTTCTTAATATTTCAATTTAGATTTTCAAGGAATTATGCTGTCCTCTAACCAATTTCTCCCTTCTAGCACTATAGAAAATCATCTATCACATGATCCATTTGTTCAGGTTCTAAGGTATGCTAATTAGGTAAACTATTCTGCATTGTAGTATCAATTCACAATTATATATTACTGCATTATATATCACAAATGTTAGTCCCCAAATTGTTAAGCTCATGTGGTACTATGCCTTGCAATCATCCTTTTGGGTTATTATCCACATTAAGAAAGCAGACTCTGAAAACTAAAAAGTTTGATAGTCAAACTATATCTCAAGTGAGCCTACAAGAAGAATAAGTAATGATAAGCTGTAGCTGAGAGCAGAGGTGATGAAACTCAAGCAGGAAAATACATTTTGACAAATATTTTTACATATACCCATAATATAGGTGGGCTTCCCAGGTGGTGCTAGCGGTGATGGACCCGCCTGACTATGCATAAGACATGAGCAGTGGGGGATCGATCCCTGAGTCAGAAAGATCCCCTGGAGGAGGGCATGGCAACCCACTCCAGTGTTCTTGCCTGGAGAATCCCATGGACAGAGGAGCCTGGTGGGCTACAGTCCACGGGGTCGCGAAGTCAGACAGGACTGGAAGGACTTAACACACATTCTATATATGCATGTGCTGGACCTGAGTAGACTTTTGTGTTTATTTAGAGTAAAGCTTAATTTTCCTAGGAATACTTTGTCAGAGTATTAACTCTCAGAAAAGAGTCACAATTGAGCTTTATTACAAAATTTTCTTTTTATATTTTTCATTTGATTTGAAATTGAGAGTAAAATAAGTGAATATTTTCTTGGAAAGTAGAAAGCCTGTGACTGATTATGAAAACAATAACTGGAAATAATAAAAGAGAACCTTCCAGGACTATGACATGTGATGAAAATAAATCAACCACTACCAATGACACACTTTAAGTGAAGAGCTAAGCAATGAAAGTATAGAAAATAATAAAATATTTGGTTGATGGTGAAGAGACATTGACAGTAGTCAGTGGAAGATGCCACCTGCATAGTTTCCCTTTTTCAAAGACTTTAATTTTTCTGAAAATAATTAAAATTAAGCAAAATTAACAGATTAATACCTCTACTGGTAGATATTGAAAAATAAATCCTAATCTTGATTTTGACTTTGATTTTAGCAGCTAAAAAGAAACTTAGAAATTATCCACAACTACATAGAATATGAACTTAGATTTGTTTCCTAATTCTTTAATTTCAGATTTTTAATTACTCTTGGAATTAAGAAGAGTGAAAAGTATTTAGTAAAAAAAATGGTTTGTTGCCATTATATTGCTTGTTTGTTATCAGTCAATAGACAGATAGCTTAAACAAAATATTGCTTTCTCTTGTGAATATCTTAAATATAATTGATATGTATAAAATTTCAGTTTATAAGTTTATACATAGAACAGGTGGTAAGAGAATAAGTAATTATTTTCTTTGAGTTTTTCTATATTTTTTTGCTTTCCATAAAAAGTATTTATAATGAGGATAAAAGAAAAATATTTTTTAAAAATCTGCTTGATCATGTGTTGACCAAGAGGAAATAAAGGTTAAAACATTTCAGATGTAAAGAAGATGTGGTATATACACATGATGGACTATTACTTGGCCATAAAAAAGAATGTTTTTTTTTTTTTTTGCAATAAATAACAGACTTTATTTATAGGCTGCAGTGAGCTCCCTCTTCTGGGAGGCTGGGACAGTGCACCTGGCCAAGTTAACAGACCAGCCGCAGCCAGGCACCTTCCACCACGCACGTGCTCACACGTGCTTCCATATATATTGAATTTAGAAATCGGTAACGATGACCCTACATGGGAGACAGCAGAAAAGACACATATGTAAAGAACAGTCTTTTGGACTCTGTGGGAGAAGGCGAGGGTGGGATGATCTGAGAGAATAGCATTGAAACATGTATATTGTCAAAAGTGAAACAGATCGCCAGTCCAGGTTTGATGCATGAGTCAGGGCGCTCAGGGCTGGTGCACTGGGATGACCCTGAGGGGTGGGATGGGGAGGGAGGGGGGAGGGGGGTTCAGGATGGGGAACACATGTACACCCGTGGCTGATTCATGTCAATGTGTGGCAAAAACCACCACAATATTATGAAGTAATTAGCCTCCAATTAAAATAAATTTTTAAAAAATTGAAAAAAAAATAAAGAAGCAATTTACAATTAAAAAAAAAGAATGAAATGACTTTATTTGCCATAACGTAGATACAGCTAGAGATTACCATACTAACTGAAGTAAGTCAACTAGACAAAGACAAATATCACATGATACCACTTATATGTAGAATCTAGAAAACAGCACAGATGAACTTATTTACAAACAGTAAAGTCACAGATGTGAAAAACAAACTACAGTTACTGGGGGAAGGAGAGGAGGGATAAATTGGGCAATTGGGATGGACATATACACACCGCTACATATAACACAGACAGCTAATAAGAGCCTACTTTATAGCACAGGGGATTCCAGTCCAGAATCTGTAATGACCTGTACGGGAAAAGGTCCTAAAAAAAAGTGGATGCCTGTATATGTATAACTGATTCTATTTCCCCTACACCTGAAACTAACACAAAATTATAAATCAACTATGCTTCAATAAAAAATTAAAAGCAAATACATTAATGATATGTTGTTAGAAAGCTCATAAAATCCTATAGTTCACAATCAGAAAGAAGAACAGTTATTATCTAAATTCATAGGAAAGGGAGCTATGTGGTAATGATGACTTACTTGAATGTTATCTGTCTGAGGGCAGACATTATTTAATGTATTCCAAGTGCCAAGAACAGTGTCAGAACATAGAATGAACTCAAATACATATTTGTTAAATAATAAAAATATTACTTTTCTCCATTCTTACATTTTATCTGGGGTTGCTAACACATTTCTCTAATTTATAGGTATTGCTATAAACTTCATCTGTAAAAAGAAATGGGACTACATCAAACTAAATAGTTTATGCACAATGAAAGAAACTGTCAGAAGAAAAGATGGCCCACTGAATGGAAGAAGATATTTACAAAAGATGTGTCTGATAAAGTGTTCATATTCAAAATATACAAAGAACACAATATCAGATTAAAAATACCCCCAAAATCAAATGTCTCAATTAATATATGACCAGAGGACATGGATAGACTTTTTTTTTTTTTCCAAAGAAGACATACACACAGCCAACAGACACAAGAAAGAATGCTCAATGTCACCAACACTCGGGGAAATGCATCAAAACTATAATGAGATATCATCTCACATTTGTTGGAATGAGTATTATCACAAAGACAATAAATAAGTGCTGGGAAGGATGTGGAGAAAAGGAGACACGTGCAGAGTTGGAGAGCGTGTAAAGTGGGGAGACACAATGGAAAATAGTATGGCGGTTCCTCAAAAACGTAAAAACAGAACAACCGTCAGTTCAGTTCAGTTCAATCACTCAGTCGTGTTGGACTCTTGGCAACCCCATGGGCTGCAGCACGCCAGGCCTCCCTGTCCATCACCAACTCCAGGAGTTTACTCAAACTCATGTCCAATGAGTCGGTGACGCCATCCAACCATCTCATCTTCTGTCGTCCCCTTCTCCTCCTGCCCTCAGTCTTTCCCAGCATCAGGGTCTTTTCAAATGAGTCAGCTCTTCCCATCAGGTGGCCAAAGTATTGGAGTTTCAGCTTCAACATCATTCCTTCCAACGAACATTCAAGACTGATTTCCTTTAGGATGGACTGGTCAGATCCCTTTGCAGTCCAAGGGACTCTCAAGAGTCTTCTCCAACACCACGATTCAAAAGTGTCAATTCTTCATCACTCAGCTTTGTTTATAGTCCAACCCTCACATCCATACATGACTACTGGAAAAACCATATGATTCAACAGTTCCACATCTATGTGCTTTTCCAAGGAAAAACAAATTAGACATTGGCAAATATGTGTGAACCCCTATCTATGTTCATTGCAGCATTATTTACAATAGCCAAGATACTGGCCCATCAAGAGATGAATGGATAAAGAAGATGTGGTGTATATATATGTACATAAATACAGTCTTCCCTAGTGGGTCAGATGGTAAAGAGTCTGCCTGCAGCCCTGGAGACCCAGCTTCCATCCGGGTGTCAGGAAAATCCCCTGAGGAAGGGAATGGCAACCCACACCAATAATCTTGCCTGGAAAATTCCATGGACAGAGGAGCCTGGCAGGCCCGATCCATGGGGTCTCAAAGAGTCAGATATTACTGAGTGACTAACACATCCATTCATATGTATACATATGTGTGTGTATGCATATATGCATACATACATATATACACACACCTCTATACATATATATGAGTGAGTGAAGTGAGTGAAAGTCACTCAGTCATGTCTGACTCTGCGATCCCATGGGTTGTAGTCTCCCAGGCTCCTGTGTCCATGGAATTCTACAGGCAAGAATAACAGAGTGGGTTGCCATGTCCTTCTCCAGTGATATGTGACATATACATATATATATAAACACACACACACAAGTACACACAGTGGAATATTAAAATATTATTCTGCCATGAAACAACATGTCTGAGCCTATAGAGTATTATGCTAAGTGAAAATTCTCTCATAGAGAAAACAAATACCATATGATTTAAATTATATATGGAATCTATGAACCAAAACAAATGAACAAACTAACAAAATGGAAGCCGGTTTACAGATGCAGACGGCAAGCAACTGGTTCTCAAGGAGAGGAGAACTGGGGGATGAGTGAATTAGGTGAGGGTGATTATTTCAGTTATGAAGTAAATAAGGCATAGCAATTTAAGGTACAGCCTAGATAATATATTCAATAATATTTCAATATTTTTGCCTTGGGTGATAACTGGTAACTAGGCTTATTGAAGTGGTCATTTTGTAAGACACAGAAATATCAAGGGCTGTGTTGTACACCTGCAACTGGTACAAAGTCAGTTATACTTCTATTAAAAAAAAGAAAAGAAAGTGATTAGCAGATCTAGACTATTCCTGATAGATAAATGAGAAACCATCAGTGAGTGAGAAAGACATTAGGATGATTAACACAGTATTTCCTGTCAGCATGAGTATTTGTAATTAGTTATATTCAAAGGAAGTTATATATTCTACTATAAGTATGTGGAATCCCTATTCAAAATGAACCTGTATAATGATGTAGGGAGCTATTTTCTCCTTGTCTTTAGACTGCATTTTTATCACAGTTAGTAATTTTATTATAACAACAACAAAAAAACTGCCATCATCTGAAACTTTACTTCTTTCCTGTTTCTCAAAGTATTTATGAGGCTAAATTCCTAGTCTAAACATTTACCTTCACTTCTACTAATATTATACACGTAGCTGAATCAGCTCTGAAATACATTTTGTAAAGCAGAAGTTACAGGACTGTAGCATTACAGAAAAAATGAGAAGATTGATACCATAGGCTTCCCTGACAGCTCTGCTCCTATTAGCAGAAGGTTCTCGAGATGGCAGGATAAAGCCCTGGGCAACATATGCTATGACAGTCGTGGTCATGGCCTATTTCTGTTATTTCCTTTTTAAGTTGACTTGCATTGTTAGCAATTTCCTATTCGTCTATGAGGTATCTCTAAGGCACTGCTAGGGTTAGGATTTAATATAAAGGGCACAAAGCAGTGATACTAAAAATGAAAAAGAAAGGAAAAGATGGAAGATGAACAATAAATGAATTATAGAAGCAATGAAGTGTATTGAAGTGAAATATTGCATTGCATGTATTTAGAAGAAAATCGAATTGCATATTCATATCTCATTTGTTTTAACATTCTGATACATCATTTTTGAAGTCATCACCTGTCCAGGAGTGTCATTTTTCTCTGCCCATCTAGACACTGTGTGAACAAAGTCAAGCATTTCTTGCCCCTATCTGTCAGTTGTCTTTTTATCCATTCAGTGTATAAGAAACCTGATTTTTAAACTGGTATGATATGACATTAACAATCTCTATGCTTAATTTGGCATGGTAACTTGGAAAAACATATATTTTTGATTCAAGATATACTGCATTATCTTAAATAATTTTTCTGACTATATAATGCAATAATATGTATATTAATGTTACTTGATTTACTGTGAAATTCAGTTTTCTGCATGTATAATTTAAATATTTTGAAATTTCACCTGTTATTTTAATCTTTCAGAAATTATTTTATACCTCCTATGTACAAAATAATAGTTTCACTATGTTGCCTCATGTAATGTTATGTATATCATAAGCAATTGTATAAAATTGATATCTATCCTTAAGGAATTCATGCCATAATAGTAGGATTTGGAGAAGATTTTCAATGAAAATACTGTATGTTATTGGCATAAGTTTCTACCTTTTTCAAATCGAAATGGAGACAATGAAATACAAACAAGTAGCTATAATGTGGACACACAATAAAATAATTTACACCACATATAGATTCTGATGGCTATACAACATATCTCCAATTTACTTTAGTGTATTGGTGATGTTAAACAGTTTTATATAATAATTCAAAATATTTTCCTTAAGACATTTTGTTTTGTTTTTATGGTACAAATTCCTCCCAATTTTCTTTCCAAAACGTCTCTGAATATGAGACTATTCAAACCAAATAAGTGCCCTTGAAATGTATTTTTCCACTACACATAAATTTTTTTCCATTATAAACCATTAACAGAGACATTGTTGATGTCCCAGGGAATAGACAAGCATTTTCAGCCTTTACTGAGATCTTAATTTTGCTTTAATAAACTCTAACTAAATTCTTGGATTAGCTCATTCTTTATAATTATGTAATTTTTTTTTATCCTTTTCTATTTCTTTTCAAATCAGAGGAATTCTCCAGGATTACCTTAATTCACTGACTTTGCACATTCTATTTCAACGGTATAACATGAATGCCTTTCCCTCTTCAAGGACAAATATTTCCCTTCTGAACATTTCTGATAATTTAATATTCTGCAAACATTTATATATGCTCTTCCAAACATTTAATTGAAGTATAATAAAAAGTTAACCTGTGGTTTACAATTAGATTAGTTCCCATATGAGGCTCACAAACCTGGACTGATCAATATATAGCATTATGGATAAACATTTTAGGAAAATTATGTTTCACCACCACACTTTGGAATTTTTCAACTAGAAAGAATTTTATTGTCTATATCAATGGTGCATGATTCTTCTAATATACTGAACTTTTTTCAACAAGATAGTATAATCAATTTTTTTTAATGCAATAGGGCCAATGATATTTTTTTCCTTTTCAAAACCTTGTGCTTAGTGGTACAGTCGTGTCTGACTCTTTGTGACCCCAGGGACTGTAGCCCACCAGGCTCGTCTGTCCATGGGATTCTCCAGGCAAGGATTCTGGAGGGAGTTACTACGCCCTCCTCCAGGGGATCTTCCTAATCCAGGGATTGAACCGAGGTCTCCTGCATTCCAGGTGGATTCTTTACTGTCTGAACCAACAGGGAAGCCCTTCAAAAGCTTAACCTAGGTACTTTTTAAAGTGCACTTGATTTCCTGCATCAAGAAGCTCTAGGCCTATCTCTCTTTCTGTCCCAGTTTTATTGAGGTATGATTGACAAATAAAAGTTGTATACAGACAGTTCCTGACTTAGAATGGTTCCACTCATATTTTTTTCAAATTTACAATGGTGCAAAAAACATGCATTCAGTACAAAGTGTACTTCAAATTTTGAATATCCCAAGACTAACAAAGGGCAGTAGAAAGGATGCTCTTTCCTGGAGCTGGGCAGTGGCAACAGTCACCGCTCCCAATCCACCAGGAAACCTCCAGGGTGAACAACCATCACACTCACAACCATTCTGTATCTGTACAGCCATCCTGTTTTCACTTCCAGTACAGAATTCAATAAATTACATAAGATTTTCAACACTTTATTAAAGATAAACTGGTGTTAGATGATTTTTCCCCCAACTTTAGGCTAGTATAAGTGTTCTGAGCATGCTTAAAGTCAACTAGACTAAGTTATGATGCTTGGTAGTTTAGGTATATTACATGCACTTTATATTTATGATATTTTCAATTTATGGTGAGTTTATTGGGATGTAAACAGACTGGTTCCAAACAGGAAAAGGAGTACACCAAGGCTGTATATTGTCACCCTGCTTATTTAACTTATATGCAGAGTACATCATGAGAAATGCTGGGCTGGAAGAAGCATAAGCTGGAATCAAGATTGCTGGGAGAAATATCAATAACCTCAGATACACAGATGACACCACCCTTATGGCAGAAAGTGAAGAGGAACTAAAAAAACCTCTTGATGAAAGTGAAAGAGGAGAGTGAAAAAGTTGGCTTAATCCTCAACATTCAGAAAACTAAGGTCATGGCATCTGGTCCCATCACTTCATGGGAAATAGATGGGGAGACAGTGGAGACAGTGTCAGACTTTACTTTTTTGGGCTCCAAAATCTCTGCAGATGGTGATTGCAGCCATGAAATTAAAAGATGCTTACTCCTTGGAAGGAAAGTTATGACCAACCTAAATAACATATTAAAAAGCAGAGACATTACTTTGCCAACAAAGATCCATCTAGTCAAGGCTATGGTTTTTCCAGTGGTCATGTATGGATGTGAGAGTTGGACTGTGAAGAAAGCTGAGCGCCGAAAAATTGATGCTTTTGAATTGTGGTGTTGGAGAAGACTCTTGAGAGTCCCTGGGACTGCAAGGAGATCCAACCAGTCCATCCTGAAGGAGATCAGTCCTGCGTGTTCATTGGAAGGACTGATGCTGAAGCTGAAACTCCAGTACTTTGGCCACCTGATGCAAAGAGTTGACTCATTGGAAAAGACTCTGAGGCCAGGAGGGATTGGGGGCAGGAGGAGAAGGTGACGACAGAGGATGAGATGGCTGGATGGCGTCACTGACTCGATGGGCATGAGTTTGAGTAAACTCCAGGAGTTGGTGATGGACAGGGAGTCCTGGCGTGGTGCGATTCACGGGATTGCAGAGAGTCGGACACGACTGAGCAACTGAACTGAACTGAGCTGAACCCCATCATAGTTGAAGAATAATCATTCACTTAAGATGAAGAGGGCCTTCTTTGGTGGGCCAGTGGTTGGGAATCTGTTTTCCAGTGCAGAGGATGCAGGTTCAATCCCTGGTTGGAGCACTAAGATCATGGGTGCTGTGGGGCAAATAGAGAGTCCACGTGCTGCAACTAAGGCTCAACACAGCCACAAACAAACAAATTGTATATATATATATATATGTATATATATATATATATATATATATATATATATATAATGTACAACATGATCTTTTGATGCATATATATGAAATCATTACCATTATAAAGTTAACTGACATACCCATCACCTCAGGTAGTTACTATTTATTTATTAATTTATTTGTGAGGACACTTAAAATCTACTCTCCTAACTCTGGGCCCAGTTGAATCATTTTACCCCAGAAACCCTTTTGTGTACTTTACAAAGGAGACATTTTATGAGTTTGTCTCTAGAGAAGAATATTATTACAGACCAAACTCACCAATTGAGTGTTCATGTAGCTTTTTTCCATCTGACTACAAAGGTAAAGCAGTGTAATCTGCTATGTGGTGGCAAAGGTTTTCCTTTTTTCACAACAATCTGAAATTTATTTGGTGCCACTCTTTTCTTTTTCTCTCCTGTTTCCATGCACACTATAGACTGCCATCTGTATACAGTCTTGTGAATCTTGTGCTTGTGGTTGCTATAAAATTTAGCTCCAGCTTACTGAGTTGAGAAAGATTTTAGGTTGCAATGCAGAGGGAAACAATGTCACTTTAGAAAATAGTTTGGCAGTTCTTACAAAATTAAACATATGATTTCAGCAATTACAGTCCCAAGTGTATATTCAAACTAACTGCAAATTTATGTCAACTCAAAAATACATACATGAATGCTAACAGCAACTTTATTTGTAATAACCAAAAAAGTGCAAACCATTCAAATATCCATCAGTTGATTAAAGAATAAATACATTGTGGTATATCCATATAATACAACATTCTTTACCCATAAAAATGTTACCAATTTATTCGATAGCATTGAGGAACCTTAAAAATATTCTGCCTTTTGAAAGAAATTAGATGCAAAGTCTACATAGTACGTAGTTTCATCTACATGTAATGACCAGTATAGAAAACTCTATAAAGATTAGGGGTTAGGTGTTTTTTTTTTTTTTTAATTTAAATTTAGTTGATTTATAATGTTATGCCAGTCTCTCCTGCAAGGTTTCCTGTTTTGAACTGACAAAATGATCTGGAATTAGTTAGTCTTTATTGCACAGTTAAGTAAATGTATTAAAAATCATTCAGTTGTACCCTTTGGAACAGGGGACTCTTTGACCATCTCTTAATTAAAAAATAAAGCAAGGACAAAAGGTGGATATTTGTATAGATTGAGACATTATATACCTCTGCTTCTGGTCATATTGGAGAAACAGGAAATGGATTTATCTTCCCTCCTCAAGCTACTAAGAAATTTGACAAAATATATGAAACAGTTCTCAAGATGACTTTGAATATTGTGCAGAAAGAGCAGTGCTTTCTGAGAGATGTGAAACAGACAAAGGAATTTTCTGCCATTCCAGGTTACTCAGTGGAGAAATATTCCAGGAACGACACAGGGAAGGAACAGAAAGGCATAGACTGGTGAACTTTCTGAGTTGAGGAAGTGGAGACCAGAGTCCAGAGAAGCAAAGACATCTAGCGATTGGATGATTGTCTAAATAGAAAAAGCTCTTGACTCTAAAAAAAAAAAATTTAAAAAAATAACACAAATAAGTTAGGCCCAGATTTTTATATGGCACCTGTTCATTATAGAAATATCAACTCTATACACAAACAATAAAATAAATTAAAATACAATACTATCAAAATATTTGAATATTAGGGAAAATTCAACTAAAGAAATGCAAGACTTCCACACTCAAATCACTGCTGAAAGGCATTAAAGAAGATCTGAATATGTGGAGAGTTATACTTCTTTTAGGGTTTAGAAGTCTCAGCTACAATGACAACTCTCCCTAAAGTTTTCTATGAATTCCATGTGATTCCAATCAAAATCTCAGCAGGTGTTTTGTTATTAGATATTGACAAGATGATTCTAAAATTGATATGTAAATGCAAAAGGCCTAGAATAGTAATAGCAACTTTGAAGAAAGAAGAACAAACTTGAAAGGCATGTCACCTGAATGTTAAGAATGCTTTGTAAAGCTTCAATGATCACACCTGCATGATATTTGTATCAAGGATCAATGAAACTGACTGGAGAGTATAGGTCAAGGCCTGCTTGCATATATTCAGTTGACATTAAGCAGAGATCAAAGGCAATTTAGTGGAGAATCTATAAATCTTTAGAACAAGTTTTGTTGGAACAATTGGATATTTATGTGCACAAAATGAATGTATACCCATGCCTGTTCCACATACAAGAATTAACTCAAAATGGACTTTAAACTTACATGTGTTTCACAAAACTATAAAACTTCTAAATAATACCTTAGAAAAATATTTTTCTGACCTTGGCAATGCAAAAATTCTTAGATATATCAAAGGCAAATTCCATAAAGAAAAAATTCCATTAATTTGATGTTATCAAAATTAAGAAAGACAAAGCTAAGAGAGCAGGGAGAAAATACTTGCAAATCTGATAAAGTATTTAAATAAATAATAAATGAAGACCTTTTAAAATTCAATATTAAGAAAGAAAACAACCTAATTAAAAATGAGCTGAAGTTCAGAAGACTGTTTAGCAAAGGTAATATTCTTTTTCCAAATGATGATATTAAAAAAATGCAAAACATGATAAGTCATTAGAGAAATGTAAATGAGAACCATAGTGTGATAAAACATAGCACTCAGAATGGCTAAAATAAAAATGTTGACCATGCCAAGCGTTGATTAGGACATGGTAGAATTTGATCTCTCTAAATTGCCTGTGGGATACAATATGGTAAAATCATTTATACAGTTAACTTCATAGTTTAAAGGTAAACACGGGCTTCCTGGTGGCTCAGTAGTAAAGGAGCCGCCTCCTAATGCAGGCAACACGGATTTGATCCCTGAGTTGGTAGATCCTTTGAAGGAGGAAACAGCAACCTACTCTAGTACTCTTTCCTGGAGAATCCCATGGACAGAGGACCCAGTGGCTGCAATCCATGGGGTCACAAAGAATTGGACACAATTGAGCGACTGAGCACACATGTGCCCAAGAAGGTAAACAGCAGAACATATGGCCCAGTAATTTCATTCCTAGATATTTGTGTAATAAAAATGAGAGCTTATATCCAAATCAAGACACAGAGGCAACTATTTATAGCTGTCTTATTTGTAATATCACTAAACTGGGAACAACCTAAATGTTTATGAGGAGATAAAATGCTAAGAACATTATGATATATCCATGCAGTAGAATACTAATCAGCTATAAAAAGGAATTACCAATGAATTCAGCAGCATAGAGGAACCTCAAAATTATGCTGAGTGGGAGAAAAGAATACATACCTTAGAATTCACTTTAAGAATTCATTATATGTATATTAATCTATAGTGATCCAAAGCACGGTTTGGTTGCCTGGAGGAGAGAGGAGAGAGAGTGGGTCCAAAGGGCAGAATAGAGAGATTACACAAGGGTGGAAGAAAACTTTGGGGCATAAAGAATATGTTCACAATTTTGATTACAATAACAGTTTTACAAGTGCATAAACATATCAAAATGCATATAGTTACATACTTTAAATGTGTGTAATTATTTAAATATTAATTGCACTTCAATAAAGTTTATTAACAGATTTTAAAAACCTTAAATAAATCTCCAGTTTTCATATTTTGTGCCAATCAGATTGCCACAGAGACAAACACATGTCATCTTTATAAAATTATACCCTAAAGAACATAGTCTGATTTAACCGAAAAAATAATAAACAACAACAAGAAGCCAAGAAAGTAAGAAAGAAAAAAATTCTGTGTTCAGACAATTTAGGAACTAATTTTGAAACTCCTCTAAATAACAATGTCACAAAATCATAAATCCTCTCTGCTGGAACATACTTTAGAACCAAGCTTCATAAAATTTCTATAGAAAAAAAATCCAGTAACTATAAATTCACAGTAAACCATTATGAGAAACACATGCAGAAGCAATCCTTACTCTGTGAACTAGAGTCAGCAGAAACAATAGACTGGAGAATCGGATACAAAGAGCTCACATTATCAGCAAATGTTAAACCACAAAATGATATAAACTAAAATATGAAGAGGCTTAAATTATGAAAAATGGCAACAAAAGTATAATAAGGTAAAAGCAAATGAAAGGACCATGCAAATATGAAAAATATAGCTTCTAGATATAAAAACAGAAGGATGAAGGATGTATATCCTTAGATATCACAATGAATTCCAACCTATGACATTGCAGAGCAGTAACAGTAAAGAGAAATTCTTTACTCAGGACAGAATGATGTAACTACCAAAACTTACAAGTATGTAAACAAATTAATGAAGTTACAAACGTCATAAGACGGTGAAATAAATCTTCAAATTACTATGATAACATAATTATCAACCAAAATATATATATATAAACTAGGGTAAAGTCTGCTTTAAAAAAGGACAATTTTTTTTTAAAAAAGTTAAATCACACAGGATGTACTACAATTAAAATTTTACTAATGGAACTTCTAAAAACTATCCAAAAATAAGAATGATACTGACCACATACAAAAATCAAATTTTGAGAAGTATAAAGTGAGATAAAAATGAGTCTAATGTGACTATATTACCAGTCACATTCAGTGAAAATAACAAGCTTTTCTAAACAGAACCAAAGCTTTTTAGACTCAATTAAAAATAATCCAGCTTTAAAAGAATATATTTTTAAATGAAACACAACTATACAAAAAAAAATGGAAAGAAAATTTTTGAAAAAAATTGTTAGGCAAATATGAGCAAAATAGAAGTTCTTAGTAATAGCAAGAAAAACAATAAACTTTAAGATATAAGTTAAAATCAGAAGAAAAGAGAATGATCACATATTGATTAAAAAGATTCATTTACCAATAAAACATAGTAGGTAAAGTTTATGACAAACAGATTATACGTATATATTTTTAATAGTACATTTTCTAGACATGTAAAGAGAAATTCTAATGGAAAATACTTAGAAAAGAATAATTAGAAAACATATCTATTTAAGATAAAGTTAAAGATAGAAACAAATAAATTTAAATGCCTCATTTATAGTAGAAAAAATTTTATATAAATAAACTAGGTATCCAAATTAACAAACAAGCATATTTTAAAAGGGGAAAAAAGAAAAAGAAGAATAGCAGCAATAAATATATATGTGAATAAATAATAATATAGAATACAATGGTATAAAATTAAAAACTCACAGCTGCTTTCTTGAAAATACTAATAAAATTGACAAGGCATAAGACAGATAATCCAATAAAAATGTATGCAAGTACAAAGAAATAATGTTAATATGAAAGGAGATATATATTCAAAAAATACCAAAATGACAATTAAAGGATATGTAGACCACATCTTGGGGACTAAATGAAAAAGTGAATAAGAGAACAATTTACAGTTACAATGTTGATTCAAGGGAAATATAAGGCACACAATATTTGATATCTATTAAAGTCAATTAGTCACTAGTTTACAGTTTTACACAAGGCTAAATCTCAGTCCAATCATTCAATTTTGCAGATTATTTGTAACATACCTTTAAAGGAATCAATGAAGAACTAAAACATATGAGGAAAAATGATAAGGAACTAATCTTACTAGCAAACATAAATTGAAAAATTATTAAGGTTATGTAAATTATCAATGCAAATGCTCCCCCAAAAGGAGTATATTATGACAAGTTTTGGCTTATTTCAAGAATGATGAGTTAGTTTTAAATTAGGTAAAACAAATCTGTAAATGCAGTTTGACAGTTTAGTTTACTTTGAAAAATGGGGAAAAATAGATGATGGAGAAAATCATTTGACAAAATTCAGCATGATTTTATTGTTTAAAAATATCTTCTAGTAACTTACAAACAGAAAGGAACTTATGTATCTATCAAAGACCTGTAGCAAGTACCATATTCAATTAAAAATTATAAAACCACTACTTTTAAAGTACAGAACATGACAAGATGCCTATTCTCATCACTTCTATTCTACATTTACTTTGGACACTCTGGAGAGTGTGGTAAGATAAGCCCTTGCATAATTTGCAGCATAGGGAAACATTCTTTTGAACTGTGGTGTTGGAGGGTGCGTTGGACAGCAAGGAGATCAAACCAGTCAATCCTAAATGAAATCAATCCTGAATATTCATTAGAAGGACTAATGCTGACACTGAAGCTCCATTACTTTGGTCACCTCATGCAAAGAGCTGCCTCACTGGAAAAGACCCTGTTGTTGGGAAAGATTGAAAGTGGGAGGAGAAGGGGATAGCAGAAGATGAGCTGGTTAGATGGCATCACCGACTCAATGGAAATGAGTTTGAGCAAGCTCTGGGAGATAGTGATGGACAGGGAAGCCTGGTGTGCTGCAGTCCATGGGGTCACAGAGTCAGACATACAGCAAGGGAAACTAAGAACTGAGGTTGCACGTAAGAATGAGCAGGGCAGAGTTCAGCTTTGAATTCTAAAGCTATTCTTTTCCAAATTTGCTGGTTAAAGTCAACCTACCTCTTCATCTGGGGCTTCCCAGGTGGCACTGTGTTTAAGAATTCTCCTGCCAATGCAGGAGCCACAAGAAATGAGGGTTTGATGCCTGGGTCACAAAGATCCTCTGGAGGAGGAAATGGCAACCTACTCCAGTATTCCTGTCTGAGAAATCCCTCGGACAGAGAAGCCTGGTGAACTGCAGTCCATGGAATGCAAAAAGTCAGACATGTCGGACCTGACTGAGCGCACACACACACACACACCTCTTCATCAACCACTTAAGAGAATATTCTGGCCTGAAATGAGTTTAGGGATAAATTTTTCCTCATGGAAACCGGAATGAGGGGAGAATATGCTTCTACTCAATACATAGTCATTAAAGAGACAGACAAGATTGCTGGTGTCAGCCTCAAATTCTTGAGTTGACTAGGCTTTTCTTCCACTAAACTGGAACAAAATTAAGTATCCATTACATAAACTGTTCAGTAAATCTTGAAATCACACATTTTATAACTATTCTCAAAGCATGGTAGAACATACTAATATGTTTTATGAACAGCACAGTTCAATAGAAGACATACAGATAGCCACTTGATCTAAAAGGATATATTATCTCAAATGGAAAAGACAATAAATGAAATGTGAAATCATACCAGTATAGATTATAACTGTATTTCTTGTCTACACCCATAAGTCCTCAGCTATTTTTATGGTATCTTTTCAGGACCAAGCACTTGTCTTTTTTTTCCCTTAACAGAAATTGAAATGCTCTATAGCTCTGTGGCCTGTTGGAACCAGATGTCAGGATTCAAATCTCTGTTACTATGGGTACCAGATACTACACAAGATTCACATAGTAGCCAACATTTTTTCTCTTTCTGAAAAGCTATTCATTTCAGAAAAAAAGGTTAATGGAGCCCAGCAATTTTATATTTCACATTTTATGTATTTGTGAGACTTAGAAACATATGAAATGATATATATGAACGGATATAAGTAGTAATGGAGTATATTTTCATTTTCTGTTACTTTGCATCCAGATTCTGAAAACAACCAACCTTCAATCCTCAATTTAGTTACATATAACTAGATCATCTCCTATTAATAAATTTATGAATTTTCTTAATCTATTAGCTGAGAGTTCACTTTTCTAGTCAAGTTAAAAGGATAACTAAGTAGACAGTTGGAAAAGATTGGTTGGTTAGTTGAGCCTAGACTTTTGCACACACACACACACACAAATGTTAAGGTCTCAGGTAAGTTTTCTTATAGTTTGTGGGTATTATAATTTCTTATAATTTGTCGGTGATTATTAGAAATTTAGAACACGAAGCTAAAGGGTGTGTTCTGCTCTTCCACTCTAATGGGAGCACACAGGCTCAGACATCATCCTGGAATTGAAACAAGGATTCTTAGCTGCAGTGTTTGCACCCGGACACCCCTCTATTCCAACCCCAGGGGCCACCCCTACCCTCACCCCATGTAAGAAGCCAGCTTACCTCCCCTCAGGAAGCAAGCAAGGGAGGCTGTTACTTGTTTGGGCACCCTCCTGTTGCAGCCATTGCTGCTGTCTGGCCACCAAGTCATGTGTGACTCTTCACAACCCCACGGACTGCAGCATCAATCCTTCAGCACTCTGCCTTCTTCATTGTCCAGCTCTCATACCCGTCCTGTTGCAGCAGGAG
The DNA here is from genome assembly GCF_910594005.1 of Cervus elaphus. Taxonomy (NCBI): domain Eukaryota; kingdom Metazoa; phylum Chordata; class Mammalia; order Artiodactyla; family Cervidae; genus Cervus; species Cervus elaphus. The sequence continues at coordinate 10,133,651 of NC_057844.1, read as the reverse complement.
TCCTAGTAAACCTGCCTGCATTTCTTGCCTGGCTTCTTGTCTTTTCTGTCGATCAGGGAGATCAAGCACTGAGATCAGTAATAGAGTGATATAGCAAAATAAAAATACAACACACAGAGCTGATGAACTTGTTTCTACATGTGCTCTGCAAATAAGTAGCATTGGAGCTATTTTCCCCACAAGCTAAAATAATAATATTAAAAAATATTCAAAAGATTTTCTTTTTTTGGTTTGGGTATACTTTCAGGTTGGCAAGAGAAGGTAAGAAAGAAGAGAATAGTAACAGAATAAGAAGGACAATAGAAAACAAGCAATAGCATGCCCAATATATGAGCAACTATATTAAATGTAAGTAGATGGAATACTCCAATAGAAAGAGACAAACATTAACACATTGGATATTTTTTAATGCTGCTTACAAGAGAGACTTGTCCAATATAAGGATACAGAAATAAGGAAAGCAAAATACAGAAAAAGTTACACCATGCAAATACCAATCAAAAGTAAACTGGTGTGCCCACATCAGTATCAGAGCAACAGGTTCCCTTTCTTACTCCCTGATGGCTCAGTGGAGGTAAGCTCTTATCTCTGCACTCATATCAGCTAAAGTAGAGTTCAAGGGGAAAAAGAAGCAATGCTAAAGAGAAATAACAGCTTCTCGGATAGCTCAGTGGTAAAGAATCTGCCTGCCAATGGGTTTGACCCCTGGTCAAGAAGATACCCTTGAGAAGGAAACAGCAACACACTCCAGTATTCTTGCTGAGATAATCCCATGGAGTGAGGAGCTTGGCAGTCTCCATGGGGTTGCAAAGAGTTGGATATGACTAAGCATGCATGTACTCAAAGAGATAATCACAATGAAATTAAAAAAAAAAAAAGATCAATTTATCAAACAGTTGCAATTCTAAATGCGTATACAACTAATAATGTAGCTTCAAAATAGATAAAACAAAGCTCAAGAGGAAAAAAAAAAAAAAAGAGGTTGACAAACCCACAATCCCTTTTTCAATAATTGATAGCATAACCACATTTTCTTAAAAAGGAACAATGTATATTATTGTTTTAGTAGATAGCCTTTGAAAAGAGGAATCTGCCTGCAATTATTTAAAGATACTTAAACTGAATAGTTTCTAAGTAAATATGAGGGCAAGAGGAGATGGAATGACAAAGGTTGAGATGGTTGGATGACATCACTGACTCAATTGACACGAGTCTGAGCAAACTCCAGGAGATAGAGAAGGGCAGGGAAGCCTGGCTTGCTGCAGTCCATGGGGTTGCAAAGAGTCGGATACAACTTAGTGACTGGAAAACAGCTGATATGTGAAACCTTTGATGAAAACTTTATAATCATTAGAGAAATTTCATCTGGTTCTTGTCTTAGAAAGTCAGAGACAGAAGAATGACAAAAAGGACTATAAGCAACTTCAAAAGTCAAATGAATGCTTTAGAAGTACCCAGTAGGTGGTTAGAGAACCTACTCAGGTGGGAAGAGGAGTGAGAGTGAAGATAGTACCAAATTGTTGAAGACCCAAAGGATCATGGTGTGAATAAAGATAGCAGGGAGCCTTTTTTTCCTGAGAAGTTAGGATGAATATGTTTTTCAGAATAAAGTGCATTGCTGCTTAGAAGCATAGAATGAGGTCTGAAGATATATTAATTAATATTCGGAATAGACTGCTAAGCAATTCTTGCTACAAAATGTTCTTCAGAACAACTGAACTAATCCTGATATACTATTTCTTCTAAAAGTCAAATAATCTTTTTAATAAACAGAAAAAATAATTAGAAAGTAATAGTTTTGCATACTTTTGAAGCTATAGTTCTGGGTTTGATCCCTAGGTTAGAAAGATCCCTTAGAGAAGGGAATGGCAACCCACTCCAGTGCTCTTGCCTGGAGAATTCCATGCACAGAGTAAAATGAATTTCCTACCATTTGTAATTTATATGGAGAAATTAATGTTTTTGAGCAGAACTTCCTAGATGACCCGTGAAGGGCGGGTACAAAAATTCGAACTTCACATTGTTTAGAAAGCCAATTAATTTTACCATTCAGAAATGTGTGTGTGTGTGTGTGTGTGTCTGTGTCTGTGTCTGTGTGTAGGGGGTGGAATCCAGGGGTTTGGGGCAAAATGAGTCCAAGGATGGAATTTTAAAAGCTATTCTCACCTTAGTTACTAAAGGTAAGGAGAAATTCAGTAAAAAGATTTAATTAACAGAAGTCCCACTAAAATGAGAGCAAAGGTGCAAACAGTTTGATCATCATTAGAAGAGAGGCTCAAGCCTAAGAGCTCTGCCTAGTAACTGGGCTAACCAGACTCTCAATTATGTTGACTCTACAAAGTTGTTAAGAATTTGAAAAACTGATGGTCCTGGTCAAAAAGGCAGGAGACTGCAGGACAATGGAGTATAAAAGTCACCATGGAAAGCTGAAAATTTAGGAATGCAGACTTGGTTTTTAAAAAAGAAGAAAGAAAAGAAAACTTGTAAGCAAAAGCTTTAATTCAGTAGTTGTCCTTAAGAATTTGCAACAATGTATTTGCCAGAACAGAGGGAGAAAGCCCCATGATTAATAGGTGATAAGATGGAACAGTTTCTAGGGCACCCACCCCAACACCTCTGCCCTGGTCTTCATGCCTGTATACTCCCCTCCCTGTTAGAGGGAGGGGGGGACCTGTGACTCAGCTCTGAAGCTGTGTAACTTAGCAAGGCAATGGAATGTCACAGCTGAGATTAGGCTTTTTATAAAAGCCTCTTTTACTATCCTACTCCTCTCCTTGTCAGCTTGATGAAATTCATGGTCACGTTGGGGAATCCCACACAGCAAGGGACTTCAGAAATTTTGGACAGCCTCTAGGAGTTGAGGCTGGCCTCGAGCCTCCAGTCAGCAAAAAATGAATGCTCTCAGTCCTGCAACTTGCGGAAATGAATTTTGTCCAAGAACTAGAAGTTCGGAAGCACACTGTTTTGCAGGGGAGCCTCCACATGAGAGGGCTTCCTCAGTGGCTCAACATGAAGAATCTTCCTGCAATGCAGGATTCCTTCCCTAGGGAAGACCCCCTGGAGAAGGAAATGGCAACCCGTTCCAGTATTCTTGCCTGGGAAATCCCATGGACAGAGGAGCCTCATGGGCTACAATCCATGGGGTCACAAGAGAGTCTGACATTACTGCAGCAACTAAACAACAGTGAGTCCAGATGAGAATCCAGCTTTGACAGCCTCTTGATGAAAGCCTGTTGGACCCTAAGTATGGGAACCAGCTGAGCAAATTCCTAGACTCCTAACTTCCCAGAACTCATAACCTATGTGGCCACATAATGGCCCAAGTTGCTACATTTGTGGTAATTTGCAACAAAGAAATTAATAACAAATAAAAGTTTCTCTAAAAGTAACTTCTCAGAAAAGCCAAATGATAATAAAAGCATGCATTCAGGAAAGTCTGGTAGTTTTCAGGAAGACTGCCTTTACCTTCCATGTACACTTATTTGCAATTTACTATGAAGTAGAATTGTTTCCACTTTGGTTGAATGGCTGCTTTAACTATTTCTAAAGATTTACAGTGTTAATAATAAAGGTGAGGGCCAGGTCTTATTCAGTGCCTAAGGAGAGATATGTCTTGCCTTTCTCACTTCAGACTTTATAGAAGATGCTACAAACTGATTTTGCAGCCATTCACTGTGGCAGTGGTGAAGACATGGGGACTTTTATTTTCTTTTCTGTCTGCAAAGGCTCACCTCCAGGAACTCATTTGAGTGGTTGTCAGCTTGCTTAATCTGTCCTGTCCACAACCCATTTCTGAGAAGACATTATCTAACTGTGAAAAGATTTCCAAGTTCTTTCTGGATAAAATCTCAAAGTGTGGAGTTAATAGCTGCCATTTGCTATGGCAGAGAAACGTCTGACATACACAAATACAGTCTCCTGCAACTGCATTCTATCCAGCTCCGTAGGAAATGTTTTATGTTTAGCTCTAAAATAATTCTATGCAACTGGCAATGGAAATTTTTCCAAACTGTTAATTATTTGATCAATCCCCTCCAAAAGAATGGATCAAATACCATTAGAAATGTTAATGATTTGTCATAAATTACCTTGCCTACCTAAACCAACCTTCTTACTTTTCTCTACTGCAGAGAATTGTTGTTAAAATGGACTGTGCTTTTGTATGCTTTATTCACAATAGCAATTCCAGGTGCATATGAAGATAAAGGTGACTAATTAGGTTGCTGCTTATTCTCAAGGAAGTAATTAGGCATCATTAGGGTATTATTTTTTAAATTAGGGCTTGCTTTCATGTGGAATTTATATAGTGCTCTGTCTTTGTAGAAACAGTCTTGAAACTCATTCATTTGCTCAAAAAAGAAAAATTAAATGTCATTATTAAGATCTACCTTTCTGAAAACATAGCCAACAGCAATTTGGTCTAAAATTTGTCAGCTTTGCACAAAAGGCAATTTGAACATTAGCAATCAGTCTTTCAAGGTGATTGCTATCTGCATATAAAGATGTTAATTTAAAAAGCCATGAAATCATCCTCCTTATAATCGATGTCAACAACAAATTCCTATTATCTGCAAGTTGCTGGGGAGATAAAGTGTTCTTAGGAGCACATCCTAACCTCAAGGAACATGCTGAAGTTCTATTTTGCTGGATGTTTTCAAACAACATCTGAAGACTTGTTTTTATGAGCGAGGACAACTGTCCTTGTTTATAGATACAGAACTATCATTAAGAGGAACTTGAATGGTCACATATAGGGTATCAGATAAGTCCTTATATCCTTTTCTAAAATATCATACCCTGGCTTACCAAAATGACTATTACCTTAACATTGGTATAATAAGTTTCTCAGTTTTCTTGGAATCCTTATGACATGTATTTACACTTGAGATTATTTCTTTTTTTCATTTCACCAGTTTCTTTCTTTAACTATGTAACTCTGAGTAAAAGATAATTTTTGATATCTTGATATCTTTATCAGTAAACTGGGATAATATATGACCTAACTTAGAATTTTTGAAGATTATGTTAGCTAATCCATGTATAATGCTTAGAGTAGTGCCTGGCAAATAATAGCTCAAGAAATGTAAATTATTGTTATTTTAGCATTATTACAACTTTTATTATTATTAGCCTATATGCCTTAGATATTTTGATAGGCTGACTATTCAAAATTAGTTGGCACACTATCCATTATCTAAACATATTGGCAAGGATTTAGCATTCAAAAATTCACTTCATATTGTAATCTTACTTATAAATTTCCACGCACTTGTCAGTTTCTGCCCTTAGCTTGTCGCTGTTCAGTCGCTCAGTCATGCCTGACTCTTTGTGACCCCACGGACTACAGCACGCCAGGCTTCTCTGTCCTTCCCCATCTCCCAGAGTCAGCTCACACTTGGGTCAGTTGAGTTGCTGACGCCATCCAGCCATCTTGTTCTCTTCCATTCCCTTCTCCTACTGCTTTCAATCTTTCCCAGCATCAGGTTCTTTTCCAATGAGTCAGCTCCTCGCATCAGGTGACTGAGGCATTGGAGCTTCAGCTTCAGCATCAGTCCTTCCAATGAATACACAGGACTGATTTCTTTTATGATTGACTGGGTTGATGTCCTTGCAGTCCAAGGGACTCTCAAGAGCCTTCTCCAGCACCACAGTTCAAAAGCCTCAGTTCTTCGGCACTCAACATTCTTCCTTAATTTCAACAAATAAAATGATTTCCTATTTCATTGATAAATAAAGATTATCAGAAGGGAACATCCACAGACATTGGCTACCATTCCTACCAGCACACAGTATCTGTAGACATATTCTGCCTTCTCTCTTTTATTAATACCACTGATGAAATTTCCAAGCTTCTATCTAAAGGCAGTCTCCTCTTTGCTACATAGGATTTCACATATCCCTATCTCAAAGACACAGTTCCATCAGTTCTCTCTTATCATCAGAAATTTCTCACCCATCAGTAACTATTTTCTCTCAAATGAATTTGTTACCATCAGTATGAAGCTTTCACCTTTTAGGTACACCTCCTTTCTGACCTGCCTTCCCCCAGTAGATATCATGACATTTCTTTCTTCTTTTTTTTTTCCTTTTTGCCTTGAAATATCACCTCAAAACAGTTGTTTGTACACACTTCCTCCAATTTCTCTCTTCCAATCCTCCCTTATACTCATTTCAGTCAAGTTTTAGAGCCTATCAGTTGGCCAAAATTTCTCTCTCAGATGCTTTGTAAATTCAAGTTTCAATTATAAATGAGCATCTTACTTGGTCTACCATGATTATTGGAAAAAGTTGGTCATGTCTTCCTCTTTGATATGTCATGCCTTCTTTTTGATTTGTCTTTCAGGATGCCATCTCTCTTAGTTTTCTTCTTACCTGGCTAGTCATTCTTTCCTGGCAATTTGTCTCTTGGTGATTTAATTTGTTTACATAGATTTCAACAAAATCTGTATTATAATGACTTGAAAAATATATATTCCAAATGCTGACTTAACAGCTCTATTTTGATACCTAAGGTACCTATTAAAAAGTGAAAGTGAAACTTGCTCAGTTGTGTCTGACTATTTGCAGCCCTGTGAACTGTAGCCCGCCAGGCTCCTCTGTTCATGGAATTCTCCAGGCAAGAATACTGAAGTGGGTAGCCCTTCCCTTCTCCAGGGGGTCTTCCCCACCCGAGGATAAAACCTGGGTCTCCTGCATTGCAAGCAGATTCTTTACTGTCTGAGCCACTGGGAAGCCCAAGTTACATATTATATTGTCATAGACTGATCTTGCCTCATGAAACCTCTTCTAGCAATAGCCTTTGAGGGCAACTACACACTCCCATTAATTTGGCAAAAGATTATAATTTATTCTGTAGCAAAAGGAATCAAGGCACTATCCATTGTTTTTTCAACAAAGGGAAATAGTGTATCAAATCTTAGAACTATAATGTCCAAGAATATACAAAATGGATGGGCATTGGAAGAGACTGTAAACAACTGAATCTGTTCACTGTTATAATGGCACTGTCACAGTCCAAGAGGAACAGGAGATCAGTGTCTCAGGTGAGAAAGAAAAAGAAAATAGAGGCTGCAGGCTGAGTAGAGATTTGCCAACTCTACGGATCATGGTGTCATTAACTTGACCAGAGAATACAGCAGAAGCAGCATTTTAGGAAGGAGAATATGTTTTCTGATTCTGGTTTGGGAAATTGTAAGGTTGAAGGGTCTGCTAGAGGGTCCCAAAAAATCCACACACTTAGATTTCAATTCTTTTGACACATAGCTGGAACAGAATTGTTCTGTGTAAATTGAGAAAAAAAAAAAAAAAACTCTTCAGGCCATACCTGTGAGAATTAAATGAATCAGTAGGGTTAAAGTTATGATCACATACTCTGGAAGCCATTCTTTATTGGTTGTGTGATGTTGGGCTAGTGATTTGATAACACTGTGCCTCAGCTTTCTTATCTGTGCAATGGGATGAGAGTAGCAGCTATAGTGGCCAAAGTCTTGTTCTTGACAGAGATTTCACCTGTGGATGCAAAAAGGATGTAGACAAAAGAAAGAGGAGGATGATGAAACCAAGGAAGTCACTAGCATTACAAGAGTGGTCAAAGAAAGATGGCAGACCAGGAGACTGAAAGAATCATGTTTAATTGGTAAAAAATAACAACAGCTGAGGCACCATATATCCTACTACACACTACCAAGATTGCTACTGCAAATAGAGTATTCACTGAACAAAAACAAAAGCTATAGTATTAGCTTGTAGTATTAGCTTCTGCTAATGCAGGAGACATAAGAGATGTGAGTTTGATCCTGGGTCAGGAAGATCCCCTGGAGGAGGGCATGGCAACCCACTCCAGTGTTCTTGCCTGGAGAATCCCATGGGCAGAAGAGCCTAGCAGGCAAAACTCTATGGGTTTGCAAAAAATCAGACATAGCTGAAGCAACTTAGTTCTCATGCATGCGTTAGCTTAGCAGCTGGGGGCATACAAAAAATAAATTAATGTTGAAGGCTGGAGAGATAATGATCTTTGTTATGCAGTTCCAATTTGTTTGTTCAAATATTTGTTTAAAATTGTAGGGTATGTGCTAAGTCGCCTCTGTCATGTCTGAATCTTTGCAACCCTATGGACCATGGCCCGCCAGGCTCCTCTGCCCATGGAATTCTCCAGGCAAGAATACTGGAGTGAGTTATCATTTCCTCCTCCAGCAGATCTTCTGACTCAGAGATCAAACCAAGTTCTTCCGCATCACAGGTGAATTCTTTACCTTCTCAGCCACCAGGGAAGCCCCCAGATTGTAGGAGAGGTAGTTTGTGTGTGTGTGTCTGTGTGTGCGTGCGTGTGATTAAGGAACTTATTACCTGAGAGGAGCTTGAAGAACAAGACACATAATGCCTTGTGTCGGTTCTAATTATGTTTGGCAAGTCGTAGGAAAAAGTTGGGCTAATTTGCCAGCTTGATAAAATAATACCAGGTAAATCCTAGAAATGTGGAGATTTGCAGTGCTAGAGACTCTAACTTCTTGGAAAACCTAAATATTTGAAGTTAAAATGTAATATCCTTTAAATAAAAACAACAAATTAAAACAAACTCTCCCAGCACAGATCAGATAAAGGATATGGCTTTGACACTTCTTGCTTAAAAAACAACAACAACAATAAAAACTGTTGACAAAGGAACAACAGGTTGAAAATCCAATTGTATATTAGTCTCCGATTTTAATTTTCTACTGGAGAAACTAACCCCACTCAGAGATCTGCATTCACCCTACTATCAAAGAGACTATAATCCAGGCTAAAACACTTCTGTGTCATTTTATTTCAAGCGGGAAAAGTGATAATAAATGTGTACAACCCTCAAGAAAGGCATGATTATGGAACGCAGAATTGAGTGGAATCAAAGAGTTTGTACATCGGCAGAGTGGTGTTTATCAAATATTCTTTGTGTGCTTTTTATTTTCCTATCCTTTGTTTTGTAGTTCTCTGTGACTAGCCCTTGTCAACAGATGTGGGCGGAAGTCATATTTGTCACTTTGGGGCCAATGGATAGCTGGTAGAAGCTGTGACAGCCTTGGCTTTGAGTGACCATGGAGAACACAACCCTTTACACGCACATCCAGACTCATGCTTACTTTCGAAACGGACCCTAAAACAGAGGTCAACATTTTTTATATAAATAACCTGACATTAGTGATTAAACTAATATGGCATAATCCAATACCTAAGTAAAAATACACCTACATCAGAAGAGTATTGTGACAAGTGAAAAGGTAAATAATTGTAAGATCCCTGGCTATTTGAAATAAGTATATAAATATTATGTATGAATGCTCTTATTGTTGTTATTAGATAAAATCACCAGCTAGCAGAGGGCCTGACATAAGTGGCACAACAAAAAATCTCAGTTTCTTCTGTTTTTTTATATTGAAATTGTCATCATACTAATATTATTAACACTTGCCATCAGATGAGTCTACAAGGGAATAGGAACCTAATTATATTAAGATCTAAGAACGCGACAGCATTTTGTTTTTAGAAGCTCAAACACCTGTTTTCTGGTTGTTGCTTTGCCCACAAGAAACATATTCCTTGTTGCAAACTGAAATCCATGGGGATGAGGATGAGTAAATTATTCAAATTATTATACAACACAAGATGCAAATGGGAATAGTTTAAAGATTTAACATTTTCCTATGTGTAATTATTTTTTTAATATTTAAAACATTTATTCAGAATATATAAAAGTTAATTCTTCAATTGAGCCATGTATGAGCCCTTAATTTCCCTATTCTAATGGAAATATGGCAGTGAACATGTAATTTTAATATTTTTAATGGAGAATATTCAGTTTTGATAGCATAAAGTAAGGATTCTTTTTTTTTTTTTTTAGTAAGGATTCTTTTAACAGAAATTTTACTCACAATTTCTTAACAAACAATATCACTTTCTATGTATAATAGTTATATGTAAAACAAGTAAGTAAAAAGAAGAGGTAACTAAATATTTTCAGAATGGAAGAGAACAGATGATATTATAAGTGTAGGTTAGTAACTGTAGTTGATTATAAATTTCAACTTGAATACTGATCCCAAGGCATAAATGTGTTGAAACTACTATTGTTTCTCTATTAAGGTTATTAAGTATATAAACTCAATAAAAAAGAGCTAGGCTTGAGATATAGATCTCTGTGTTTCCTTAAGCACAACTAACAGCATTAAAAATAAATATATATAAACAATTGCATAATGTATATACTAGAACATACATATTCAGCTTTGTAGATAATAATAGGCAACAGTAATTCATCCTCCTTTTATTCATTTTAGTCACTTGATATAAGTGACTTTACTCTGAGAACAAAGCAAATCAATTATAAACCTCATGCACTGAGTATTCAATGGAGAAATACTATTTATTGCAAATATTTTTTGATAAAATGAGCCACTCATTTTTTAACTCTTATTGTTGTTGCTCAGTCACAAAGTTGTGTCTTACTCTTTGAGATCCCATGGACTGAAGCCGCACCAGACTTCCTTGTTCTTCACTATCTCCTGGAGTCTGTTCAAACTTATGGCCATTGAGTCAGTGATGCCATCTGATCATCACATCCTCTCTTGCCCTCTTCTCCTCCTGCCCTCTTTCCTAGCATCAGAGTCTTTTCCAATGAGTAGTGTTTTTCCCCAAAGAGTCAGCTCTTTGCAGCCAGTGGCCAAAATATCAGAGCTTCTGCTTCAGCATCAGTCCTTCCAATGAATATTCAGGGTTGATTTTCTTTAGGATTGACTGGTTTGATCTCCTTGCTGCCCAGAGGACTCTCAAGATCTTCTCCAGTGCCACAATTCAAAAGTATCAGTTCTCTGGGACTCAGTCTAGTTCATGGTCCAACTCTCACATTCGTACATGACTGCCGGGAAAACCATAGCTTTGACTATATGGACTTTTGTTGGTAATGTAATGTCTCTGCTTTTTAATATGCTAAATTTCTCATAGCTTTTCTTCCAAGGAGCAAGTGTCGTGATTGTATGACTACAGTCACAATCTGCAGTGATTCTGGAGCCCAAGAAAATAAAATCTATCTCTTTTTCCACTCCCCCGCCCTTCTATTTGCCACAAAGTGATGGAACTGGATGCCATGGTCTTACTTTCCTGAATGTTGAATTTCAAGCCAGCTTTTTTCACTTTCTTCTTTCACCCTCATCAAGAGACTCTTTGGTTCCTCTTCACTTTCTGCCATTAGAATGGCATCATCTGTATGTCTGAGGTTGTTGATATTTTTCTAGGCAATCTTGATTCCAGTCTGTGATTCATCCAGCCCAGTGTTTCCATCATATACATTGCATATAAATTAAATAAGCAGGGTGATAATATGCAACCTTGACGTACTCCTTTCACAATTTGGAACAAGTTCTTGTTACAAGTCCGGTTCTAACAATGCTTCTTGATCTGCATTCAGAATTCTCAAGAGACAGGTAATGTGGTCTGGTAGTCCCATCTTTGTAAGAATTTTCCACAGTTTTTTTGATTCCACACAGTCAGAGGATTTAGTGTAGTCAATGAGGCAAAAGTAGATGTTCTTCTGGAATTCCATTCTTTCTCTATGACCCAGCAGATGTTAGCAATTTATCTCTGGTTCCTCTGCCTTTTTGAAATCCAGCTTGAACATCTAGAAATTCTCAGTTCACAGACTGTTGAAGCCTTCCTTGGAGAATTTTTAACATTACCTTACTAGCATGTGAAATAAATTCAATTGTGTGATAGCTTGAACATGCTCTGACATTGTCCTTCTTTGGGATTGGAATGAAAACTGACCTTTTCCAGTCCTGTGGCCATTACTGAGTTTTCCAAATCTGCTGGCATATAGAGTGCATCACTTTAACAGCATCATCTTTTAGAATTTGAAATAGCTCAGCTGGAATTCCATCACCTCCACTAGCTTGTTTCATAGTGATGCTTCATAAGGCCCACTTGACTTCACACTCCAGGATGTGTGGCTTTAGATGAGTGACCACACCATCACTGTTATTCAGATCATTAAGAACTTTTTTTTATAGTTCTCTGTATTCTTTCCACTTCTTCTTAATCTCTTCTGCTTCTGTTAGGTCCTTGCACTTTCTGTCCTTTATTGTGCTCATTCTTGCTTGAAATGTTCCCTTGTTTATACTAGCTCGGGATCAGCAACTGACATCTTCTGAAGCATCCAGGAAAGCAGGGACAGTTTCAGCAGAATCATAACTGGTTATGTCCAATTCATATAGACACGTGCTCAGCTGAAGCTTTTATCTTACATTATCATGAGCCCCAGTACCTGGATTAGCCCTTCAAGCCATATAGAGTACAGAGGTGGAAGTATAGTCAACAGCACTGTTCAGTGAGGCAGATGCTGACAGCCAGCAAATTGGTGAGTGGAAAAAAATACAGAATAAATATTAGCATATACGTGTGCATTCTTGGTGAATTAGTAGTGGATGTTTATATACAAAATCATTGGAATCATCCTTCAGAAAACATTTAATGTCTTTATAAAATTTAATTTAGCATACATTATAGGCTTTTGAGCATGTCATAAATACCAATTGAGGATGATAAAATGTAGGCACAAAGTAATTCAACGAAGAGAATCTGGTAAGCCGTATATTAAGTACACCACTTACAAATACACACACACGCACACACACACACACACACACACATGACAATTACCTCTGTGTATTTGATGAAATGTGTATTACCTATTACTTGATGAATGAAATTTTGAAATAAATTTAGAGAACTGTATTTTGTCAACAGGGAAATAAAGGAACTTTAAAACTGAAAATAATGGTCTCTCTGAAAAGGCTACATCAAAATATAAACATAAACTCTGTCTAGAAACTCTATTAAAATAACTAAAGGTAATCAAATTATATATATATATATATATATATATATATATATATATATTTGTGATTTATTTCTACCTAAACACTTGTCCAAAAGAATGCATTGCATCTTTGTGGTCATGCGAGTTTTGTCTCAGTGTGATTATTTACTTCTATGTGTTTGAGACTTAAACATAAAGCATTTGGAACCATAAGTTCTGAGATCACAGTGGCTTTGTAAACTGAGTAAAGTGACTTTATCCCTTTGAGGTTTTTTTTCTTTAATATTTGTACAACAGTAAAAAAAAAAAAAAAACACAACAAAAACAAGGTCTTTTAGTCATACCTAGTAAGATATTTTTAAAATGTAAATAAAGAAGTAAATACTCTAACTCACAATGTGCATATTACTTAATATCCTTAGAATTATTATGATTTTGTATGTGACTATAGCTTTATATTATCATTTTCCTTGTCTAAAAAAACAATATAAAATATCCTGGTCTAAACTGTTTTCTATTGTACATGCAATTGAAGGTTGCACTTTTGCATGTTTAGGATCTATTGTTTTATAAAATTAATCTTGTTTTACTTCATGGTTGCACATATACATATTGCTACAAAAATGTCTTGTTTCTGCATGCATGAGAAGTGAATCTGTTTGCCACAACAGCTCCTCTACCTTCTACAATTATATCCCAATAACAGACATTGTTATTTTATAAAATACATAACATTTCTCAAAATTTCTTTTAGATCTATTGACCAGCTGATTCCCAAGTAAGTTTTGTCATCCCATATTTATTTTATAATACTCATACCAGTTAATCTTTAGCAAGTTTTATATCTTAAATGTATATAATGGCCCTGCCTTACTTTTAATATTTGATATACCTTATTAGTATAATTACTATACATTTTGTCATAAGATAAGGAAGCAATATTATCTCAGTTCTTATCTGCTGTATGATTTTAGGCCAATAATAGCGAGCAAACAAATAAAACTCCTCAAACCCCCACAACCAAACAAGAAAAATCTAAAAAACAGAAAAACAAACAAAAAATTTGTCTGAATCTTATCTCCTTATGTGTAAAGTAACAAATATGTCACAGTCTTTTATTAAGCTTGCCAATGTTTACTGCAATTTATTTATTTTTTTTTGTTTACTGCAATTTAAACTTTTATAACCTCATAGTTATCACCATCAATGATCATCTCCAGATGAACACATCTGTTCTCAGGATCTATTTCTTTCAAGAAACACATTTTCTAGAAATGTCTTAAAAATACTCTCTCATGGTAGCTTTTTATTTTTAATCAATTTTCTTTCTTTAATTTGTCTCTTGATAATCTTATTTCCTTTCCTGACCTATGGTCTTAGTCATAGTCCTTATTATATAATAAACAGGATTTTGTAATGGCCTTCTAACCTTCTAATTGATTTTTTTGTGTAGTCTCTACTCCTCTCAATAGAAGAGTTGTCTGATACATTCTTTTTCACATGCGAATCACCCAAGTGTCATATTTTTTTTTAGGTTCTCATTAGTTATCTGTACTAGTATCTATATGTCAATCCCAGTCTCCCAGCTTATTCCACTCCTCTCCAAGCTCCTTGGTAATCATAAATTTGTTCTCTATATCTGTGACTGTATTTCTGGTTTACAAATAAGTTCCTCTGTACCATTTTTCTAGATTTCATATATAAGGAATATTAGGCCATATTTGTTTTCCTCTCTGACTTACTTCATTCTGTATGACAATTACTAGGGCCACCCATGTCTCCACTAATGGCACTTATTTGTTCCTTTTTATGACTAATTCCACTGCACGTATGCACCATGTCTTTATCCATTCCTCTGTCAATGGACATTTAAGTTGTGTCCATATCCTGGCTAATGTAATGAGTGCTGCCATGAATATTGATGTGTACATATCCTTCAGAATTCTGCTTTTCTCCAGATATATGCCCAAGAGTGGGACTGTTGGGTCATATGGTAGAGCTTTTTTTTTTTTTTTTACACAGCAAATAAAACAATAAACAAAATGAAAAGACAACACTAGAATAAGAGAAAATATTTGCACACAAAACAACTGATTAGGGATTAATCTCCAAAATATACAAACAACTCATGCAGCTCAATATAAAAAAAAAAAAATCAAAAAATGGGAAGAATATCTAAATAGATATTTCTCCACAGAAGACATACAGATGACCAACAAACACATGAAAAGATGCTCAACATCACTAATTATGGTAGAAATGCAAGTCAGAACTACAATGTGGTATCACCTCACAACAGTTGGAATTACCATCCTCAAAAAATTTACAAACAATAAACACTGGACAGGCTATGGAGAAAAGGGAAGTCTCTTGCACTGTTGGGCTTCCCAGGTGGGTCAGTGGGTAAAGGATATACCTGCAATGCAGGAGATGCAAGTTCAATACCTGAGTCAGGAATATCCCCTGGAGAAGGGCATGGCAACCTACTCCAGTATTCTTGCCTGGAGAATCCCATGGACAGAGGAGCCTGGCGGGCTACAGTCCACGGGGTCGCACAGGGTCAGACATGAATGAAGTGACTGAGCACAGCTTAGAACTTGCACTGTTGGTAGGAATGTAGATTGGTACAGTCACTATGGAGAACAGTACAGAGGTCCCTTAAAAAACTGATATATTATCCTAAAAAACAGAGACAATCCATGCTTTGGTCTGAGTTCTCCAGCTTCCCAGGTGGCACTAGCGGTAAAGAACCTGACTGTGAATGTGGGAGACATAAGAGATGCAGGTTCAATTCCTGGGTTAGGACTATCCCATGGAGGAGGGCAAGGCAACCCACTCAAGTATTTTTTTTTTTCCTGGAGAATCCCATGGTCAGAGGAGCCTGGGGAGCTACCATGAAATAAACCTTGTGCAACCATGAAACAAAACAAGATTTATATATATAATTTTATATATATTATATATATAATATACATATATATATATATTATACATATAAAATTCAGCTCAGTTCAGTCACTCAGTCATGCCTGACTCTTTGTGACGCCATGGACTGTAGCACACCAGGCCTCCCTGTCCATCACCAACTCATGGAGTTTGTTCAAACTCATGAGCATTGAGTCGGTGATGCCATCCAACCATCTCATCCTCTGTCATCCCCTTCTCCTCTTGTCTTCAGTCCTTTCCCAGCATCAGAGTCTTTTCCAATGAGGCAGTTCTTCACATCAGGTGGCCAAAGTATTGGAGCTTCAGCATCAATCTTTCCAGTGAATATTCAGTACTGATTTCCTTTGGGATTGACTGGTTGGATCTCCTTGTAGTCCAAGGGACTCTCAAGAGTCTTCTCCAACACCACAGTTCAAAACACAATGAGATTTTAATGTTAACCTCACCCAGAAACACCTTCACATACACACCCCAAAATATTGCTTTATTAGGGCACTTGCCCTGGTGTCCCAGTAAAGTTGATGTATAAGGCTAATAATCATCACAAACATTTTGCCTCCATGTTCAAAATCTTCTATTTTTTTAAATATGAAGGTGATCATTTTCACTTGAAAGTAAACTGTTAGCCATTTTAAGAATATCAGATGGGCTTCCCTGGTGGCTCAGATGGTAAAGAATCTGAATGCAATGTGAGAGACCTGGGTTCCATCTGTGGGTTGGGAAGATCCCCTGGAGGAGGGCATGGCAACCCACTCCAGTATTCTTGCCTGGAGAATCCCCATGGGCAGAGGAGCCTGGTGGGCTATAGTACATGGGGTCACAAAGAGTTGGACATGCCTGAGTGACTAAACACAGCATAGAATATCAGGTATATGGAGATTCTATACTTGAGTTTTGTTTTTCCTAAAGAACTATAAACATTAAAAATGTAGTATGAAGAAGGGAATAGCATACATTTTTATGCATAATGGATAATCTTCACAAACTAGCTTGAATTATAGGACTCAAGTGATTTCTATAACATTTATCCTAAACAAGGATGTATAAAGGATATGAACAGGTATTAGCTCTTTCAGATAATTTATAAATAACCATAATGATGAAAAAATATCAAATCTGCTAGACATACCTTGTAAGGTACATCCCTGATTGTCTCTTTTTTATAGTGGCTGATAACATTTGACTCAATTCCACTTTGGGATTATCAGTCTATTAAAAAATCATTAAATAACATTGAATATTACAAGGCTTCAAAAATCAATTGTGTTTACGTTCACGTGTTGAAACTACATACATGATTTTCAAGTCACATAATCAAGAAAGAACAAAGATCAGGGCAAACAGTCACGTTAAATATATTGAAAAAGAAGTAAACATGTGAAAAAATGGAGACAGTAACATACTTTGAAACAATATGGATTAATTTGTGAAATATTTTTAAAGGGAAATTGTTACCATTATACTAAGACGACAATAATAACCTTTGTTGTTGTTCAATCGCTAAGTTGTGCGGGCCTCCCTATTTTTAGGTATCCTAAACTATGAAAGATGCTGTCGTAAAACCCTTTGGATACAGTCTATTCTGAAAATATTAAATCAGCTTTGCTGAGTTTTCAAAAGCAAGACTTTTCCTTGAAAGGTGATTGAAAACAACTTTCTAACTTAAGATCTTAGATGCCATTAGTCCCAATAAAGTTGATGATTTCTTCTGGGAGAGTTTAATCAGTTTGTTGTGACATGGTACCAGTAATTCAATTCCATAAAACAATTGTGATTGATTACAGTTGTCCCATGAATTGGCCAGAAGAGAGCTTGAGAAAATCATTTCCAAGCCTGTCTTTCAAAGTGCAACTTCAGAAAATGATGGTCTTCTGATTTAAGCCATGTTTTTCTCCTGACCATTCACAAAAATACCATTCATTACTCATTTCTTTATTTCCTAAACAGAAACTATCAATGATGATCACAATCTATGATAGAGGTCACAGCAATTAACTAACTGTACTGACATGTATTAAGGTTACAGTTTTTGCTCGAACCCCGAGCTAGTTAAGCATTGACATCTCCTGACCAGAACTCAGCAGAAACACTTAGAAGGCCACTTTCAGGTCTGTTTAAGTGCCGTGGCAATCCAGGGTTTTCCCGTGTCAATAAACAGTGCCCAAACTGAGATTTGGGCTAGCCATTTAGAAATGAGATAAGTTTATTTTAACTATAATGCATATCATAAAATTTTCCTTTGGTCTTCTGCTATTATCATTTTTATTTATGACATCTTCCTGCTGCTTCTTGTATCATAATACACAAGAGTGTATATTCTCAGAGACATTTTTATACACCACAGCCTACTAGAAGGGGTATTTACTATTACCCAAGAGAAGAAAAAAATCACTTTATTACTTCTTAGGTACAGTTGAATCAGCCACGAATTTTATGCTTCTTATGTAGATGCTGTGCTGTGCTCAGTATTGTTTGATTATGCTACTTATGGACTCTGGTTCACCAGGCTCCTTTGTCCTTGGAATTTTCCAAAAAGAATACTGAAGTGAGTTGCCATTTCCTCCTTCAGGTGATCTTCCCAACCCTGGGATGGAAACTTCATCTCCTGGCAGGTGGATTCTTTATCACTAAACCACCTGGAATGTAGATAGGCACCCCTTATTCTACATGTCCACAGGATTAAATAATTATATGGAATTATTTTGAATAGAAAGGCTCTTGAGATAACCTTGAAAGAGCTGCCTTGCTGAAGAAGTAGCTTTGGTTATACTTTCTATGACTGCCTGTTCTAAAAAGTTAGATTTTGTGTACATTGTTTTTGCCCGCAAAACAAATGTTCTCAGTATAACCTTTTCACCTTATTTTCTATAAATCTAAACATTGTGGCATAATTTACTTATTATGATCCACCAAATAGGAAATCACAGAACTTCAGGGAGAAAAAAAAAAATCTCTATGTTAGAGTACTAATTGGTTAACTTTGAAAACATAACTTCTACATTTTTTATAATATCAGCCTAACACTTAATGAGATAGGCCAGTGCATTTGTGCTTTAAGTGAGACTGCGATGCCCTAAAATGTCTTTTTTTCTCTATTTGTCTTACCTGAAGCTTCCTATTAAATGGTAAATATCCCAGCATTAAAGCAAAAATCTCAAACCCATATAAGCAATTAACATTTTATATTAGTTTATTAGATTAGCTCCATTATCTTTCAGATCCCTGGTGAGTCTGTAGAAGAATTGGAGGGAAGGTAAGATGTGGAGTAAGAAAAAGTCTGAAGCTCAGGTGGGCAGCCAATAGGGAAGAACCTGGAAAACCAGTGCAAGAAGAGACCTGAGACCTGATGGGACGGAGGAGAAAAAAAGGAAATAAAAGATGAGGCACATATACAAGCTTGCGAGGGTAGCTTTCGGAGCTTTTCCTTCAGAGCTCTGATGAGCCATGATTTATGGAATCCCTGATTCTTGAGAGAAACTAACCAAGCAAAGAAAATGTGATGATGATTTGATCATTTATGCTTTGCAGTATCTTTTTTTTTCTTATTAAATCCACTGAAGTTAATACGTGAAGAAGATAGTATTACCTAAAGTATAATAATTAACCCATGACAGCTATTCCATTATGAAGTACATTTGACAATTAATGTCATGTATTAAATTAATTACAGACCATTTAAATAATACTGCTTTGAACTTAAAGCAAAATCATTTATTGTTATACTTCAGAGCACTTCAAAAGATTTTCTGAATGCTTAGTTATAATTTTTTTATCCCTCTGGATTCTTCCAACAGCAAAACATATTAAAATCTTTAACTTGGCTGACTGTCAATGATTATTTGTTTGTTTTCAATTATGAGAAACACATTCACATGCCAAAACCAAGGATTGGGCTCAGAGACATGAAGCACAGCGAAAGCGAGGCTTTCAGTGACAGTCTTGCAAGATCGGGTGTCTGTTGGGCAGGTACACTCAGGAGAGTTACCGCAAGCACTCATTACCTGGCATGCAGACCCCGCCCCGGTTCCTCATTGGCTGAGTACTGTGAGGTTACAATCTTCTTGGACATCGTCTAAGCCCAGAGTCTCTTAGGGTATTCTTTCTTCTCCCTTTCCATCCTAAATCCACATTTATCAACAAGGACTTTAGCTTATCCCTTCCCAAACATCCTGTTAGTTTAAGCACTCTCCAGGAGTAAGCTGTTAGGCAAGACCAGCTTGCTAGTAATTTTCCAAGACGAAACTATTTAGCTCTGATTGGAAAGCTGTTTGGTAATAATTTTCCACTCAAGGCCAGCTGCTTCGTCCTGAAAATGGAACACTTCAAGTTCCATTTCTTACACAATGCATTTGATAAATATTAAAAGCATAACAAAATAATATTAAAATTTAGATCACTTGGCAATAAATTTCTGTCATGAAACAAAGAAAATCCCAACATATCTGTTCTTAATATACATGTTCTTAATATACATGTTCATTGCACCATCAATGCAACTCATGAATGTCTCAAAACATAGATTTCCAAGAGAAATAGTGAAATAGTTTTTACTGTGATTTATCTGGGAAACAAACTTGGAATTTATTTCCAAATAAATGTATACCAGAATTCACTGTTCATTTCAAAATTTTAACCATGTATAAAAGTCAAATGAATTATATCCAGTCCTTATAAGTTTCAAAATTCTAAGAATTTATTGAGTGACAGTTTCAAGTTAAGCAGATTATGTTTTTTTTTTTTAATTTTAATTGAAATTTTTGTGTATCTGGGTTTGATTTGTTTATTTTCAGTGAAACTAAAAGTTTAAATTCTAGGACCTGAACTACTGTGTAGAGTTAGTTTCTACGTTTCTTTAGAATCAGTTCCTAAATGTATGACAAATCATTTTAGATATAAACTAATGTGTCTATAGCATGTCTCAGAATAGTTAATTACATTTAATTAAATAAGAATCAAAACATATTTAATTTATCCAAGTATGAAAAGGCTGAGACCATAAGTGGTTATATGTCATTAAATTTAATGTGAAATTATATAGCTATGGCTCACTAGTTCTTCAAGTTTTCACTAGTACTTTGCACATAAGTTGCTACCATGCTCAGGGAAATAGCATGACTAGATCATGTGTTAAAAGCAAGCTATATGATAATAAAGATAATATAAACTTAAAGGGCAGCTACTGTTTTATACTCAGATCATTTTGAATGATTCCTAAGTAGACACTATGACCTTTAAATTATCCTATTTTAGAAAAGCCAGCTTTGGTTAGAGTGGATGAAATAATCATAAAGTCACAAAATGAAAGCTTTCTTAAATACTTTGGACACTTGTCAATATAATTTTCTAGCTGGTGAAAGTATATTTTACCCTTGTTCCTTCCTCTTGTCTGAGACTCAGATATGATGGCTAGGTGTCTATAAGGATAAATCTAGGATAAAAATCATGGAACAAAAATAGAGGGAACTCAGGTAACTGGTAGCTAAGAATCTATTTTACCAGCCCTAAAATATTTTTCTTCAGTTTTCTTTATTTATGAAAGAATAAGTATCTATGTTGTTGAAGTCACAATATATATATTTTTTTCTTTAGACAATTAAACTGGAGAAGGCAATGGCACCCACTCCAGCACTCTTGCCTGGAAAATCCCATGGACAGAGGATCCTGGTAGGCTGCAGTCCATGGGGTGGCGAAGAGTCAGACGTGACTGGGGGACTTCACTTTCACTTTTCACTTCCATGCATTGGAGAAGGAAATGGCAACCCACTCCAGTGTTCTTGCCTGGAGAATCCCAGGGACGGGGGAGCCTGGTGGGCTGCCATCTATGGAGTCACACAGAGTTGGACACGACTGAAGCGACTTAGCAGCAGCAGTAGCAGCAGCAGACAATTAAACTAATTTTTGCATGATTTAGGCATTTGTTTGGCCTTGATTTATACTTGTTTTTTTGGTTGACAGTTCTATCAACACATTAGAAAACCTTGGTTACAAGTATCATATGTTATTCATATTGATTGTGTTGGCAGCAACATTTCCCAGACCTTCCTCACTTCCAGCAATCAAACCAATAACTCTTTTCATTCCCATTGACAATCTGCTATACAATGAAAGAGAAATGGTATCAAAACCCACAAAAGGACCATGGGTGGGAATGGAGAAGTGTGAAAGTGAGGGGCTGGATGATGACCATTTTGAGGGGCAGCTATAACTCTGCAGAAACACACTGGTGAAGTTGCCAGTGTTAGGAAATATGTGTCACCTCACAAGCAGAGCACTAGCTTATAACTTTCTTTCTTGGCATCAGTTAAAGTTTGCCTGCCAAACCGAGAATGACAATCTGACAGCAATGGAAGAGAAAGTTTCTAACTCCCCAGAGAATCAAATTGATATCTGTGATACTAGTCCTAGCTTACCAAATATATTTAGGTTAAATATTACCACATCATTCTTATTTTAAAGTTTGGGCATTTAGTATGCTTTTTGCAAGATGATAAAGGGAAAATAAACACTCCTATTTCAGTGTTGGGAATAGGTGTGTGTATAAAATATATGTAAAGAAAGATATATGCCATATGTTCAATTTATTAATCTAAGCATTGGAACAGCATGAATAATGATTTTTTATTTTGTTGTCTTGGGAGCAAATCTCTACCTCTGTATTTTGTAGGTTAAAATGTTGTCAAGAATATTCTATTACAAAAAAATAAAAAATCAGTTTTATAAACATTAGCCTAAACATAAAAGATGGATGGGGAATTTGTGTGGTCGGGAGCCAACTTTGGTTCTTCCTGAGAAACAGAAAATTTATTCATTTATTCTTTCTTGTTCTATATATAGATTGTAAAAGTCATTCCAACAACATATCTTGAAAATGGCACTCAGACTGAGAAAAGCTCTTCCTTGAGGTCTTTCGTGATGTGTTGAGAGAATTCATATACAAGACACACAATTCACCTAATTTCAATCCAGTTTATGCAGCATAAATGCGCTGCCAATCAGTAAGAACACCATTTTAACTGAGTTACTCGTCTGATGAGCATGCTGACAGTGTTGTTCATCGTACTTTGGTTTAGGGGGACATGACTTCTTCCTGGTGGCACAGAAAGTCAGACACAAACTACCCAGGGGAAGTCAAAGAAGATTTTAGCAGAGTGTGGTATTTGACTTTGGGTTTGGTGAAAGAATAAGTGGATGAGGAGGAGCTGGTCAGCTAGAGAAGTTATTGAATATTTAAAAGAGAGAGGATCTAATAAAGGCAGTGCCATAGCAAAAAGAACACAGAAAGTGGATAATCTTTTTTTTTTTTAATTTCACTTAAA
The DNA here is from genome assembly GCF_910594005.1 of Cervus elaphus. Taxonomy (NCBI): domain Eukaryota; kingdom Metazoa; phylum Chordata; class Mammalia; order Artiodactyla; family Cervidae; genus Cervus; species Cervus elaphus. Next base: position 10,110,545 of record NC_057844.1, on the reverse strand, counting down.
ATGAAAAGCAAAGTAAAATAAAGAAAATGGGACCATCCCTTTCCCTGAAATTGAAGTCAAAAGAACAGAAGAGCTATGTATTAAGATGATTAGACAATCTGATGGTAACACACTTATACATTACAAACCCTCGTGTCTTATTTATCCTTTGAAGAAACAAGTGAAATAATCCATGAGAATGAAGACTATGTATATAAATTGAGGTTAGTCTCTGAACTCCATTACATTTGCTAACTATAATGGAAAGAGATGAACAAGACACGAATAGTTTTCTGAGGTGAGTTGATGGCTCAGTAGAGATTAGAATTCAATGTACATTTGAGTAAAACTCAATTGCTCAGATGATTCTCCCTTTAAACTGGAGGACTTCTCTGCTAAAGAGGAGACATTATATTGTAGAATTTACCTCAAGCTTAGTATTTTCAGAAAGAGACACTATGGAGTTGACATATTGAAGAAGTTGAAAGAAATAACTAGAAATTCAAGTAATACCTATGGTCAGCAGGTCCAGTTTTCTTTTTTCTTTTTGCTGCAGTGTGCAGCCTGTGGTGTTTTAGCTCCCCAATCAGGGATCAAATCTCCTCCCCACTCCTCATGCAGTGGAAACACAGAGTCTCGACAGCTGGACTGACAGGAAAGTTCCCAGAAATAGTTGTTCTTTTTTATTTTTTAAAAGTACTGAGAGCAGAAGGTAAGGTAAGGTGTTATAATAATCAAGAAAAATGTGAGGATGAGTATTAAGAGATTTAAGGACTTGATAAGATAATACATCAGGGCTGTTGGGAATGAAAAATGAGGTAAATAGAAAGATAAATTGTGGTCAGATGTTGGTGTTTTAAGAATTCAACTCTGTAAATGTTAATGATGAAAACAGTATCTGGGGTAATTAAAGGAATCATAAAGATAACTGGAACTTAGAAATATAAGGAATTAATAGACTGCATTTGATTGGATATATAAATATTTAGATAGCTCAATATTTATTCTGAATTGATATATATGAGGAATTATTTTAAGAGCTAGGACAAAGCATTGAGTAAAGCAAAGCATAGAACTCACTGAGGCATGGCACATAAGTAATCAGTCAGAAAACAAGGAGACAGCAGACTAACACTAACGTTGGTGAATATATCAGAGGAAAGGCTTAGTAGATGTACAAAACATAGGGAGAATTTCTTCAATATCAAGGGAAAGCAATTCTGAAAAGATAATATAAGGCTAAGCCTCCTGGAACTAGGATTTGTTCTTCGTATTTTGGGCTGCAATACTATTCCTTGGAAAATTTTTTAGAAGTAGATGAAAAGTGACATCTTTATAATGCTGGGCAATGGTATACAATGAATACAAATTTGTAAAAAAAAAAAAAAAAGAAAGAGACATGAATGAAGTTAAAAAAAAGTAAAATGTGAATATCTGAATCCAGAACATTTATGATAGAGATCATAGACTAGGGACAAGAATGCTTAGTGTGTTAGAACAGACAAAGGTCTGATGAGGCCAGCATATAGAGGGTGGGCGGGCAGCAAAGACTGGCAAAAGTTATAACTTGTCCTCAGCTCAGGATGCATCATTTGACTCCTAACCAGGCCGCAGTAGGAAAGAGGAGGTGCAATATCTCAAGGATTCACGCTAGTGCAGGCGGACACTACTGCTTCTGTCTGCCTTCCTCCTTCACTGATACATGCCTGAAGTGCCAAGTGTTCAGGGGCCTATACAAGTGGGGGATTCTACCAAGGAAGAAGAGCCCTTAACCTTGGCTTCACTGCTTTTTATATAAGCTTAGAATAAGTAGGTTAAAGGGAGAATGGTGGGGTGAGAGGGCATACAGATCAGCTTGAATCCAGCTTGAAAATTTGCATTGTAGAATCCCAACGTGTGATATATTTATTATTTAAATGTGGTATATTTATTTAATACCATTTTCTATTATATTTTATTTTGCACCTTTGGGTGTAGTCACAAGTTCAGTGTGGCAGATGCAGCTATTGAAACATGTCTCAAAAAGAGTTTAGAAGGAAAGACTAGCTTAAAACTTGTGGAACATAGTAAGAGTTTTATGGTGAATTTTAGGAGACACAATTGGAATATTGAAAACAGGGGACTAAGAGTGAAGTTTGTGACATAAATAGGTGGGGTGGGAAAGGGGAAGCAGGATGTAGAGAAACTGAATAGGAGAGTAATACAAAATTCCCTGTAAGAAACTATGCTGACCTGGGTAGCTGTGGTAGAGTAAGTGAGATAGGATAAGATTTTTTGGTAGAGTTTTTAAAATTGTTTTTAATAATAGAACAGAACAATATGCTAATGAATCGGATGTAGAGTGTGTAAAATAGGAAGCAAAGGAACCTCAAGGATTTCTTGTGTTGTGCTAGTGTTTGTTAAATCAATGAACATTGGAGACAAATAGATGTTTTTGATGATGGTGGAGAGTATAAGGGTTTGTTTTGGTCATGTTAAATCTGAGATATTTATTAGACTCTAAAGTGAAGATATCAAGATATAGGCATCTTAGATTCAGAGGAAATGTCATAACTCAAGATGTAGACGCACTAGCTATTGTCATATAGATGAGGTTGGTTGCACACACACAAGGGGAGTAAATGTAGGAAGAGAAAAGATCCACAGACTGAACAGAGGCACTTGTGAATAAAAAAAAAGACCAAGAGATTGGAGACCACCACAGATCCAAACAAATGGAGTAGAAATGCCAAAGAGTGTGCTGGAGAGCAAGAAGATTGTGGCACAGGTAAAATCTTTAAGATAGCTATGCTGGAAAAAATACCATTGCTGTTAGTGCAGGCTCTAAGCTCTACGTGTGACATAAAATGGTTTAAATGTAGAGGAAAGCAGCCCTGTTGAAAGTAAGAAAAGTACAAAACTAAGAGATCGTGCTGTTGGATGGATCATCTATATGAATACTGAGAGAAATATAAGTGCATAGCAAAAGTAGTAGCAAAAAGATACAAAGGGAAAGAAAATTAAAAAGCCAGATACTAAAGACAGTGAGCGAAGTGACTGGAAATATGGTTTATTGCTACAGTATGAAAGTTAGTAACTTATAGGATATTAAAATTTCAGATAAGTGGAGCTATTTTCTATTATTTTTGTCTTAATCTTTTGATTAGGAGTGGAGACACAATAGCAAGGAAATAGTATTATGCTCAGGGAGAAATTCATCTCACTCTTATGTCTTTGCACCACCAGGCAGGAGAGAGAGGGGGGAAATGTCAACTGATAGGGCTACTTGGGAATCACTCTCTCCATAACACTGACAAAGTAGGTCAGAATGTAGAGTGATGGCAAAGAAGAAGTTCTAGAGCTTTCAGACTAAACCATATGGGGATTGTAATCTGCATGCCAAGGGATAACATGGGAGCTTTGGATTTTTCATATTGATTTATATGCCAAACACTGTAGCCTGATAGAATGAGTTTTAGTGTTCTGTCAGGGGACAAAGATAATTCCAATTATATGAGGCAGGTATTCTGTATATATGAGCCAGGTGGGTGATCCACTCAATAATATGAACTTATTTAAGCTTCCTCTTCTCCAAATCCAGTGTTAGGTGATTATCATGTTGGCGGATAATCAGTTTGTGTTGCAAACGCAAAGCTCTTGCATCCCTCATATCATTTGCTGTGGACACTTTTGTGGCCAGGGGAAGACTCTACATAAAGATGCAGAACTCCTTACATCGATGCAGAAGGTGTCCTTCCATTTTACTGTGGGTAGTTCTGAGCTAGGCATGCATGAAGCTTTAGGGACCTTCCTTTAATGCTACCATGGGTTGTGGTGAGGAGAAAGGAAGAATGGCTTTAACAGGGGATGGGAAGATGATCACAAGGGGTAAGGCAGAGATAACTATAATTAAATTTATAAAAAAATTAGTGATGGGGAATAAGTAACAATAAAAAATGACAGTAGGACAATAGTAATATTATTAGGTGTAATTAACCTCAAAAGGACAAAATTTCTTTTTTGCATGAGGCTAAAAAATGTATTTTTTAAGAGACAGTGGAGAGAGAAGTGAAACCACATTATGTTTCAAGGGGAGCAGAAGCTAAGCAGTCTCCATGTAAGGGAATCTCAAAAAAGCCAGCATTACTTAATGTAAAAAGATACAGAGAGCCATCTCTGAAGAAGTTAATGTGAAAAAATTAATTAAAGTAGAAATCTCAGAGATTTGGGTCAACAGAGTTGGGAGGAAGGTCAATAATACAGAACTGATGTGTTTGGATTTAGAAAATGTAGAAGTAAGGTACAGATTAAAATAATACATCATAAAATAAAATCATGCACTTAAACTTACTTGACTATCCACTCCAAGTTTAATATTATTGTTACTAAAAATGCTTTCCTAATTAGGTCATTAAATATCCTTATAATTAGTGTCTTTTTTTCAGAAATAAATGTCTTTAAAACATTTTTAACTGAAATAGCTAATGCAAAAATACTCATTATTTGGGAAACTTTATTTCAGCAATATCTGGAAATGGATTCACATATGGGTGTGTGTATGTGTACGTGTGTTTATGTGTATATATGTATACACATTTATTTAGATATATATTTATTTAAAAATATATGTAAATATCAACATTATTTACATGTAATTTATCTAGTATTTACGGGGCATGTATGCTGTAATTAACTAGAAGACTGACTAAAGTGGGTTTCCTCAAGAAGTTTAATGTGGAAATTAGGAATTTATGAACAGATAAATGCACAACTTATATTAAACCACATAAAAGAGGGTTTATATATTTATTGTTTGGATACACGGTTCTATATATCTGCATATGGAAAAATGTGTGTGTTATAAGTGTATGATTATATGCAAAGAATCTCATTTTATTCTCCTTTTGAAAATGAGTGGTATTATTTTTTATGTAATATATATGTTTACAATCACATTTAACACCATTCTTCTCTAAATAAATATTTACTATATTTGCTGCATCTCCATTTGTTCTCATTTTCAACTTAAAAAAAAAATCTCATTTATCATTTGTGTGAATTGAGTGGGGATTGGTCCCCGTCTCTGTATTACAGATATATACTTTTGTCCCAGGCTAAACAATAATCACTAATCCCAGTAGTTAATTCACAGATATTCACATAAACAAAACAAAAGCAAATATAATCTTCAGACTAAGCTGCCAGATCTATGAGCCTTCCCAGGTGGAGCTTAGTGATAAAGACCCTGCTTGCCAATGCAGGAGAACTAAGAGACTCGGTCTTGATCCCTGGGTCAGGAAGATCCCTGGAGGAGGGCATGGCAACCCACTCAGGTGTTCTTACCTGGAGAATCCCATGGACAGAGGAGCCTGGCGGGCTATGGGTTCATAGAGTCGCAAAGAGTCAGACAGGACTGAAGCGACTTAGCATGAGCACCATGGCTGTAGGTAGTCTCTCACATCTCTGCTCTTCTGTACATACCTTTTATTTTTCCTTGATTCCACTGTTGTTAACTATTCATCTGGCACATTGCCACTAATACTTCATGCCAAACACTCTTTCTATTTTTAAGACAGAAACATAATTAAAGACTATTATAAATAGATGTAAGTATTTTATTGTCTGTAGTTCCACCTGACTTGAGATTTGCCTGCATTATAATACAAGCAATGAATAACTGTCTTATTGACTTACTTTTATTATAATGCTGACTTGTATAAATGTAACACTAAAATGAATTAAAAGATGAATTATGATCAAGATGGTGCTCTGTTTAAATTGCTTACGGACCATACTCTTTTACCTTTGTTCAGATGCATATCACTATTACTACAAAGAGAGAATATTCAAATATAATCATGCTTAACATAGTAAATATTTCTAATGACCAGATACAAAACAGAAACAAAGTAGTGATCACAGTTGTCAGGAACAGTTCACTCATTTCCAAGTTGAAAAAGACAAAGGGAGTTTACAAAGTTTACTCTATGCTTTCTACATGAGATGATGAACTAGAGCTCAGCTTACTGCTGAGATGGGGCTTACCATTTACGAAAAAAAAAGTTTGAAATAAAATGGTGCACACTTTTTCTTTGAATTATATAGTTTATCTGCAGCTGTGTGCTTAATGGGAAGAAAACACAAGATGCCTTCTGTTGAAGCCCCGAGGCAAGGTTCCACCAGGCATGAGTGTGATGGCCATATCTGGAATGTCTCCCTTCCAGATGTCTGAGGGTTAGGAGACACTGGAAACCAGTGCATAACAACAGAATCGGGGTCTCTGAGAAACCGTCATAAAACCAGCAAACAAGAAAGGCAGAGCACAGAGGGAAACAAAAAGCTAACGGTCACAACCTCATGCTTAAAATGATTCTACAAAGCGAAATTCCAGACATTTGAAAAAGAATAACATAAAATATTGTAACTGATTGTAGATAACAAAAATATAATATGAGAATTTCTTTAAATGAAATGAAAACAATGGTGGCAACTGCAGTACTTAATTAGTATGTATAAGGTATCACAGATATAAATGAAGTGCTGGTATTCAAAAGTATGACAATAGTACACACAATCTGAAGACATTAAGCAATAAAGACAAATATGAAAAAAAAATAGAAATCTTGGAAATGAAAAATATAGCTATTGAAATTTAAACTCCAGCCTGGACATAATCAAGGAATCACTAATACTAGTGATTAATACTAGTGACAATTAATGACAACATGTTTCTTATTAGAAAAACAGATAACACATGAGATGTGACAATGGAGAATTAGGATCAAAGTAGTGAGCAAAATACAAATCACTAGTATTAGTGATTCCTTGATTATGTCCAGGCTTTATATATACATATATATGTACACATATTTATATTCACTTGAATGTATATACCTGTTTTTATAGGTTATATATTTAAGTGAATATAAAGAAAAGACTATAAATCTTGGAGATGAAAAACACAGTCATGAGATTTTCCCCTGTGGCCCAGTGGTTAAGATCCACCTGCTGATGCAGAGGACACAGGTTCAATCCCTGGTTCAGAAAGATTCCACATGCTGAGGGGCAACGATTGAGTGTGAGCTCTAGAGCCCACGTTCCCCAACTACTGAGGCACAGCCTGCAACTACTGAAGCCTCACACACCCTAGAGCTTGTGCTATCACAAGAGAAGCCGCCACAGAGAGAAGCCTGCAAAGAGAGGAGTCCCACTTGCCACAACTAGAAAAAGCCTGCATACAGCAAGGAAGACCCAACACAGCCAAAAATAAGTAAACAAATACATTTAAGATATATATAGTCAGTGAAATTTAGACTAGGTATGTTCAAACAATCAATATTCTTTTTTAAGATTATGCTGAGAAATTCATCTAGATTATGGCATAAATAGAAAAAAATGAACAAAATTATGAAAAGAGGCTTGTAAAATAGTTTGAGAAGGTAACATAGATCAAGTAGATTTTTAGGAGGGAAAACTTGATAAGTTATCAGGGGAAAATATTAATAGAAGCAGTAGCCGATGCTTTTTCCAAATTAAAGTTAGACACAAATTATATTAAAAGCTAGTGCCAAAATGATAGTAGGAAAATTAAGAGTTTATTCTAGAAAACAAATATAAAATAAGACATATCAAGAACAATACTATAAAGCCACCATAAGGAAAAGATAACTAATTTACGAAAGAGCTGACAGCCAATTTCTTATGAACATTAATATTAAGAGATGGTCAGAAAAAACAGACAAATGCTTTCAAAGCACAAGGGGAAATAACTGAACTAGACTTTCATGGACAGGTAAGATATAGTCACATTGATAAATGACTTAAAGAAAGAGTGAAGTGGAGAAGTGTTATCGAGCAAAAGTTCGTAGCACTCACCACAGAACACACCAATAAGTTGAGAGACAAGTTGTTGGGGTTAGAAACAGTGGAAAATCAGCAAACTGAGAAGATGGTGGACTAGTGTCCCAAGGACGTTACCATCAATAAGGAGTCGGGTTTGTTCTCTGTTACAGAAGGGCAGTATGGAATGCCAGGATGTGACAAGGAGGAGAACTTAAATATTAATATTAAATGTTTATATTAATAGAGAGTCAGAGAAGATCTATCACTTAAGCCAACATGGCTTAATGACAATTAATGACAATATGTTTCTTATTAGAAAAACAGATAACACATGAGATGTGACAATGGAGAATTAGGATCAAAGTAGTGAGCAAAATACAAATTAGTGCTAAGACTGAGTATATTTGTTTTTATATTAATTATTTCATCTAAAATTTATTCTTATTGTTTATGGTGATGAATTTGAAAAGAGGGGAGAATCTTGTGAGAATAATGTTTGTTAGAGTGCAAATTTCTATGACAGGACCCTGTTAAGATCTTTTAATAAGGTAAATATATTAAATATAGTTTTGCTTAGATTACAGTAAATGCTACAGAATAATAATGAAACATGAAAAGGGAATAGAAACTTTTAGGACAGGAAAACAAAATTTAACTGATTTGGTTAGAAAAGCCTTCATGGAAAAGGTTGCAATAAATTATGACCTAAAGAATGAAAGTATGTTATGAAGCTGTCCTCATTTATTTTATCTTTCCTGAGTTATGTTCCACAAAATTTCACAGTACATTTCACCTTGTTTCACAATCACATTTCAAAACATGATAATTTCTCTTTCACATTAGTACTTCTCCTACCTAGACTGTTCTTCAGAATTTATTGAAATTATACTATCAGCTATATCTGATTTTATATTTTACCATGTAATATTCTTATAAAAATTCAGGAAATTACAGAAAACTATTTTAAGTACATTAGAAAATCTTACCTATCCTTTAAGACCCAATTGAAAACAATTTCTACCCAAACTGCTGTGTGTGTCCTTAGAAGGAATTTCTTAGGCTTCTTTCATTGCTAATTATTTGCCTGCTTGTTTTCCACATTATATTGGAAAGTGTATCCCTTAGTTATCCTCATAAACAACAGTTTTGGAAAGTCCTCTATTGATATTAAGAACCAAAACCATTGATAGGCTAGAAGAAAACAGAGGAAGGAGAAATTACCAAAATTCCAAGAACGTAGTATACAGAGAGGGCCCTTGAAAGATGGTGAGAGGTGTTGCTAAATGTATAGTCAACTTAGGGAGACCTGGAAGGGAGGCTTCAGAGAAAACAAATACATGACTTCACTCTCTGTGCTCCTATCTCACTGTGCCTTTGACATGTTTTAGTAGAATCAGGAGAAGGAAGACAAGAGTCCTGTTGATGCAGTTCTTTTGAATTAGCTTCCCTGGGTAGTCAAAGTTATGTTTTCTCCCAGTAGTCATATATGGATGTGAGAGTTAGACCATAAAGAAGGCTAAGTGCCAAAGACTTGATGCTTTCAAACTGTAATGCTGGAGAAGACTCTTGAGAGTCCCTTGGACAGCAAGGAGATAAAACCCAGTCAGTCCTAAAGGAAATCAAACCTGAATATTCATTTGAAGGACTGATGCTGAAGCTGAACCTCCAACACTTTGGCCACCTGAATCAAAGAGCCGACTCACTGGAAAAGACCCTGATGCTGGGAAAGATTGAAGGCAGGAGGAGAGAGGGGATGACAGAGGATGAGATGGTTGGATGGCATCACCGACTCATTGGACATACATTTGAGCAAACTCTGGGAGATGGTGAAGGACAGGGAAGCCTGGTGTGCTGCAGTTCATGGGGCCACTAAGAGTTGGACATGATTTAGAGACAGAACAACAACCCTGGGCACAAAACAGGGTTGATGAATACAGCGGGCGAATGCAGGTGGGTAACAGAAGCTGTACAGAACACATGTCTATATGAAACCACAAGAATGCTTAATACTCATGAGCCTAACACTTATTCTTGAAGTGCCATTTGGAAACATAGAGCAAAATATATAAAGTCACAAATTAATTTTTAAACATTTTTCCCCATTTTTGAGTATCGATTCCCTGTCAACAGCAAGAATCATACTGAGAGGAATACTTCATCATTATCATATAGTTCATAAGTGTAACTGAAAACTATTTTTTCCTCAACAGTTTTATTCTTAAATCTGATGGCATTACATAGCCTAGAGTTTATTTTTAAAGGTTTACAACTGAAAATAAAATCTGACTGGGCATATCCAGATTCATCCATAAAATTGTCATTAGAAGGTCTTTAACAATCCTTTTAGACAAGAGATTTATGGAGTGAATTGTGTCTATTAGCATGAACTCTAATACAATTCCCAGGAAAGTCACAAGATTCTAAGATAATGTTATTGGTAGAAATACCGCCAAACTGGGTTGAAAGGGATAGAGTTTGTGCCAGATGCCATAAAATGATGAGGATTTGGGCAAGTAGGAAATTTCACTTTTAAATTTATAGTAATGGTATATAGGATTGTGGCAGACTGTATTTTTCAAAAGAAGACCCTAAACTTTTCTGTTCCACTGTTCTTCTAGTACCTTCCACTCTTTAACCAACATGGGAATTCTATTCCCTTTCACTTGAAATTGAGTAGCCTTTGTAGGTGCACTGGCCAATAGACTTTATTGAAGTAATGTTGTCTGTCTTTTGATTCCAGTCATAAAATTCTGATAAGTTTTCTGCCTGAATCCTTCACTCAGAATGTGTGGAACCCAACCTCTATGTCAGAAGAAAGCCCATATTATCTGAAATTATTCTTTCCAATATCCCACACTGCAAACCCAGATGACAAGCGGCATCAACCTTCAGGAAGTGAACAAATGTTCAGACGATTCTAGACCCCAGATTTTGGATACCCCTAGATGATACCGAAGGAAAAGGGAACAAGCTGGCTTATTGAGCACTGCCCAAATTACAGATTGGTGAATAAAATAAAGTGAATGCTGTTGCTTCAAGACATTAAGTTTCTTTTTAAGGAATATTTATTTATTTGGACTGCACTGAGAGGCATGCAAGATCTTAGTTTCCTGACCAGGCATGGAACCTGTGTGCCCTGCATTGGAAGCACAGAGTCTTAACCACTGGGCTGCCAGGAAGTCCCCCATTAAGTCTCAAGACTGTTTATTAGGTTTTAATAGATAATTAAAATAATGTGCTTATTTGAAGCACTCAATAAATGTTAGCAATTATTGTTACGAGGTAGAAGCAATGTTCTCTTTAATATTCTGTGAACCCAAAGCATGTATTTTTCATACCTATGCTGTAACCAGGCTTCCCTGGTGGCTCAGATGGTAAAGCATCCGCTTGCAATGCGGGAGACCCGGGTTCGATCCCTGGGTCAGGAAGATCCTCTGGAGAATGAAATGGAAACTGCTCCAGTACTCTTGGCTGGAAAATTCCATGGATGGAGGAGACTGGTAGGCTACAGTCGGTGGGGTTGCAAAGAGTCGGACACGACTGAGCTACTTCACTTTCACTTTCCCTTTATGCTGTAATATCACTTCTGATACTCAGTACTGTTTTTTAAGATTTATTTATTTATTTTTGGCTGTGCTGGGTCTTTGTGGCTACAAGGGCTTTCTCTAGTTGCAGCGAGTGGGAGCTATTCTCTAGCTGTTGTGGGCAGGCTGCTCATTGCCCTTGCTTCTCTTGTAGCAGAGTACCAGCTCTAGAGTGTGCAGGCTTTGGTAGCTGTGTGGCAGGGTCTCAGATGCCCAGTGGCATGTGGGATCCTCCAGGACCAGGGCTCAAACCCGTGTCCAGTGTGTTGGCAGGTGAACTCTCAACTGCTGGACCACCGGGGAAGCCCGGATACTCAGCATTTTCAACATACCTCATTTGCTAAGTTTCAAGTGTGCTCTGGGATATATACAGATAACCAACTCCATTTGTCTAGATGTTACTATTAATATTTCCTGGGGCAGGAGAAATAAGTCCATCTATAAATAATAGCAGAGTAAACACAACACAACAGTATACAAGTTACCACAGTTTGGGGGGATCAATTTCACTAACAAGTGAAAATGGAAAGAGAGCAAATATCCAACTGTCAGTGTGGCGATAACAAACAGAATATAAGCTTCGTGAGACACTGAAAGCGGAAAGTGAAAGTGAAGTCGCTCAGTCCTGTGTGACTCTTTGTGACCCCATGGACTGTAGCCTACCAGTCCATGGGATCCGCAGTCCATGGGATTCTCCAGGCAAGAATACTGGAGTGGGTTGCCATTTCCTTCTCCAGCGGATCTTCCCCACCCAGGGATCAAACCCGGGTCTCCCGCGTTGTAGGCAGACGCTTTACTGTCTGAGCTACCAGGGAAGTTATAGATTCTTCATTGTCCCCCAGATCAAGCACAATGCCTCACTCTTAAAAGGTATTCAATCAACAAGTAAGGAATCCTCGGGTTTCTGGCTAAAATAAGTGGGCAACAGGTTTAAACCTTGAATGCAGGACGTTTTTGCAGAAGAGAATTTTGCGATTTGTCTAATTTGAATGTGTCTTTCTAAAAAGATTCCCTGGAGAAGAAAGTGGCAACCCACTCCAGTATTCTTGCCTGGAGAATCCCATGGATGGAGGAGCCTGGTGGGCTACAGTCCACGGGGTCGCAAAGAGTCGGACATGACTGAGCGACTTCACTTTCACTTTCTAAAAAGACTAGGGATAGCTTTCCTGGTGGCTCAGTGGTAAAGAATCCACCTGCCAATGCAGGAGACATGAGTCTGATCCCTGGAAGATCACACGTGCTGTGGGGCACTTAGGCCTGTGTGCCAAAACTACTGAGCCTGTGCTCTGGAGCCCGGCGGCCACAATGACTGAAACCTAGATGCTCTAGGATACCTGAAACAAGAGAAGCCACTGCAATAAGAAGCCAATGCACCATAGCTAGACAGTACCTTCCGCCCACCACAACCAGAGCAAAGCCTGCTCAGCAAAGAAGACCCAGCGTGGTCAAAAATAAATAAACAAAATTATTTAAAAAAAAAAAAAAAAACAAAAAACTAGAGAAATGGCAACCCACTCCAGGATTTTCACCTGGAAAATTCTATGGACAGAGCAGCCTGGTGGGCTACTGTCCATGGGGTCGAAAAGAACTGGACACAACTGAGCGCGCATACACACACACGGAAGTGCATGGGAAAAAATGAATCACTGACATTTGAGCCCGTGTTAAGTTACTTAATTCAGGCTTATGATTAGAGAGGTCTCAACTTTCAAGCCACTTGTGAGTATTTGTCTTTAAGATTCCTTCTAATTCCAACAGTCTACAAGTAGTCTTGTTACTTCTACTCCATTGTTTTCCTGACTTCTTCCAATTAATTTCAGAGAAAATAGTTGCTATTTGCTTTCACAACAAAACCATTTGATAAGTTTTGAAGTTTCAAATGTGTTGCACTGGCACTGCAATTACTTGGGGTAAATCTTAGCAATCAGCATAAGACCCCTTCTGTGATATGCCTTTTACTATTTTCCCTGCTTTTATAATTCTCTCAGTTCCCATCTCCTTCCACATTTTACAATTGTTTGCACATTCTATAGTCCTGCGATGCCTAAATGCTCCTGGGAACCCACATTTCTGATTACTTTGCTACTGCATGAAAAAAGCTCCTGTGCTTTCTGGTGAAATGTTGAATTGATTTTTCATCCTGCTTGGTATGAATAAAGCACAGTCAATCCCTTCTGGTCATTAGTGATATTTGTCCACTCTCTGCTACACTCTCTCTGTCCTTGTATACAAATTTCTTTCAACTGAATTCAGAAAATTGTTGGGGATTAGTTGAGGATTACACTATTTAAAATGTTTTCCTTTTACAGCTGTAGTTGATTTACATTTAAATCATTTGCAAAATTTAAATAGCTTTTTAAAAACAGGACATTGTTTTAAATTTTTAAAGTTTTTCACCAATTAATGCTTCATATAAATATTGTATTCCTTTAGAGCCTCTGATAATAACATGAAAGATAGTTCCCAAGAATTTGCTCAGGAAACAAAACACCTGTTTTGCTTTTGCCCTTGACTTTACTTTCGCATCTCCCAGATCAATACCTCTTTTTTCCTGCTCACTCAGTGATAATAGACCAGCACAAGTTTTAGAGTGAAGGTTGGATGAATGGATGGATTCACTCTCCCACTTTCAAGAAATTGTCATATCAGTGCCTGATTACTCTTTCCATTTCCTTGTATTTCAAGCTTTTAGCCTTCCTTTGTTTGTTTGTTTTTAACTTCCTTCTTTTCCTTCCTTCTTTCCGTTTCTTGTCTCTCCCTTTTTTTTTTTTTCCATTCTTTTATTCTTTCCACCTTTTCTTCTCCCAATCAGGATGCAACTTGAAACAATGACAGAACCAGAGGTTGGGAAGTTGAAATGACTTAGGTAAAATATCATCTACTTTTTAAAAAGTAGTGGAAGACTCTTTAGGCTGTGTAATCTTCTCAGGAAGAGTTGGAGGTGATTCGTTTACTTTGTTTTCTACAGGTGAGTGGATATATGTTTGGTTTATTTTTAATTGTGGATGTTTTTTCTATGTAAATATGGTGACTGAAAGCTGCAATCTTTAGATTCATAAGCATTAGATCAAAGTACCTGGATTTAATTTACTAGTGTATCATTAATCATGTTGAGAGGACCAGTTGTTAAGTGGAATATTAACAAATGTTAGCTATTTTTAAAAGAAATTTATGGTTTGCATATGTTTAGGAAGTATTGGACTAAAATAAAGAGGCTTTTCTTTTATTGTAAATTTCTGAGCATCCTTAAGTTGATTTTGTTTACAGTGGTTTTCTAAAATATTTTTGAAGTTAATATTCACAACGTTGTCTGACCTCATAAACCATATCATCAGATTAGTGTTTCATAGAATTCATATCAGTAGAGGAACATACCCCAATTACATGTCAAATAAAATTTACATTAATGATTCTAAAAAGTATTTGTTTTTTATATTTTCAGAGTAAAAAGAAGTATAAACTAAATCCCCAAAGTGATATCTGAGATAACATAATGTTTTTCTCTCATTTTGATCATGAAGGTAACAATATAAACACTCCCTGCTTGAAGGAAAAACTTATTTCAAGTTAGGTTCTTGGTATTTTTAGTTACATTTAACAAGTATTTTCCATCGCTCAGGGACTAAATCATTTTAATTTTTTTTCTATTGTCTCTGACAGAGTAAATGCTGGCTACCTACAATGTGTTTAGACTTGTAGCAGCTGCCTTTTAGACCACTCTGGCCTTCTGGCTGGTGGAAATTTCTCCCAGCACAATCGGTCTCTCTGTAACTGTTGCTGTTCACTCACTAAGTCAGGTCCAACTTTTTGTGACTCCATGGACAACAGCACACCAGGCTCCTCTGTCCTGCAGCTATATTCCAGATTTTGCTCAAGTTAATGTCCATTGAATCACTGATGCTATTGAACCATTTCATCCTCTGTCACCCTCTTCTCCTCCTGCTCTCAGTTGTCCCAGCATCATCTTTTCCAGTGAATCAGCTCTTCGCATCAGTGTAGCTAAAGTGTTGGAGCTTCAGCTTTAGTATCAGTCCTTCCAATGAATATTCAGGGTTGATTCCCTTTAGGATTGACTGGTTTGATCTCCTTACAGTCCAAGGGACTCTCAAGAATCTTCTTCAGCACTACAACTCAACAGCATTGATTCTTCGACAATCAGCCTTCTTTATTGTTCAACTCTCATAATTCTGGCATAGCATAGCAGAAAACTCTTAGAGAAGGGCGTAATTCCAAGTAGCAGTAGTTATGTAGACACCAGTGCTTCTCCTCCTTTCTCTGTAAATGATTTCTTTACTCACTGAAAATGTATAAGACACTCACTTTCTCTCCTTGTACAAAAGTGTTTCTGTGTTTCAGCCACATTCCTATATTTTTACCTTTTATTTAAACACTTCTTTTTATGTCTATTTGTTGAAAATATCTCGTCATCCAAGTTACCCATCAAATGAGACTTCATCTAGGAATATTTCCTAGTGCTCTGAACTCAACTTGATCAAACCCATCTCTTTTTTTTTCCCTAGAGTACTTTGGATTACTGTTTTCTCCTTATCTATATCATCTATTGCTAGACATCAAGAAACATGTCTTTTTGTATCCATGCCTTCATCACCATTCTTCCACTTGAACATGTACAAAGATTCAGTAAATGTTTTTTGCTCTGAACTAATTGTACTCAGTGAAATTTTCACTCCTTATTTTTCATTAGATGGTACAGCTTTCTTCTTAAGTATTGGCATCTCTGCTTTTAAGATCCTATTTTGGTTTGTCTCTTTCTGTCATTAAAAAAAAAAAAAATCATTTTTTTTCACTTAATATGACAACTGAAGAAAAAACAATACTTGTTACAAATAATTTTCATTAGCAATGATTGCAAACTGCTTTTCAATTTAAGGTGCTATCATGCATGTTGGGAAATAACACTCAATATAATTGAAGTGGGGCACAATTACCTACCTGGTGCAATGAAAAACAAAATATTAGGATTTAAGACACCACCTCCTTCAATCACCACAAACATTTTTCATCTAAATATGATATGCATATTTAATCATTCTTTCTAAGTTCTAAATAACTCATTCCTACAGTTATTCATTTTATGCATATTTGGTTACAAGTTAAGTTAGTTTCTCTTCAATCTAGACTTTCCTTTTGTAAACACACATAGTTTTATACCAAAATTTATTCTTTAATACTTAAAATAACATTTTTATTTACCCCTAGAAAACAAGATGTCACTCAAATCACTTAATTTTATGATTGTGACTGCATTTTTAAAATATATGGTGTTTAGTTTTATGGGAAATATATCATCAGTCTGTTTACCTTAGTATATCTAAGACTATTTAAATAACAATTCTCAAGATGGAATTTATGAATATTCTGAAGAAAACAATTTGAAATAGCAAAGAACAATTTTCAAATGAGATATCAAATGTTTAATTATTGTTTTTAAAATATCAGGGACAGTTTTTAGAAATGAAAGTTTACTATAGCATTTGAATTCCATAGGGGATATTATGTCTGTTTTTATACAGAATTATTTTACTTATATTAATAATGGTTAAAATTATAGGATATCATGTGGAATTTGTTGAAAATACTTTGAATAGGAAGTGTGACTGGCCCCTAAATAATGCTAACAAATAATGTTCATTGTCAAATCTGATACATTCCAAACGTTACTTACAGAATTTTTAATCACAAGAAAGGTTGAGGTCATCATCTGGGTCAAAGAGCATCTTTGCTATGATGTCATTGACAAGCACTACTTGAATATTTCCATAGTTGAAATCTCTGTTTTGTTGTTGTTTGCTTGCTTCTTGTTGTTGTTTTTTGTGAACCTTGTATATTTTATATTTTAATGTAATTACACCTCCCTATTATTCTACTTACTGAAAGTAATATGAAATAAGTGAAATCTGTTTTTTCACATAAATGTCTTTGAAAATATAGACCTGCTAAATTAGCAAATAAAAATAAAAGACACCCAACTAAAAGTGAATTTCAAGTAAACAGCAGTAACTTTTTACCTTAAGTATGCTCCATGCATTTTCCCCATGCAGGGTTGGGCATGGTAATACTTTAAAATCATTTTCTGTTTTTCTAAAATTCAAATTGAACTTGAAATTCTATGTTTCCTCTGGCAGTCCTATTCAAAGACAGTTTTCTATTCTAACCTCTTTCTTGTTTCTTTAGATTTAGACTAAAGATGTTGTTGTTCACTTGACAAATCATGCCTGACTCTGCGACTCATGGACTGAACCACCGCAAGCTTCCTAACCATTTCCCAAAGTTTGACCAAGTTCATGTCCATTGAATCAGTAATGCAATCCAACCATCCCATCCTTTGTTGCCCTCTTCTCCTCCTGCCCTCAGTCTTTCCCAGCATTAGGATCTGTTCCAATGAGTTGGCTCTTTGCATCAGGTGACCAAAGTATTGGGACTTCAGCTTCAGCATCAGTCCTTTCAATGAGTATCCAGGGTTGATTTACTTTAAGATTGATTGGTTTGATCTCCTTGCTGTCCTAGGGGCTTTCAAGAGTCTTCTCCAGCACCAAAATTTGAAAGCATCAATTCTTCGGTGCTCTGCATTTGTTATGGCCCACTGTCACATCTGTACATGACTACTGGACAGACTACAGCCTTGACTATGCAGACCTTTGTCAGTAAAGCAATATCTTTGTTAGCAATATCTTGCAATATCTTGGCTAGGTTTGTCCTCACTTTCCTGACAAGAAACAATCGTCTAAATATATACATTAAATTATTAGGAAACAGCAGTACTATATGTTTTCAAGGCTCATAATCCCTCTGGAAAGGTTGCATTTATGACCATGTTAAATTTCCCAAAATCACCAAGTATAGTTCCACCAAAAAGAATGTTGGGATTGTAACTGCTAGGCAATTAGAATAGGAAAAAGAAGTCCAGAATGATGATGGCTAAAAGACAAAGGGAAAAGCCCATAAAAATAGAACAAAGGAAGTTCTGAGGACCAGAGTGAGAACCTCAGGTGAAACAAACAGTTCTCCTGGCTAGCTCAATTTACATAGGGCAGGCTCAGGGGGAGGAGAAAAAACATATAAAAAGAGGAGCCAAAATTGGGCCTCTTTTCTCTTTGGTCCTTTGGGTCGGCCTGCGCTCACACCTTGAGGATGTATTTTCCTTTGCTTGCCAAATAAAACTTAGCTGTAACACTGGTCCATCCGATGCTTCAAATTATTGCTGCAGTGAAACAGAACTGAGGAAATTACAAGCAAACTACTCTGACAAATATAGTGCTGTTTCTTGGATTTAACCTGACTGAAACAACATCAGCTCAGCCCCCATGAGGCAGAAGCCAAGCACAGCAGAAACCCAACTCGGTGAAAACTCCTGAGGTGGAAGCCGAATATGAAGAAAACCCAGCACAGTGGAAGTGACAAGAAGCCCAGCATTTTAGAAACCGCGACAGCAAAAATAAACTTGGCAGAAAGCTCTCGCGGCTCAGTCTCAGATTCCAGAAGACCTCTGGTTAGGGTAGGAAGTCCTTGCCACTATGGCTGGAAGGACATACAGCTAACAAAATGATACTTCCTTTGCAATCTCTCATTTCTTGTTTCCTTGAACCCCTGTGAACAGGTGAATGGCAGTGTGTGCCCCAGGGTGTCATCAAGGCTCTACTATCTGCTGTGCCTTAGTAGCTGTTGCTCAAGTGGATGGGGGTTCATCTGTCCTTAATCTTCTTTGTGCCAAGGATCAGACCAATGAAAACTGGGAGCACAGGTCAAGTATTTAGCAGATTTTCTGGCAGGTTATGAAGGGGATTCCTCTGCATGTTTCCCCACTGCTTTTTCCTCCTTTCCTTCAGCTCCTCTCTCCTGGAACTTGAGCCCAGCCAAAACCCATGGTGCCTGGTTTTAGGATCTAATGAAGCTCAGGCTCTTGATGTCTCATTGCAAAAAGATTCAGTGAGAGACACAGTGATAGGTAAGAGGTAGATTTGTTCAGATCCAGAGAGAAGCAAACTTCACAGGGTGTGGGCCATTGCAGAGGGCAAGTGCAGCAGCCATGGAATGTGGTGTGGCTAGTTTCTGCAAGCTGGGTAATTTCATATGCTAATGAGTGGGAGGATCATTCCAACAATTGGGGAACCACCCACTCCTCCCTCTTTTGGCAGTGACTTGAAACTTCCTGGCGCCTCAGGGTGTATCATTTAGCTTACAGATTGAGGATCAAGGTTTAGTTGAATTTGACTTATCTGTCATCTTGCACTCTTGATTTTAACCAGTTTATGTTATGCCCTTGGGCTGTCATCCATTCAAAAGTTGTGCCCTGCCCCCTTCCCTCCTGTTCCATGCTCTTTTCCTGAGCCCCGTCAGGGCCCACAGTGTAGCCTCTATAATCTTCTGGAGGGACAACCAGAAAATAGCCGGCCCTTGGGAGGGAAATAATATCCAATCGCTCTAGATATTCAGGCCTTCATCTTCCATGCTTCCTACAACATGTGCAAGATCAGTATCTCTCAGTAAACCCGCTAGGGCAGGACACAGCTACACAGTGCCTGCTACAAGTCCATCTGTTGGCATCCCTTCAAAGGCAATTAGGCTTCCAGGGATAACGTTTGCCACTTTGGGAGTTCTCCCTGCAGGCCTTTTGGGCCCAAACTCTTACCACCCTTCTCCTAAAGTTACAAACATACCCCCAGATCAAATCTTCACTCCACTCTTATGGATTTGTTATCAATTTGTTCTTAAGCCACTTACTAACTCCTACAAATAGGACCGTCTCCCCTTGTAGATAACATTGCTTGCCTTGCTCCACTCTGCTTATCATTAAAATACTTTAATGCCCCTAACAGGGCCAGATAACTCACTCCTTTGTCATTACTTCTGTTATTACCTAAAGTGGGTATCTGACAATGAAATGTTTACCTTTGGAAACACTCTAAGTTGCTCTTATGGAGGACTAGGGGAGGAAATCAGTGACCTACCTTCCCTTAGAGCAGTAAGAGGGTAAAGCTTATGGCTCTTTCACCAGGTTCCCAGTCTCAGGGCACAGGCTCGGATTGCTTTACATCATGGTATCTATTCCCATCTGTGGTGGGCAAACCAGCAATGAGTTAAGATTACAACCCCTTAATCCTACCCAGCACTAGTCATGCTGGAAAAATTGTGGAAGCCCAACTCCAGTCCAGGGGTCCCAGGAGGTCTACTTTCTTTGGCCTAACTAGGGATCTGGTCCTCGGAAATTTGTCACGCCTCAAACTGCTTGGGGATCCACCAGTCCAGGGGTCCCAGGAGGTCAACACACCTCGACCTGCCCAGGGACTCGATCTCCAGGAGGCTGTCATGCCTCAGCCTGTCTGGGGATCTGCATTCTGACCCAGGGATGCCTAGCTCTCAGGTTGCAACTGTACTGGGGAGGGTAAATGTCAGAAAGGCTAACCCCTAAGGAAGTCCAACCATGGAAATAAAAGGAAGCCAAATAGTTGTGGAACTGTGCCCAGTCTCAGCAATAACGAGAATCCCATTGCCTTTCTGGAAAGGCTATAAGAAGCCCTCTAAAAGTTTACCAATGTGAACTTAGATTCTTACGAGGGACAGGTGGTTTTAAAGGATAAATTCCTTTCTCAGTGTGCATCAGATATCAGGATAAAGTTACAACAGCTACAGAAGCCGGACCCTGCTGCCTCTTTAGTTGAGATGATCCAGACAGCCACCAACACCTTTTATAACAGAGAACAGGAGAGGGAGGTCAAGGCCTAGAAGGAGAGAAGGAAAGAGACAAGGCATGCCCAGATGCTGGCTGCCCTCTAGGGAAATGCTATGGCAAACCCCGACTCCTTAAAGGACAAGGCATGAGGCAAATGCCTAATCTGTAGACAAGAGGGACATTGGGCCAAAAAGTGTCCAAGCCATGACAAGTCTCCTAGAACAGCTTACTACAAATGCCATCAACTGGGACATTGGACTGCACTCTGCCCTTGGGACCCAAGAACCTCAAGGTCAAGCGCCAAGCCTTCTCTCATGATGGTTTAACAGGACTGAAGTGGCCTACTCCAGCCAGCCTGCTTGTCACAGATAACCATCACAGGGCTGGAGCCAACGGTGCAACTACATGTGGCAGGTAGGTCCGAGAATTTCTTGGTTGACACAAGGGCTACCTACTCTATCCTGACCTCCTACTCTAGAGCCTTCTCTGAAACCTGTACCATTTTGGATGATACAGGAAAAAATACTACAAAAGATTCACATGAGCACTTTGTTTCTGGGATGGACAAATATTTTCCCACCAGTTTCTGGTGGCCCCCAACTGTCCTACTCCCTTATTGGGAAGAGATCTCTCCCTGCCTTTGAAATCATGCAGCTACTGCAGTCCTGACAGAAGATGCTTTAAACTCTATCTTGGGGGCAAACTAACTATCTTTACCAGCCACCAAGTGAAACAACTCCTGAATGGGAGAGGCCATTTACGGATGTCTGGTCAAAGGATCCTCAGACATCAGGTAATGCTGATGGAAAATCCAGGCCTGACTATATACCCTTGGGAGCTTCTCAGCCCAGCCACCCTCCTGCCTACCCCCGAGGGCTCTCTCCCTTTTCACTCTTGCCTGGAAACCTTGGACCGCTGGACAAAACCCTGAGAGGGATTGTCAGAATATCCTCTGAGCAACCCTGAGGAAGTCTGGTACACTGATGGAAGCAGCTTTGTCTTGGATGGAAAAAGAAGAGCCGGGTATGCAGTATTCTCCAATTTTGAGGCCACAGAGGCTAAACCTTTGCCACCAGGTATTTAGGCCAAATTAACAGATCTCATATCTCTGGCTCAAGCTTTACAGCCAGGAAAAGGAAAACGAGTAGCCATTTACACTGACTCCGAGTATGCCTTTCTGGTGCTGCATGCACATGCTGCTATTTGGAAAGAAAGAGCCCACTTGACCACCCGAGGGTCCCCAGTCAAATATGGTGATCAGATTCTTACACTCTTGTAGGCAGTCCATCTGCCCGCTGAGGTTTCAGTCTCCCACTGTAAAGGACACCAAAAGGGGAGCACAGAAGCGGCACGAGGGAACCAAGCAGCTGATCAGGCAGCTAAGAGAGCAGCATTACAGAACAATGACCTAATAGGGATTGCCACCTTAGGTCTACAGACTAATTTGCCTCAGGCTAATTTGCCACCTTCATTTGCTGAAGGTGAGACTCTTAAAGGTAAGAGTGAGGGCTTTCATGAAGATCGTATGGGGTGGTTCCAAAAGAAGGGACTCCTTCTTCTGCCTGGGAACCTCCAATGGAAGTTTGTTAACTCCTTACATGCCATCATTCATTTAGGGGAAAAGGCCTTCCAAAGATTACTAGAAAGGTCCTTCAGAGGAGCAGACCTCCAAACGACTATAAGGCAAGAGGTCTCCTCTTAAACCACTTGCCAGTTAAACAACCCCCAAGGAGCTCGAAGACCCCAGCTGGCCCACCCTGTCCAACAACATGGGACCTACCCAGGAGAAGACTGGCAGATGGACCTCACCCAGATGCCAGTTTCTCAAGGGTATAAACACCTATTACTAATGATAGCTACATTCATAGGATGGATTGAAGGCTTTCCCACTTGGACTGAGAAGTCTGAGCAGGTGGTATAAAAACTGCTCCATGAAATCATTCTGGGATTTGGTCTGCTCAAGTCATCACAAAGTGACAATGCAGAATCATTTATTCATAAGGTCACCCAAGGGGTCTCTAAAGCATTGGGTATTACTTATTATCTCCATTGTACCTGGAGGCCTCAGTCTTCAGGAAAAGTAGAAAGGGCCAACCAATTCTTAAAATCAGTGGTAAAAAGGATAACCCAGGAGACCTCTCTGGGATGGAAGGAGGCTTTAGCAATAGCTCTCCTCTGCACCTGTATTGCCCCTAAGGATCAGACTGATCTTAGTCCTTGTGAGATGCTATATGGGTGACTTTTTTTTTTTTTTTTTTTTAATGTCAATGACCTCTTCTTAGATCCAGAGACTTAGGTGCTCTAGTCTTATACCATGGTTACTGGACAATTTCAACAGGATATATGCTTGTGGGGTGTCAACCAGGACCCAAAAGATTCTAAAGAGCCATGACTATATGCTCCAGGAGATCAAGTCCTAATTAAAGTCTGGAAAGATGGGTCCTCAAAGGCTCAATTCCAGCCCACATGGAAGGGCCCCTACCCTGTAATACTTTCTACCCCCACAGCAGTCAAGATGCCAGGATATGCCTCCTGGATTCACTATTCACGAATCAAGCCATGGAAGAAAACAGAAGAGGACATACAATACTCCTGAGAGCCCCTGGGAGATCTCAGATACCTATTCAGGACTACAAGTGAGTGCCATTCTAGTGAACAACCCCAAAATTAAGTTTCTGGGGATAAAATTTCTCAGGATAGCTCTAAAGAGCCAACACAGCTTGCGGGGACAAAACAAAATAGACAGGAGATAGATGTCCTGATCCCTGAACAAGGGGGTACTTCAGCCATCTTGATTGAGATTTGTTGTTTCTGGGTAAATACCTCCAGTAAAGTTTGAAAAAAGTCTCACAGTCTTCAAGAAAAACTTTCAGATCTTACTGAGTCTCAAAGAACGAGCTAGAGAGTTCTCAGGGTGGCTACAATTTCCCTCTGGGGGTATCTTTCTTCTGGCAAGAGAAAATTTGGAGTTGGCCAATGCTTGTTTTCACCATATTGATGCTGCTTATGATTGCTCCATGTATTATCCATTGTCTGACACATTTTGTAACCCTTATGGCAGAAAGTGAAGAGGAAATAAAAAGCCTCTTGATGAAAGTGAAAGAGGAGAGTGAAAAAGTTGGCTTAATGCTCAACATTCAGTAAACTAAGATCATGGCATCTGGTCCCATCACTTCATGGGAAACAGATGGGGAGACAGTGGAAACAGTGTCAGACTTTATTTTTGGGGGCTCCAAAATCACTGCAGATGGTGACTGCAGCCATGAAGTTAAAAGATGCTTACTCCTTGGAAGGAATGTTATGACCAACCTAGATAGCATATTAAAAAGCAGAGACATTGCTTTGCCAACAAAGGTCCATCTAGGCAAGGCTATGGTTTTTCCAGTAGTCATGTATGGATGTGAGAGTTGGACTGTGAAGAAAGCTGAGCGCTGAAAAATTAATGCTTTTGACCTGTGGTGTTGGAGAAGACTCTTGAGAGTCCCTTGGACTGCAAGGAGATCCAACCAGTCCATCCTAAAGCAGATCAGTCCTGGGTGTTCATTGGAAGGACTGATGCTGAAGCTGAAACTCCAATACTTTGGCCACCTCATGCAAAGAGTTGACTCATTGGAAAAGTCCCTGATGCTGGGAGGGATTGGGGGCAGGAGGAGAAGGGGAAGGCAAAGGATGAGATGGCTGGATGGCATCACCGACTCGATGGGCATGAGTTTGAGTAAACTCTGGGAGTTGGTGATGGACAGGGAGGCCTGGCATGCTGCAATTCATGGGGTCGCAAACAGTCAGACATGACTGAGTGACTGAACTGAACTGACTGAACCCATTTTGTCTCTGCCCAGGTGAACAAGCTACAACATGCAGTGAGAGTTCAACAAGGATAGATAAAACTACAGCTGACCATGAAAAATATCACTCACCCCAGATGGACACCACTGTAAGGACTCTGAGGCTTGAGACTAGTAAGAGGGGAAGGCCCAATGCCCCTCATTGTTCTAGTTCAGCAGGAAGCAGCCAGAGAGACATTGACACTCCTATTCCCAGAGAACTGGGCCTCCCATTTCTTGAGGGGGGAATGTTAGTTAGAAAAGGAAAAAAGAAGTCCGGAATGGCAGTGGCTAAAAGACAAAGAAAGGAAAATCCCACAAAAATAGAACAAAGGAAGGCCCGAGGACCAGAGTGAGAACCTCAGGTGACACAAACAGCACTCTTGGCTAGCCCAATTTACATAGGGCAGGCCCAGGGGGAGGAGGAAAAAAACATATAAAAAGAGGAGCCAAAATTTGGCTTCTGGCCTCTCTTCTCTTTGTGTCTTTTGGGTTGGCCTGCCCTCACACCTTGAGGATGTATTTTCCTTTGCTTGCCAAATAAAACTGAGCTGTAACAGTGGTCCGCTTGTTACTTCAAATTTTTGCTGCAGTGAGACAGAACCAAGGAAATTACCAACTCCCCTGATGTAACCTTCTTTAATTCTCTATCAGTGAACTTTAAGATTCAGTGTTTCTTTTCATTTGTTCACCTCTTTGAATTTTTCAATGTCATATTGCTGATATGCATTGTTCTTGTGTCTACTGAAACACTTAATACCACCCATACACCCAAAGCAGCATTTCACCATGCTATACATATGCCATAGATTTTAAACTTAAATGTATTGCTATACACTTAGTATTCACCTTTAACTCAAATCAAATAATTTAGTTGGTGTTATTTTCCTGTACTAAAAGTGTTCTCTGCTTTTCAAAGGTTGCATAATGATTGCCTTTATACAGAGCACTGCATTATTGCTTTTCAAATATGGCTAACTTAAAAAATGTTCACCTTTTCAAATCAGTCTCAGGAACACATCCATCTTTTAATATTCAAGTTCTAGCCATATGAACTAGTAAATCAAGGTGAAATATTCTGTTATCATTATTCCATTCTTTTTATTTTACTTCTTTATAATTTTCATTTTTAATGAGGGTATTTCTAGAACTTAAGTTTAGATTTTCTGGAAACTATTATATAAAGGAATAATGCACTGTGCAATACATAGTTATTGAGAAAATGCTACTTTATTGTGCTCAAAGATTCCTCATGAGCCCCAAACTAGCTACTTTTGGCAATTACAGGAAAATGTATACTCTTGGGCACAAACTATAGGTGCAGGGAAAT
This sequence comes from Cervus elaphus, assembly GCF_910594005.1. Classification (NCBI taxonomy): domain Eukaryota; kingdom Metazoa; phylum Chordata; class Mammalia; order Artiodactyla; family Cervidae; genus Cervus; species Cervus elaphus. The sequence goes on along the minus strand of NC_057844.1, from coordinate 10,084,316 downwards.
ATTTTCATATAGAAATACCTAAAATTGATAGCTGATTAATTATGAGTAATATTGGTGGGACAGTGAAGAAGCAGGAACAAGACTTGTTTTGCTTTTGTTGGACACCTTGTCCTATGCATGTAGATGACTGGCTAGCTCACTTTCTTGTGGCTTGGAAACTATTAAGTCTAGAATTGTGTACAAGCTTCTACAATGTTCCAATACAGATATTCTGATGCTATGTTAATTTCTGATGGTAGGCTAAAATTGTATTTTAATTTATTACAACCAAATTTTTAAAATTTATTTACCTGGCAGATGGAAATCTAATCAATGTTTCAACCTCATATAAGTTTTCTGATAACAGCCCTTTAGGATTGAAACACACAGAGAGCCATTTTGAATACCTCTGTGAATAATTTGTTAGACAGCAATTTCAAAGCTTTCACAGCTCTAATATAAATTTAAAATGAATTTTGGTAAACATATTGAGGTTGTGTAAAAGTTAATGCATTTTTAAACAGATAATCCTACCTTCCTGAATAGAACATCAATTGCTTGGAAGCAGGATAAGAAATCGGTTTTGGAATTTATTTCCTGATAGTTCAAATAATATCACAAATGAACATATTTTAAGAGATAAATAAAGAGACCAAAAGTTATGATTTTCTTTGAACTTAAGCATTTTCTAGGAATCCAAAATTTAATACTCACTTGTTTTGGTATATGCAACAATTTTGAAGATGGTTCTATTTAATTTATAACCTAAATGCTTAATGTAGAAAGTGAAACTTTAAATAACATATCCCATCTTTTCCCCTAATTTTGACTTCTGTGGAGTCATCTTTAAATATGTCAATGATTTTCAATTGTCAAAGAAAATTTGCAGCAGATAAAGTTAAGCAGATACGGAAGAGTTAAGCAGATACGGAAGAGCAGATACGGAAGACTGTTGAATTTGGGAAAAGAGTTTGAATTCAATCTCCATGAAACAAAAGATAATGAGGGAAGGGGGAGAGGAATTTTTAGCAAATGGAAAAATATTGAAGTGGGAGAAGTTGATACATAGGATTAGGTCATCTGAGTTTGTGGCTTATTGAAAAAGAGGGGCACTTAGACCTTCAGTGATTACATTTCAAAAGAAAGATTCCCAGGTCCTTGAGAAAGACAATCCTGGGTTGTAAAATTGGCCAAAAAAAAAAAAAAAACAAACAAAAAAACTAAGAGAAAATTTACATCTAAAAGGGGCAGAGAAAGATCTGTAATTATGATTTTCTAACCTAAGTGTTTGGGCTTCTTTAGTGGCACAGTGGATAAGAGTCACCCGCCACAGGAGGGACCGTGGGTTTAATCCCTGGTCTGGGAATATTTCACGTGCCATCAAGCAACCAAGCCCGCGCACCCAGCTGCTGAGCGGGTTCTCCACGAGCCTGCGCTCCCAGTGAGGAAAGTCCCCGCGAGAGGCCCGCGCACTGCGGGAACAGGCCCGGCTCCCGAGACCAGAGAAAGACAGACTGCGCAAGTGGCGAAGACCTAGTACAGCCGAAAATGAAAAAGAAATACATACATGCAGCATGCATTCTAAGAAAAGGGAGCTCGGGGCCTAAGTCAAGAAGAAACGTGTGTGCAATTTAGTCAGGAAGAGGGAAGGTTAAAGCCATTTCCATTCCACTTAAAAAATGTAATACAAAACAATCTGCTTTTACAAGTTTTCAGTTGACTTACTACATCACAGATATGTCTTTCACCTGTATTTATGAAATCTGAAAAATGTATTCGTTATAGGATAAACCAAAGAAATTTGTTTTGTTTTGCTTGTGTGTGTGTGTGCTCAGTTACAGCAGACTCTCTGTGACCCCGTGGACCATAGCCCAGCAGGCTCCTCTGTCCATGGGATTTTTCCAGGCAAGAACACTAGACTGGGTTGCCATTTCCTCCTCCAGGGGATCTTCCCAACCCAGGGATTGAACCCACATATCTTGTTTCTCCTGCACTGGCAGGCAGATTCCTTACCAATGAACCACCTGGGAACCAAAGGAGACTGTTTAACAAATGATCTTCAACTTTTGCTAATAAAGCTCTAACATTCAGGTTACTATTCTTTCATGATCATGATTTATTTCCTTAAGATAGTTCCGAAAGAATATTGTTGTTTTTGTTTGGTCGCTTAGTTGTGTCTGACTCTTTGCGACCCCGTGGACTGCGGTATGCCAGACTTCCCTGTCTTTCAATATCTCCCAGAGTTTGCTCAAACTCATGTCCACTGAGTCCAAAAGGGAATATGTGTGCTTATATAGCTTGTGACATGTTTGTGTTCCTCATAGACTATTATAAAATTCCTGAAATATGTGTACTCTTCATATTGTCCTATAATCTAAGATTGCTCATCTATTTTAGATACCCAGATGATATATTTCCCATTTCTAGCATTTTTTATTTTAGAGATCTCTTCAAGAAAATTAGAGATACCAAGGGAACATTCCACGCAAAGATGGGCTCAATAAAGGACAGAAATGGTATAGAGCTAACAGAAGTAGAAGGTGTTAAGAAGAGGTGGCAAGGATACACAGAAGAATTGTACAAAAAAGATCTTAATGACCCAGATAACAATGGTGGTGTGACCACTCATCTAGAACCAGACATCCTGGAGTGTGAAGTCAAGTGGGCCTTAGGCAGCATTACCATGAACAAAGCTAGTGGAGGTGATGGAATTCCAGTTGAACTACTTCAAATCCTAAAAGATGATGCTGTTAGACAGCTGTATTCAATATGCCAAAAAATTTGGAAAACTGAGCAGTGGCCATAGGACTGGAAAAGGTCAGTTTCATTCCAATCCCAAAGAAAGGCAATGGCAAAGAATATTCGAACCACCACACACTTGCACTCATCTCAGATGCTAGCAAAGTAATGCTCAAAATTCTCCAAGCCAGGCTTCAGTAGTACATGAACCGTGAACTTCCAGTTGTTCAAGCTGCTTTCAGAAAAGGCAGAGGGACCAGAGATCAAATTGCCAACACCCACTGACTCATCAAAAAAGCAAGAGAGTTCGAGAAAAACATCTAACCCTGCTTTGTTGACTGCACCAAAGTCTTTGACTGTGTGGATCACAACAAACTGTGGAAAATTCTTCAAGAGATAGGAATCCCAGACCACCTGACCTGCCTCCTGAGAAATCTGTATGCAGGTTAAGAAGCAACAGTTAGAACAGGACATGGAACAACAGACTGGTTCCAAATTAGAAAAGGAGCACATCAAGGCTGTATATTGTTACCTTGCTTATTTAACTTATATGCAGAGTACATCATGCAAAATGCTGGACTAGGTGAAGCACAAGCTGGAATCAAGATTGCTAGGAGAAATATCAATAACCTCAGATATTCAGATGATGCCTCCCTTATGGCAGAAAGAGAAGAAAAATTAAAAGCCTCTTGATTAAAGTGAAAGAGGAGAGTGAAAAGATTGGCTTAAAACTCAACATTCATAAAACTAAGATCATGGCTTCTGATCCCACCACTTCATGGCAAATAGATGGGGAAACGATGGTAACAGTGACAGAATTTATTTTGGGGGGGCTCTGAAATCACTGTAGATGGTGACTGCAGCCATGAAATTAAAAGACATTTTCTCCTTGGAAGAAAAGCTATGACCAACCTATACAGCATAATAAAAAGCCTCTGCTAAAATGTCTCTACATTACTTTGCTGGCAAAGCTATGGTTTTTCCAGTAGTCATGTATGGATATGAGTATTGCACTCTAAAGAGAGCTGAGCACAGAATAATTGATGCTTTTGAACTGTGGTGTTGGAGAAGACTCTTGAGAGTCCCTTGGAGTGCAAGGAGATAAACCTGTCAATCATGAAGGAAATCAGTCCTGAATATTCATTGGAAGGACTAATGCTGAAGCTGAAACTCCAATATTCTGGGCACCTGATGTGAAGAACTGACTGTTTGGAAAAGATCCTGATGCTGGGAAAGATTGAAGTCCGAAGAAGGGAACGACAGAGGATGAGATAGTTGGATGGCATCACCAATATGATAGACATGAGTTTGAGCAAGCTCTGGAAGTTGGTAATGGACAGGGAAGCCTGGGTTGCTGTAGTCCATGGGGTTGCAAAGAGTTGGACACGACTGAGTGGCTGAACTGAACTAAAAAGATAATATGAGGATTAAGTTTCAGGAAAGAATTTTAGGATATATTTAAACTTGGCAAAAGTCTCATTATAATTTTAGAAGTTACTATGGATCATTTTTTTTTTTCATATAACATTTCATATTGTTAGGGATTAGATAATTCATGTAATTGAATAGCAATATCCCAAACTGAATGATTGTACTTAATACTGACATCATCTCAATGATATACACTTATCCACATTTTATAGATGAAGAAACTGAGGCAAGTTAATTAACCTGCCCAAGGTCGCATATTGTGCCATGCTGTATAAAATGCTGAAGGAGAGTGATGCTATCAAATGCCCAACTCCATCATCAAGAGAAACAAATAGTTACCATTTAGAAGGTTTCACTGCCCTCCGTCAAAATTTTTCTGTAGTTACTCCTTACTATTTTCACCATAACCTCTCCATATCTGAAATCCCTTTAGAAATGTACCTCCTTTCTATATGATACCTCTGGTTTTTTCTATTAAAAATTCAGCTCTTGCTTCCTGGTCTACATGCTTGTGATGCTGTTTAAACTTTTGCTCCTGGATATACTCCATTTTCTGTTTCATTTCTGTTTCTCCTTTTTTGAGTTATACCTAGGCAGAACTTAATCAAATATCTGTTAAGATATCGAGTTTCTAGCGTTTCACTAGCTGTGCTGGCCCATTTCCTGCTACCTCCATCTTTCTTAAATCAGAGCTTGAGCAGCATCAGCTGACACGGTTTGCCCCTGGGTCTTCCCTGACTCTGGCCTCAGTGAAGTCCCATCACAGCCATAGAACCGTGGGGTGCTTTCCCGTGGGCCCAGGCTCACATCGGTGAAGACAAAATTCCTGGTAGATTGGAGAAGTAATGATTGAGACTGTGTTTCAAGATTATCCACAGGGTTCTTCCTCCTCCCTTTCTCTCTTCCTGGATAACTCCCACTCAACAATCATGTCTCGATCTATTGTTCTGTTTCATCCCAAGTGTTCTCTTCCCATTTGTCCTCTCTCCTCCCCCACCTCACTCCCCAAATATCTGAACTCGTGATGTTACAGATTTTATGGATCTTACATTTGTCATCTTGTGGCACTTTGACATTCTAATAGTATTGTTATTGTTACTGAAAGGTGTGGGGTCTGCTGCTCACCGCTCAAAAGCCCATAAACAGGCCAGGTTGCTGAAAAGGAAAGTTTCTTTATTTCAGCAGCCGGCACCTGGGGGTGATGGTGGTGGACATTAGTCCCAAAAGCCAACTCCCTCCACCCACTGGCAGCCATGGGGCAAGAGCTTTTATAGACAGAACTGGGCGGGGGGGGGGGGGGGGGGACTACACGCAGAAACAACAGAGTCAGCTATGACAGTCATCTTCAAATTGGTCATCAATGGTTTGACCAGTGTCATCTTGATTGTTTTAGGCACAGTTAATCTACAGTTCCACGGTTCATATATTTCCATTTCTCTGAGGCCAGTTCTCGGAATTGTGGCAGCTCATGTCTTGGATACAGTCCGGTCATCATGTACTTAAATTCTCCACCTGGCGTTTTAGTCTCTGTAGGATATCTCACTTGATATGGCTCAGAATATTATCAATAGCCCTTGAGAAAGAACTAAAGGTCTTTCACTATGCTTAATGACTACATTATTACTATTCAGTCTCCTTTGTTTCTGTATTTCTCATTTCTCTGATTAAACTTGTTCTTTGTCTAAGGTTTTCCACTAACAAAAGGCAGGTGGAGGTCATGGTGCAGGGAGGGAGGGGTGGGAAGGACCACAAGGTCTTGTTCCATTTTAGTACCACTTGTTTTTCCTTCTTCCCCACCAGTGGAAGTCTCATTGTACTGCCAGAGATTAGCAAGACACACATCACTGTAGTGATAAGCAAATGCTCACCAAATGAACAATAAAATTCACCTAAAAAGTCAGGAAAAGAAATAAATTGATCAACTACTGGAACTGGAAGCATGATCTAGTAAAACAAGCAAATGGTTATGAATGAGAAAGTTTAGTTCAGTCACAAATTTATTGTCCATCCAACAGATATGTAATGGACACTATTTACCAAGCATTGCAGTACTCACTATGGATAGAGTAGTAACTAAATCAATGCCTTTAGCTTCAGGCCACTTTATGTCTCACTGAGAACATAGATAAATCTCTGTAATGTGTGACAATATGTTTGTATACAGTGTTTCAGGAAAACACTGAAAATAGGTGTCTCAAAAAAGTATGAAGATTAAGGGAAGTTTTCTAAATATGCATCAGCTAAGGACTGATTGATGAGTGCAGTTAAAGCTATTGCAAGTCAAAAAATACAAGTGTTCCAAAGAGAAAAAAAAATAGTGTATGCAAATATGTAGAAATAGGTTGAAATGATACATTATAGAAAACTGGAAATAATTCAGAATGTACAAGAAAGATATGAACTTCCCAGGTAGCACAGAGGTAAAGAATCTGCCTGCCAATGCAGGAGATGCGGGTTCAAACCCTGGGTCAGGAAGATCCCCTGGAGGAGGAAATGGAAACCCAATCCAGTGTTTTTGCCTGGAAAATTCCACAGACAGAAAAGCCTGGTGGTATGCTACAGTCCATGGGGTTGCAAAGGGTCAGACACGATTGAGCACACATGGATCTACATATTTTCACACACACACACACATATATATGTGATTTGAAGAAACAAATATTAATGGAAATAAACTGCATGATAGGAAAGAAGTAAAAGCAGACTGGATAGTCAAAGGCACAGAGAAAAGGTGTCAGGAGGGAGAAAGAAATGAATAAAAAGTGGATAATGAATGAAGCTATAGGAAGCAGTAGAATCAAACTTGAGTCAAGAGAAATACAATTTCCACTGAGGAAAGAAGCTTGAAAGAATAATTATGGATTCAGTTATTGTATAACATTGTGGCATTTAATTAAGGCAGTTCTTGTCTTTGTGAACTTGTAGATGAAACGATCTACTGAAAATGGGGAGTGGAGTGAAATAGGAGATTAGATTATAGGGGGATGGATTTGCAATATCTATCTTGGGCAGTGGTGGAGGACTTTGACCAAGGAAACAGAAAAGAATTATGTCTGATAACTAAGGTAATGGAGTTGCCAAAGCAAAGTGAAATTCTGAGAGAAGAGGCTGTTTCACATCCTTAACTTGCAACCTCTGCTAAAATCATTCATGCATTATATCTTTTATCTTTATATAATCTCTCACCCCCTCATACTCCACCTGTATTACACATTTTTTTTTTTTTTTGTCCTGAAAGCTGATCTTGTTACCCGGCACTGGTGAATATCAGTTTTGAAAGGGAAGGACTAGAACAGTGTAATAAACTATTTCCATGAATATGTGATTAATAAATCATAGTTTAGTTTAGCTAAATCTCTGAAAGCAGTTGAATGTTAGCCGTCTTCATAGATTATCATTAATATTTCTGCCGAATTTCAGTATAATCATCCTACTTCCTATGGACAATCCATATTTTGAATGAGCCTAAAGATTTGAGGCTTCTGAGCAGTTTAACACACGTTTTCCTTATCTGAAAATACTGTTAGAAATGTTATTTGGATTATAAGCAGAGCTTTCATTTGTGGAGCTCATGCAGTCTGTGTCATAAATATGCACATATCTCTGCCTTAGCAAGGTTCTTCCTAAGTACATTTCATGGTGCTTTTCATATGCACTGGATTTGATTTGTTTTAGGGCATAATATAAATTCTCTGCTGTGATACACGACAATGGAAATACTTTTTAAGAAATCTGTGTTGGTTATGCGGCTGTGTGCATCGCCAAGCCTCATGATTTATTAACTGCCTAAATAATCCCTTATCATTATTGTTTGTTTTCATACAAAACCACTCATCACGTACTCAGCACTGTATCTGCCTTTCTTTGCTGTGTCTCTTGGTCCATGCATTTGCCCTAAGTTACTTTTGTGAATTCTTCTGGAGGATAATGATAGCATTTCGCATTCCGTACCACTAGCCACACTCAATGCCACAGAATACAAATGTGTGGAAGGTGGTGGTTTCATTATCTTAGGGTCAGTAGAATTTCAAGAGCTTTAAAATTACCTCTATCAACGATGCAAGTGTCAGCTTAGTTTTAATAAATCTTTAGGAACAGCCACAAGTTACTTCTAGGACATCTCCCATTTCCAGAAATACATCATTTAGCTGCCAAGTCTACTATCAATGTCTTGCTAAAGATTTTCCACTACTAAACATAATGCTATATCTCTGGTATATGCATTTGCTTTTTGATAACATGATTAACCCAACATTTCTGCAGAATCGATCCATATTTATGCTACTTACACAAAATCAGAGAGAATATAGTGCAAGCAAAACAGAAGAAAAATATACAAATGCATCTATTATAAACACATACAGGAGGTGGGAGAACTGCAGTGCTTGTTGTCAGAATTATATTACTAAATGTAGGAACAATGAAAACCTGGGCATTTGGCAAGGTGACATTTTTAGAATAAATTAGAGTTGACAAGTAATGAATTCAGCCAACCAATGAGTATAGTGTAAAATTTCTCATATGCAGCCGAACTCAGATGTTTCCCTTTTAATTTTCAATAAATTTGACCATATGTTCCTTTTGCTGAAAAGCTAAATTATGGGGGGGGGGGGTTACTTTTGCTTTTCTTTTTTGTAAACTGCTGCCATTATTTAAAGTTGATGACATTTTTTAAGAATGAACTGTGCCCCATTCTTGAAAGGTAATGTGGCATTTAAAAGGCAAAATAGCTTCTTTGTGTATTAGAAAGTAAATAGCTTTTGAAAAAGTCATCAGCACCACAGGATACCCATCTCATCCTATAAATATCCATCATGTGACTTCTTTCATTGGCCTAACAGTTTATATTAAGTGTCCTGATATTCCTAGTTAAAAAAAAAAAAAAAATACTGCTCAGCATGAGAGTGGGCAAAATATACTTAAAGGTGAAATTAATGAAGTTTGCTTAAACTTGAAGAGGCTTTTTCTAATAGCAAAAATGTATATACAATAACAAATTGAATGCTATTAAATATTTAAGTTTATTAAAAATTTAAATTCCTATCTTTCTTACAGGGTTTAACTGAAGTCGCTCAGTCGTGTCCAACTCTTTGCAACCCCGTGGACTGTAGCCTACCAGGCTCCTCCGTCCATGGGATTTTCCCGGCAAGAGTACTGGAGTGGGGTGCCATTTCCTTCTCCAGGAGATCTTCCTAACCCAGGGATTGAACCCGTGTCTCCCACATTGTAGGCAGACGCTTTACCATCTGAGCCACAGGGCTGAAATTGTGCTAATTGAAACAAAGAACATCAATGAGATTGGAAACAAAAATAGTAAGAGGTAAACAAATATAAAAAAGTATTTAATCTACAGCACTGAGCCTAGTATTAACAATATTGCCCTGGTGTTCACTAACAGGGAGCTTCATAATACTGAGCCATTACAGTGGAACCTTAGAGTCACCCAGTCACAGACAGAACCACGCAACTACAGGCCTTCCTGTGTTAGCTCCCTTTAGCTAATTAAACAGAATGTGGATTAGTCTGTGCGCAGTTGCCCAGTCCCGTCTCTTTTGCAACCCTGTAGACTGCAGTCCGACAGGCTCCTCGGTCCACGGGACTTTCCAGGCAAGAACACTGGAGTGGGTTGCCATTTGATCTTCCCAACCCAGGGGCAGAACTAACCACCTCCTGTGTTTCCTGCGTTGGCAGGCAAATCTTTTACCACGGGGCCACCGGGAAACCCCAAATTAGTCTGAGGTAGCGTTATATCTCAGCGGCCTTTAGAAGCCAACCAAAGCCTAAGTTTCTAAATGGTTCTGGGTTAAGAAAAGAAAACCTAAGGACAACCAATCAAGCACGGTCAATCAGCTTTTTCCAAATAAGGCAAATGCTTAAGTCACAGCCAATCAGATAATTCCATTGTTTCTCTCCTGCCTTTCCTCTATGCGAGTCTTTCACCTCTTCACTCCTCTCGGTGCAGGGCTCCAAATCACTTCCTTTCCGGTGCTGCCTGATTCCATCTGATTTTTGCTAAGATAAACTCTTAAAAATGTTTACTATGCCTCCATTTACCTTTTTTTTTTTTTTTTTTTCTCCATTTACCTTTTAATATTAATAGTTCATGCTTCTATTTAACTTGGCATCATGCAGCCAAAAACCAGTAAACACATGCCCAAGGGGAAGCAGGATCACAAAGTCAAAGAAACGAAGAGAGGGTAGAGATGGAAACCTCAGGTCACACACTCAAAAATCTCCAACCTGAAAGAAGAGAAGGCTGGTGTGAACACAGAAGTGTAACTCTAGGTTGTCTCTTCAAAGAGAAGAACATACCAGGAGTGAGGAACAGGTGGTCCACACCAACCTCCCCACACCCCCACCCGTGAGCTTTTTGAGTGGTTTTCAATATATATTTTTGAGCTATTTTCTTTTATTTTGACTTTGATTTGTTTGATGAATGTATGTCATCATATTTTGTGGCTTTTATATACTACGCTTCCTCTTTGCTTCTGGGATTATTGGCTTCCAAGATTATTTGTTGCATCGGTCCATTTTTGTTGGCTTGTTTCTTATTGTCTTCTAATGAATGGAAATAATAAGCTTCTTATCTATTCTTTTAGCAGCACTTTTAACACGTTAACACAGATAATTCATGTATTCTAACATAGCCTAATTTGCATATTATCTCTGGCCTCCTCTCAAAGTAGGTAAGTACTATATCACACTTCTCAGTAAATGCCCCACAAAATTCCCCATTATATTTTAGTCTATTTTCATTTTCTTTTCAAAACAAACATTCAAATAATGTTAATGTCATTTGAAAATGTAATTTATTAAACACATTCCCAAATAACTGTTAATATGATCTAACTCAATAATAAAAGCTTAGTTAGATTTATCATAATCTTTTACTGATTTTCTTTTATGCTCTTTTAATTTTTCTTATTTTCTACTTTCCATTCTTTCTTGAATTTATATTTCTTTAGCTGAAGACATATCATAATATTTTCTTTTTGAGATTCTAGGGGCAATAAAATTTATGAATTACTGTATTCCAAGTATAATCTTTATTTTATCTTTATACTTTGATGATATATGTTAAAAATGTTTCTTCTTAGCAGTACAAGGTACTTTTCTGTTGTCTTCTGTCAACTATAGTAGCTGAGGATATATCTCCTAATAATTCATCTTTGATAGATATTCAGGTATTTCTGTTATCATTTATAATTTTCCCTTATCCTTGATGCCTTTATTTTCCTTATGACTTGACAAGGTATAAAATTACAGATATTATCATTCCTAGCACTAGGTGGAACTTTTTAAATCTGAGAATTCATTCCTTTTCTTGTTTCTGGAAATGTATTAGCCATTAACTCTTTTAATATTGACTTTCATCCAGTCTCTTTCTGCAGTCCTTATGGAACAAATACAAACAGAATACTTAAGTTTTACACTGCATTGTTCACGTCTCTTCTAGAACAATCTGATTATGATACATTCTATTGCTTTTCTTTCTCCTCTCTACCTTGTCAATATTTAACTAGCAGTTTAAAAAGTTTTCTAGGGATTAAAATTTTAGTATCTATGATTTATATCTTATTCTGTTTTAAATCTATCTATTTCATATATTAATGTTACTAGTCTTCTTTAAGTATATCCATTCTTTTTATTCTTTTTTGGGATATTTAAATAAATATTTATCATAAGACATCAAATTTTCTATTAACAGAAATTTCTTAGACACAAATCTCTAAGTTGTGCCAAAGAAATAGTTTGTTTATCAAAATGTTAAATTATGCATTTCAAATATCTAAAAGGATATACACTAAAATAATAGCAGTGTTTGTTCCTAACACATATGAATTTTACTTAAGCATTTTACTATTATTTTTATTTTTGCTACAACCAATATTAAATGAATTATTAAAATTATTATATGAGAATTTTTCTACATAAATTCATTTGTCCCAAGGTTATGAAATAACTAAAAGTTCAGTTTTTCACTTTTACTCCAGTGTCTTTTCTTGAGTCACATAGGTTTTTGAACGGATATAGTGGTATATATTTCCACACAAAAAAAGGAGTTTTATAAAGAACATATTGTAGATGTTGAGATCATATCTAAACATTCTTTTGTAGCCACAATAATGAATGTGCCAGGGGACTGTGGCAGAGTGGGAAGGACATTAGGAAAAGATGGGAGAAGAAAATATTAAATTGATATTTTATTTCAATTGTACAATATTTATGGTCTATATATTCTAACTGTTCTTGCTCCAGGTCATTAATGTACATTAGAGAGCCTATCTTGTATTATTTTATATGATATATTTTCATTTTGGGGATTCATATACTTTGCAATGAGATTTCTTGACATATTATCTCAAGTGTAACAACCAGCATTGATTGACAGGACAATTCATTATCAAAACTCATAAAGCATTTTAGAATATGAGAAATTAAATCCTACCACAATTTACCTCATTTCTATCAGTTTGTAATATTCATATCTATTGGACTAATATTTTCTCTTACATTAAAAGAAATGAACTAACAATGTTTGCTATCAAATTAAATGTTTATCCATGAACTTAAAAGATCAATATTGTTCAATAGAACATTGCAGAGATCCCTGTATTCATATATATACTCATAGAGGCCTTTCAGTATAATTATAAATAACATCACTCTTAGCATCTGCAAAGATAAAAATATCCACTTGAAAACATTCCATGGGTCAAAGAAGTCAAATAAAAAAAGAATCTCATGTAAAAAGATGTGGTAACTATAAAAGCACCTAGATTAGCAAAGAATCTCTAATTTAAATGGTCAAGTTAAACAAGACACAATTAAGACTAATTTGGTTTTCTTGTCTGCAGCTGAGAGAAAGGGGATTTCAAATTAACCTGTATTATGTCTAGTATTACTTTAAAATGTAAATGGCATAACCCTTTCAGCTCATAGCAATGTGGTTATTTTTTTAAAGTAACAAACTCACTTATTCTTTTCCCAGTTCTTATATTCTAATCTGGTACATTGAAATTTTTTCCATTTTTGCTAAAACAGTTTTTCCACAAGGTCAAATTTTTAAAGGAACCTGACTTGTCATTTCAGTAAATATAGAGACAATTGAAAACTTTCATAGGCATAATAAATTGGCCTGGTTGTCCCTTGATTCATAGTACTAGAAAATGTGCAGGCTCTACTTGACCAGATGTGGCTACCAAAGAAGCCAGGCTTCCAGAATACTTACCCTCGGGGCAGGAGTCCACTAGGATGAAAAAGAACGTGGAGAGACTTGCCATCCTACCCAGTAAGAACTCCTATTTTCCCCAGACATGATGTTCCCCATGAACCTGCTGATTTGATCCTCTGCATTTGAGGACATGGAGACCTCAGTCTAACCACCTGGCCCCATCCCTTCACTTCTCAAAGTCAGGTGGCTGCTTTGCCGTGGGAGCCCTGAAGCTCAGTTTCTTGCTGGCTGCGTGGAGCACTGCCCTTCTGGTGCTAGCTGGCTCTTAATCACATCTTCACTGGATGCCCCAAGGAGTCTGGCCTCCACATTATATATGCACTGGAGAAAATTCAGATAGTTCCTTGGGTGTCTTTCTACATAAATGTAAATGTCTTTGCTACCTGGGTTTTGGCCAACTATACACGCCAGTGCCTCACTGTTTTGTTATTTTGTTGTTGTTGTTGTTTTCCCAATGTTTCACTTTGAAGATATTTTGTATGGAAAAATTTGTCATAAGGTTCTCCAAAATTGAGAGTAAATTAGTCTGCCTTTTCAAGATAGAAGTGGTTTTGCCCTGCTCTAACATTCATTTGTATAGATTTCCTGCATCAGATTGCTTTCAGCATATTTATTCTGGGCTGTATGTGAGAAGTACAGTGCGAGATATAAACCAACTGTGTTGTTGAAACTTCATATGGTATACTTAAAATTTATACTTAGCACAGTTTTTGCATCTTGTTAGATCCTGCCCATCAACTTAACTGCTGCAGAAATGGTATCTTGATTATATATATTTATCAGTTGTTGTTCAGTCTCTAAGTCCTGTCCAGACCTTTGCATAGCAACAAAGTAAACTCCTGGTCTTTTATTGAGCAAGAAAAGAGTTTTATGTGTCTTTTCTTGGGATTTTCAGGCAGCCTGCCATTCCAAATTGACACTGGGGTTTAAAGGTGTTAGGATTTGAAAGACATTACTGGAAGGGTAAGTTTATAGGCTGGGCGTGGGCTCTTCCCTGCGTGAATGGTCCTTGACCGCCTAACCTTCTGATGTGACTGGGGGAGCCCTGCTGGCGTGCTGTAATTCTCATTCTCCACAGGAGGCTCGGTGTTATCCAAATCCCGATGGTACGCAACTGAATTGATGAAATGACCAGCAAGGCCTAATTAAAGCTGTTCAGCTCAAATGTATTGATGTATTACATCTATTACAGCCTGGTTCAATAGGTCCACCCATGAAGGCTGCCACAGCCTGTAAAGCAGACTAAACAGATTGAATAAATAATGCTGCAAGGAAAGGAGACAGCAAAGGGACCAGAGAAACAGAGCACAAAATGCAACAGGGTGACCTATGAACTTATCATAAGATCCACCAGAAATTAATCTTTATTATTTTTGCATGTTAGCACTGAAGAGAGAATATTAAGACCTAGAATAATCTTTTAATCTATCATGAGAGCTGGTAAGCTCTTCTCTCCTTTAGTAAACATTACAGTTGCATGACAATGTGCATAAAATCAATGTGGTTTTGCTTGACTTTTCTTTGCAATTTATTGTTAGACTCTAGCATTTTTTTTTCCTTTTTGTCTTCTGGCTGAGTTTTTGTGAAAGTTTTTAAAGCATGCAATCTACCACCATCCTTTACTTCTTCTGCCCCAAGAGACTTGTTAACTCTTTTTATTCCTTTGCTGAATTTGACTCGTTTCACATTTTCATAATTTGTGTATGGTTCTGAGCAATAACTCTGGTAATGAGTTCTAAATTCTGGGCATTTTAACATGGGGATTTCTTACTCATTTATTTGTGGCACTCTGTGTTTCTTATATTATTCTGTTTGCACTGTCAGAAGAGTAAATTATCATTGCAATTACAGCTTGATGGTAAAACAAAGAAAAGGTAGCTTTCTTAATATACATTACCATATATATGATAGATGAGCAGTGCAAGTTTGATGCATGGAACAGGGCACCCAAAGCAGGTGCTCTGGGACAACCCAGAGGGATGGGGTGGAGAGGGAGGGGGAAGGGGGATTCAGGACGAGGTTTTGTATACCTGTGGCTAATTCATGTTGAAGTATGGAAAAACCATCACAATATCATAAAGTAATTATCCTCAAATTTAAAAATAAATTAATTAAAAAATAAAAAGCTCAGTAATCAGAAAAAATGTGCAGACCAAAAGTCATCAAAGTGTTTTTTTTTTCTTTCATAAAATTAAATTAAAAAAAAAATTATAGATGATAGCTGTCTTCCAAATTTATTTCATGCAATGAACTTACACTGAACTTCACACATACTTCTGCCTACTTGACATCTCCCCTGAGATGTTTAAAAGACATCTCAAACTTAGCATTTAAAAGTGAACTCCTAAACTCTCTCCCCGTCCAAGTTTGCTTCTTCGGCTTCCCCATCTCAGCAAATGTCACACTCTAGTTTTCCACTTGCTCAGGCTCAAAATATTAGTTATCATGAACTAGACTGTTTCTTTTATACGTTCCCCTTCATATCCTGTTTGTTTTTCCTTCTAAATATTTTCTAACTAAATCACTTCTCATTCCCTCTATTGCTCCCTTTCTGGTCTGGCTCATGATTATCTTTTATTTGGATTTCTACCATAGCTTCTTAGGTATTGTCTATGATTTCTCTCCTATCCCTTCTGATTCATAAATAAGTCCTCAGCATCTAATCCAAAATCTGGCCAGCTGTAGCTGTGCAACAACAATTAGTTAGATGTATGATATAGGAAATGAGCCCGTATGGAATTTAACTCACTTTTAGGTCCTTAGTGGTTCTCATGGGTGCTTCATTTTCTGCCACCCACTTCTGTCAAACTTTAATGTTGTCCTCTCAAGAGGAAAAAATAATCCATCTACATACAATTTTACTTGCTAAAACCAATTAATGTCTTGCTGTTGCCCATAAGTTCTAAACTCCACTTTTTTCATTCAGCAAATGTTGATCAATGGCATTTCTATGCAGGGCACTGTGCTATGTTGCTTAGCACTTCAGCAAAGTCCCTTCAGGAACAGACTGCAATGATTAACCTATTTCACTTTCTTTTCTTATAGACTAGAAGCACTGCTTCTATAATATAAGGCCCATATGTAATACCCTTATATATATAAGATCCATATATTTGTATATACATTCATATATATATATATATATGCTTCTAGTCTATATATATATATACCCATATATATACAGACACACATATATAAAACCCATATAGAAGACCATATAGAAGACTCATAGACTAGAAGCACTGCTTCTCCACCACAATGAGAACACATAGTTACTCCGATATGAAAATCAGTTAAAGAAGTATGCATTAAAATTAATTTTAAGTATGTTATGTAAAGCTAATAAATATACATTCATTTTCTTATCTTTTAATGTAGAGCTACCATCTTTTCTTTAAATATGAGTCAGCTGCTTTGAATTCTGATTAATTTTACTTCATGATGTCTAAAAGCATCTATGATGTCTAGTTTCACTTCTTTAAATTAAAACAAGTTGAAGGCATTTGAGAAGAAACTTGTATTTTCAATTCTTTACTGTTTTCCCAATAATTTCTGCTTGTTTTTCCCAACTTTCAATAGTAAAATTCTTTAGTGATTCCTTGTATTGTAGTGACTTTATGTATATAAGAATATTTTTATTACTCAACTTAGTAGACAGTTATATTCATGCATTGATGATTGTTATAAGTAAGATTTGAAAGAAGATACAAATGTCTCTTAGCAAACATATAACTGGTGAAAACAACAAAATTCTGAACAAGCCTGCTGTGTAGGAAAGTTAACGATCGGGAGTATTTACTGTGTTGTGGGCACAGATTGGTATATATTACAACGGGACTGGAGAGAATCAATCTGGTCAAAAAGTTGCTTAAAGGTGCTCTCTTACACTGAAGCTCTAGTGGTTCCCTCATCTAGCTCCACTTCCTCACCCTTCCTGATTACATCTCTGTATTTGCTCCTTCAGCCTGCAAACCTCATCCTTTCTCACTGAATAGTTACTAACCATCCCGTAAAACTCAGTTTAGACTGACTTGCCCTAGTGACTCCTCCTTGTATGTTCCTATAATACTTTTTCATATCTCCCATCATAATACAGTCTACAGAGGTAGACTGACATTTTTCACCTATTTGTGTATCTCTCTAACTGGACTTTGGTTGTTAGAGGGAAATTTTTTTTCTTATAGGACCTGCTCTCTGCACCTTCCACAGTTTCTGGCACATAGTTTACAGTGAATAAGTATTGGCTAATTTTTGTTCATTTCTTGATGTTTATTCCATTACCCAACAAAAATACCTAACTTGAATTTTTCTCATCACTTGAAAATTTTCTAAATGTAGGTTTAAACTCTGAACTCTCCTCTTTGAATACAATGACCTCTTCTCTTACTTCTTTCAATGAAAGTTTCAATGAAATTTCCCCTTCATTATTATAGTCACATTCCTAACTCCTTTTTGTCTTTTTAATCCATTAGCTTATTTCTGATTCCACTAACTTCTCTAATCCAGTTAAAATCCTATTTTTTTTTTTTTCGTAATGTTTCCTTTCTCTTTCCCCTTGCCCATCCTGACAATGTCCGGCTCTGGGATCCCTTCTGCTCTGTGCTTTTTAGCATCCCTCCAAAGTCATGTCAGCTGGGGGTAATAAAACGACTCCAGTTGGGACCAATATAAATTCTTAGTAACTCAGACTCATGGGGTACTTTGCTATTCTCCTCCTTTCCTTTTGAACAAAAACTGCTATTCCTTATTTTCAAATCTCATCATTCCATCTATTTCTACTTCCTCTTGAAATATCCTCCATTAAATTTTTCATCTCTTATTTGCATTTTCCATTTCTCTTCTGAACCTCCCTATCCCTTATGACTCTGCATCTTCCTTTATCTTAGTTATACTTCAAAATGTTTTTTCTGTATCATAATATGTAAGTTTTCCCCTTTCTCTAAGACTAAGTTGCTAAAAGTCAAGTCTATTAAATATTGTATAAGTCTACCTGTTTTTCCTCACTAGCCATTCTTTTTTATTCTTGCAACAATAATAATATAGTTCCAAAGCCTACTAATATAACTGAAAGTTCATATTTGGGGACAAGGTGATGTTTCATATTTATTGCCTTATACAAATCTTTAAGATATTCCTACAAATTGCTCTCATTTCCTCCATTCTACAGAGCATGAAACTGAGCTTCAAAGATGAAGCAACTTGACAGATTACTTACAGTTACATGACTGCTGGATCCAGTTACCTCTAAAGTGTCACTGGTGACTTTCTTATTGTACTGATTATTTTTTTCTGGCCGTACAGGTTACAAGATCGTAGTTCTCCAACCAGCGATCAAACCCAGGCCCTCAGAAGTGTGTGTAGAGTCCTAACCACTAGACTACTAGGGAATTCCCTGAGGTGAAATTGAAAAGAATATAAATTAGCCACTTGGAAATTCAGTCAGGGCATTAAATATCTTCTCAATGTTGTGTGATCATCAGCTCTACTTTCAAAATATTCTGATCGTCCCCAAAGGAGTCCCTGTACTCATTAAGATATGATTCTCCTTTACATCCTTCCCTCAGTCCCCAGCAATCACTGATACACGTTCTGACTGAAGAATTTACCTATTCTGGGTATTTCAAAGAAATGGAATCATCCATTATGTGCCTTTTCATGCCTGGTTATACTTAGCATGTTTTCAGTATTTATCCACATTATAACTTATGTAAGAAGTACTTACTTTCTGTGCTTAAAAATATCCCATCATATGGTTATAACACATTTTGTTTATGCATTCAACCATTGATGAACTTTTGGGCTATTTGTGAATTGTATTACTATGAATACTCATGTACAAGCTTTATTTGAAAATTGTTTTCAATTCTTTTTGGTATATACCTAAGAGTGAATTTTCTGGGTGATAGGGTAACATTTTGTTTAAATTATTGAGAAATTTCCATATTGCTTTCCACAGTGGATGCACAATTCTATATTCCCACCAGCAATGTAAGTGTTATAATTTCTCTATATCCTTGCCAAGATTATTTTTTATTTTAAATTGTAGCCATCTTAGTAAGTATGAAGCGTTATTTCACTGTGGTTTTGAATTGCAATTCACTAATGATGAATGATGTTGACCACCTTTTCATATGCTTGTTGACAATTTGAATATCTTCACTGGGTAGTTTTCTAAGTCCATTGATTAATTTTTAATTGTGTTGCTTGTCTTTTTGTTGGTGAGTTGTTATTCATATATTCTGGATGTTAGACACCTATCAGATTTGCAAGCATTTTCTCCTTTTCACTATCTCATGGTATCTTTTGGTGCATAACATTTTTAATTTCAATGAAGTCCTGTTTATCTTTTTTGTTTTATTACATTTGACTTTTGTGTCACATTGATTTCCAAATATGAGTTTTGGAGTTTTTGCTCTGAATTTAGGTTTTGTACCATTTGCATTATTATTTTTTTAATGTGATATATAACATCCATTTTTTTTTTTTTTAAGACATAGAAATCTAGTTGTCCCAGCATTATTTTTGAAAGCACTATTTTTTCTCCACTGAATGGTCCTGTTACCCATGTCAGTAATCATTTGAAAAACATTTTAAGGTGTTCAACTGAAAATTATTGAATATGTGGCTTTGTATTAAATTTTCAAAGAGTAAGCCTGAGTTTTCCAACTTTGCTCTCCTTTTCAAGGCTGTTCTGACTTTTCAGAGTCCCTTGCAATTTCATATGAATTTAAAAATAAATGCTTTTCTTTTCTGCAAAAAGGGAAGAATTGCATGAATATGTAGATTGCTTTGAGCATATTTTATTCTAAACAGTATTAAGTCTTCTAGTCCATAAACTTTGGATGTCTTTCCATTTACTTACGAGTTCCTTAATTTTCTGGCAGCAAAGTTTTATAATTCTTGTACATGCCTTATTCAATTAATTCCTAAATTTTTTTTTTCTTTTTTGATGTGGTTGGAAATATAATTGCTTCTATTTCATTTTCAGATTTTTCATTTCCAGTTTGTAGAAATGCAACCAGTTTTCACATATTGATCTTGTTTTCTGCAAATCTTTTTAAATTTTTAGTAGCTGTAATAGTTTTCTCATGGATTCTTTAAGATTTTCTATAAAAAGATAATCTGTGAATGAAGATAGTTTTACTTTTTTTTCCATTTTGGATGCATTTTATTTCACTACCCTTTCTAATTTCCCTGGCTAGGACTTCCTGTAAAATGCTAAATAGAAGTGGTGGAAGAAGGTACCCTAGTCTTGTTCCTGATCTAAGTGGGAAAACTCTCAGTATTTTATCTTTGGGGGTGATATTAATAGTTGGACCTTTCATAGATGCCCTTCATTAGGTTGAAGAAAAAACATTCAGGAAACAGTAATCCTTATTTCCTGAGTGTTTTTATCATGAAATATGTTGAAGTTTGTAAAATACTTACATGCATACTCAGTTGTGCCCCACTCTTTGTGACCTAGTGGACTGTAGCCTGCCAGGCTCCTTTGTCCATCCTAGCAAGAATGCTAGAGTAGGTTGACATTTCCCCCTCCAGGGGATCTTCCCAACACAGGGATGGAACGCCAGTCTCTTGCATCTGCTGCTTTGGCAGGTAGGTTCTTTACTACTTATGCTACTTGAGAAGCCCACCATAAAATGCTTGTGGTGCTCAGTTATTCAGTTTTGTCCAACTCTTTGAAATGCTATGGACTGTAGCCCACCAGGTTCCTCTGTCCATGGAATTTCCCAGGTGAAAATACTGGAGGGGGTTGTCATTCCCCTCTTCAGGAATTTTCCCAACCTAGGGATCAAACCAACATCTCTTATGTCTCCTGCATTGGCAGGCAGATTGTTTTTTTTGTTTGTTTGTTTGTTTGTTTTAACCAATAGAGCCACCTGGGAAGCCCAGCATCAACTGAGGTAATCATGTAGCTTTTTATTCATAATATGGTGCATTTAGTTGATTTTTATGTTTAACCATTCTTGCCTCCTGGGATAAATCCTGCTTGGTCATGATGCAAAACCCTTTATGATATGTCGCTGGGTTCAGTTTGCTAGTACTGTGTTGAGAGTTTCAGCATTTTCAGTAGTCAGGTACGGATGTGAGAGTTAGTCATAAAGAAGGCTGAGTGCCAAAACACTGATGCTTTCAAACTGTACTGCTAGAGAAGACTCTCGAGTGTGCCCTGGACTGCAAGGAGATCAAGCCAGTGAATCCTAAAGAAATCAACCCTGAATATTCATTAGAAGGACTGATGCTGAAGCTGAAGCTCCAATACATTGGCTACCTGATGCGAAGAGCTGAGACATTGGAAAAGACTCTGATGCTGGGAAAGTTTGAGGGAAGGAGGAGAAGGCGGCAACAGAGGAAGAGATGTTTGGATGGCATCATCAACTCAATGAACAGAAGTCTGAGCAAACTCCAGGAGATAATGAAAGACAGGGAAGCCTGGTGTGCTGCATTTCATGGGATCACAAAGAATCAGACACAACTGAGAGACTGAACTGAATTGAATAGATTCATAAAGAATTTTAACTGTACTTTTCTTTACTTGTGATGTCTTTGCGTTGCTTTGAATCTGGGTGATGTGACCTCATAGAATGAGTTAGAAAGGGTTTTTCTGCCTTACTGCTTGTTGGAAGAGTTTGAAAAGAAATTGTATTAATTTAACTTTAAATATTTGATATAATTCCACTATAAAGGTATCCAATCTTGAGCTTTCTTTGTTGGCAGCTTATTACTGATTCTATTTCTTTAGCTCTCATATACTCATTCAAATTTCTATTTCTTCTTTATTCACTTTTGATAATGTGTTTCTATGAATTAGTCCATTCCATCCAGCTTATCCAAATTGTTGTCATACAGCTATTTGTATTACTCTATTATAGTCTTTTTATGTTCTATAACATCCCCTCTTTGATTTCTGCCAGCATGCCTTTAGTCTTGCCTTCTTTATCTAGTTTCTTAAAATAAGTGTTTGATTCATGATCTTTTATCTTGTTTTTGATGCATCTTATACATTTTGGTGTATTGTGTTTTTATTTTCATTTACCTGAAGATATTTTCTAAATTCTGTTATGATGTCTCTTTTGATCCATTGGATCTTTAAGAGTATGATATTTAATTTCTACATATTTGTTAATTTTCTAGTTTTCCTTCTGTTAATAATTTCTCATATCACTCCATTGTGATTTCAAAATATACTTTGCTTGGTATGTATTTTGCTAAATCTATTGAGACTGGTTTTGTGCCCTAACATATGGTTTATCCTTTAAAATGTTCCATGTGCCCTTGGAAGCAGTGTGTATTTTGATGTTTTTGTATGGAGGTTCTTTTTATGTTAACTCTGGTTGGTTTATATTGTTATTCAAGCCCTCTATGTATATATTAACCTTCTGTGACTGTTGTATCTATTATTGAAAGGAGGGTATTGATGTCTCTGGCTATTATTGTAGAACTGTCTATGTGTCCTTTCAGTTCCGTCAATTTTTGCTTCATATTATGTGAAACATTGCTGGTAGGTGTATATATGTCTTAAATTATTATATGTCCTTAATTAGCATCTTCATCATTATATAATGTCCTTTTTGTCTGATCTCTGATTCTTCTCCTTTTTCAGGGTTTGCTTTTGTTGCTTATTATCATTTGTAGTTATTTGTTTAGCAACTTTTTCAAACTCTTTTAAAGAATTTATTCCTTGTCACAGGTGATCCTTGATGTCTTTGTTTCTTTAGCTTGCAGTCAACTAGTCGGAGATTTCCTTAAATGCTTGGAACCAACAACAAACAAAAAGCAATACTCTCCTTGTCTTTTTCATCCTGGCTCTGTTTTGAGGTGCTCCTTCAATGCTTAGTCAGGATATTTATAACTCTGTTTTAGCATTTGCTTTCTCTTTGTGCTGAGTGTGAAGCTCAGCTGGACTTGAAACGCTATGGTCTTCTCGGGTCTTGACTGATTATGTTTCTTTCCACAGTTACACATCTACCTGTTGAGATCCCGTGTTACATGCAGGAGATTTTTAAGCCCTATACTCAAAGCAGTTATCTTCCCAGATTTTCCTCTTAAGTGTTCAGTATGTTTACTTTTGTCCCCATCTGTAATGTCTTTTGCCTCAGGTGGTTGAGGCTTATTCATGTGTCTTTTAATATTTTTGAATAATGTCTTTTATTCAATAGGTTTTCCACTCTGAAAAAGTTCCAAGTTAGGAGAAACAAAGACAAGTGCATTGCATCTGTCCTTTGGGTAATGTCCTGAAAGTTTTCTAGTTTTTTTTTTTTTTTCTCTTAGTTGGAATATAACTGCTTTACAATGTTTTGTTACTTTGTGCTGTACAACAACATGATATACACACACACACATATTCCCTCTCTCTTGAACCTCCCTCCCACCCACCCCCATATCACCCTCCAGGTCATCACAGAGCACTGAGCTGAGCTCCCTGTGAAATACAGCACCTTCCACCCTAGTTATTTATTTTACATACAGTTGTATGTGATGTTACCTTCTCAACTTGTCCCACCCTCTCCTTCCCCCCATGTGCCCACGAATCCATTCTCAATGTCTGCATCTCTATTCCTGTCTTGCAAATATATTCATCAGTATCATTTGCCTAGATTCCATATATAGGTGTTAAAGTATGATTCTTTTTTTTCCTTTCTTACTTCACTCTGTATGACAGACTCTGGGTTCATCCACATCATTATAAATTATCCAGCTTCATTCCTTATTATGGATGAGTAATTGTAGATTAGGAATCAGTGAACTAAAATGGACTGGAATGGGCAATTTAATTCGGATGACCATTATATCTACTACCGTGGGCAAGAATCCCTTAGAAGAAATGGAGTAGCCCTCCTAGTAAACAAGAGCCCAAATAGCATTACTTGGGTGCAATTTCAAAAATGACAGGATAATCTCTGTTAGTTTTCAAGGCAAACCATTCAATATCACAGTAATCTAACTCTATGCCCCAACCGCAACTGCCAAAGAAACTGAAATTAAATGGTTCTGTGATAACCTACAAGACCTTCTAGAACGAACACCAAAAAAATGTCCTTTTTATCAAAGGGGACTGGAATGCACAAGTAGAAAGTCAAGAGATACCTGCACTAACAGGAAAGTTTGGCCTTGGAGTACAGAATGAAGCAGGGCAAAGGCTAGCAGAGATTTGTCAAGAGAACACACTGGTCATAGCAAACACCCTCTTCCAATAACACAAGAGAAGACTCTACACGTGGACATCACCAAATGGTCAATACCAAAATCAGATTGATTATATTCTTTGTACCTGAAGATGGAGAAGCTCTATAGTCAGCAAAAGTAAGACTGGGATCTGACTCTGACTCAGATCATGAACTGCTTACTGAAAAATTCAGAATTAAACTGAAGTAAGTACGGAAAACCGCTAGATCATTCAGGGATGACCCAAATCAAATCCCTTACGATTATACAGTGTTAAGTGACAAATAGATTCAAGGTACTAGACCTGAAAGACAGAGTGCCTGAAGAACTATGGACAAGGTTTGTGACATTGTATAGAACGCAGTGATTAAGATCATTCTAAAGAAAATGAAATGCAAAACAGCAAAATGGTTGTCTGAGGAGCCCTTGCAAATAGTTGGGAAAAGAAGAGAAGCTAAAGGTAAAGGAGTAAAGGAAAAATATACCCTTTGAATGCAGAGTTTCTTTAAGAAAGTCTTCCTCAGCGATTGATGCAAAGAAATAGAGGAAAACAATAGAATGGGAAAGGCTAGAGACGTCTTCAAGAAAATTAGAGATACCAAGGGAACATTTCATGCAAGATGGACACAATAAAGGACAGAAATGGTATGGACCTAAGAGAAGCAGAAGATATTAACAAGAGGTGGCAAAAATACACAGAAAAACTGTACAAAAAAGATCTTCATGACTCAGATAACCACGATGGTGTGATCACTTACCTAGAGCCAGATATCCTTTAGTCCAAAGTCAAATGGGCCTTAGAAGCATCACTAGGAACAAAGCTAGTGGAGGTGATGGAATTCCAGTTGAGCTATTTCAAATCCTAAAAGATGATGTTGTAAAAGTGCTGCACGCAATATGCCAGCAATTGGGAAAGCCTAGAAGTGGCTGTAGGACTGGAAAAGGTCCATTTTCATTCCAATCCCTAAGAAAGGCAATCCCAAAGAATGCTCAAACTACCGCACAATTGCACTCATCTCACACACTAGTAAAGTAATGCTCAAAATTCTCCAAGCCAGGCTTCAACAGTACATGAACTGAGAACTTCCAGATGTTCAAGCAGGATTCACAAAGGGCAGAGAAACCAGAGATCAAATTGAAAACATCCGTTGGATCATCGAAAAAGCAAGAGAGTACCAGAAAAGCTTCTACTTCTGCTTTATTGACTATGCCAAAGCTTTTGACTGTGTGGATCACAACAAACTGTGGAACATTCTTCAAGAGATGAGAATACCAGACCACCTTACCTGTCTCCTAAGAAATCTATATGCAGGTCAAGAAGCAACAGATAGAAACAGACATAGAACAACAGACTGGTTCGAAATTGGGAAAGGAGTGCGTCAAAGTGGTATATTGTCACTGTGATTATTTAACTAATATTCAGAGTACATCATGAGAAATGCCAGGCTACTTGAAACACAAGTTGTAAATAAGATTGCCAGGAGAAATATCAATAACCTTAGATATGCAGATGACACCACTCTTATGGCAGAAAGTAAAGAAGAACTGAATAGACTCTTGATGAAAGTGAAAGAGGAGAGTGAAATGGTTGACTTAAAACTCAGCATTCATAAGACTAAGATCATGGCATCTGGCCCTATCACTTCATGGCAAATGGATGGGAAAACAATGGAAACAGTGACAGACTTTATTTACCTGGGCTCCAAAATTATTACAGATGGTGATTGCCACCATGAAATTAAAAGATACTTGCTCCTTGGAAGAAAAGCTGTGACAAACCTAAACAGCATATTAAAAATCAGGGACAGCTTCATCCATCTCATTAGGACTGGTTCAAATGAATTCTTTTTAATGGCTGAGTAATATTCCATGGTGTATATGTACCACAGCTTCCTTATCCATTCATCTGCTGATGGGCATCTAGGTTACTTCCATGTCCTGGCTATTATAAACAGTGCTGCGATGAACATTGGGGTGCACGTGTCTCTTTCAGATCTGGTTTCCTCAGTGTGTATGCCCAGAAGTGGGATTGCTGGGTCATATGGCAGTTCTATTTCCAGTTTTTTAAGAAATCTCCACACTGTTTTCCATAGCGGCTGTACTAGTTTGCATTCCCACCAACAGTGTAAGAGGGTTCCCTTTTCTCCACACCCTCTCCAGCATTTATTGCTTGTAGACTTTTGGATAGCAGCCATCCTGACTGGCGTGTAATGGTACCTCATTGTGGTTTTGATTTGCATTTCTCTGATAATGAGTGATGTTGAGCATCTTTTCATGTGTTTGTTAGCCATCTGTATGTCTTCTTTGGAGAAATGTCTGTTTAGTTCTTTGGCCCATTTTTTGATTGGGTCATTTATTTTTCTGGAATTGAGCTGCAGGAGTTGCTTGTATATTTTTGAGATTAATCCTTTGTCTGTTGCTTCATTTGCTATTATTTTCTCCCAATCTGAGGGCTGTCTTTTCACCTTACTTATAGTTTCCTTTGTAGTGCAAAAGCTTTTAAGTTTCATTAGGTCCCATTTGTTTATTTTTGCTTTTATTTCCAATATTCTGGGAGGTGGGTCATAGAGGATCTTGCTGTGATTTATGTCGGAGAGTGTTTTGCCTATGTTCTCCTCTAGGAGTTTTATAGTTTCTGGTCTTACATTTAGATCTTTAATCCATTTTGAGTTTATTTTTGTGTATGGTGTTAGAAAGTGTTCTAGTTTCATTCTTTTACAAGTGGTTGACCAGTTTTCCCAGCACCACTTGTTAAAGAGGTTGTCTTTTTTCCATTGTATATCTTTGCCTCCTTTGTTAAAGATAAGGTGTCCATAAGCCCATTATACAGAGTGAAGTAAGCCAGAAAGATAAAGAACATTACAGCATACTAACACATATATATGGAATTTAGAAAGGTGATAACGATAACCCTATATGCAAAACAGAAAAAGAGACACAGAAATACAGAACAGACTTTTGAACTTTGTGGGAGAATGTGAGGGTGGGATATTTCAAAAGAACAGCATGTATACTATCTATGGTGAAACAGATCACCAGCCCAGGTGGGATGCATGAGACAAGTGCTCCGGCCTGGTGCACTGGGAAGACCCAGAGGAATCGGGTGGAGAGGGAGGTGGGAGGGGGGATCGGGATTGGGAATACATGTAAATCCATGGCTGATTCATATCAATGTATGACAAAACCCACTAGAAAAAAAAAATAATAATAAAAAAAATAAAAAAATAAAAAAAATGAAAATCAGGGACATTACTTGGCTGACAAAGGTCTGTCTAACCAAAGCTATGGTTTTTTCCAGTAGTCATGTATGGATGTGAGAGTTGGACCATAAACAAAGCTGAGCACTGAAGATTTGATGGTTTTGACTGTGGTGTTGGAGGAGACTCTTGTGATACCCCTGGACTGCAAGGAGATCCAACCAGTCCATCCTAAAGGAAATCAGTCCTGAATATTCATTGGAAGGACTTATACTGAAACTGAAGCTCCTATAATTTGGCCACCTAATATGAAGAACTGACTCATTGGAAAAGACCCTGATGCTTGGAAAGATTGAAGTTAGGAGAAGGGGACGATATAGGATGAGATGGTTGGATGGCATCACCAACTCGATTATGTGAGATTGAGCAAGCTCTGGGAGTTGGTGATGGACAGGGAAGCCTGGCGTGCTGCTGACTCTTCACAGGGGTAGAAAAGAGTCAGACAGTAATGAGCAACTGAACTGAACTGATCTGACTATTCCATTGTATATATGTTACCACAACTTCTTTATCCATTCTTTTGTTGATGGAAATCTATGTTGTTTCCATTTCCTGGCTGCTGTAAACAGTGCTGCACTGAACTTTGGAATACATGTGTAATTTTGAATTATGATTTTCTCAATGTATATACCCAGTTGTGGGATTGTTAGGTGATATGTTATTTGGGGACTTCCCTGATGGCTTAGACGGTAAAGAATCAACCTGCAATACAGAAAATCATTCCATTGGTGAGGATGATCCCATGGAGAAGAGTTTGGCCAACCCACTCCAGTGTTTTTGCCTGGCAAATTCCATGGACAGAGGAGCCCAGAAGGCTATGGTCCATAGTTGCAAAGAGTTGGACACAACTGAGAAACTAACACAAAACATAGTAGTTTTATTTTTAGCTTTTTTTTTTTCTTTTAAGAAACCCATACTGTTTTTCCATAGTGGTTATATTGATTAGTTTATATTTTACATTTACATTTTAACCAACAGTTCAAGAGTGCTCCCTTTTCTCCACATCCTCCCTAGAATTTGTAGATTTTTTTGATGATGGCCATTCTAATTGGTATGAGGTGATATCTCATTGTAGTTTTGATTTGTCTTTCTCTAGCAATGAGCGATATTGTGCATATGTTTATTGGACATTTATACATTTTGGAGAAATCTCTGCTTAGGTCTTCCATCCATTTTTTTTTTTTTTTTAATTGAGCTGCATGAGCTGCTTATATTTTTGCAGGTCAATCCTTTGTCAATCACTTTGTTTGTAAACGTTTTCTTCTGTTACAACTGGCACTGCAGAAATACAAAGGATCATAGGATATTACTATGAACAGCATATATGCCAATAAAATGGACAACCTGGAATAAATGGGCAAATTCTTAGAAAGGTACCACTTTACAAGATGGAACCAGGATGCATTAGAAAATATAAACAGGCCAATGATAAGTAATGAAATTGAAATTGTAATTTACAAACTTCCACTATACAAAATTCCAAGACCAGATGGCTTCACAGGTGAATTCTATCAAAGAATAGGGAAAAGCTAACATCTAACGTAAACTAACTCTTCCAAAAAATTCAAAGGGAGGAATGCTCCCAAACTTATTATATGATGCCACCAGCACCCTGATACCAAGATGAGACAGACATATCAAAAGAAAGAAAATTATAGTCCCAAAAGCTTTGAACAAGCATTTTGGAAAGTTTTGGGAGGTCTGCTATGATTACACCGGGTCTAGGCACTCACACTAGGAACATAGGCTGCTGTGTTTAATATCAGTCATGATGAGGACAGGGATGCACAGGGAAAGACTATGTTAAAATAACAGAGTCCTCAGGTTTAATCTGTTTTCTTCCTTATCAAGGAGATCAAGCCAGTCCATCCTACAGGAAATCAGTCCTGAATATTCTTTGGAAGGGATGATGATGAAGCTGAAGCTCTGATACTTTGGCCACCTGATGTGAATAATTGACTCCTTGGAAAACACCCTGATGCAGGGAAAGATTGAAGGCAGGAGAAGGGGACGACAGAGGATGAGATGGTTGGATGGCATCACCAACTCGATGGAGATGAGTTCGAGCAAGCTCCGGGAGTTGGTGATGGACAGGGAAGCCTGGTGTGCTGCAGTTCATGAGGTCTCAAAGAGTCGGACACTACTGAGGAACTGAACAACAACTTCCTGATTCAGGATTTGCTTGGATGCTGTAAAATATCTATTATTGTCTGGAGTTTTGACAAAGTTAATTTTAACATATTCTGATCATTTCTTTGGCATTTCTATTGAAGATTGGTTGGGCTCTTAGAATTCTGTAGGCTGTCATTTTCCCTGGCATCCCACATGTGACTTCTTAATAACCAAACCAGTCTCATCGTTATAGAAATCTGAAGAGTATTTTACTTATTAACCATATTTCTCCCTCAGTCCACTAGTCCCCACAATATAGAAATATTTCCTTCCTTATCCTCGTCAATGTAGTATAAATTGCTGTTTAATTTTCTTTTACAGTCCTATCCATTTTTTCCCTCTATGACATCTATTTATATCACATAACAATTATAACATTTTCAGGGAAGCCTAGCTTGCTGCAGTCAATGGGCTCACAAAGAGTCAGACATGACTGAGCAGCTGACCTGAGCTGAACAATTTTAGATTCTGTCCTGAGAATTTCCTAAACTATGTATTTCATTCCTGCTACTATACTTTTCTCATCTGTTCCTTTCCCCTTTTTCCACAAGATTTATCAAACATCTAGATAAAGTATTGTCAAGTATTATACTAACCTCTGGGATCTAGAAGTGAAATTAGTCTCCTCTTTAAGTAGTTCAGAGTCTAATGAGAGATTTAGCAAACAGTTAATTTGAACACTGTTTAATAATATTAAGATACCAGTGATTACGTACTCTCATGAGGAGAACTCATAAAGAGAATATAGTCCAAGAGAATAAGAAAAACCTTAATGAAAAAGCATTAATAGGGCCAAATCTGAGAATATAGAAGGAATTAGTCAGAAGAGATAGACTTGCAGAAAATAGAATATATGGAGGAGCCCCATCTTGTCATTGCACTATCTTTGCACAAAGTGATACAAAACAGAAGAGACCATAGTTAGGATTAGAGCAACTGATACTCGGTCACCAACTGTATAGACTACAACACCGTGGCTTCATGTGGTTTCACCCAAGCCACCAAGGCAAGTTGAATTTCTTCTTCTTGAGGGTGTTTCTGTAGTATAGTATAGGTACTTCCATATATATAACTGTACATCATTATGTATATTGATTTCTTCTTATTGAAACAGAAGAATTCCTAAGAAAAGGCTCCATTTAATTCTATATCTGGACGTCGTTCCTCAGAAAATTCTAATACACAGAATAAGTACTCTATAAGAATTTGTTGAATTGAATGCAATCTATATATCTTGACATTTGGCCTCTTCCATGAGATTATAAACCACATTTCCAAATATTTTCCAATTGTTACAATAACAAAACAAACTCCACAAGTCAAAGTCCAATCTTACTTTTTCCCAATTCCGAGGAAACCTCACCCCTTAACCTTCTAATTTAGGTGTATGTCACCACTACTGTCTCAGCTGTCCATCCTTTTAAACTATAATCATTGACATCTTTTCTAAAGTTGCTCCATATCAAGTCAGCATATGCTTGTTGACTTGACATTTACAATCATTCTTGAATCTATCTATATGTTCCATTCTCTCACTGCTTTGAAGGTAAAAAAAAAAATGTATATATATTAAGCATGTGGCATTTAATTTTGTTGCTGATTGAAGACAACTAATAATCTTAAGCATCAAAGTGACTAAT
Organism: Cervus elaphus; assembly: GCF_910594005.1. Classification (NCBI taxonomy): domain Eukaryota; kingdom Metazoa; phylum Chordata; class Mammalia; order Artiodactyla; family Cervidae; genus Cervus; species Cervus elaphus. The sequence continues at coordinate 10,052,697 of NC_057844.1, read as the reverse complement.
GAAAGAGGAAATAAGGGGTCATTTTAAAGAATATAAATAAAAATTTTAATGGGCAATGATTGTAGTAGAATTTCAGGTCAGATCAAAAAACTGCAATTTTTTATGTAAATGGAGGATAAACAAAGACAATGAAGAATATATATGTTAAATCCAGGAAAATATGTAGCATGATTTAATGGATAATATATATTTAAATTTTTCATTCTGTAATAAGAAAAATCTTTGGGGGGAAATCATCCTTTAGGCAGAATGTGTATTAAATTAAGGGTGAATAGGAAGCATAAAAATACTATGGATTGTTATTTTTAAATTAATTTTTAAAATTCAGAATTCTTTTCCCCACCATAGAAATAATGCCTAAAATAGGCATTTGATTCCTTGACTAGTTCATAGCAACCTTTTTCAAACAACATGCCTAGAAAATAAGATTATATGTATTGGTCCTTAGGACACAATTTCAAGCAGTTCCAATGTTGACAAACTAGCTTTTTTTCATAGCTCCTATTATTTAATAAATTGTAACTCTTACTATTTAAAGCTTTATTGCACTGATCTTGTTTTCCTTTTGTTCCAAATAAGGTTGAGAATGATTACCTAGTATTCAAAGCAAAGCTGTCTTAATAATAACAACAAAAGAGGAATAATATTCTTACACAATATGATTCAATTAAGACATTGTGATCTACAATTTTGTTTGTTTCCTTAAAAGCCAAATTTGTTTCCTACAATTGTTTTCCTTTAACCTAGAGTGAAAATTAGTCATTTAGGGTTCAAGTTTCTTATTATCCACAAAATTCTGTATCCAGCATTCCAAACTCCAAGTGCATAATATAAAGCAAAGATTAAATCAGGAAAATAGTTTGAGCATTTGTATAGATAACATAAACCATATACATTCAAACATTTTCAGCAACTCAGGTTTACAAGGACTAAGGGGAAATTTTTTGTCCAGAAAGACTTGTTTATGACTCTTTCAGGTCTATAATTTGCAAAATTCTCTACTCTTATTTCTCTTTATTTTTCAGTCATTTAAAACAGTAAATTATGGAATGGAAACAATTTGGCTGTTTCTGAAATATTTGCTTTAGGAATAATGAGTGAATAAAGCCAAGACATAAATTGACCATAATATAGATTTTTACAGTCACTCAAGTCTTGTTTCAATAGAGCATCTTGTTGAAATACTGATTGTACATATGAAAATAACAAGCTTTAAGGTACTTACAGTACAGAAATGTGTGCTCCGATCAAATGAGAGGTGGTTACAATCAATCTATAACTAAATATACAGAAAAATCATAATTTAAATATAAGGCTTTTTCCAGATAATACTAGGATTGAAGCTTTGACGGTAAAGTTTTTAAAAAAGAGTCATGTCAGTAAGTATATATATATATATATATATCATATCTTGGGTTCCCCTGATAGCTCAGATGGTAAAGAAGCTGTCTGCAATGCAGGAGACCCAGGTTCCATCTCCGGGTTGGGAAGATCCCCTGGAGAATACGATGGCAACCCACTCCAGTATTCTTGCCTGGAGAATCCCATGGACAGAAAAGCCTGGAGGAGTCCATGGGGTCACAAAGAATCAGATACAGCTGAATGACTAACACACTGTCATAACACGCCTCATATTTTTATCTTTTTATGCTGCATATATATTAGGTGGTTTCTGTATCTATGTGTGTTTGTAATTTACGCATTTACTTTTAATTTGCAGCACTCACTGCCTTGTTTCATTGATGTTGTTGGCATTTTAAAGTAATGCATACCCTTGAAGTAACCGGTGATCACTATACTTTACTACTCAGAGCTCTGTGGCAGGCACCTTAGCCAGAAACAGCCTCTGAGGTCCTAGGTATCAGTCCATCTCTTTAGTTGCATGATGACTTCCAATTACTATCACATATAATTCATTCTTTTCTGCTTGGTTTTCCCACCCATCTTAGAAATACTCCTTCATGAACATATTGTTGAGTGGCTAAAAGCAATTCCTATAGTGTATGCAGTCAATTCTCTGGGCCTGAAAGAAAGTCTTGTTCACTTTCTTCCAAACTACGCCACATTTTCAGGTGACCCACAACAGTTTATATAGTTTTTAATCTTACATGGTATAGATCAGGCTTAGAGAAGGCTCAAACAGTGACCAACAGTGACCAGTGAGTGACCAGTGACCAGAGAGGTTAGAAGGGTTTGAGTAACAGGGAACCTATATGATTTTGGGTGAGGCAATATTCCTTAGGCCACCCTCCCAGATCTATAAAAGGAGAAAGTCAGAAGAAAGAACTCAGATTCTTTAACAGATTTCAGAAATATATTAAGGACTACTAAAATGTATGAGTTTATGAATCAATACAAACCCACATAATAGGTTCTGTAAGTGAGAAAATTCTTGTGCATAACTGCATTACCTTATTCCCATAATATTTTGTACTTGAAAATAAGATAACAAGCAATGTGATGGTGGGTATGGAATGTGAATTGAGACAAACCTGAATTTCAACACTAAAAAGGCTTTGTTAATTTGGTTAAGTTACTTACACTTTTTGATACTTAGTTTTGTCACCTGTAGGTGAAGAAAAATATGTGAACCTTACAGAATTGCTTGAGGGAGTAGAAATAACATTAATATATGAAAAGCTCCACTCTACTTCTGGAACATAAGAAGAAGATACCATGAGATACAGTTTTAGTGATATTATCATATTCATTTGATTGTGAATATAGATATCTTCCATAGCACATGTTTCAATCAATATTTATTATATAAGTAAGTAGACCTAAGTCGGTGAGACAACTGAAAACAATTTCACCCACCACCATCAATAAATACAACTGACAGATACATAAAGACTAGAATTCAAGAGATAGAATCTACAGCTATCTAGATGTTCAGATTCCTGACAGAACAGTAAGTGAAGCGACTCTTAATAATTAAGTAGCCACTGTTGCCAGCATGTGATGTTGTGCTACTCAATAATTCATTTAGTGACTAATTTTTAAGTATCTACTATGTATTAAGTCCTGGGGCTGGGAATGACAAAATCTCTACTCCTGTGATTCTTATTCTAATGGAATAAGAAAATGAACTAATCACTATTCAATGTGCTAGTTAGCTGGAAATTTGTGCTATAAAGAAAATAAAATGGACTAATGGAGATAGAGAGGGATGGAGGAAGAAAGTGATATTTTTACCTATGATAAAGTGATATTCAAGAAGAGAGTCAAAGGAAGTGAGAGAACAGTTTTGTTGCTATCTGAGTGAGGACATTTAAATCAGAGCAGAGAGCAAAGGTCCTGAGTCAGGAGACCACCAAGTTGTTTAAGAGACAACAGGATAGAAAGAGAATATGAGAAAGTAGGCAATAACAAGAGATAGGTATATGTGGGGGTTCATCATGGTAACAAATTAGGATCTCACTCCAGTGAGATGGGATATAAAAAACTTTGGAAATTAGCAACAGAAAAACTTTAGACAGGATATCACCTTGGGAGTGAATGAACACAAAGAGAAATTATCTGAGGATTGAATACTGGAAAAGTCAATGTTGTTTGTTACAGCACAACACATTATAAATTATATAAACGCTATACATTATATGAAGTGTTGTGACATTTTATGACTTTTTATTACTGACGTACTTCATTCCTTATTCCATACTACTAACAGATGACAGACATAACCCTGGGGATACTCTAGTCACGTGCTACAGATGAGGAAACCGACACACATCCAGATGGGGTGATTGCTTCCAGCTTAAATCAATTTTATTTATTAAAAAAAAAAAAAAATTGGAGGATGGTTGCTTTACAATGTTGTGTTGATTCTGCCATACAGAAACTGGAACCAGCCATAGGTACACATATACCCTCCCTTTTGAGCCTTCTTCCTATCCCCATCATCCCCCATCCTACCTCTAGGTCTTGCAGAGACCAAGCTGGGTTCCCTCTGTTACATAATAGCTTCCCATCAGCCATTTATTTTACACATGTTAGTGTATGCAAGTCAATACAACTTTCTCAATTGTTGCCCCCCTCATGTTCCTCCACTGTGTCTACAAATCTGTTCTCTATATCTGCTTCTCTATTCTTGCTCTGTAAATAGATTCAACAAAAAAAAAATCTGGCACATATATACAAAGTAATAACATTATTGTTGATCAGTTGCTAAGTCATGTCCAATTCTTTGCAATCCCATGGACAGGCTTCCCTGTCCTCCACTATCTCCCAGAGTTTGCTCAGAATCATGTGAACTGAGTCGGTGGTGCTATCTAACCATCTTATGCTGTCCCTGTCTCCTTTTGCCATCACTCTTTATCCATGAGTCAGCTTTCTGGATCAGGTGGCCAAAGGATTAGAGTTTCAGATTCAGCATCAGTCCTTCCAATGAATATCCAGTTTTGATTCCCTTTAGGATTGACTAATTTGATCTCCTTGAAGCCCAAGGGACTCTCAAGAGTCTTTTCCAGCACCACAATTCAAAAGCATCAATTCTTCGGTGCTCAACCTTCTTTATGGTCCAACTGTCATATCTATACATGACTACTGGAAAAACCATAGTTTTGACTATACGGACCTTTGTCGGCAAAGTGATGCCTCTGTTTTTTAATGCTGTGTTTCTCAAGCTTTCCTTCCAAGAAGCAAGTATCTTTTAATTTCATGGCTGCAGTCACCATCTTCAGTGATTATGGAGCCCAATCTCAATAAGCTTTCAAGGACCCTATTCGGAATCCTTCTTCGCACTTGTTTTGGAAGACTCCTCACAGACTGCCAGGACTCTTCAGGTGATGTGGTCTCAGTTGCCTTTTTGCTGCCCTGAGAGAAAGGATAACAAAGAAGAGGATGGCTGAAAATTATTATCATTTGTTGAATGTCAATGTTGAAGTCTCATCTGCGGCATCCTTCTGATGGAATGGGTGAAATTGCAAAGCAATGCTACAGTACCAAGCTTCACTTTGAAAATCACAATCTCAAATGAATCTTTCTTCATTCAGTTACTTCCTGAATTCCCTTGAGCAATTCACTTACTTTCTTCAACAATTATATGCTCCTTAATGAAGCAGGCACAGCACATAGTAGTTTCTAATGTGGAGATGGTGTCAGGAAAGCACTTTACAGTGAGGAGATCCAACCAGTCCATCCTAGAGGAGATGAGTCCTGGGTGTTCATTGGAAGGACTGATGCTGAAGTTGAAACTCCAATACTTTGGTCACCTGATGGAAAAGGTCCTGATGTTGGGAAAGATTGAAGGCGGGAGGAGAAGGGGATGACAGAGGATGAGATGGCTGGATGACATCACTGACTCAATGGACAAGAGTTTGAGTAAGCTCTGGGAGTTTGTGACAGACAGGGAGTCCTGGTATGCTGCAGTCCATGGGCTCGCAAAGAGTCAGACATGACTGAGTGGCTGAACTGAACTGAACATGGTATGCAATTATTAACAAATAAAGCTTGTACAAATATAGGGCTTCTCTATTGTCCATAGGGTCGCAAAGAGTCAGAAACAACTGAGAGATTTTCACTTTAAGTTTTAGTTCTGTAAAAAATTTTTTTTGAATTTTTGAGTTCTGGATAACTTAACAAAGAAAGTAGATTTTCTTACAGCTGTTTTTGAAAAGGAAAACAGATCAGGCACCACTCACTTGGCAACTTTAGCAGCTGCAGAAAAAGAACTTGCTGAGAAAGAAGCATATTGGATTTCCAGGTCTCCTGTGCCTGAAAATGAAAGTGAAAGTCACTCAGTCCTTAAAAGTCTATACAGTCCATGGAATTCTCCAGGCCAGAATACTGGAGAGGGTAGCCATTCCCTTTTCCAGGGGATCTTCCTGACCCAGGAATCAAACTGGGGTCTCCTGCATTGCAGGCAGATTCTTTACCAACTGAGCTATCAGTGAAGCTCCAGTGCCTATATCATTCCTATTCCAAATACATTTTCAGGAATTTTGCTCCCTAGTGATAATCATGAGCTTCCCTGATGGTGCAGACTGTAAACAATCTGCCTGCAATGCAGGAGACCAGGGTTCAGTTCCTGGGTTGGGAAGATTCCCTGCAGAAGGGAATGGCAACCCACTACACATTTCTTTTCTTTTTCTTTTTTATTAATTCAAAGATAATTGCTTTACCGAATCACTCCAGTATTCTTGCCTAAAGAATTCTGTGGACAGAGGAGCCTGGCGGGCTACAATCCATGAGGTCGCCAAGAGTTCGACACTACTGAGCGACAAACACTTGGTCAGATTTGGTCAGTGGTTAAACGTTATCATGATTATGAATTAAACTATATAAGTCTAATTTAAAAACTTCATTAAAATAAAAGGTAATAAGTACACAAAATTCATCCCTTTCTAATCATTTTACTGTATTTTATTAGCATCTACGCTTTTGAGGCTATTTATGCCTCTTGTGTTTGTACAGTGAGAATATTACGTGACTGTTGCTGAGTATCTCTTCCCAATTTTTTGTACAGTGATAGCACATATATATCTTGAATTCACCTTTGATAAGAATATTTACACAATAGAAATTAGAACCACATATTATCAATCACACTACAAAACCCTGCCTCAGAAGTGGTTAATATTTACAGGCATACAACTTGTTAGATATCACACTTGGAAGAAAGAACTTCAATCGTGGAATTCTGGAAACATCATATTATGTGATTTAAGGTTTCATTGACTCGCCATGATATAACTGGGGGAGGGACTGATAGCACAAGTTTGCAGAACCTTAGAAACAGGTGTGCCCTTGGAGCACAGCGATTCCCCATTGACTGAGAACCAGCCACTTCCCTGGCACTGATCAGGGCTGTCACTAGTCTTAGCAGTTAAACACATTTAATTGCAATGTACACTATCAGTAACTAAGGAGTTTTGCAAGAACAGAATTCCTTTTGGGATGCTAGCTTTAATGGATCCCTTTTTAATAAATTCATCTGTACAATTCACCCATCTTTAAGAAAAATGTCTTTTCACCTAAATAGGTTATATATGTTATATAACATAATGAGTGTAGCAGGGAAGATAAGTCACTTTTCAAAATTTTGCATAACATTATGGAACACCTCTGAGATCTCCTTGAAAAGCTATGCATTTTAATGAAGTTTATATTTTAAAATAAAAGTTGCCATTAATTTTTATATTGGAATTTTGTTTTTGTTTTGTTATGTAGTATCCCAGTATAACAGAAATGCATACTGATACATACTGCTTACATTATTTTATCTATTTTCTTTTTTAGTATCCATTTTAATGGTATATTATAGGTGTTGCCTGAACAGAATGGTTAAAATGAACTTTTAGGATACTTCTCTTCTCATCCTAAGACTATGATTTATTAAGGATTAATATTCAGTCAATCAGTAAAATGAAGTCTGCTACAGTATAAAATAAATATATTTTTATTTCTGTGAAATCTCTGCCTTAAAATAGGTTGCATGCCTGAGCACATTGCTTCCTTTATACACAAGATAGCATTTTAGAGTCCATAGGCACACCATCTGCACTTTAGAGCAAACCTGATCTCATAACCTTAGTTCCCCCCCCACCTTTTTTTTTTTGTCTTGGAAGACATAAACTATGATACAAATCAAAAATATAATTATCACTGTTTATTAAGACAAAAAGGTATTGTAAAGTGACCGCTAGTATTTGAGTAGAGCCTCTTGTCTAAAACTAGAGCCATTGTCTTTAAGGATTCTGTTTATTCAAGAAAAATACTTTCCAAGAAACAAAACTCCAATTCTATTTACATTTCATTTCAGTTTTAAACTGCATTAGCATTAGCTATTCTCCTATTCATTCAGGAAGTAACAAATCCTATGCAATGAGAATGTTAATTTTCTCACAGTGCTACTAATACACATTTGCAGGCAAACACTACCGGTATTTTTCTAATCACAAAAAGCAAAACCTGTGAAAATCCTGGCACCTAATTCCAAAGGAAGTTGAATTTTGTGTGTTTGTTAGATTCACTGAATAGTAATTCTTAAGGAAACAACAGATTTAACTATGTATGGGAACAGCATGAGATAACAATGTGAACATTGATGGGTAGAATGAAGTAAAAGGAACAGAAGCTGATGTAAAGAAAGACAAAGGAAGGAAAGAAGAAAAGGAGGGAGGGAGGGGGGAGAAGTGGAGAGAGGGAGGGAAGGAGGGAGCAAGCAAAGAAGGAATGAAGAAAAAATGGAAGGGGCAGGAGTGGTTATAAAACATTAGAGCAAGCTTCAGGGAAAATGTCTGCTTAAAATCATTGATTTCTAATTATTCAGTGGGGCTTCCCTGGTGGCTCAGATGGTAAAGAATGAGTATTCAATGCAGGAGACTCGGTTCTATCCCTGGATCAGAAAGACCCCCTGGAGAAGGAAATGACAACTCACTCCAGTATACCTGCATGGAGAATTCCTTGGACGGAGGAGCCTAGCGGGCTACAGTTCATGGGGTTGCAAAGAGTTGGACACGACTGAGTGACTAACACTTCCACTTTTATAATGGGCATTTGGTGTCCAGCCTAATTATTTTCTGGAGAAGTGGCTGATTTAATCACCGAAGTGGGGTTTAGAATATTGAGGGAATGGAGGAATCCTCCACTGGGATATCTTCCCCAATTTGCCTCTTAATTGATGATTTTCCCTAATTTATAATTGGTGACTCTGTTACCTTGGACATATTTTCTTCTGAATATTTTTGTCCATAGTTAAGTAAAATTATATCAAAAAAGCATTTTAAATTGCAAAACAGATGCAACTAGCAGGTGAAGTGTGACTATTAATTATCACTAATAAAGTAATGGCTTAAGTGAACAAAGCTTAGTGCCAGGTTACAGTCTGCACAAATGACAGTCTATAGTCATCTCCATTACAGTCTGCACAAATCTCTTCACATTGTATGATCTGGGGCGAGATCTTATCATTTTATATTGTCAAATCTGAAGTGGTAAATTGCTAATGGATTTACAGAAACAATATGCTGTGAACGACCTCTTAAATTCGTGTAATACTGCTAAATAAATATAGGAAATCAAAATGTTTCTGTTGTTTCATAGCAATTGAATACTTTAGAAACGAAATTGCCAATTTTTCTATGAAAATGCAATCTTAGGCGACTAAAGTAAACTGGATGTTAAACGGTCACACATACTCAGCTAGCAACCAATGCTTTCTTTGTTTATATTAAAGGAATTTGGAATATCACAAATGTACCTGCCATGACCCTCTGGTCTGTGTAAGGCAATCTGCTCCTGTTTTAGTGAGAACAGTGAGATCCTGAGTGGAGAAGTGATTTGACCAACGACTCAGAGAGATGGGACTAGAACTCAGGACTCCTGTGTGCCATAATACCCTTCCTAATGCATCAGGATGTCTTTCCTGCTTAGTACATAGATTAGCTGTCAAACAGCAAAAAGTCTTTTGTCATATTTGGATGAGAGCAGCCACGATGTGGCTTGGAAGGAATCAGCCGACATACGGTGGAATCATCTGTGAAAAGAAAGAGGTCATTATTGGCTATTTCTGTGAGGTGGCTTGAAAAGAGGAGGGGGATGAGTGTCACACTCTGCATGGATCCTTGAAGTTTTTCAGGATAACACTCCATTAACAATGACAAGTTGCCATCTGTTAGTGAACTCTTCCAGAAGAGAGAGAAAGCTCCCCAAGAACATTTTGCTACAGTCAAACCGATTCTCCAAATTCAGCCCTTGGTTTCCTTACATGTGCCAACAGATATCCACGGTCACTGGTAAACTTTCTCAGTGAACTAGATAAATGTCTAGAAATAAATTATAAGTATTTATACATGATAAGTTGCTACTTGAAAGAAGCTGTCAATCAGTCTACTAAATAAAAGTCATTTAAGTTAAATTTTAATAATTTTGCCTGCAAGTGCATTCAACATTGCAACTTTTTGATTATTCTCTACCAAGCTGTATGTTTGTAGAAAGCAGTATGAGCCTCATTAGGGAAAAGAAAAGTGACCAGTTTATGCATTCAACTTAAATTGTGTCTCTTGCAGATTTTCTGATAAAGAGAAGGGAAATACTGAGCAGTAAATCATGAGTACCTCTCCATCTCATGCATGTTAAATTTGAGAAAAGGCAGAGAATGAAATATTTTCACCTTAGCATATTGACAGTTTAGAAGACACATAAATCTTTCAATAAATAATATCTTCACTTGTTTGCATGCAGATTTCATGAAAAGCAAATAAATACATAGTCTTTTTCCTATTTCAAAATGATATAAAAGTTTTAGGTTATTCATAGAGCTAAAATATAGTAAGGGTTTATCTGTTTTAAGAATACATTTGTTTTAAGAATACATATTTAAAATAATAGTAGCTAGAGAGCAAGAATAGTGATATTACCAAAATGGAACCTTGATACATTGATGGTACTGAATTTTAACTTAGCCCTGTGCGCCTGCAAAATGTCAAAGGCTAAGCAATTTCCTCGTTCTTTTGTGATCTGGGAAACACCTAGCTGCTGAGTCCAAGCTCATACTGCTCACCACACAATAGGCCAATCAGTCAAGAGATGACTTGTTGGGACAAGGAGTAACGACTTTATTCTGAAAGCTCGCAGACCAAGAAGATAGTGGCCGAGTGTCCCAAAGAACCATCTTACCTGTGAGAATTCAAACTTATTTTATACTAAATGGGGAGGGGTTATGGCTGGTTTTTGCAAACTTCTTGGTACTGGTGTCTTTTGTTCTTGCAATTGTCCATGTAGGTCTGGTCAGGATGTTCTTATAAACCTCTAAGACAAGTGTTATTCTCTGTTCTGTAACTTCTGTCTCTATGGGAATGGGAAAATGCTGTATCTTCAAAAGTCAGAGCTTTGAGCGTGGGATATCCTGCATATTTCAGGCTATAGGCAATACTCTTTTGCAAAGGGTGCAGAGCCAGCATGACTAAGTACAGGCGATAAAGCAGAGGGTTAGAGCTAAAGGAACAGGCCCAACATGGAGTCGGGTTTGTCCTTCTCTATTACGGTCTTACTGGAAGAACCACCCTTTCCTTATGACTTAGACAGAACCAAAGTCTGACCCTTACTTACTTGCTGATTTACCTCTAACCAGAGCATAGACATAGATACCCCCTCTCCCATATTCCCATTCTTTGACTCATAAATGTTTGCCTGAATTATTCCTCCTCAGTCATCAATTGGAACAAAACACTTGTTAAATAAGCTTGGTTAAAATTCTCTTCTTCTATCAGATTCCTGAATTTCTTCCCACTCATAACCTGAGCAGCAAAAAAATTTCCCTTTAAACAGACCACTGTCACTTCCTTATACCTGGTTCTTTCAGGCTCTATTTATTCCAGTTTATTTGAAAGAAAATCTTTTTGCTTTCCCTTTGAAATATTTGCAGATCTTATTGTCAGAGCACTCTCCACAGTGCAATGGGTCCCTTGCCCCCACCACTGTAAAGGTCCCTTCTTTTCCCCCTTCCATAAAACTTTTTGAATAAACCTTTCCTTGAATCACTATGTTGTGGAATCACCTGAAACTGAAGGAATACTGTAAGTGAACTATACTTCAATACATGCATACATATATAAAGTCTCTTCTTACTAAGTCTGAATTTCTTTATTTGGCAAGCTAATGCAATAAATATGAACCACTTGAAATATTTTTGGATAATGACACCTTGAAAGCCTTCTTGACTAGAATGACTGGAACCACTGCTATTCAAGATCAGCTCCAAATTTTGATCAACGATGTTCATCTTTCTAATATTCCAACAGTAACACTTTTCATGTCACTCTTTTGTCCTTTATGAAAGAATTGCCAATGGTTCACTTATCAGGCAGTGCATTTTTTAACTTTTAACTAGCATCCATAAAGAATAGGAAAAAAGTTCATTTCCACGGTTTGAATTTATAATTCATGTAATTTCTCTGAATAAAAAAAAATGAAAGAACGTACCTAAAAAAGTATTCATTCAGAGCAATCTGAAGGAAAATGTGGAGTGAAGTGTTTCTCATCTTGGCTAAACTGAAAATTATGCTTGAAAGAAGCATTTTTCCTTTAAATTAGCAAGCAATTCTAGATGAGCCATTTTGAAAGAAAAAATAAAATTCTATCCAGACATCAGTTTACTGGAAACCATTGGGAAAGCCTGCTACTTAATCTCCACACTGCATTAATTAATAAATCAAAGAAAGAATATGATAATAATAAACCCTCTTTAAGTCAACGGATTTCAATAAGAAAACTGAAGCATGCATCTGTGTTTTCAGACTTTATCTGATTTATTTGTGCTTGCTTCCACAATTTGTCATGGTCAAATTGAGTTTTAAAACTATTCTCTGAGGTAGCTGCTATGTCACAATATTGATGTTCTTAGAGTATTTAATGAGAAGGTGCTACATTTTAATATCAAAAGTACTGGTGGAACTAATCATGATCAGACCAAGGACCAGCCCTCATGGGCTATGAATACAATTTAATATATATGCTTTAAGCGTTTACTATTACCCAGCACTGTTCCTCTGTGATTTCGATGTGAGAGAGTGATTCAAACAGAAAGGAACAGTTCATCAGGACCAACGCATTTAATTCCCTGTGTCCCTACATGTAGAACTCTGGAGAGGCTTTCTGAGCGATGGGGAGATAAAAGGAGTGTTCCTAAAAGAACTGTTTTTGTTCTGCCTGAATTAATGGTTGCCTAGGTCTGGGAAGGAGGCTTCTACTATATTACACACTGATCCAGATCTCTTTTGCCTTTCAAACTCTGCTTCCTGCCATCTGCCTGACTTGGTGAAGTCTGCTTCATTTCTGCTTGGGTGGACTTCCCAGTTCAGCTCTTGTTCCTGCTGTTCAGAGTTTGACCCTACTCTCCTGCATGCAATGACATTTACCTCTCCTCCTGCCTCAGGGCTCCAGAACACAGTCCCATCCTTCCAGCCTCAGGCTGCTGTTACTGCCCAGAATGCTTCCCACTTGGTGTCGTTTCTTTGGACCCTGTTGTGAAGCTGACCCCATTTCTTTCGCAAGCTGATTAGAAAACAATTTGCACACACACAGCTCTTTCTCAAGGATGCTACTTCGCTCAGCATCTTGTAGATATCCCAACCGTCCTGTTCTAACTAGTTCCTTGCGCTGCTGGAATTCTGGCTGGTTATGACTTCTGTGAATGAAAAATGCTGCTTCCCTGAATGCATGACAGCCATGAGGCCATTGTGGACCACACCCCTCACCCCGCCCACCACCATCCGGAGCTCCTGGGAGAACTCAGGATGACCCCTGCAAGTCCTCAGCCATTGCAGCCACCCCAATAGTGCACCCCGAGGGGCTTCCGGATAGGAGAGAAAGAGACACTGTCTCTACACGGGTAAAGAGCCTATCAAAGTGAAAGCGGCTCTATGTGCCTTTCCTGTTCCCCTCTAACCTTGGAATAAGCTAATTATGGGAAGTAGAGTACACCTGCCGATTCAGGAGATGCAGGCGACACAGGTTTGATCCCTGAGACAGGAAGATCCCTTGGAGGAGGAAATGGCAAGCCACTCCATTGTTCTTGCTTGGGAAACCCCATGCGCAGAGGAGACTGGCGGGCCACAGTCCATGGGACCACAGAGCTGGACCTGACTAAGTGACTTAGCACACACTTGGGAATGACATAACTTGCCTGCTTAACCTAATACTTGGCTTATGCTCTCCTAAATGCACACATTTCTGTCTAACCTGTTCATTCTTTTCCTAGATAAAAAGAAGAATGAAAAATTAAGCTGTTAAAGAAATGACTAGCTCTCCACCCTCACAGCACCCCTCCCCCCAAGCAATCTTAAAGGCAGATTACTCCAGCAGGACAAGATCTGAAGAGAGTGAGCCCCTACACACTCAGTAGATGATTGTTATTGAATATAAGCTCTGTCTGCTCACCATATGGCAGGACAATAATGGAGATGCGGTGCTGAGGCAAGGAATAGTGGCTCTATTCAGAAAGCTGGGAGTCTGAGAAGATGGTGGACTAGTGCATGACCATACCCTCTTATGGGGTGTAATGCCGGTTTCTTTAATAGAACACAGATGGGGATGAGTTCAGTTCAGTCGCTCAGTTATGTCTGACTCTTGGCAACCCCAAGGACTGCAGCATGTCAGGCTTCCCTGTCCATCACCAACTCCTGGAGCTTACTCAATCTCATGTCCATAGAGTCAGTGATGCCATCCAACCATCTGATACTCTGTTGTCCCCTTATCCTCCTGCCTTCAATCTTTCCCAGCATCAGGGTCTTTTCCAGTGAGTCAGTTCTTCACATCAGGTTGCCAAAATATTGGAGTTTCAGCTTCAGCATCAGTCCTTCCAAATAATATTCCTTACTGATTTCCTTTAGGATGAACTGGTTGGACTTCCTTGAGTGTCCAAGGGACACTCAAGAGTCTTCTTCAACACCACAGTTCAAAAGCATCAATTCTTCTTCTCTCAGCTTTCTTTATAGTCCAAATCTCAAATCCATACATGACTAATGGAAAAACTATAGCTTTGACTAGCCAGACCTTTGTTGACAAAGTAAAGTCTCTGGTTTTTAATATGCTGTCTAGGTTGCTCATGGTTTTTATTCCAAGGAGCAAGTGTCTTTTAATTAAATGGCTGCAGTCGCCATCTGCCATGATTTTGGAGCCCAAGAAAGTAAAGGCTGTCACTGTTTCCATTGTTTCCCCATCTATATGACATGAAGTGATAGGACCGGATGCCATGATCTTAGTTTTCTGAATGTTGAGTTTTAATGCAAACTTCTCATTCTCCTCTTTAACTTTCATCAAGAGGCTCTTTAGTTTTTTTTGCTTTCTGCCATAAGAGTGGTGTCATCTGTGTATCTGAAGTTATTGATATTTCTCCTGGCAATCTTGATTATAGCGTGTGCTTCATCAGGCGCTGCATTTCACATAATGTACTTTGCATATAAGTTAAATAAGCAGGGTGACAATATACAGCCTTAAAGTACTTTTTTCCCAATTTGGAACCAGTCTGTTTTTCCATGTCTGTTTCTATCTGTTGCTTCTTGACCTACATACAGACTTCCTACCAGGCAGGTAAGATGGTCTGGTATTCTCATCTCTTGAACAATTTTCTACAGTTTGTTGTGAAACACACAGTCAGAGGATCTGGCATAGTCAATAAAGCAGAAGTGGATGGTTTTCTGGAACTATCTTGCTTTTTTGATGATCTAACGGATGTTGGCAAATTGATCTCTGCTTCCTCTGATATTTCTAAATCCATCTGGAACATTTAGATGCTCACAGTTCACATACTGTTGAAGCCAGACTTGGAAAATTTTAAGCATTGCTTTGCTAGTGTGTGAGATGAGAACAATTGTGTGGTAGTGTGAACATTCTTTGGCTTGCCTTTCTTTGGCATTGGGATGAAAGCTGATCTTTTCCAGTCCTGTAGTCACTGCTGAGTTATCCAAATTTGCTGGCTTATTGAGTGCAGCACTTTCACAGCATCATCTTTTAGGTTGAAATAGCTCAACTGGAATAGCTCTCTCCAGTAGCTTTGTTTGTGGTGATGCTTCCTAAGGCCCACTTGACTTCACATTCCAGGATGTTTGGTGAGTGATCACACCATCATGGTTATCTGGGTCGTGAATATCTTTTTTGTATAGTTCTTCTGTGTATTCTTGCCACCTCTTAATATCTTCTGCTTCTGCTAGGTCCCTACTATTTATGTCCTTTACTGTGCTCATCTTTCCATGAAATATTCCCCTGCATATAGCTAATTTTCTTGAAGAGATCTCTAGTCTTTCCCATTCTTTTGTTTTCCTCTATTTCTTTGCATTGATCACTGGGGATGACTTTCTTATCTTTCCTTGCTATTCTTTTAAACTCTGCATTCAAATGGATATATCTTTCCTTTTCTCCTTTGCCTTTAGTGTCTCTTCTTTTCTATGCTATTTGTAAGGCATCCTTTGCCTTTTTGCATTTCGTTTTCTTGGGGATGGTCTTGATCCCTGCCTACTGTACAATGCCATGAACCTCTGCCCATAGTTCTTCATGCACTCTGTTTATCAGATCTAATCCCTTGAATCTGTTTGTCACTTCCACTGTATAATCACAAGGGATTTAATGTAGGTTGTAACTGAATGGTCTAGTGGTTTTCCCTACTTTCTTCAATTTAGGTCTGAATTTTGCAATAAGGAGTTCATGACCTGAGCAAGAGTCAGCTCTTGGTCTTGCTTTTGCTTACTGTATAGACCTTCACCCTCTTTGGATGCAAAGAATATAATCAATCTGATTTTGTTATTGACCATCTGATGATGTCCATGTGTAGAGTCTTCTCTTATGTTGTTGAAGAGGGTGTTTGCTATGACCAGTGCATTCTCTTAGCAGAACTCTATTAGCCTTTGCCCTGCTTCATTCCGTACTCCTAGGCCAAATTTACCATTTACTGCAGGTGTCTCTTGATTTCCTACTTTTGCATTCCAGTCCCCTATAATGAAAAGGACATCGTTTTTGGGTATTAGTTCTAGAAGGTCTTGTAGGTCTTCATAGAACCTTTAGACTTCAGCTTCTTCAGCATTACTGCTCGGGGCATAAACTTGCCTTACTATGATATTGAATGGTTTGCCTTGGAAATGAACAGAGATCATTCTGTCCTTTTTGAGACTGCATCCAAATACTGCATTTCAGGCTCTTTTGTTGACTATGATGGCTATTCCATTTCTTCTAAAGGATTCTTGCCCACAGCAGTAGATATAATGGTGATTTCCCCAAGATGGTGGAGTAGAAGAACATGCGCTCATCTTCTCCTGTGAGAACTCCAAAATTACAACTTGCTGCTGAACAACCATCAACAGGAGAATGTTGGATCCCGCCAAAAAAGGATACCTCATGTCCAGTGGAAAAGGAGAAGCCCCAGCAAGATGGTAGGAGGGGCAAAATCGGATTTAGAGTTAAAGCCCATATGCATCAGTGATTCTCAGAGGGCTCAAACAAAACCTTATGTGCTCCAGGAGACCTCACACTTAGCTAGGCTTGCCTTTGAGTGTTTCAGTGTCTCCTGCATAGGGATGGGTCAGCAGTGGCCTGCCGCAGGAGCAGAGGCTCTGGTTACAGCAGACTTGGGTATAGCATAAGCCCTCTTGGAGGAGATCGCCATTAACCCCACATAGAGCTGCCAGAACTTACACAGGGCTGGGGAAACAGACTCTTGGAGGGCACAAACAGAACCTTGTGTGCACCAGGACCCAGGAGAAAGGAGCAGTGACCCCACAAGAGATTGATCCAGACTTGCCTCTGAGTGTCCAGGAGTCTCTGGCGGAGGCATGGGTCAGCGGTGGCCTGCTGCAGGGTCGGGGGCACTGAGTGCAGTAGTGCATGCATGGGGCCTTTCAAGGAGGTCACTGTTATCTTCATTACCTCCACCATAGTTTGGCCTCATGTTAAACAACGGGAAGGGAACACAGCCCCACCCATCAACAGAAAATTGGATTAAATATTTACTGAGCATGGCCCCACCCATCAGAACAAGACCCAGTTTCCCCAACAGTCAGTCTCTCCTATCAGGAAGCTTCCATAAGCCTCTTATCCTTCTCCATCAGAGGGCAGACAGAATGAAAATCACAAACCCAGAAAACTAATCAAATTGATCACATGGACCACAGCCTTGTTTAACTCAGTGAAACTATGAGCCATGCCATGTAGGGCAACTCTAGATGGATGGGTCATGGTGGAGAGTTCTGACAAAATGTGGTCCACTGGAGAAGGGGATGGCAAACCACTTCAGCATTCTTGCCTTGAGAACCCCATGAACAGTATGAAAAGGCAAAATGATAGAATACAGAAAGAGGAACTCCCCCGGTTGGTAGGTGTCCAATATGCTACTGGAGATCAGTGGAGAAATAACTCCAGAAAGAATGAAGAGCAGAGCCAAAGCAAAAACAACGCCCAGTTGTGGTTGTGACTGGTGATGGAAGCAAGGTCTGATGCTGTAAAGAGCAATATTGCATAGGAACCCGAAATGTTAGGTCCATGAATCAAGGCAAGTTGGAATTGGTCAAACAGGAGATGGCAAGAGTTAACACTGACATTTTAGGAATCAGCGAAGTAAAATGGACTGGAACAGGAGAATTTAACTCAGCTGGGGAGGAGGTGAGGAAAAGTAAAAAGGCCATACGTCTTGTAAACTTGGTTAGCCTCAGGAGGGCATGTGTTGGTCTCCTCTTGCCTGCAGCCGTTCACAGGTGGGCAGGGTTAGGGTGACTCCCTAAAAGCAGTACAAAGGCACTTTACCATCCAGGCAGAAGGGAAGGGTTTCCTGAAGCAGGCCATTATGTATGCTTATAACCACAGACAGAATCCTTTTAGTGGTTATAGGAGTAAAAGCAACAGAAAGCAAAGGTTAAAATAAAGAAACACAGTCACCGTTTGTTCTTCCCTGTTATAGAAGGATGCAGAACCTGACATCTTGCCTCAATGATTCACAGAGATTTTTCACTCTCATTTTTCCCTTTAAAAACTCATGATTCTGCAGAACTTCTAAGCTGGTATCTGGACATGAGTCCACCATCTCCTCAGATTGCCAGCTTTTCGATTAAATCACCTCTCCTTTCTACTGATTGGTTCTTGAATTATTGGCTTTTGAGCTTCAAATAGCCAAATCTGAGTTCAATAACAAAAGGAAGAAATTCATTGATCTCAGACTCTTGCACCTTCTCATACATACAAAAGTTCTAAACTAATTAACTTGAGATATCTAGTTTTTTTAATTAACATATTTTAATGTTCTGACTAGCTGGTATTTGTTGCAAAATCTCCCGGTATAACCTGGCTTTTCCCTTACCTCTTTGGAGCAATACCTTAAAGCTATCTGAGACTTTATCTCCTGTATTTGAAGTCCTCAGAAAGTCTGCCAAGTAAAAGATAATTCTTAGCTTTTAGACTGTGCATTTTTTTTCAGTTGGCATTGCCATTGTTCCTCACTTCTCTTCATATTATTTGATACAGTACCTAACTGATACAATACTAAATTTAATTAATGTTATTATTTTCCATAAATATTACATGATTACAACATTTTTCTGAAGTCGCAAAATTGATAACCTTGGGAAATTTGTAATAGTAAATAATTACTAAAAAATACAGAAATCTCAGGGATAGTATGATGACTTATGTTCATTTTATTTAAAAATGCACATGTGGTTTCTGTTATTGTTAGTAATTTTCCTTTGAATTATGAATATGTAAAACATTAGTTAGCTGCAGTCATATTTTTGTTTTGTTTATTCATTAAAGAATTGTCTCTGAAACTGAGAGTAGCTTAGACCATATCTTGTCCAATTTCTAATCAACCTAAAGTGATTAAAATTAGATGTCTTTTATATTCTTACCCAGTTACAAAAAGTTTTAGTGACTTTTTTTTAAAGGAAATTTCTCCTAGAATCAGCAGCATCAAATGGTTGTACTGATACACACTGTGTGGGTATGTGTGTGTTTACATACACAATATATGTACTTAGGATCATGTGTTGAGACTTCTACTGTGCGTCAACAATGGCTTTGGCACATTCTGTGTTCAAAGGATTCACACAGGAATTTGGGTTCTTCCTTTATACTATGCCAACTTTTATGGTAGCCTTTCATTTTGTTTATTTCAAAATGTTGGCCCCTGTCCTTCTGCCTTTGTACTGACTCCTATGTTACCTTAGGCCAGAAAGCAAGCTGAGCAGCTTCCAACAAAGTGAGACCAAGGATATTTCACAATCAGCTCTGCAGGACTGATTGTGTGAAGTTCAGCCGGTTTCCTCCCCCAGCGTCAGCTCTAAGCCATCACTTTGCTAATGAGCTCACTTTCACCAGCATGCAAAACACTGCTGCTGTTTCAAATGTTGGCTGCTTTGTTGAACTTTTAAGTAGCTGTGAATTCTTATTTTTATTTTTCTCTTGTAAATGCCTTGCAGCCTTCTGTAATGCGGAGGATTTTCTAAAACCAATGAAGAATTCAATTCAACACTCTCCTATTTTATTTTTCTGGGGTTTTCTTGTTTGGTGACCATCTCAGATTGAAAGAATTCCTTTGTATATATTGCAACCTTCTTGCCAGAAAGTACACATAACAAAGAACGTGAGATTTCAGGTGCTTCTGCAAATGTGTGTGCTTAGTCACTTTATCCTGTCTGACTCTTTGCAACCCCATGGACTGTAGCCCACCAGGCTCCTCTGTCCATAGGGATTCTCCAGGCAAGAATACTGGAGTGGGTTGCCATGCCCTCCTCCAGGGGATCTTCCCAACCCAGGGATCCAACCCAGGTCTCCTGCATTGCAGGTAGATTTTTTACCTTCTGAGCCACCAAGGGAAGCTTCTGCAGATAAAGGGTTCTAATCGTTTGCCAAATCTTAGAACCTTTTAGATCTGTACCCACCAAGTGCAGGGTATTTTCACTGATCCTCCATCTCTAGTTTTTGGGTCACTATTGTTCAGATGCTTATTTCTCAGGGTATTCAGTGCTAGATCATTCACTTGGCACAGTGGACACTACGGAGAACAGAGAAGACCCCGTCACCCCTCCCTAAGCTTACATGAACTGGTTTTGTGAGGAGACTGGAAATCAACAAGATAGATATGATTGATTTGACTTTATCACGTTAGATGATAAGTGATGTTGTATATTAGTTTGATATGCTTTTCAAAGCCACTTGTTTATGACTCTAGTGAAACTATTTTAATCCACTTGTTTATGACCAGGGTAAAAAAAGGTAGTAGAGGTAAAGTTGTTTTTAAGAATGAAGCAAGTTGTGTCAAGATGTGATCTCAGCTGTTGTTGTTGATAAGCACTCAGAGATCAGCTACAGAGAAGTGCCTACTGGGGGCTTATTGATTAAAAACAAAAATATGAAGAAAGCAGCTCTGGTGAGAGGACATTTAGATTATGCACATCCAGAGTTCCTAGGGATGCTCTGAAAGTTCCGACTGGGCACAGCCACGTTTTGCTGATCTGGCTCTTCAAAGACCTTGGAACATTATCTCCTGCCTGGTAAAATCAGCTCTTAACCTTCAGTGCTGTGGCCCCGGGAGAGATGGTCACCTTGCCTGCCAACACTGGTCCCTGCTTCCCTAGCAACGTGCGCCAGCCTCAGGGAGACGTTTCACCTCCATTCAGCAGGCAGCTGGCATCAGCTGCTGGTTGGTTAAGTCACCTCTCTAGAGGGCCAACCTCCTAGAAAAGGCACTTCTCATCTGAATTTGGATTTTATTTCTGTCATTTCCCCTTGCTTGGAGCAACAGTGTAATTAATCCATCACTTATTTGGAACATGTTATTTCTTTATTGTCTTATTAAGAGACATTATCCTGTATGGTATTGGCTTGTGAAATTACTTTAATTACCCCAGTAAAGCATTGTTAAAGAAACCATTGGCAAAGTTAGTGTAACATAATTTACTGACTCTAAAAGCGAGAGGGACGACAAAGTAAAATGGGGCTTTCAATTTAGGTTAGTGGCCAACTCTGGTGTTTTGGGAAACTGGTATTTGATTAAAGATCAAAACAAAACAACAACAAAAAAGAATAAAGTGTGCAAATATCTGGGGAAAAAATTGTGCCAAGTAAAGAAGACAGAAAAGGCAAAAGCGCTGAGGCAGGAGCTCGCCTGACGTGTCACACACACGCCGGCGTGGTTGGAGCGGAGCCGCTGGTGGAGGTGGCGCAAGGGATGCTGGGAGCAGGCGTCATTCTGCAGGAATCCAGGAGAGTCATGGCGGCTTCATCAGGGTGGAGTGGCCGGAGCAGAGTGCTCAATGAACTAAGCCTGGACAGGGAAATGCCATTTTACAGTTAATGGTAAATTAGAACTTGGGGAGAGAAGAGTAAGATTTTGCTGTCTCTAAACTTTATTACCACCTCTCATTTCGCACTAAACACACCCTCTGTAGATGATGATCTTTCTTCTGTAACATGCTGAAATTCCCATCAAAGAAATTCCAAATTCAAAATCTCTTCATGAAACTTTGTATTCGTCTCCACCATAACAGAGGTTTTCTGTTTATGACTCTCTTTGGTATGAGGTAATAACTGCAGTTAAATAGACTTAAGGACGAACGTCTAAGAATACTACTTTTCAACTTTTTGTTTCAGATCGTTCTATTAATTATTTTTAAACTAGGAAATATCGCATGTTTATAAAACATCTTTTTGTCAAGAGGTTGACGGCTTGGAATAGGCCTGATTCCCAAAATTTTGATCAGATAAAATCATCCATAAGCAACAGTGAAAAACAATTGTCTTTATTTTCCATAGCATTTATTATATTAGTTGAAAATGCCATAGCTTAAGGAACTAAGTATACTGTTTGTATGTATGGTAAGGGATGCTTATGACATATAGTATTTCAGTGTGAGGAATGGACATGTCTTTATAGGAACTATCACTTTAAGTCATCCCTTGACTGTTGCATTGCCTCATTCTTCATTGTTGCATCTTTTTTTTTTTCTGAAAATGCATTTTTCTTGACCTACCATAAAATAATACCTCATTGTTATTAAAATGCATTCATTTTATTTTTCTTAAAAAAAAAAAAACTATTGGGTATAATTGATTTATGATGTATAGCAAATTGAAAGAGTTATACATATATCAACATTTTTAGATTATTTTCTCATAAACTCAATTGATACTTTGCTATAGAGAACAGGACTTGAAATTCATTATCAAAGAATGCATTGTTTTTAGTGAGCATGGACAATTTTTTTTTTTCACTTCAACTAGTCTGTTTACTTAAGTCTTACCCATTGATATATAACCAGTCTCTTTTCTAGCAGTTCTCTTAGTCAATTTGTGAGTATGTTTACAAACAAACTACTGTATACTTGTCACTGCATTTGAGCTGGAGACTAGGAAACAGAACTTGGAGAGGTTTTTAATGTGGCACACTTGATTTTCACCAGGTCAACTGGAGGCACGTGGAGGAAATCTTTCCAAGGCTCTCCAATCCTTTGTCCAGTGCACTGCAGCTGCTCTAGAAAGGATGGAGTCTGAGAAACAAGGCAGAATTCCTGAGAGCAGAAAACTGGGTGGTCCTCCAGAGCCAAGAAGATTTCTTATGACACAAAGAGATGTCAGATATGCTGTAATTTGAAAAAAAAAAAAAAAGTATTTCTTGTAGCTTTAAAAGCGAATAGGATATCAAAAAAGAAAAAAAAGTTCTGATTAAATATAAAACAAACCTTAAAGTACAATATATCCATCTAAGAAAAGATAGCAGAAATATATTGTTGGATATAGCAAATTGGTGGGGGGTATAAAAATGTTTTAGCAATCAAAAGTTCTTACATTGCTTGAAGTATCTTATTATTATATAAACTTAAACTATGATTAAAGTTGCATTACATTAAAGATACATATTTGGATAATAGAAAATCAAAGAGATATAGACTAAAAATCAAGAGATGAAATAAAAATACAAGAAGAGAAAAGGAGAAAAGAAAAATTAACCCATTGATTAAGCAACAGATAAGTGTTAATTTGTTTAAAAACTGCCAAAGCAGTTAGTAAAACAAAGGTATGAAAGTGTGAAGATAGATTAAAAAACTAACAAGGGATAAAGGTAACCACTTGAATAAAAATGACAACTTTTAAAAACACCAAAACATCTTTTCTAAAGCAAAGAAACTTAAACAAATTCAGCAAATATAAAATGATATGCATAATAATTATAATAGACTCTAACAAAGCAGTGAGAACAAATAAGTCTTGTGTTATCAACTAGCAAAAGTCAACAAACTTACCTACCAAAAGAAAACAAGATTTCAGTTGGACTCAAAGTCAAAAGGCGACTAACTATATGCTACACCCCAGTGAAGAGAAAATTATACAATACATATTTTAAAAAAGGATTAAAAAAAAAGTCAAATTGAGGCAAAAAGAAAGTAGATTTATGAATCTGATATCAAAGTAGAATTCAAGTCCCAAAGCATTAAATATGATAGAGTTGAACCCAATATTTCTTCCATATGTTCTCTCCCAAATTCCTGTCTTGCCCTTTTTTCTTTCGACATTCTCACCTCTTTCTTTTGATCATCCAGTGCCTGTCTGAGTGGCCCTTTAATTTACTCTTTTCTTGTATGCTTTGCACTCAGTGTTTTATAACATAAATCAATCTAACTTAGCTTTGGCATTTTCTGTTTCTCATCAACCAAATTCTAGATAATGTCATAAAGTCCCAGGAGTCTACAAAGAAAAACAGAAGAAAGTGAAAAAGGCTTCCAATGGTGAAATATTAATATGTTTTCTCCTTTTTTCTTCCCTCCTTTCCTTCTTTATTTCAGAGAGATTTATGCAAAAAAAAAAAAAAATTACAAAATTCTTGGAAAGGCTAGAAGAGCAATGAAAGTAAAAAGCTGTTAGAAAGCGAAAAGTTGAGGCTCTCCTTGGACTGCCCAAGTCCCGCTGTAAGGAGTAACAGTGTTAGTTGCTCAGTCACGTCCGATTCTTGCGACCCTGTGGAGCAGGCTCCTCTGTCCATGGAGTTCTCCAGGCAGGAATCCTGGAGTGAATTGCCATTTCCTATTCCAGGGGACCTTCCCAACCCAGCTCCAGCCCAGATTGCTACAGGCACAGCTGCTGCTTCTTCAGGTCTCTTATTCCTCTGCCCCTACTGAGAAAACAGACTCTGCTGGAGCCACGATCTCTTACAGGCACTGGCCTCTGCTGCGGCCTCTACCACTGCTAGAACAAGAAGAATGGCTTTTCTCTTCCTGGCTTATGTGCCAGCCTTCTGTTAGCTGACACTAACTAGAACCTAAATAGCAAGGGAATCTGAGAAAAGCCCCCCCCCCCCCACCCCTTTTTTCTTCCATACTGAAAAAGGACTGATGCTAAAGCTGAAGCTCCAATCCTTTGACCACCTGATGTGAAGAGCTGACTCACTGGAAAAGACTCTGATGCTGGGAAAGATTGAAGGTGGGAGGAGAAGGGGACGACAGAGGATGAGATGATTGGATGGCGTCAGCGGCTCAGTGGACATGAGTTTGAGTAAACTCCGGGAGTTAGTGCTGGACAGGGAAGCCTGGCGTGTTGCAGTTCATGGGGTCGCAAAGAGTCAGACATGACTGAGCAACTGAACTGAACTGAGAAAAGCAATTTTAAAGCTTCCAACCTTCTATGACACAGAAGAGACTATAAAAGGGAGAATTTGAAGCAACAGACAAGAGACTATTATCAATAGTTTACCTTAATAGCTAGCTGGTTATCATCTACCAGTTACCGATACAATGTGCTTAAAAGGCTGCTCAACAGAATGTTAATCTTTTATGATGGAATTAATGATGATGTAAATATATGCTGATTAAATTTTATAGATTTATATAAATTTTCATGTTAATAAAATACTGGAGTAGACTTGTTTTAAATAATGACATTTTGGCAATTAATATATTTCCTCTTTTGAAGATTGTCTCTTTTTATCTTTTCTTCTTTCTGTTTTCTTTTAATATTCCTGAAATTGAGATCCATTTAAATGAATTTGAAAACACAAGTTAATTTTTTATGGAATCCATAGCATGAAATTACTAGTATAATTTACCAAAGGTGGTATGTACATTTTGTACAGTTCACTGTGTCATCAGTCCAAATACATTATTATCTCTTGCAGTTTATCTTGGTGACTGTTCATGAAGAAGCTTCTTTAGTGAGATTAGGCCAATAGTTGAAGTGGAGAAGGAAAAAATGTTGCCTGTTTATAGTAAGTACATTTAGCAAAGACATCTTTATGTGAAATTTTCTAGCTAAATATATCCGTGAAATACCACAATATTGAAATATTTTCTTTTTTCCTAACTCTTCTAAGAAGATGGTAGTAACAAATGGCTTTTTGCTAAAAATATTGTTAATAATATAAAGCAGTGTTAATCAGTAATTGACCTATGTATCTGATGGGGCTTCCCAGGTGGTACTGGTAGTAAAGAACACACCTGTCAATGTGGGAGACCTTAGTGACTTGGGTTTCATCCCTGGGTCGGGAGAATTCCCTGGAGTAGGGAAAGGCAACCCACTCCAGTATTCTTGCCTGGAGAATCCCATGCACAGAGGAGCCTGAGGAGTTATGGTCCATGGGGTCGCACAGAGTTGGACGTGACTGAAGCAACTTATCACACACTGCATGCACACATATGTGTCTGATAAACATTCCAAGCCCCAATGTGTCTGTATTTGACTTTCTTTTCAGAATATGTGTAAGGCTTAACTGGTGAGTGTGAAATATGAGATAAGGTTCTAACTTGGTTTTATTAAGTTTAGATGTTAAATTGTTAAATGTGGTGATATTCTTGGAACCTCCTTGTTCATACTGCAAGCACTGTAACTGTGACTGCCCCAGGCTGATTCTGAATCTCAAGGTTATAAGATACCAAAGGTCTTGCTATTTGTTCCGCGGGAAAAAGGATATATTTCCTTTCCCTTTCCATACAACTTTTTCTCCCTGTTTATTCTTTGCCTAGGATATTGCGTATTCTGCTTCCTCTGGAACCATTTTCTGTAGTCAGCTTCTCCCTATGGACCTTTCCTAGATCATTTTATTTACACTGAGATTCAGTGTTCAGTGCCATGTTTTAATATGTTGTATTGCTAAAAGCACAAGGTGTGAATAAAACGACCTGCATTTTAATCACAAAGCTAGCACTTACTAAAGTAGTTATAACATAGGAATTTATGTAATATTCCTTAGCCTCAGTTTTCTTATTTGTAAAGTATAACTACTAATAATATGCACTATGTAAAGTGGTTGTCACCTTTAGAAACAACTCAAATCAGCATATAATCATGGTACTGGCCCACAAAATTTCTTAATTAGAATTATCAATTATTCAAATCTGACTTTCAAAATATTTGTTGTTCGTTATAAGAGAATGTTGCAAATATTTTAAAAACAAAAAGAAAAAAAACTAAATGAAGTCATCAGCAGTATAATGATCCATTATTTCAAATATCATACATATTTAATTTTGTTATGAAATTATTATAATTCTGATCATTTTACTTTTGCTGACCATATTCAGCTACCTTTAAACTGAAAATAATAAGCTAAATATAAGATAATGTAAAATACTTAAATATGTGAACATGTAGGGATACAAAAAAACTAAAATTTTAATTTTCACAAATTTTGTTTCTTTTTCTCTTTTTGAAAATTGACTGCTGTTGTTTAGTCACTAAGTCACGTCCAACTCTTTTGTGACCCCATGGATGATAGCCCGCCTTGCTCCTCTGACCGTGGGATTTCCCAGACGAGAATTGGGGTGGGCTGCGCAGATTGTGGGTTGCCACTTTCTTTTCCAGGGGATCTTCCTGATCCAAGGCTCAAATCCACGTCTCCTGCATTGCCAAGTGGTTTCTTTACCACTGAGCCACCAGGGAAGCCTTTCGGAATTGATATTTATACATATTATGGTCTCCTTACCACAGTAGTGATAATGCTTGAAAATACAACTCTTTTCAGGGACGATCGTGGATAAGAAGGTAGGGCTACTTACTTTCTTCTGGTTCATCAGAGAAAACTGTCCGTTTCAATCCTTAAAGAATGAAACTGTGTTGCTTCCTTGTGTTTTTCCCTAAGGCATTCATATTTTGTCCCATTAAAGTGCAGCTGAACCCATATTAGACACTACTTTTTAGTGTCCTAAATAGTGGAGCTATATTTGCTACCTAAGATGTCATTCATCTACTATTCTTTATTTTTTTATTCCATATACTCTACTCTAGAAGTGTTTGTTGGAGTTCTCCACTACCTTTGTATATATGATCCGTATCTAAACATCTCAACTATTACAATACTTCCCTTGCATGCTTCCCATCAGTCTACCATTATTGCTTTAAAGAAGAGGTCATTAGTAATTTAGTGTGTTTTTAACTGTCCTAGTGTCTCTGGTTTATTTTGTTACTGTTTAAAGCTGTTAATCTAGTTACAAAGTTGCACAGATTTTTTTTCCCTATAAAATCTATTATTTTTTTGCAATTATCTATATCACATGGTTTTAAAATGACACACAGGTGATATTATAGCAGAAGCAGCAGTAGTCACCTCCAAAGAAAGAGTACTTCTCATAGAAGGCCCTGGTATTAGCAGTGAAGTATGAAACAGCTAGGTTACACTTTGATCTCTTTCCTGACAGAGCATGTGCCAGTTTTTAAAGCTATGACAGCTTGCCAAGACTGACAACCTGGGAGTCCTCCCCCTTATTGGGCAGATCAGTAGACAGCCACCAACATCATGAGACTCTTGGATCAACCTCAGAGAAGAAAATCAATATTTCGAGAAAGAGAAGGTAACCTGGGGAGTGATACTTGGCACTTTGCCTCATGGAGCATGTGTTACTTTGAAAAGGTACACAATTCAGAGAATGTCCTGCCAGTAGCAAAAAAGATAAGAGAGGCACTAAATGATAAATGAGATCATGCTAGCAAAATGTTTTAGAGTGACAAAATGTAAAAAGGCCAGATAATAAATATGGATAAGAATAAAATAGTCATCTTGTAGATAAGATATTGAATTCATTCTTAAGACTCTTATAAGTAAAAAGAGATTTTTATTTTGAAATTGTTGAGATGATCTGACAATCTTGCAAAAATGCATCAATTAACAAGCCTAAGAGTAAATGAACTCTTTGAGAGCTGAAGGAGCTTAAGTGTGCAGTTTGATATCATCAGGATGCTCCCAAGAGATGCTTTCTGCATGCAGATCTTGTAAAGCAATTTCAGAAGACTCATACTCAACCACTCACATCACTGACAAGTCTAATTCTCAAAGATGGCCTAGCAAGATTCAATGTTCTTTGTAAAGTTTGAAACACTTTGCTTAGCTAAAAGAGAAAAAAAGATCATCCATAGAGTTGTAAAGAAACAAGAAAATTTCCTCTTGCTTTACCATATATTTTAATCTAATATATAAGACAATTGTTCTATTCAAATAGCTGCTTTCTTAAGTAAATGAGATGTTTATTTTTGTGACTGTTCTTAATATAAGACTGGAAGGAGAACACAATGATTATAAACATGGAAAACAGACCTTGAGTTACTTCAATCCTGTCATTCTAGGCACAAATCATTTTCTAAGCCTTACTGAAGCATCCCTTCATCTACTTTTCTCCTTTCCTTAGATAATTCATTGCATTAATTTAGATGCATGAATCTGTTATTTTTTCCTTTTTTTTTTGTAATGCCATGTACTGGGGTGAAAGACATGAATTCTATCTGAAGCTAGCTCAAATAATTCCACTTATTAATTAATCCTCAAAATGAACAAATGTATCTGAATTCTCATGTGTCAGTACTAGAAATTAACTTCCATGTAAATGTAAGGTTTGTGAAGGGAGAAGTAATATATTTGCAATTTTAACCACACATTCATGCACATTATATAACATTATATATATACAACACCAGGTGACTCGATGGTAAAGAATTCAGCAGCCAAAGCAAGAGTCACAATTTTGATCCTGGGTCAGAATGATCCCCTGGAGAAGGAAGTGGCAATCCACTCCAGTATTCTTGTCTGGGAAATCCCATGGACAGAGGATCCTGGCAGGCTACAGGTCATGGGGTCTCAAAGAGTTGGACGCATATAGTGACCAAAAAACAACATATATAACACCATATAATCATCTCTTAATATTGCCCACTCTGTGAGCAGACTGATTCTTCCACCAAGGTGGTCAAGAGAAGACTTTAAATTTAAGGTGAAAACCAAAAGGAATGACCCAGTGTCATTTGGAGAAAAACTGATGCCGTAAGAGAGAAGACAGACGTAGAGGATGTTTTTCATTAGGCAAGAGGGCTTGAGATCTGATGCCCAAGAGGAAGGTTTGTCTTCGGATAATTACTCTGAGAGTTTATCTATCTACAAGAGAGAAAGCAAAGCACAGGATAAGCAGACAAATAGTAGATAAACATCTCTGTCTCTGTAAATGTCGCTAACAGGCG
This sequence comes from Cervus elaphus, assembly GCF_910594005.1. Lineage (NCBI taxonomy): Eukaryota > Metazoa > Chordata > Mammalia > Artiodactyla > Cervidae > Cervus > Cervus elaphus. The sequence goes on along the minus strand of NC_057844.1, from coordinate 10,022,790 downwards.
GTGTTTTTAGAGTTGACCAGATTTTCCCATCAGTAACTCATCGTATGAACCACCAAGTTAAGAAAGCAAACTGAGACCCACTGTTACCAACTAGGGTATAACCCCCAACTGTCTCAGTTCATCATAGAAAAGAGATCTAGCCATTTTGAGTGCCTACTCTAAGCCAAACATTGTAGGAAGTAATTTACATATGTTATATCTTTTAATCCTTAGAATATCCCTAAAGATGTGATTAGTTTTCCCATAAGGAAACAGGTTTAAAGAAATTAAGAAGCTTATCAGAGGCCACACTGTTCATAAATGCAGATCTTGGCCTCCAAACCTGCTCTTTCAGAGTCAAAAGCCAGTGCTATGCATACTTCATCATAATCACTTTTTCCTGTTAATGCATATTCAAAATTTAATACTTTCACTTTCCTTGGGCTTCTCTGACAACTGACACAGAACAAATACTTAGCTGCTAACTGTGAAAGCCTAGTTATATTCTGGTCCATGTAGCTAAACTTTTGCTTGTTTTGGACAACATGAGAGTAAACTTAAATGAAGATAAAAACAGAGAAACAATAGTAGTTCCTGCAATTAACAGACCTCCAGCAATTCCTCTACCCAGAGTTGGAAATGACTGTGAGTCTTATCAGTGCTAAGGCCTGCTGTTCAATCTAATTAAATGTCCAACAGCAAAGGGAGATTTTTGTTTTTCTTGTTTAACTTCTTTTTTATCTGGAGTACTGAGGAAAAGGATAATTATCTGCATTTATAATTTTAAAAATAAGCACTTCCTTGGATGTCTTCAGGTCTAAGTAATATTTTGCCATGGAAGTTTAAAATCACTGAAGAAATTGGAAATGTGTGTTAGATAATATATTGCCTATTTTCCTAGAACCAGAAGTAGACATAACAACAGAGCTTACATTTTATAAAGTTGCATAATATTTTAAAATAAGCATAATTTATATTTGTGAAATGTTTTTCTTCATATAGCTGCCAGCATTGTGGTAGAATGAATATTTTTTTCTTTGTTGAATAGAGCCTAACATTTATCAGAAAAAATTATCCTTGTTCTTTCTTTGGTGTTCACAAATTAATTAAAATAAAGCAAGTTCACTTTTAAAATTTCTATTTCTGTTACTCAAAGATATACTGTGACCTCCAAAATTTTGTTCATAGCTATGCAAAATTTCTTTATATATTATAGTGTTTGCTATTAAATTAATTATAGAATTTCACCAAATTAGAAAATCACTATACTTTTTGCAAGGTCTTCACTGTTTGCCACTTTTTAGTTAATGGTTTATGCTTTTTTATCTCAAGATATTGCTCAAAAGGGTATACATTTCATAATAGATAACAAAATCAAGTTATTTGATGACAATAAGTTCATAAATCCTCATTAAACCATTTCACTGAAGGACCATTACAAAGAAAAAAATACTGTTACTGGGGTCCATGGTGGAGTTTAATAAAATAGACTTAGCTCCCCCACACACATTCCTTCCTCACCGTCTGTTGGTGCCAGGAGAGTAGAAGATCTCAAATTCTGGACAAATCCAGGAAATTGTTCAACTTAGAAGATAAATTAAAATTCTACATCACCATTTCATTGATGAGTCAGCCTATGTTACTATGAAAACTGTTCCTATTAGTATATTTTCAAAATCCCTCATTCCCTTTGATAGATTTGATGGCATCTCCATTTTAAGAGGTAAGGGGTGACGGCCGAGACGAGGTACGCCACGCCTGAGGTCGGGGCAGCTGCAGAGAGGAGTTGGCCCATGTCTGAGGTCAGGGGCGGAGGCCGAGAGGAGCTACCCCACCTCCAAGGAGTGGTGGCTGTGTGGGCGCAGGAGGCTGAGAGGAGCTACTCCACGTTCAAGGTCAGGAGGGGCGGCCGTGAGGAGATTCCCCTCATCCAAGGTAAGGAGCAGCGGCTGCGCTTTGCTGGAGCAGCCGTGAAGAGAGACCCCACATCTGAGGTAAGAGAAACCCAAGTAAGACCGTAGGTGTTGTGAGAGGGCATCAGAGGGCAAACACACTGAAACCATAATCACGGAAAACTAGCCGATCTGATCACAGGACCACAGTCCAGTCTAACTCAGTGAAACTAAGCCATGCCTTGTGGGGCCACCCAAGATGGTCAAGTCACGGTGGAGAGGTCTGACAGAATGTGGTCCACTGGAGAAGGGAATGGTAAACCACCTCAGTATTCTTGCCTTGAGAACCCCATGAACAGTATGAGAAGGCAAAATTATAGGATACTGAAAGATGAACTCCCCAGGTCAGTAGGTGCCCAATATGCTACTGGAGGTCAGTGGAGAAATAACTCCAGAAAGAATGAAGGAATGGAACCAAAGCAAAAACAATACCCAGCTGTGGATGGGACTGGTGATAGAAGCAAGGTCCGATGCTATAAAAAGCAATATTGCATAGGAACCTGGAATGTTAGGTCCATGAATCAAGGCAAATTGGAAGTGGTCAAAGAGGAGATGGCAAGAATGAACGTCTACATTCTAGGAATCAGCAAACTAAAATGGACTGGAATGGGTTAATTTACTCAGATGACCATTATATATACTACTGTGGGCAGGAATCCCTGAGAAGAAATGGAGTAGCCATCATGGTCAACAAAAGAGTCTGAAATGCAGTACTTGGATGCAATTTCAAAAATGACAGAATGATCTCTGTTCATTTCCAAGGCAAACCATTCAATATCGTGGTAATCAAAGCCTATGCCCCAACCAGTAACGCTGAAGAAGCTGAAGTTGAATGGTTCTATGAAGACCTATAAGACCTTTTAGGACTAATACCCCCAAAAGATGTCCTTTTCATTATAGGGGACTGGAATGCAAAAGTAGGAAGTCAAGAAACACCTGGAGTAACAGGCAAATTTGGCCTTGGAGTACAGAATGAAGCAGGGCAAAGGCTAATAGAGTTTTGCCAAGAGAATGCACTGGTCATAGCAAACACCCTCTTCCAACAACACAAGAGAAGACCCTACACATGGACATCACCAAATGGTCAACACTGAAATCAGATTGATTATATTATTTGCAGTCAAAAATGGAGAAGCTCTATACAGTCAGCAAAAAAAAGAATGGCAGCTGACTGTAGCTCAGATCATGAACTCCTTATTGCCAAACTCAGACTTAAACGGAAGAAACTAGGGAAAACCACTAGACCATTCAGTATGACCTAAATCAAATCCCTTATGACTATACAGTGGAAGTGAGAAATAGATTTAAGGGACTAGATCTGATAGACAGAGAGCCTGATGAATTATGGACGGAGGTTTGTGACATTGTACAGGAGACAAGAATCAAAACCATCCCCATGGAAAAGAATGCAAAAAGGCAAAATGGTTGTCTGAGAAGGCCTTACAAACAGCTGTGAAAAGAAGAGAAGTGAAAAGCAAAGGAGAAAAGGAAAAATATTCCCATTTGAATGCAGAGTTCTACAGAATAGCAAGGAGAGATAAGAAAGCCTTCCTCAGCGATCAATGCAAAGAAATAGAGGAAAACAACAGAATGGGAAAGACTGGAGATCTCTTCAAGAAAATTAGACATACCAAGGGAACATTTCATACAAAGATGGGTTCAATAAAGGACAGAAATGGTATGGACCTAACAGAAGCAGAAGATATTCAGAAGAGGTGGCAAGAATACACAGAAGAACTGTACAAAAAAGATCTTCATGATCCAGATAATCACGATGGTGTGATCACTCACCTAGAGCCAGACATCCTGGAATGTGAAGTCAGGTGGGCCTTAAAGCATCACTACGAACAAAGGTAGTGGAGGTGATGGAATTCCAGTTGAGCTATTTCAAATCCTGAAAGATGATGCTGTGAAAGTGCTGCACTCAATATGCCAGCAAATTCGGAAAATTCAGTAGTGGCCACAGGACTGGAAAAGGTCCGTTTTCATTTCAGTCCCAAAGAGAGGTAAGCCCAAAGAATGCTCAAAATACTGCACAATTGCACACATCTCACACGCTAGTAAAGTAATGCTCAAAATTCTCCAAGCCAAGATTCAGCAATACGTGAACCATGAACTTCATGATATTCAAGCGGGTTTTAGAAAACACAGAGGAACCAGAGATCAAATTGCCAATATCCACTGGATCATCAAAAAAGCAAAAGAATTCCAGAAAACATCTATTTCTGCTTTATTGACTATGCCAAAGCCTTCAACTGTGTGGATCACAATAAACTGTTAAAAATTCTGAAAGGGATGGGCATACCAGACCACGTGACCTGCCTCTTGAGAAACCTATATGCAGGTCAGGAAGCGACAGTTAGAACTGGACATGGAATAGCAGACTAGTTCCAAATAGGAAAAGGAGTACACCAAGGCTGTATTTTGTCACCCTGCTTATTTAACTTATATGCAGAGTACGTCATGAGAAATTCTGGTCTGGAAGAAGCACAAGCTGGAATCAAGATTGCTGGGAGAAATATCAATAACCTCAGATATGCAAATGAAACCACCCTTATGGCAGAACGTGAAGAGGAACTAAAAAGCTTCTTTATGAAAGAAGTGACTGAGCTGAACTGAACCATTCTAAGATGTTGTGTGTATTCACATTGACCTATTTTCAGTAGTGTGTTCTTTAAATCCGAGGACTTTGGAACCCACCAGCTACTTAGTGAATAGCTATCTCTATTCACTAATGACAAGGCTCTGAACAAACTTTATCTCTTTAAGCTTCAAAATTCTCATCATTTTTAAAGGAAAAATAATATTATCCATATATGAATACATGGATATAAAAGAGACTAAGCGAAAGAGTGTAGGTAAAACTTTTAGCATAGACACTAACACATAATGAGTGTGAAGATTATAAATAACATTATTTCAAAATTATTCTGGTGTATTTGCAGATATTAATAGAAGAATCAATTATTTGTTTTCTAGCATAACATATATCAATTGAAGTCAATATTAGAGCATGTTAAGATGTAAGACCATTTTGTTCCATTTTGTCAAAAATTATATTTCATCGTACTCTACATGAGATATTCCAAACTGAAAATTTACATTTTGTATAAAACAATTATTTTTGCTAAATTATTTAACCTTAGTAAATATAAATAGCTCCATGTTATATAGCGTTATATGACAATAACTTTTGCTTTATAATGATTCACTTTCTAAACAGTGCAAGCTACAATATTTCGGTATTTTGACTGCATACTGTGCTGTGCTTAGTCACTCAGTTGTGTCTGAGTCTTTGTGGCTCCATGGACTATATCCCACCAGGGTCCTCTGTCAGTGGGGATTCTCTAGGCAAGAACACTGGAGTGGGTTGCCATGTACTCCTCCAAGGGATCTTCCCAATCTAGGGATCAAACCCAGGTCTCCCACACGCAGGTGGATTCTTCACCAGCTGAGTTTCAGAAGCCCACTTTGGTTACCTGTGAAGTGAAGTGAAGTGAAAGTGAAAGTCGCTCAGTCGTGTCCGACTCTTAGCGACTCCATGGACTGGATAGTCCATGGAATTCTCCAGGCCAGAATATTGGAGTGGGTAGCCGTTCCCTTCTCCAGGGGATCTTCCAAACCCAGGGATCTAACCCAGGTCTCCTGCATTGCTGGCAGATTCTTTACCAGCTGAGCCACAAGGGAAGCCCAAGCATACTGGAGTGGGTAGCCTGTCCCTTCTCCAGTGGATCTTTTGGACCCAGGAATAGAACTGGTGTCTCCTGCATCGCAGGCGGATTCTTTACCAGCTGAGCTCTGAGGGAAGCCCTGGTTACATATAGGTCACTACTGTGTACTCTTTTGTTTGCAACATATACATCCCTTTCACTTTATCCTTAAAAGAAATAACTTGACCTCAACCAGCAGTCTCAGTCCTGGGTTGAAAGACTAACCCAGTCATCTAAGAGGAAAGACTTTAGTATCTGTGCTGTGCTTAATCACTTAGTGGTGTCCAACTCTTTGCGATCCCATGGACTGTAGCCCGCCAGGCTCCTCTGTCCATGGGATTCTCCAGGCAAGAATACTGGAGTGGGTTTCCATGCCCTCCTCCAGGGGATCTTCCCAGCCCAGGGATTGAACCCAGGTCTTTCATCACAGGTGGATTCTTTACCTTTTGAGCCACCAGGGAAGCTACAGCCCAGCTTTCATAAACTTAAACTTATACTTGCAAATTAGAGAATTCACACACCACCCAGCGTCCCCATAGCCAGACAAAGGTCTTATTCTAAAAACCACTATACCCTTGAACTGGAGTTTGGTAAGTGAATTCTTGCCTCAGTTCACAATGCCCGAGTCCTTGTCTTGGTCACATAGTCAAGGTCCTGGTTGTAAGGCTTGGTGTTCTATTTGGTTTTCAAAAATCTCTTTTATAAGAACCAAAATCCTTTAATCAAATGTCAGGCATGGGCCTGAAGACTCACTCCTGATACATTTCTCTCAGGGTTCCTTGCTGTTTGGTAGCTAACTACAGTTGTCTTTTTTCACCCTGGGACTGTTCTGGGCTATTGGGAACTCTTTCCAATGTCAAATCCTAACAAACCTGACTCAAATATTTTATTGATATTATTTTGAGTGTGTGCTGTGAGTAATGGAGATCCTAGATCTGGCTCTCCTCTTTCTCTGCTTCCAAATGCACACTCAAGTTACCCCTCGCCCCATGGCGGGCCATCCTCCTCCTTCCGCACTCTTTACCATCCTGTCATGAGCACCCAAATCTACACAGCTGACCTTCCGTTTTTCTGATTTCCTTGGTGAAGTTACACTATCAGACAGGTTAAATTGCTTCCTGTTTCACAGACTATCTAAAATTAGACGTGTCTTTCATTTACTAAAAGCCATGGGAATGCCTAGTATGCAAAATGCCCTGCAAGGAATACTGAGATGGTGCATCTCAGAGGAGAGACACCTATCCAACTTCAAGAACAAAGGAGAGAGGGTGTTTCTTCCAACTGGGTTTGAGGGTGTGAACCAGAATATGTGTTCTGTAAGAATGGGGGCCTTCTGTATTTTTATTTGCATTCTATTCCAAGTACCTTACAAAGGGCCCGGCAACATTCTGACTGAATAGTGAACGTACCAAAGCTTCTGGTGAAAGGTGGGTTTATTCTGATGCTGAAGGCTGGATTTTGTTTCTACTCATGGAGGTTTGTTTCATTTGGTGGATGAAATAACGTAAATAAACAGAGAAGATATACTCGGCCTGTTCAGAACCCTGAGAGATGTCTCACGGGCCTTCTTCTACTCTGTTTCCTGAAGAGTTTCAGAGACATAATAGGTTGAAGTGTTTCAGTGACGATAGAATATTGCCAAATAGTACTGTGGGGGTATTGATTCAGCAGTTTCTATAGAGGTGAATTTTGAAGGAGAGATTGATAAGATCACCTATTTGTGTGTTAGGAGAGTAGAGAAAAGGCAAGGAATAAGCTTTGAGAAATACATACGTTTAGAAGGTGATATAAGAAAGAAGGTCTTTAAAAAAATGGAATCATAAACTCCTGACTCTGGTAAGTATCCTAAAATACCTTTGCTGCCTGAGCACATTGAGGTCTGGAGAGATCAGGGGTCTTGAGGCTTGTGATTTGAACTCCAAATGAAGAAGAAAAGGAAGCAATCTGAAGTTTAAGAAGAGAGTCAGAATATGTAATGTGCAGCAACATACAGTGAATGAGAGTAGAGAAATAATCACATACCTGTTCAAAAAGTTTGATGCTATAAAGGAAGGTGTGCCTGTGTGCTAACTTGCTTCAGTTGTGTCCAACTCTTTGCCACTCCATGGACTGTAGCCCACCAGGCTCCTCTGTACATGGGATTCTCCCAGGCAAGAATACTGGAGCCGGTTGCCATGCCCTCCTCCAGGGGATCTTCAGATACAGGGATCAAACCCATGTCTCTTAGGTCTACTGCATAGGCAGGCGCCTTCTTTACCCCTAGTGCCACCTGGGAAGCCCCGACAAAGTAAGGCAGATAATGCCCAATTCCTACAAAAATGTCCTGTATAATAGTAAATATCAATAATTCAAATTTTCTTTGATAGAAACATGAAATACATTTCAGTTCAGTTCAGTCGCTCAGTCGTGTCTGACTCTTTGCGACCCCATGAATCGCAGCACGCCAGGCCTCCCTGTCCATCACAAACTCCCGGAGTTTACTCAGACTCATGTCCATTGAGTCAGTGATGCCATCCAGCCATCTCATCCTCTGTCATCCCCTTCTCCTCCTGCCCCCAACCCCTCCCAGCATCAGGGTCTTTTCCAATGAGTCAACTCTTTGCATCAGGTGGCCAGGGTATTGGAGTTTCAGCTTCAGCATCAGTCCTTCAAATGGACACCCAGGACTCATCTCCTTAAGGATGGACAGGTTGGATCTCCTTGCAGTCCAAGGGACTCTCAAGAGTCTTCTCCAACACCACAGTTCAAAAGCATCAATTTTTCAGTGCTCAGCTTTCTTCACAGTCCAACTCTCACATCCATATATGACCACTGGAAAAACCATAGCCTTGACCAGATGGACCTTAGTTGGCAAAGTAATGTCTCTGCTTTTTAATATGCTATCTAGGTTGGTCATAACTTTCCTTCCATGGATTTTAATTTCATGGCTGCAGTCACCATCCACAGTGATTTTGGAGCCCCAAAAAATAAAGTCTGACACTCTTTCCACTGTCTCCCCATCTATTTCCCATGAAGTGATGGGAGCAGATGCCATGATCTTAGTTTTCTGAATGTTAAGCTTTAAGTCAACTTTTTCACTCTCCTCTTTCACTTTCATCAAGATGCTTTTTAGTTCCTCTTCACTTTCTGCCATAAGGGTGATGTCATCTGCATATCTGAGGTTATTGATATTTCTCCAGGCAATCTTGATTCCAGCTTGTGCTTCTTCCAGCTCAGCATTTCTCATGATGTACTCTGCATATAAGTTAAATAAGCAGGGTGACAAAATACAGCCTTGGTGTACTCCTTTTCCTATTTGGAACCAGTCTGCTGTTCCATGTCCAGTTCTAACTGTTGCTTCCTGACCTGCATACAGGTTTCTCAAGAGGCAGGTCACGTGGTCTGGTATTCCCATCCCTTTCAGAATTTTTAACAGTTTATTGTGATCCACACAGTTGAAGGCTTTGGCATAGTCAATAAAGCGAAATAGATGTTTTTTGGAACTCTCTTGCTTTTTCGATGATCCAGCAGATATTGGCAATTTGATCTTTGGTTCCTCTGTGTTTTCTAAAACCAGCTTGAGCATCATGAAGTTCATGGTTCACATATTGCTGAAGCCTGGCTTGGAGAATTTTGAGCATTACTTTATAAGTGTGTGAGATGAGTGCAATTGTGTGGTAGTTTGAGCATTCTTTGGAATTGCCTTTCTTAGGGATTGGAATGAAAACGGACCTTTTCCAGTCCCATGACCACTGCTGAGTTTTCCAAATTTGCTGGCATATTGAGTGCAGCACTTTCACAGCATCATCTTTCAGGATTTGAAATAGCTCAATGGGAATTCCATCACCTCCACCAGCTTTGTTTGTAGTGGTGCTTTCTAAGGCCCACTTGACTTCACATTCCAGGATGTCTGGCTCTAGGTGAATGATCATACCATCGTGATTATTTGGATTGTGAAGATCTTTTTTGTACAGTTCTTCTGTGTATTCTTGCCACTTCTTCTTAATATCTTCTGCTTCTGTTAGGTCCCTACCATTTCTGTCCTATATTGAGCCCATCTTTGTATGAAATGTTCCCTTGGTATGTCTAACTTTCCTGAAGAGATCTCTAGTCCTTCCCGTTCTGTTGTTTTCCTCTATTTCTTTGCATTGATCGCTGAGGAAGGCTTTCTTATGTCTCCTGGCTATTCTGTGGTAATCTGCATTCAGATGGGAATAACTTTCCTTTTCACTTATCTTCTTTTCACAGCTATTTGTAAGGCTTCCTCAGACAACCATTTTGCCTTTTTGCATTTCTTTTCCTTGGGGATGGTCTTGATCCCTGTCTCCTGTACAATGTCACGAACCTCCGTCCATAATTCATCAGGCACTCTGTCTATCAGATCTACTCCCTTAAATCTATTTCTCACTTCCACTGTATAGTCATAAGGGATTTGATTTAGGTCATCCCTGAATGGTCTAGTGGTTTTCTCTACTTTCTTCCATTTAAGTCTTTATTTGGCAATAAGGAGTTCATGATCTGAGCCATAGTCAGCTCCTGGTCTTGTTTTTGCTGACTGTATAGAGCTTCTCCATCTTTGGCTGCATAGAATATAATCAATCTGTTTTCAGTTGACATACTAAAACAATAAACATTTTTACTATAAAACAATCCCTTTAAACACTACCTCTACATATTGGCTCCTTCCTTGATCTTCAATATTTTAGTTAGTCACACTGTTATAAGTAAATCAATGAGTAGGCTTCAGGAATTATTGATGATTGAAGCAGAAAAAGTGAGCAGAAAATTTATTTACTAGTAAAAAGGCATCAGAAAACATCTTAGAAATAATATGTTCCATTATAAACTTATGTAATTGGAGAACTTTGCAAGGCAAATTTTTAAAAAAGGTTTTATCAGATAAAAATAACCTCACAGGATGCAATTTAATTCATGTCCTAAATATTTTAATGAGCATAATATTATTTTATAAAATTCATGGGAATCATTCAAGTTATGTATTAAACACTCTAGAATAAAAAATGTCCAACTTTCTCCCTCTCCAAGACAAATAAAAGCAAAAACAAACAAACAAAAAAACCCAACCAACATGTTGAATATTCAAATCCACACTAGTAGTGGAATTGCTTATGGTGGCCAGACTTCAGGATATGTACTTCATATTCATTATGTACCAAGCATATTACTAGGTGCTTTCACAGATATAATCTTTTTAAAGCTCCAGAATAATCCAGTGACAAGTATTATGTATATTCCCCATGCAAAGAAAGCCTGTTCAAGTAATCTGAGTTGAGTGACAACTCAGCAAGTAACAAATAGACTCATTGCAGGGACAGTGTTTCCTAATTGACATCTCGTCTCATCCACCTGCACAGTATTTATTATTTATATTTTTTGATCATTCAATAAATCATATATCATTCAATAAATGCTTACCAAGCACCTATTCTGTGTTTATAGGCACTGTCATGGAAGGTTCAGGTGAAGATTTATGATATACATTGGTAATACTGTCTATCTACACCTCCTGATTTTGAATTTTATATAATAACATTTTCTTGGCCAGGAAGCACTGATCTAGAAGATCCAGCATACTACCCAGGGCTGGCACTGGTCTGCTCAGTTCAACTTGACAAATAACTACGTGTCAAGCAGATTTTAGGTAAGAAAGTGTGACATTTTCTCTCTCTTCTCATTACAATCTAGTGGGAAATATAGGTGATAAATGAGCAGCTACAAGGAAAGTATTACGAAGGAAAATATGCAGCAGGAAAATCTGATCAGTTTCAAATGCCTTCCTACAGGAAAACTGACAACAGGAGGACAATGAGAAGAATACTGTCATAGAGATAACTCAGATTTCACCTTCAGGAGAAGTATCTCCTGAATACTCTTTTAGGACATTAAATAAAAGAGCGATACTTTGCTTCAGTTTTCACAACTTCTAAAATTTATTCTGTTGGTAATTTTACTTTTAACAACACTGAGTGCACAGATAAGATTAAGATATAACTTATGCAGCTCAAGTTTCAACCTTTTTAAAATGATAACACTAATCTATATTTTAAAAGAATTAGAAAAATGAATTTTTATTATTAAACACAAAAACAAGCAAAGAATAATTATAGAAAATCTGGTGACATATCTGGAGAAGAATTGAAATTAATGTATAGGCTTATGGAGGTATTGATTTTATAGCCATGCCAGAATTGATACTAAAAGCTGCATTTACAAAGATAGCAAAACACTTGGCATGTGCCCTTATAGAATTTAGAATTCATGGATGAGAGAGACATTGATATAAACCACTATAGTAATAAAGAAAAATTACAACTCTGAGAAACACAGTTGTGTGGTCAAATTCATGTCAAAATGTGCTGTATGTTGTATATATTATAAAAATCTATACAAAATGAAATGAAAAATGCATAAAACTTATGAAATACATTTATGTACAAATTCTATAATTAGAAAATAAACACAAAAAAGTAAGGTATAAAACAATACACAGTTTAAATTCCCCATTTGTTTATATGTAGACAGAGGCATATCAAAAAAGACAAAGAGAAACAGGAAAACACATTATCTGAATGATAGGATTATGGTGATTTCTAGTTTCTTCTCTATTTCTGCAAGTCCCATAGTATCTGCCGTAACTATGGACTCCACTTTACAGTTAATGTATCAATAGAGCATTAATGACAGTTATTTTAGGGAATCTGTAGGAAGATCTTTTGTATACAACAGTTTATTTAGTCATGGTAGTTTAATTTGCTAAAATAAAGGACTTCTTTTTGTTGACTACTGTTATGCAAGGCTATTACAGTGCTGTCAATTTCTTTTTAATCTCTAGTGTTGGTAAATTTCCCTTCTCTATATCTTAATTTTATTTGTTTGTTTGTTTACTTACTTAAAAAGAAGTGTTTTCATTTTGGAGTTAAGTTTAGATTTATAGAAAAGTTCCAAAAATAATAGAGAACTCTCTTCTGGTTTCCCCTACTATTCACATTAAGATACTATCTACCTACACTTTACTCATTCAATCTATAAAATCCCTTGTTATTCTCTGAGAAATATATTCTTACAGACATAGTAAGCTCTTACCTACATTTTTTCAATATGAGAAATAATCTTATGAACATCTTTCAAAATCTAAAAAAAACTTTTTTTTTAAACTTTTAAAATGGAATTATAAATTTTATATATCATTCAATAAATACTATTAAGAATGATTTCATATTGTGACGTGTTATTTTTAAAAAGATGGGACAAAAAAACTTATATAGCTCATTTTCAACTACTGGCAATGAGACATCTGTATTTTTTGCCAGATTCCACATGCTTTTATTGCCCATTGCGTATTCAGTGCCCACCAGTAACACTGTGCAACATTAACTAAATTAGGGTCTAATTCCCTCTTGGCTCAGACGGTAAAGCGACTACCTGAAATGCAGGAGACCCGCGTTCAATCCCTGGGTTGGGAAGACCCCCTGGAGAAGGAAATGGCAACCCACTCCAGTACTCTTGCCTAGAAAATTCCATGGATGGAGGAGGCTGGTGGGCTATAGTGCACAGGGTCGCAAAGACTCGGACACGACTGAGCGACTTCACTTTCACTTTTCAACCCTAGTTTTACCTTTGCATATAAATTATAATTAAATGTATAATGTTATAAATTTACAAAATGTTACACTTCTTCTAGAAAATGGATACTATGTAATGCAATATTTCTGACTTTTTTTTTTTTTTTAAACCTAGAAAGATACGGAGTAAAGCTAATAGAAAGTTCTCATAAGTATGCATGTGTGTGTGTGCGACTTTTTGAGACCTCCATGGGTTGCACCCACCAGGCTCCTCTGTCCATGAGATTTTCCAGGCAAGAATACTGGAGTGGGTTGCCATTTCTTCCTCCAGAGGATCTTCTGGACTCAGGGATCAAACCCATATCTCCTGTGTCTCCTCTTTACCATTGAGCCACCTAAAAGAATGTATGCTGCTGCTGCTGCTGCTAAGTCGCTTCAGTCGTGTCCGACTCTGTGAGACCCCATAGACGGCAGCCCACCAGGCTCCCCCGTCCCTGGGATTCTCCAGGCAAGAACACTGGAGTGAGTTGCCATTTCCTTCTCCAATGCATGAAAGTGAAAAGTAAAAGTGAAGTCGCTCAGTCGTGTCCGACTCTTCGCGACCGCATGGACTGCAGCCTACCAGGCTCCTCTGTCCATGGGGTTTCCCAGGCAAGAGAACTGGAGTGGGTAGCCATTGCCTTCTCCGAAAAGAATGTATAAAGAGATCTTAAATTTTACATTGACTCATTTGTCAGCAGCAACAATATAGTGTGTAGATTGAAAGTCAATAGTTCAAAATTAGCCGCTAAGCTACTTTGCTTTAGTTGGAAAAATTGTATCAGTTGTATATGCTTATGTAAAGAACTAAAATAAAGTTGTATTCATTTCAAAGTTTCATTTTTTTTTCCATTTATTTTTATTAGTTGGAGGCTAATTACTTTACAATATTGTAGTGGTTTTTGTCATACATTGACATGAATCATTCTACTATGCAGGAAGCAGCCTTGATGGCATCAGATTGAGAATCAGACTGGATTATTTGTGTTTGGGTATATATTTACAGATATGGACAGGGAAGCCAGGCATGCTGCAGTCCATGGGGTCACAAAGAGTCAGACACGACTGAGTAACTGAACTGAACTGAAAAACATTATGGTCATAGAATTATATATCTGTGATGAATCTTATAAATTATTCCAAGTCTTCACTGAGAGAGCCGTAGTGGTAGGAAGGCTAAAGGCTCATGGATCCATACTGAATACTCAAGAGTTGTGCTCTCATTGTATTTCATATTGTGCCTATATATGTGTGTGTGTGTGTGTGTATTTGTTGTTGTTAAATAAGATATATCATATATATGTGATATCAAATGTATTGTACCAAAAAATGTTTTCTTTCTTGTTTCTATTTTCACCAGGTGAGAAATGACAGTAATCAGATTTTATTCTTTACCATTTTATCAAATAGTCAAAACACAGTATAGCATTTTAAAAATTTCATGCCATATATAGTGGTTTTCCCATGGATTTCCTTCCTTCTCAGTTGAAGCCATTTCTATTTTGCATATGCAATTTTATTTTCTGTCTAAATTCATTTTGAGTTGTGTCTTCATATGTTCTCTTATTCCCCCTGCCCTGTTCATTTCAATTTACCAAGACTGCATCTCATTCAGCTTAGATAATTAGTAGATGGTCAACTACTAAATAACTTAAAATAATTTGAGTATTTTCAACATTTTGGGGGTCTTATCAATTGAAATTGTGTTAAAAAAAGTAAACATTAAAAAATATACTCAAGCTCCAGATTAAAGGCAAAGTATTTATAATGCTTGGAAAAAGTAACTCAAGTGAGAACAAAGAATTGGTTAGTTCACTAAGCATGTGTTGCTTGGCTAAAGCCCTATGCTGCTCCAGCCCAGTGTAAGTTGAGTTCATGGTGGATTGAGTTAAGCCGCCTTAAATATGGTCCTACATTTTTTTTTTTTTTTAGTTGACTTAACATAGTACGAAGCAAATGCCTCCTGCTTTGTGCTTCTGAGTTTGTGAGGATTGCAAAATATCAGTGAACTTGCAGGGGAATGAGTCGTCAAGCATAGCAGATCCAGGCCTCTAGACAAAGGCTGGAGCCATAATAATCTGCCCGGAGACTAAACAGAAGGCAAAATATTGTCCTTCCTCTGCTCAAATAGGCATTTCCTCCAGGTTGAAGGAGCAGCTTATAGATGCGTGTGTATTTAACTGGCCTTGCCCTTGTATGGTCTGCTGCCAGGAATAACAATAAACAGTAGCTCATTATACAAGGTGTCATCTCATTACATGAGGAGCTACCCTGGCATATTAAAACCAAAATATTGAAAGCCTAAAAGAAAACATGACTGAAATTAAATGCAAACAACCCTGCCTTTTATTTTAGAAATATTGATCCCCTACAAAAGAGTGGCATGCTTAATGAATATCCTTAATGATTTTACAGTAAGGCAAATCATCTATGAAAGTAACATGGTTAAAAAAGAATGTTATGATCTGGCACCCAATGAAATCCAATATGCTTGTAAGCAACACCAGTCACTATGTTATAACTCTCTGGGAGCAAGAAAGCTACAAAATCAGGAAGGGAAATAAAGCTAATTTATTTTAGCTATAGTTTCAAAGTCGACTAAAATGCTTATAGGGAGCCATGAAAATATTTCCCAAACTAATCTAATCCTGTTCATAGTAATTACTTTCTTCCTTTCAGGCAAAACACAGTTGACAGAAAACAGCAAATGGTTTTTAAGGGATTTAATAGGGATGAGGTATCATATTCAAAGAAAATTTTCATTACTTTAAACCACTGCCTCTTGAGACTTTACTTTCACGAATCTTTCCAAATACTTAAGGTATGATTGGGCTATAAAGGATTAAATTAGAAGGAAGATAAATCAATCAAAGATTTTGAGATTGGTGCTATTTGAAATGGTCTACAGAGGCTCACAGCAATTGAAAATGGGCAAAAAAACAAAACAAAAAAACAATGTCATGCATATAGAGAAAGGTTTGATATGCATTTAAGGGAAAAGACATTGAATTTGAATAATATAGCCCTAGAAATGTCCTGAACATTACAAATAAAAATTAAGGAATTTCTGTTATATACCACAGTAATTTTGTGTATTTCTGGACACAACAAATCATAATCCTTCCAGAGATAACTGGCTGAATAATTTTCTTCACAGAAAAAAAAAATAAATTAAATTTAAAAAAAAATTTAAAAAGAGGAAAATACATTAATAATGTCTGAGAACCATGTGCGTTCCAACTGCAAAAACAAAATAAAACAAACTATCAAATATACTTCCAAAAACCCAGTCTCTATTTCATCATGGTCCAGACTCTGTAAGAACAGACTTAGACCACTAGACATGGCCAAAGACTTTCAACAGACCTCTATCAATCCCAGGAATGATCTTAGGTATTAACTTTTATTCCTATAGAATTGTGAAAATCAAAGCTGAAGGAAAATTTAGTACAAATATAGTTCAGTTATTTCCATCAAAACAAACATTTCAATAGTGGAACTTCTTTAGTCCTTTAACTAACTTTATAAAAATTATATTTTTATCCATTCAGTTAATAAAAATATAAGATTCAAACTGTTTAAAGGATTCACCATAGTTTTCTAGGCCAGATGGCAGTAGATTTCAAATTCCAATATTATAATGTCGCATCTCATTTGCAATACTATAGCAATATGAGAAAATGTCATGAAGACATGGTTAAAACTCTCCTGATTTAATTTCAGTAATTTTCAAAGCCCCTAAAATGAGATGTTTATTGCAGCAGATTAAGAAATGCAATACAAATATATAATCTATTTATATATACATTATAAAATAAAAATAATTTATTTTGTTTGTTGTATTTTACCCCTACCAATACTTTATCTTGTATATTTACATTAGGATAGAGGTAGAAAAAAACGATTTTCAAGAATTTAACTTAGAGTCATAACATAGAGAATAATTTAAGATATGTTGTGATGAGATGTTAATGTTTGATTCCAAATAAAATCAGCGATTTTTCCATTAAAATCCATTGTAATGGCTAATGGAACAATAGGAACAGCAAGAATCCTGAGGTCAGGCAGAAATTGAAGGAAATAGTGATGTGGCTTGCAAGAGAAATGTGCTTTTATTCAAGATTTTCCTTTAACTTGTTCTGTGAATTTAAATAGTTTTGGAGGACCAATCCAGTCCAAATACTAACGATTTTCATCTTTGTGTTTATGCCTGTGGTTAAGCCTGTCTCCAGTGTGGGAAGAATCTGTGACTTTCTTCTAACTAATCATGTTTGCTAAAGGTTATGAGATGTTAGACAATATATAAAGTTTGTTTGTTTGTTTTTAGAAGATTAAAACAAGAAATTCTTCTTGAAGCTTAATAAAATAAGTGGCCATTGTAGAGAATCTTTGTGTCAGAGAAAGGCTGACAATCTCTAGGAAAAGCAAAAAGCCAGTGTCCCAGGAATATGACTGGGTTTCCCTGGTAGTTCAGACAGTAAAGAATCTGCCTGCAATGAGGGAGACCTGGGTTCGATCCCTGGGTTGGGAAGATCCCCTGGAAGAGGGAACAGCTACCCACTCCAGTATTCTTGCCTGAACAATTCCATGAACAGGGGAGCCTGGTGAGCTACAGTCCATGGGATCAGAAAGAGTTGGACATGGTTGAGTGACTTTTACTTTTTTAGCAATATAGCTATGTGACGATGAATTCTACCAACAACTTGAATGAATTTGCAAGAGCCTTTCCCTGTGTAGCTTCTAAATGAGACTGTAACCTCACTGACACTTTGATAGTAGTAGCCTATGAGACCCCAAGGAAATGATCCAGCTATGTATTCAACCCAGGCCAGTATTCTTGTCTGGAAAATTCCATGGGCAGAGGAGCCTGGGGGACTACAGTCCATGTGGGGGCAAAGAGTCGGACACAACTGAGTGACTGAGCACACACATGCACTCCTAACCCACAGAGACGATGATGTAAAAAATGTGTGGTTTTAAATCATTATTTGTGGTAATTTGTTGTATAACATTAGAGAACTAACACAGCAGTTTACCTCCTTATTGCCTTCGGGCCTGAGCTGAAAAATTAAGTACATTTTGGGTAAGTATTTTTTTCTTTTATTAGTTGAAGGCTAATTACTTCACAACATTTCAGTGGGTTTTGTCATACATTGATATGAATCAGCCATGGATTTACACATATTCCCAATCCCGATCCCCCTACCCACCTCCCTCTCCACCCGATTCCTCTGGGTCTTCCCAGTGCACCAGGCCTGAGCACTTGTCTCATGCATCCAGCCTGGGCTGGTGATCTGTTTCACCATAGATAATATACATGCTGTTCTTTCGAAACATCCCACCCTCACCTTCTCCCACAGAGTTCAAAAGTCTGTTCTGTACTTCTGTGTCTCTTTTTCTGTTTTGCATATAGGGTTATCGTTACCATCTTTCTAAATTCCATATATATGTGTTAGTATGCTGTAATGTTCTTTATCTTTCTGGCTTACTTCACTCTGTATAATGGGCTCCAGTTTCATCCATCTCATTAGAACTGAACCCAATAAATGCTGGAGAGGGTGTGGAGAAAAGGGAACCCTCTTACACTGTTGGTGGGAATGCAAACTAGTACAGCCACTATGGAAAACAGTGTGGAGATTTCTTAAAAAACTGGAAATAGAACTGCCATATGACCCAGCAATCCCACTTCTGGGCATACACACTGAGGAAACCAGATCTGAAAGAGACACGTGCACCCCAATGTTCATCGCAGCACTGTTTATAATAGCCAGGACATGGAAGCAACCTAGATGCCCATCAGCAGATGAATGGATAAGGAAGCTGTGGTACATATACACCATGGAATATTACTCAGCCGTTAAAAAGAATTCATTTGAATCAGTTCTAATGAGATGGATGAAACATTTTGGGTAAGTATTTATCCAAAAAATTTTCTTGGTTTTAAGGGTCTGGGATTTAAAGATCGTCACCTTGGGGAAGTAAATGCCTTTGTTTAAGCAAGAAGATTGTGAGTCTGAAATATAAACCCATAAAGATATATAGGTGCTTCCCAGGTGGTGCTAGTGGTAAAGAAGCCAGCTGCCAGTGCAGGAGACATGAGAGATGCGAGTTTGATCCCTGGGTCAGGAAGATCCCCCGGAGGGGGGCATGGCAACCCTCTCCAGTATCCTTGCCTGGAGAGTTCCATGGACAGAGGAATCTGGCAGGCTACAGTCCATGGGGTTGCAAAGAGTCAGACACGACTGAAATGACTTAGCACACACGTGCACAAAGTCTTTGCATATAGGGTGCAAAGACTGTATAAGGTGGCTGAATTTGGTCTCTGTGTTACCTATCATATGAGAGCTCTGGTTCAGTGACCTCTTTAAAGGAGTCAACAACGTCCCTTTGAGCCATTAGGCAGATTTCTTTTCTTTTTTCTTTTTTTTTTTTCATTTATTTTTATTAGTTGTAGGCTAATTACTTTACAGTATTGTAGTGGTTTTTGCCATACATTGACATGAATCAGCCATGGATTTACATGTATTCCCCATCCCGATCCCCCCTCCCACCTTCCTCTCCACCCGATCCCTCTGGGTCTTCCCAGTGCACCAGCCCCAAGCACTTGTCTCATGCATCCAACCTGGGCTGGTGATCTGTTTCACCCTTGATAGTACACTTGTTTCAATGCTATTCTCTCATCCCACCCTCACCTTCTCCCACAGAGTCCAAAAGTCTGTTCTGTACATCTGTGTCTCGATAACCCTATATGCAAAACAGGCAGATTTCTTTAGTAAAGGCAGTTATTCATTATCCCTGTTCTTTGGGAAATTGTCCTATAGACTCGGAAGGTGTCTGATTGCTGTGGCAGATGGTCCTCTTAAAACTGACACAACACTAGATCTTTAAATTCACAGTTCAATACATTTAACCTTCTTTACCTAGTGAGACTTCTCTATCTCCATTAAATTCCATCTTCAAGTTCTAGGGTAAGTACTAGTGTTTACACATTTGTTCACAGTTTTTCTTCATGCTGTAAATTGAGTGCAATAATAATTGTACATCCAAAAACATAATAGGAGACTGTATACAGTTTTACAATGTTTTTATAATGACGTCCTCCCACCAGATTCATAAAGCTGAATTACATTTATCCCCCAGATTTAGACTACACCCCTAATCCATAACATGCAGTTTTTATTTAAAGAATTCTCTCTCTGTGCTTACTACTTGGTTTATTGTTTTAAAGTATGAGAATAGAATGTTTTCCCCTACTGTTTGGAATGATTCCTTTGCAAAAGCAAGAACCCATAAAATATCAGTTTGCTGTCTTATGGCTACAATTTATATATTTATATAAATTTATATTATTTATATAGATATATTTATTCATATAAATATATATATATATATATATATATATATGTCTGACAACCTGCTACGCTCATGTTGCTTTAACATTTCCCCAGGATAAAAGCCAAGAAAAAAAAAATTGGAGTTGGGAAATATGAAGTAGTATAAAAGTATGTCTGTTAAACAAATGTGAATGAAGCATAAGAAGATACGCATGTTTTGCACTTCTTTATTTGAAATTAAGTATGTTATTTAATGAAGACCTGTCTCCAGGTCATTAAAAATTGCATAATTGTCTCTTCTGCTTTCTTGCCCTTTCTATATTCCCACCTTTTTTCTTATCACTCTGCCTCTAAATCCATTGAGCCTGAGTTCCCATCAAATGCATGTAATTTAAAACTTGCTTCCCTTTAACAGCTCTTCAGGGATGCTGGAGTCAAGCAAAGTTTTATACATATTAAAACTAAAATGTGAACTACCAGCTAGGAATGTAGACGAGAGTTGGTAGAGTTACTGGAGGATAGGAAATGGGTTTCCTTCCTGAGATTTTAATTTGGTGATATTTTCTGTAAGATGCCTGGAGCACTTGTTAACATTCATATCATGCTAACAAGATTTATTTTTCAGAGAGAATATAAATTGGGCAGGAAGATGCTTTGGGAATGAACAATGTTCTGGTATGAAGAAATTCAGGAAATGTGTCCTACCTTCCAAACACGCATGCACATGATTACTTCTAAGCCTCTCCTTTTCTTTCTCTCTTTGCTTTTTTATTTTTCTTTCTATCTCCCTTCCAGACTCCATTTTAGTTCCTCTCTCCCAAAGCCTTTTAGTATATAGTTCAATATTTACATCTGTTTATACTAATATCCTTAGTAGAGCCTTTAAAAAAATGAAATATTTAAAATAAACAACATATATTACAGTTCCATTTCCTCAAGACTTGCATTCAGAGTGTCTCTATCGAGTTGAATTATACTTCAAGCATAGCTATCTAGTCAAAAGGTATTTATCATTTTATTTTCAGATGTTTTATTAGGTAAGGTGTGTGTGCATACTTGGTAACATAAAAAACACAATCTGATTGCCAGTACTTGATATTTCAATTATGGATTTCGCATCAGATGTCTAGTGTCTGCGTATACCATGTATTACTTTTATGTTCTTGTATTTTTATAAGCACTTCATAAACTTTGTTTTTTGATGGCAGAGTCTTGGTAAGTAGTCACTGATCATCTCTGATCAATTTGATACCCTCATGTCCTGGAATAATCTTAAGAGTGAAGAAGTGTATCAGTTAAGTCTAAATCTCAGTCATATCACCTATTTTGCATTGTTACTAGTGGCACTTGGCTTTATCTTCAGAAATTACATGAAAGAAAGGAGATTTAATAGAGGGGAAGTTACAGAACCATGAACCCAAACATGAATGGTAGTTTTTGTATATTGCTCATGGTCTGAGAAACACATCTACTTATTCCTGAAATTCCTATTTTACAGTGAGTTTTAGTGCACCTAGTTTATTTTAGGCTCTTTAGGAAATTAACACTCGAAAGATCACAGATTCTTCATAATTGAGACACTTCGTGAGATTTGCACTTCAAAACATAGACACAAAAAATAAAGTTCATTCCATAATTACCTAACCACTTTTGAAATTTAGAATTCATTTTCTGGCACTAGCTGTATAATTCTTTAAAATGTATTATTTCTTCAAACTCAAGGCAGTTTAGTAAAAAGAAACAAGGACTATTGCCTAGTGCCATCTGTTCAATACACATGTTCAGTCTGAATCGAAATATCTGGATTTCTATGAACAACTGAGCAAAGTTCCTTTTTTTATTCATTCCATGAAAGACTTTTGATTGTATCAGTGCTGATTTTTCCCATGTATTTCAAAATATTACTTGCTCATCAAAGAAACCACAACTTTCATAAAAGTATAAAGAATAAAATAATGTCTAGTTATTCATACTTGAGGAAGGCTGTATCATGGACCCTGAGTCAGATTCTTGGACAGTAATCTCAATTCCAGCCTTTTCAGAATGTCTAAATTTAGTGAAATTACTGCTCTAGCCTAAGTTTCTTCATCTATAAAATGGAATTGATAATAGTAGATAAATAACAATGTTATTTTGAGATTTAAGTAAGCTTATTAATTTACTATGAATAACATACTTCTTTACATACTATAAAGATCTAACACACACTATTATCACTACTATTAAAATATTTTCTTTCAAAATTGATTACATAATATTTTGTGATTATTTTATAAAGATGCTATTTTCATTTTAGTGTGAAAAAGGAAAATACATTATAATAGGCTTATTTTAAAATGGGACTTCTGTGGAAATATGGTAGTGATTAAATATCAACAGATATAAATTTAAGGCAAAGCAAAAACCAACAAATATCAGAATTTCCCATTCTTTCCTCATTCATATAATATTTAGGAAGCATCTTAAAGGCTCAGGACTGTGTATCCCATAATGAGGCAAGAGGCATTTCTAACTCTCCCAGTAAACACAGCAAATGAATATATATACATATAAATTGCATGCACATGTGTGACCATAAATATTCCTCAATATTCCCCATCACTTCAAGGCAAATAGATGAGGAAAAATGGAAATAGTGACATATTTTATTTTATTGGGCTCCAAAATCACTATGGACAATGACTGCAGCCATGATATTAAAAGAGCTTGCAAAAATAAATAAATAAATAAATAAAAGAGCTTGCTCCTGGGAAGAAAAGCTATGATACACTTAGAGCATTAAAAAGCAGAGACATCACTTTGCCGACAAAGGTCTGTGTAATCAAAGCTATGTTTTTTCTTATAGTCATGTGACAGTTGGACCATAAAGATGGTCAAGTGCTGAAGAATTGATACTTTCGAGCTGTGCTGTTGGAGAAGTCTCTTGAGAGTCCCTTGGACTGCAAGGAGATCCAACCAGTCAATACTAAAGGAAATCAGTCCTGAATATTCATTGGAAGGACTAATGCTGAAGCCGAAGTTTCAATACTTTGGCCACCTGATGTACAGATTCGACTCATTGGAAAAGACCTTGATGCTGGGAAAGATTGAGGGCAGGAGAAGAAGGAGGAGTCAGAAGATGAGATGGATGGCATCCCAAACTTGAAGGACACAAATTTGAGCAAGCTCTGGGAGTTGGTGATGGACAGGGAAGCCTGTTGTGCTACAGTCCATGGGGTTTCAAAGAGTTGGACATGACTGAGCATCTGAACTGAACTACCTATCATTGTCCATCCATTAGTTCACTCATGCTAGCATCACATTTCCAGAGACTCTCAAACTACCATCATAAGATAAAGATCAGGTATTCATTAGCTGTATTTATATGCCAACAAACAAATACCATGCATTAAATAATTGAAAATAGGAAAACATGTAGAAAAGAAGGTAACTATTATACAAAGTTACTTTTTAGAAATAAATTTTCATGAAAATATATATTTTTTGTCATTTAAAATAATTAGGTCAATCAATTAGAAATCTATATCTGGAAATCCACGGTTTAAAATCACCCTGAAAAAGTGAAAGTGTCAGTCTGTCAGTCATGTCCAACTCTTAGCCCACTAGGCTCCACAGTTCATGGAACTCTCATCTAGAATACTGTAGTGGGTTGCCATTATTGTCTTCTCCACAGGATCTTCTGGACCCAGGGATTGAACCTGGGTCTTCTGAATTGCATGCAGATTCTTTACCTTCTGAGCCACCAGAGAAGGCCTGAACCACCAGGGAAGCCCCAAATCATTCTACTTGTATACCATTCTTTCTTAAGAAATTAGCAATGCTCTATATAGTGATCACTAGTGAATCACTTAATATTTTACAATAGCAAAAACACTTAATTTTGGTTGGAAACAGGCTAAAGAACATAAAGATAAGTAGAAAGATCAATGCACTGGGTTCAACGTGAAGGTAGCAACCTAGATTTTTCAGGTTTTTTCAAACAGAACTGTTTCCTCTCTGTGTCACTTGTCTCTGAGCCTTGGTTTCATCAGGTATAAAGAACTGGATAAGAGCTCATGTAGTAGTCTTTCCATTTTCAAGTTTATAATTATAATAACTGAAATGGTCTTTTTAAAATTTAATTAAGAAATGTAGGCTTTTTCTGCACTACCCAGAGAAGGATTCATACAGTGTTGTGCTGGGTTTCTGTCCTCACTTAAAGGGAAATATTCACCATGTCCAGAGCCCCTGATGTCCTGCAAATGAAAGGGGAGGATATCCTCAAATTCCTTGCAGCAAGAACCCACTTGCATGGCACCAATGTTGACTTCCCAATGAAATGATCTGTCTGAAAAAGGAAAAGTGATGGTACCTACACCATAAATCTGAAGAGCACTTGGGAGAAGCTTCTACCGGCAAGTTGTGCCACTGTTGCTATTAAAAACACACCTGCTGTCATGTCCTGTTGCCCAGGAATAATGGCTGATGATCTGCGCTGAGGTTTCTCCTGCCAATAGACCATACCTGTTAGGAAGGTGGGGCTTCGTTCCTGGAACCTCACTAACCAGATCCAGGCAGCCTTCCAGGAGCCAAGGCTACTGGTGGTTACTGGTTCCAGGGCTGCTCATCAGTATCTCCCAGAGGTGTCCTGTGGTGACTTGTCTCTCTCTCAAGTGCTGTAGGGACATTACCCTCCAGGCAATTACACGGGAGCTCTCTCAGCTCATCGGAGGTGGTGGATGCTGTCCCCGGACATTCTGCGCATGAGTGGTACTTTCTCCCATGGACCATCCTGAGAGGTCTAGCATGATCTCTGCCTCTCTGGATATCCTGAAGATTGTGAAGAGGAAGAGCAAGCCATTGATGGAAGAGTTGTGCTCAAGGAGAAACATCGGGGCCAGTGAGCTGCTCCAGCTCCCAACTTTGCTGCTGCCCGCCCCCTGCCCCGCCCCACCAAGGTCTAGGTCTGGTCTGTGGGCACAGGTCCCCCTGCCACTCCCAGGCCTGAGTGGCACAGACACTGCCTAGCCCGCTGAACGCCCAGAGAACACCGCTGAGTGTCTGAGTAGTCTGAAGCTGCTCTTCCACAGGCGCAACAGGACATGAAAATAAATTGATGGAAAATAATCCGTTTGTTTGAAACAAAAAAGAAACCTTGAATCTTTGCTCTAAGAAAGAAGTAATAGATGGTAGTCATCTGGATATAAGTGCTGTAGGGTATGCCGTCAAATTTTAAATTCTTATTTTAATAATCACCATTGCAAATAAAGAAAACATGCCATAAAATGTTCATTATTCATTTTAATGTCTTGTAGAATATAATTGCTTACATTGATCTGTGATTAAACCCTAAAATACATTTAGTGGTGACATCAAGTTGATTTCAAAATTAATAAGCTTTTATTGAATGAGAGAGCTTTGGAAAAAACAACAACAACAACAACATTGTTTCAGAATACACTTGGGGAGGACTTCAACAAATTTCCCCAATTAAATTAGATTTGGGCTGCTAAAATCCTTCTCTCTGATTTGAAACCATGAGCTCTCTAGTGGATTTTAAAGAACTGAGTTTACTACATCTATGAAAAATTGAACAGGCTTGAAGATTCTTGTGGGAAGCAGACTATTTAAGTATCTTTCTGCTTTGCTGGAAACTTCAAAATAAATATGCACAAAGTTCAAAAGATAAGAGTGAAGGAGGATTTTTTTTATAGGATAAGGAAGTAAAAGTTGTGAGCAGATCTGAAATAACTGAAATCTGTCCTTGCCAGAAAAATAATGAGAAGAGGAGTTAGGCCTCTAAATAATCTATATGTCTTTATAAAAACAGGAAGGGAATTCATATTAACTTGAATATTTATCATATTGTGAGGAAGCTTCTGTAACAAGTTAAAGATGAATTTGTCACAGGAAACATGAGAAAAGAGAATTTGTGAAAGAAGACATAAATTTAAGGATAAAGATACAAAAAAGAAAGTAAAAGAAAATGTCAGGTGAGACAAGCAGTATAGATAGAGGAAACCATAAATTAATATAGAATTTAAGAAGGCATCTACTGAAATAGAGAAGAGTGAAAAAATAAACTCCCAGTTACTTGTTTTAAATGCTAGAAAATAAGCGAATTTAAGGTCTTAAGCTCTTGAACATATTAGAAGAAAATTTTGCCTTGTTTGTTATAGTAGTTTTGAAAATAATTTTCACCAGTTGCTCAGTAATTCCAGTCAGTAATTCTTAAAGCATGGCAGGTGAATGGCTAACAATCCAGTAAACACTGTGATATCAGAGGGAGTTCTTTAGGAATATTAACTTTACTGACGGAGGACAAACGAGGTTGACAAGAGGGAGGGCATTGGGCATTGGGGGACAGATGAAGTGGGAGGTTGGGATTAGCGCTTGTAAGCTGTTATATATAGAATGGATAAGCAACAATGAATAGCACAGAGAACTATAGTCAATATCCTATAATTAATCATAATGGAAAATAACTGTATATATATATATATATATAAACTGAATTATGTTATTCTATATATATAGCTGAAATGAAAATTGTATATATATGTATAACTGAATTGCTTTGCTGTACAGCAGAAGTTCATACATTGTAAGTTAATTATATGTTAATAAAAATAGATTTAAGAAAGAAGATATAGCTTTGCAAAGTGGCAAGGTATACTAAGTGAGGATACATGGTAACCTGTACTGAATTATAAGTAATTCTTGGGCTGACTGAAGGTGTTCTGAGTACATCAATAACCAAAGATGTTTAACAGAGTAATGGTCAACTTCAACCAAGGCTCAGGCATCAATCCAAATTAAGGAGAAAAAGATGATATTCTGCCTGAGGTAGTCAAGCGTATGCCAAAGTGTGAGCGTATGTTCTACAAAAGCAAAGTGAAAATGTAAATGTACAGTTAACAACACAATTTTGACATTAGAAATCCCTTTAATTTCTGCTTACATGAGAAAAAGCTTGTGAGTTCAATCCACGGTAGAAATAACCCATGAAAATCATTTGCCGTTAAAAGAACAGACTGAATCAGTGAAATCTGTGTCTCCTTACAAACATGTCCTTGAAATATTAAGGGTCTTCCTGATGATTCAGTTGGTAAAGAATCTGCCTGCAATACAAGAAACCCAGGTTCATTCCCTGGGTCAGAATGATCCCCTGGAAAAGGAAATGGAAACCCACTTCAGTAGCCTTGCCTGGGAAATCCAATTATTAATATAAACCTAGCAGAATGATCAAAACTTCCCAGTATTCTGTCTTTTCTACTCTTCTGTCTGATGTTTAAAGAAAAGGACCAGCAAGTATTTCCAAGAAGAAAAATCCAAAATTTTATCTACTAACAATAATTGACTGAATCAAAGGGGAAATAAGTGTGTGTGTGTGCACATATATATAAACATTTGTATATATGCACATGTGTGTGTATGTATTTACCAAGTATTTTTATGTCTTAATAGTACATGAATAATCTCTATTGATTAAGAAAAATGCCTGGGCAAATATTTTATTAATAATTAATCATCACAGCATTGATGGGCAAGTGTATGACTTGGGATAAGACATAGCTGGATTCAAATGCCAACCTATTATTTATAGGTTCAGTTTGGAAAGTTACATCCTTCTTTTGAGACAGGACACTGTTTCTAACATGTTCATAAATACTTAATTACAGAAGTACTATAAGAATTGCATTAATTAGATACTGCATGTAGCAATCTAGCATTCTACCTTACATGGGGTAAATATGCAAAGTAAAACTTTTATTGTTGTAATTCCACTGAATGCATAATACCAACTCCACTCCAATTTTACCTCAAAACTTTTTTCAGCCCCTCTTTTATGTATCCTCACAAGAATTTATTCTTTTCCCATGAGGCCCAGTGCTCCCACTGGTACCCAGATGCCACCAAAGTCTCTTGGTATCTACCATTGCCTGATGAACCCATGTAATTTTTATCCAAAATTTTAGACAAACTATGCGTAGATAGTGTTCATTTACTTGGCCAATTTTTGCAACTTTTCTCTTTCAAGGTTTTAAAACCTACTCATCTTTCGTCTGACACCTCAGCTAACCTTTGTTTTCTGTTTAGCGCTTCTCTTTTCTGAGTTACTAGTGTTTCACACGAGGAAAGCTGACCAAAAAGTCTATCCAAAAAAGGAGGAAGGGTAGAGATACAGATTCTCACCCACTGTTCAGCTCAGTTACCTTTCTTTTATTATCTCATTAAAAGTAATTCATCTTTTTATCCTTGTTGTGGTTAATTTCATGAAAGTCTGAGCTGTTGCAAAGCTTTTTGTTCTTTTGTTTTTTGTATGTGAAAATTTCACTTGATAAATTTAATTATTTATATTGAATTAACCTTGTAAGTTAGATGTTAGTAAAGAAAGTGGGAAAGATTGGAAATATATGTTGCATTATGAAATTTATGTGAACTAAAGGCAAATATTGTTGACAAAGTTGGACTTTCATGTACAATATTTGCTTTATCATGTGCCTGTTTAGGATGTGCATTCTCTGTTCTATTGTATTCCATTGTCTGATTGCAGGAGGACAGTTGTACTTTATTGACTCATATGATTCTGTACTTGTACAGAATGCATTGGAGAATTTGTGGAAGGGAACTGAACATCACACTGAGGCTAACTGAAGTATCAATGTTTTATTGAATCCTTTCAATGATGGCAGCATGCAGTGTCAGAATCCAACTTGTAATACAAGCAATATGAATTAAATTTCAGGGAGATTAATGATGAAAGATAAACGTATTTTGGAATCATCCAGTAGGCTAATTCTGAAATAGTGATCTTCGAAGGAGTTGGAGAATATTTATTTTTTGTAAACTTCATGCTTTTCAAAAATTATTATCTTATTCCTAATTAAGCACAGTTAGCTTGCTCTTTTCCGAATTCCAAAAGCATCTGTATGTGTGCAATGTCATTAGCTGTTGATAATATATTCTCTTGTATCACACTTTCTTTCCTCTTGCATTGTTAATTAACTTTCCAAGACAGAAAAAATTCCTTAAGACAGGGGCAACATATTACATGAATTTATTCAATGAATAGGACCTCCCAGGTGGCGCTAGTGGTAAAGAACCTGCCTGCCAATGCAGAACACATAAAAGACTCAGGTTGATTCCTGGGTTGGGAAGATCCCCTGGAGGAGGAAGTGGCAACTCATTTCAGTATGACTTCCAGGAGAATTCCATGCAGAAAAGAGCCTGGTGAG
The DNA here is from genome assembly GCF_910594005.1 of Cervus elaphus. Lineage (NCBI taxonomy): Eukaryota > Metazoa > Chordata > Mammalia > Artiodactyla > Cervidae > Cervus > Cervus elaphus. The sequence continues at coordinate 9,992,996 of NC_057844.1, read as the reverse complement.
CTACAGTCCAAGAGGCCACAAAGAGTTAGACATGACTGAGCATCTGAGCACATTTGATAAATACTTTTTCATGAAGGGATAGTGTATATGACTATTGAATAGTGTATATGACTAACTAGTGAAGGTTAGTGTATATACAAATAATACCAAAGTAAAGCACACACAATTAGGAAAGCAAGCCATAAGTAAAAACAAAACACTAATCACCTGACTTGTGCCTTATTAAGGTATATTTTTAAAGACTATGAGTAGGGGAACATGATATAAGAATGAATAATGATGGCCAAATCTGATTCTAAATCCTGGCTCTGCCCCTTGCTGATAGTGTAACAATTAGATAGTTACTGATTTGAGGGATTGTCAATTCTTCTGTTAGTACAAGGTATAGACTAGCATACGTCTAATTTTTATCCACTGAGAATTTGATAACATAAATATGCATTAATTTTATCTCTCAAAACCTGTTGTTTATGTCTGAGCAAATGCATGTGTACTCAGTCATTCAGTCATGTTCAATTCTTTGTGACCCTATGAACTGTAGCCCGCCAGGCTCCTCTGTCCATGGGATTTTCCAGGCAAGAATACTGGAGTGGGGTGCCATACCCTCCTCCATGGGCTCTTTCCAACCCAGGGATTGAACCCACATCTCCTGTATATCTTCCATGGATATGTGGATTCTTTATCACTGAGACACCTGGGAAACCTGTCTGAGCTCACTCAATTCTGTCCAACTCTTTGCGAACCCATGGACTGCAGCACGCCAGGCCTCCCTCTCCATCACCAACTCCCAGAGCTTGCTCAAAATCATGTCCATTGAGTCGCTGATTCCATTCTACCATCTCATCCTCTGTTGTTCCCTTCTCCTCCTGCCTTCAATCTTTCCCAGCATCAAGGTCTTTTCCAATGAGTCAGTTCTTTGCATCAGGTGGCTAAAGTATTGGAGTTTCAGCTTCAGCACTATTCCTTCCAATGAACATTTAGGACTTATTTCATTTAAGGTTGACTGGTTTGATCTCCTTGTAGCACAAGGGACTCTTAGAGTCTTCTTCAACACCACAGTTCAAAGCATTAATTCTTCAGCTCTCAGCTTTCTTTATAGTCCAATTCTCACATTCATGGATAACTACTGGAAAAACCATAGGTTTAACTAGACATCCATGATTTAGGTCATACTTTATTTATTTATTTGGTATGGCCTAAATCAAATCCCTTGTGATGATACAGTGGAAGTGACAATAGATTCAAGGGATTAGATATGATAGAGTGCCTGAAGTAACATGGACAAAGTTTTGTGACACTGTGTAGGAGACAGTGATTAAGACCATCTCCACAAAAAGAAATGCAAAAAGACAAAATGGTTGTCTGAGCATGACTTACAAATTGCTGAGAAAAGAAGAGATGCTAAAGGCAAAGGAAAAAAGGAATTATATACCCATCTGAATGCAAAGTTCCAAAGAATAGCAAGGAGAGATAAGAAAGCCTTCCTCAGTTATCAGTGCAAAGAAATAGAGGGAAAAAAAACAGAATGGGAAACACTAAAGATCTCTTCAAGAAAATTAGAGATACTAAGGGAACATTTCATGCAAAGATGGGCACAATATAGGACAGAAATGGTATGGCCCTAACAGAAAAAGAAGATATTAAGAAGTTAACTGAGAAGATTTACTGAGCATGGCCCCATCCATCAGAACAAGACCCAGTTTTCCCCTCAGTCAGCCTCTCCCACCAGGAAGCTTCCATAAACTTCTTATCCATATCCATCAGAGGGCAGACAGAATGAAAACCACAATCACAGAAAACTAACCAAAATGATCACATGGACCACAACATTGTCTAACTCAATGAAACTATGAGCCATGCCGTGTAGGGCCACCTAAGATGGACAGGTCATGGTGGAGTGTTCTGGAAAAATGGGGTCCACTGGAGAAGGGAATGGCAAACCACTTCAGTATTCTTGCCTTGAGAACCCCATGAACAGTTTGAAAAAGCAAAAAGATAGAACACTGAAAGATGAACTCCCCAGGTCAGTAGGTGCCCAATATGCTACTGGAGATCAGTGGCGAGATAAATCCAGAAAGAGTGACGAGATGGAGCCAAAGCAGAAACTCCCAGGTGTGGATGTAACTAGTGATGGAAGTAAAGTCTGATGCTGTATAGGGCAACATTTCATAGGAACCTGGAATGTTAGGTCCATGAATCAAGGCAAATTGGAAGTGGTCAAACAGGAGATGGCAAGAGTGAGCATCGACATTTTAGGGATCAGTGAACTAAGATGGACTGGAATGGGTAAATTTAACTCATGACTATTGTATCTACTACTGTGGACAAGAATCCTTTAGAAGAAATGGAGTAGTCATCATAGTCAACAAAAGAGTCCAAAATGACGTACTCTGATGCAGTGTCAACAACAACAGAATGATCTCTTCGTTTCCAAAGCAAACCATTCAATATCACAGTAATCCAAGTCTGTGCCCCAACCAGTAATACTGAACAAGCTGAGGTTAAATGGTTCCATGAAGACCTACAAGACCCTCTAGAACTAATACCCCAAAAAGATGTCCTTTTCACTATAGGGAACTGGAATGCAAAAGTAGGAAGTAAAAAAAAAAAAAAGTAGGAAGTCAACAGATACCTGCAGTAACAAGCAAATTTGGCCTTGGACTACAAAACGAAGCAGATCAAAAGCTAACAGAGTTCTGCCAAGAGAACATGCTGGTCCATCCAAAAGGAAATCCATCTTGGATATTCATTGCAAGGACTGATGCTGAAGCTGAAACTTCAATACTTTGGCTACGTGACGTGAAGAACTGACTCATTGGAAAAGCCACTATACTGGGAATGGTTGAAGTCAGGAGGAGGAGGGGATGACAGAGGATGAGATATTTGGATGGCATCACTGACTCACTGGTCATGAATTTGAGCAAGCTCTGACAGTTGGTGATGGATAGGGAAGCCTGGCATGCTGCAGTCCATGGAGTCACAAAGAGTCAGACATGACTGAGTGACTGAACTGAAGAAGTGGCAAGAATATACAGAGGAACTATACAAAAAAGATCTTGATAGCTCAGATAACCATGATGGTGTGATCACTCACCTAGAACCAGACATCCTGGAATGTGAAGTCAAATGGGCCTTAGGAAGCATCACTATGAACAAAGTTAGTGGAGGTTATGGGATTCCAGTTGAGCTATTTAAATCCTAAAATATGATGCTGTTAAAGTGCTGCACTCAATATGCCAGCAAATTTGGAAAACAACATTGACCACAGAACTGGAAAAGGTCAGTTTTAATTCCAGTCGCAAAAAAAGGCAATGCCAAAGATTGTTCAAACTATCACACTATTGCCCTCATCTCACACACTTGCAAAGTAATGCTCAAAATTCTCCAAGCAAGGCTTCAACAGTATGTGAACCATGAACATCCACATGTTCAAACTGGATTTATAAAGGGCAGAGGAACCAGATCAAATTGCCAACATCTGTTGGATCATCAAAAAAGCAAGAGAGTTCCAGAAAAATGTCTACTTCTGCTTTATTGACTATGCCAAAGCCTTTGACTGTGTGGATTACAACATACTGTCACAAAGCCTTAAAGAGATGGGAATACCAGACCACCTTACCTGCTGCCTAGAAATCTGAATGCAGGTCAAGAAGCAACGCTTAGAGATGGAAATAAAACAACAGACTGGTTCCAAATTGGTAAAGGAGTATGTCAAGGCTGTATATTGTCACCCTGTTTATTGAACATATATGCAGAGTACATCATGTGAAATGTCCAATGGGATGAAGCACAAGATGGAATCAAAATTTCTGGGAGAAATATCAACAACTTCAGATATGCAGATGACACCATCCATATGGCAGAAAGTAAAGATCCAAAGAGTCTCTTGCTGAAAGTGAAAGAGGAGAGTGAAAAAGTTGGCTTAAAACTCAACTTTCAGAAAACTAGGATCATGGTATCCAGTCCCATCACTTCATGTCAAATAGATGGGGAAACAATGGAAAAAGTGACAGGCTTAATTTTGGGGGGTTCCAAAATCACTGCAGATGGTGACTGCAGCCGTGAAATTAAAAGAGACCTGCTCCTTGGAAGACAAGCTATGACAGATCTAGACAGCAGAGTAAAATGCAGGGACATTGCTTTACCAACAAAGGGCCATCTAGTCAAAGCTATGGTTTTTCTAGTAGTAACGTGCGGATGTGAGAGCTGGACCATAGAGTAACCTGAGCGCTGAAGAATTGATGCTTTTGAACTGTGGTTTTGGAGTGGACTCTTGAGAGTCCCTTTCCTATAGGAAATCAGTCCTGAATATTTGAGGGACTGATGCTGAAGCTGAAACTCAAAAAGGCAGATATTGGTTTCATTTTAAACATGAAGATGAGTAAAAATGGGAAAATAATAAAAATATTCTTTTTTGCCCAATTTTCTAATTGTGCATTATTAAAATGACAGTGTTGATCTATGCAATTCTTGCAATCATCTTTATTATAGTTCTGTAAGAAGCCTCTGATGTATATAACTTGGACTGCAAAATATTCTAACATCTCTTAGGCTTATTATGACTTTCTTCCATCCACTTAATCTACTTCATCTCAGAGGTGTGCCCTGCTTACCTTAATAACTATTCAAACATCTTCACACTGATTTAAAGTACTGAGATTCTGACCTCTACTGACCTCTTCAGGCTCCTCTCCCCATCTCATCTCTGTTCCCACAATCCTTGGTAAGCACTTTTTCATTTATTTGAAAGGACTCTGTCATCTCTCTCCTTCAGGTCTTTCTACACTTCTGCTGTGGCATTTTTTCACTCCAAATTTAACCTGGCTAGCTTGTACTCATCATTCAAATGTCAACTTAGACATAATTTTCTGTGCTAGGTACTAACCCTTGCCTGACCCCATAATTCCAAGACAGATGCTGTTGTTATGAGCTCCTGTAAAACACTGTTCTACTAGTGTGTGATTGCCTGGTTAATTATCTGTACCCCTTTCCAGTGCAAAATAACTTGGTCATCCTTGAATCACCAGTCAACAACACAATGCCTGGCACATTAGTTAAAAAAAAAAAAAAAAAAAGTCAGAGAATGGATGAGTAAATTCACAAGGTGACTTTTGGTTTATTTTTGTTTTGGAAAAAGAGGAAATATCTTGAATGGGAATGCATTTCTTTCTTTCTTTTCTTTTTCTTTTTTAGTTCTATAAGAAAATGTGAGAATAAATAATTATCACTTTATTGACTATATTTCTTACAAACAACTCAGCTATCCTTGTTTATATGGAACATTTCTGTTAGACTTAGAAATCATTCACAAGTACTAATATAACTGGAAATTTGATTGTATCCTAATGCTTAAATTTGAAGAAATTAAAGGATGTTTGTAACCTTGAGTTACCTGAAGAGCAAAGGTAGATGAATGAGGATTACAGAGAATAACTTGAATAAGAAGCAAATAGTTTCCATGATAGAAATTATGAAAATTACAGAAAATGGAAGATAAAGCCTTCTTAGGAAATAGGGGTGAAGTGGAGGAAGGTGCTGAAAGAAACTGCTTAGATGTCTATTAATATAGTTGTGAGGTGGATACATTTCCAGTTGTGAGGTGGATACATTTCCCTTCACTGCCAGTCCTAGAAAATGTGCTTGAGAACTTGGACATGAGAGGTTCCAGAGCAAAGTACAGATAAAGATGAGGCATATTTGCTAAGTGGACCTGGTCATGTCTGTGACCCTATGGACTGTAGCCCACTGGACTCTTCTGTCCATGGGATTCTCCAGGCAAGGATATTTGAGTGGGTTGCCATTTCCTCCTCCAGGGGATCTTCCCAACCCAGGGATGGAGTCAGGGGCTCCTGAATCTCCTGTATTGGCAGATAGGTTCTTTTCCACTAGCGCCACCTGGGAAGCCCAAAGATGAGGAAAGAGATAATAAATGATGGTCACCATAATAAACTGTATGGCACCAGTGGCCTTCCCTCACTAAGGACCCAGAATGCAGGTGAGGCTCTTTACTCCTCCCTGTCTTTTCCATTCATTCCCATAACCTTGTCACAATTCAGTTCAGTTCAATTCAGTCGCTCAGTTGTGTCCAACTCTTTGTGACCCCATGGGCTGCAGCACTCCAGGCCTCCCTGTCCATCACCAACTCCCAGAGTTTACTCAAATTTATGTCCACTGAGTCGGTGATGCCATCCAACCATCTCATCCTCTGTCTTCCCCTTCTACTCCTGCCTTCAGTCTTCCCCAGAATCAGGGTCTTTTGTAGTGAGTCAGTTCTTTGCATCAAGTGGCCAAAGTGTTGGAGTTTCAGCTTCAACATAAGTCCTTCCAATGAATAGTCAAGACTGATTTCCTTTAGGATAGACTGGTTGGATCTCCTTGCAGTCCAAGGGACTCTCAAGAGTCTTCTCCAACTCCACAGTTCAAAAGCATCAATTATTCAGTGCTCAGCTTTCTTTATAGTCCGACTCACATCCATACATAACTACTGGAAAACCATGGCTTTGACTAGACGGACCTTTGTTGGCAAAGTAATGTCTCTGCTTTTTAATATGCTGTCTAAGTTGTTCATAGCTTTTCTTCCACGGAGCAAGTGTCTTTTAAATTCATGGCTGCAGTCACCATCTGCAGTTATTTTAGAGCCCAGAAAAATAAAGTCAGCCACTGTTTCCACTGTTTCTCCATCTATTTGCCATGAAGTGATGGGACCAGATGCCACGATCTTAGTTTTCTGAATGTTGAGTTTTAAACCAAATTTTTAACTCTCCTCTTTCACTTTCAGAATGTCTTTAGAAGATTGACTGACAGGAACTACACTGTGGAGAAAGGACCCCACTGAAAAATATCAGCAACAACAACAACAGAAAACAGACAGTAAAGCTATCTCACCACTTGAAAAACTGGTCAACCCATAGGAAATTTTCAGTAAGCTTTTTTGATATTTAACTTTACATATGACCTTTTAAAAATGAAAAACCTCTAATATGAAAGGGTTTTGTTTGTACTCCCCAAGAGTCTATTTCCCCAGCCCCGTTTAAGTTCTGTAATGAAATCCCACTGGCCTCCAAGGTCAAATTCCCTGGGGATTCTCAGTTCCTTTGCCAGATCCCCAGGTTAGGAAATTTGTTGTGGGTAGTCATAGTCAAAGCTATGGTTTTTCCAGTAGTCATGTATGGATGTGAGAGTTGGACTATAAAGAAAGCTGAGCACTGAAGAATTGATGCTTTTGAACTGTGTTGTTGGAGAAGATTCTTTTTTTTGGAGAAGATTCTTGAGAGTCCCTTGGACTGAAAGGAGATCCAACCGGTCAATCCTATAGGAAATCAGTCCTGACTATTCATTGGAAGGACTTAGGTTGAAGCTGAAGCTCCAATACTTTGGCCACCTGATGGAAGAACTGAATCATCGGAAAAGATCCTGATGCTGGGAAAGACTGAAGGCAGGAGGAGAAGAGGACAACAGAAGATGAGATGGTTGGATGGCATCACTGACTCAATGGACATGATTTTGAGCAAGCTTTGGGAGTTGGTGATGTACAGGGAAGCCTGGCCTGCTGCAGTCCATGGGGTCACAGAAAGTCAGACATGACTGAGAACTGAACTGAACTAAACATGAAAGGGAGGAAGTGAAAGAAATCATTAGAGATTTTCTTAAAAATCTATCAGAAATAAGGTGTTTCATTGTGAAACAAGTATATGCCGCCATATAAACAAACAAATAGGCAAAGAAACCCAAGAACTAACAATTGGCAATAAAAATTATGAAAGTTGAAATGTTATAAAAATTCACTAGATAGATTAGAAGTTAAAGTTGACCTCCCAGAGGATTAAAACAAAGAGTTTAGAGGTAAGGGAAAAAAGTTAGAAAATTGAAAGAAGCAATAGCAATGTCTGACTAATTAAGAGTTCCAAAGAACACAGTAGGGAAGAATTTTCTTATGAAATATCATTAAAACACAAAGGCATAAAAATCTAGATGGAAAAAAGTCTACCATGTCCAAATAATGAATGAAAAGTAGGTGCATCATTTAACATAATTTTGAAATTTCATATCATCAGAGTCAAGTAGTCTAAATTTTGCAAGGTGTAAATAAGGTTGTGGTAAAATATTCAAGAATTGCATTACATTACTCAAAAATATTGGGAGTTAATTTATTTATTATTTTTTATTTATTATTTAATTGAAGGATAATTGCTTTACAGAACTTTGTGGTTTTCTGTCAAACCTCAACATGAATCAGCCACAGGTACACATATGTCCCCCCTGCTCCCGAACCTCCCTCCCATCTCCCTCCCCACCCCACCCCTCTAGGTTGATACTGAGCCCCTGTTTGAGTTTCCTGAGCCAGACAGCAGATTCCCATTGGCTGTCTAGTTTACATATGGTGATGTGAGTTTCCATGTTACTCTCAACATACATCTCACCTCTCCTCCTGTCTCCCAGTGTCCATAAGTCTGTTCGCTATGTCTGTTTCTCTATTGCTGCCCTGAAAATAAATTCTTTAGTACCATTCTACTGGGCAGTAAGATGTAATGAAGCATTGCTTTCAATGTAATAATAGTAGTGCTTAGTCCTGTCTGACTCTTACAATCCTGACTCTGAAAGCAGTAGATTGCTTTCAGAAGTCTGAGATAAATTATTTTTATCTTAAAATCTTCAAATTGAAAAACTATAACTAAGGAAAATTGCAAAATCAAGATAATTTCTAGCAAGTAAAACATAAAAAGATTTTCTCCATTCACCCTTAGGAAGATATTAGAAGATGTGCTTGACCAAATCATGGAGGTAAACTGATGGAGGGATTCTAGGGGTACCCCCCCAAAAAAAAATGCATGAGAATATAAAAATGTAATAATAAGTCAACAGATAACATAAAAATATAAGTGAATAGTTTTCAGCAGTTTTAAAATGTGAATAAATAAGGAAATAAATGCCAGCCTTTATACACATAATTTTTATAAATTTGAACCTATAGTCTGAAGTCAGTGAGCTTGATCCCTCCATCTCAGTTTTCTTTCTCAAGGTTGCTTTGGCTATTCGTGGTCTTTTGTGTCTTGATACAAGTTTTAAGATTTTTTCTTCTACCTCCATGAAAAATACGATTGGTAGCATGAAAGGGATTGCATTGAATCTGTAGATTTCCTTGGGTAGTACAGTCATTTTGGCAGTATTGAGTCTTCCAATCCAAGAACATGTTATATCTTTCCATCTGTTTGTGTCATCTTTAATTTCTTTCATCAGTGTCTCACATTTTTCAAAATAAATATCTTTTGTTTCCTTAAGTAGGTTTATTACTAGTTATTTTTATTCTTTTTGATGTGATGGTAAGTGGGACTGTTCCCTTAATTTATCTTTCTAATGTTTTGTTGTTAATGTATAGAAATTCAACAGGTTTCTCTACATTAACTGAATAGCCTGTAACTTTACTGAATTCACTGGCGAGCCCTGGTAGTTTTCTGATAACACCTTTAGGATTTCCTATGTATAGTATCTTGCCATCTGTGAAAATTGATAGTTTTACTTCTTTTCCAATTGGATTGTTTTTATTTCTTTTTCTTCTCTGATTGCTATCCCTAGGACTTCCCAATATGTGTTGAATAAAAGTAGCAAGAGTGGACATTTTGTCTTGTTCCTGATCTTAGAAGAAATGCTTTTAGCTTTTCACCACTGAGTATGTCATTTAGCTGAAAACAGACTCCCAGACTTAGAGAATGAAGTTATTAATGGAATTACTTGAAGGGAAGTGTATGGGATGGATAGATTGGGAGTTTGGGATTGACATGTACACACTGTTATATTCAAAATAAATAACCAGGAAAGACCTACTGTATACCACAGGGAATTGTGATTAATATTCTGTAATAACCTAAATGAGCAAATAATTCAAAAAAGAGTAGATACATGTATCTGTATAACTGAATCACTTTGATGTACAACTGAAACTAACACAGCATTGTTAATAAACTATGCTCCATTATAAAATAACCATTTTTTAATGTTGAAAATAGTAAATTCAAGACAGAACATATAGAAAATATATTGTTAGAGGTAAGTTTGTGTTGAAATATGTACATGTTAATTCAAAATATAAAAATCAATTACAAAAGATTATCCTTGTCATTTTTTCATTTTCTTTTCAAATAAGTCAGAAGTGACTGAAGGCTAGAACACTTTCTAAAGAAAACCTAAAAATCCATGTAAGTAATTTAAGTCCAAATACACCATACCTTGAAAACATAGCATGTTAATAAATAACAGAAGTTAAGTTTTCCAGAATGGAAATTTAAAATTTATTATTTAAAAAGATTTGCATGGAGAAAACTGTATAACATACAAAATAGCTTGTACTTTATCCTTGTACCTTGTCGGCAGCTAATGGAATGGGAAGTACTGTTTTATTTTTGTTGGGCTGCTCTGGGTCCTCATTGCTTCACACCCCCTTTCTCCAGTTGCGGTGAGTGAGGACTACGCTGTTAGTGTGGAGCGCGGTGCTCTAGGGTGCACAGGCTCAGTAGTTGCGGCTCTCAGGCTTAGTCGCCCCACGGTGTGCTGGGTCTTCCCGGGCCAGGGATCGAACCCTGTGTCCCCTGCATTGGCAAGTGAATTATTAGCCATTGGACTACCAGGGAAGTCCCAGGACTAAGGGTTTTATTATGTCTCTCAAATGTCTGTTTTCCCCTTTTCCCCTTAATTAGTAGAATCCCTATTGGGAGTGGGCAGGGAAACTTCTTTGAAGCCAGTTATGCCATGCCTTGCACAAATGTGGTGAAATCTAGCAAAGATGGTGCATCACTCTTCTGTTCATGAACCGGGACAAAGAGCATTAAGTACTTCTCAATACTTTCTAGTGAACTAAAGGTACCAATTCTTTTTTTAAAAATAAAATAAAACAGAAACAGAAATATTACTCTTCCATATTCCTTCTGTCTATATTTAGAAATTAATTTAGTTTTTGATAAAGATCTAATGACATGCAAACTGTTTCAGCAAAATTCTATTTTCTTTTCATCCCTTTGTGTAAGCCTGTTAATAATCAGACCATCACTAATACCCAACATTTAACATGGTTTGACAGTAAATAAAAGTGAACTTTTTGAAGTTAAAAAAAAATAGACTCCTTCTTCCAATTTTAACTGGACTAATGTTTGAAAAGCTAGAACTCTTTCATTGTCTCCCTTCGCACAGAGATACCTATGAAATTCAGTTCTTGACAATGGGATACAAGCAAAATAATGTAAATTCTAAGTAGTGGCCTTAAGTTATGGAAACATAATCTAACAAAGAGTGAATGTATGTAAATGTATAACTGAGGAACTTTGCCATACACCTGATCATAACACAACGTTGTAAACCAACTATGCTCCAATAACATTTTCTTTTTTAATGTAGAACTGAAAAAAAAAAAAAAGCTGCTTTCCTCCACCCTTTTTCTCCCTTCCTGAGGACTGAAATGTTATTCTGGTCACATGAGCCAGATATAATCATGTGCATGAGCACTATATCTGAGAAGAAATTAGACCGTAAAGGTAGAAAGAATCTGCATCCCCAGAAAATATACGGAGGAGCAGCCAAACTCTTTCAAGACCATTCATCAACCCGAAAACTATTATATCAAGAAATGTATTAAGATTTATTTTATTTAACCCACTATATTTGGGGGTCTATTAGTTGTAGAAATTTCATCCTAATCAATGGGAAAAAAATGGTACATGACAATAAGGTGTGTCTGTAATAAAATTTGTAAAGCATGTAACATTGGCTTAATAACCACAAGCTGAACAATGAGGATACAGACCCAACAGGCTGGAAAGCTTTTGATCCTCTTCAGCTGTGGAAACATTTTAAAAATAGTTGTCTTTGACAATTCAGAAAGCTGTTGACATCTCTACATAATCTGGAACTCTGGTTATAAAATGCTAGAATATGGTAACAAATGTTAGAATATCCCTTTTATGGTTCCTATCATGTAGCCCTTGTCAAGAGATCATCAGAAATATGAACTTTTACTATAATTAGACTGCTTGAAACAGAAAAGTAAAGGGATGTAGTTATATGGAAGATTTTTTCTGACCACATCCTGCAGTCTAAAGTGACTTGGAGTTCAGTTATTTGAAGTTTTGCCATGATATCATGACCAACTACTTCTTAACCTCAAACAGCAGAATTTATACTTGTGACCTCAAGTTTGTCTCAGAGTTTTTATTTAAATGTTCTTTGCTACCTAGTGGACATTAGCTCAGTAGCAAATATTAGATTCATGTTGTTCCAGTTTCACAAGACATCTTATTTCAAATGTCATTAAGGCAATCACACATAACCTGAGGGGAAAGAGGATATTCTGAACATAGACATGTAAGGCTTAGGAAATACGTATAGATGAACTATTTGGCTGAAGGCACTTGTAAATGGAACTAATTGAAATCATATATTTGGAAGCTAATACAGTTGAAATGGGCTTCCCTGATAGCTCAGTTGGTAAAGAATCCTCCTGCAATGGAGGACACCCCAGTTTGATTCCTGGGTAAGGAGGACCTGTTGGAGAAGGGATAGGCTACCCACTCCAGTATTCGTGGGTTTCCCTTGTGGCTCAGCTGTTAAAGAACCCATCTGCAACACTGGAGACCTGGGTTCAATCCCTGGGTTGGGAAGATCCCCTGGAGAAGGGAAAGGCTACCCACTCCAGTATTCTGGTCTGGAGAATTCCATGGACTGTATAGTCCATGGGGGGGTCCCAAAGAGTTGGACATGACTGAGTGACTTTCACAGTTGAAATATTTTGCCAAATAAACTACAACCCTAACCTGTACAAGTTCATGTCTCTTCAATTTCAAAAAAACAGTTGGGGACAGCAAATTGCTACCAGCATAAAGCTGAGCAGTCCTTAGTAGGGCACACTCTCTGATGCCAACTATAGAGGAGGCCACAGAAAATAATAATGAACAAGCAACAGCAACTGAAGTAGCAGGTGGTCTTCCTAGCTACCAAATAATGACTCTTCACAATTTTTGCCAACCAGAATTTGATAGCTATCTTGGAATGGTGAATGTCACAGGATCCTCATTATTCCAGTATTTTTTTTTAAATGAAGAATTTAATGTAATAAATTTACTCAGACTCCACTGCTGTAAACTGAGCAGGAAGGAGCAAAGGAATCCGTGTGTTACATAGGTCGACATAATGTAAGGAGCCATATTTGGACCTGTTGGACGGGCTATTTTTCATCCAGGTATCTTGGACAGACCTGGAGCTGGGTAGAGACCCTTGATAGGAGGTTGAGAGGTCTTCCCAGAATGTGCTTCTGTGTGTGTGTGTGTGTGTGTGTGTGTGTGTGTGTGCGTGCGTGTATTGAAGGCCATGTTTCATGTATGAAAAGGGGTTGTGTTGTGGAATTTTTTCCTTTTTGAAATAGAATGCTCACCATCTAGAGACTGCATTCAAATGTAAAATATTTCTGGTCAATGGAAGGTAAATAAATGCTATGTGTGCAAATTATAGGTCATATCTTAAAGCTACTTGCTCTCCTTTCTTTTTCTCTTTTCCTGTTTTCAGAAACACAGACTTGGTGGTGTGAGGTGACATCTTAATGAATGATAAAAGGTCCTACCTAAATGGCTAGATTATCTTGTGAGAAGAAAGCCTATTCATCTTATTATTTGAGAGAGAAATGAGTGTTTATCTTACTTGAATCATTGAGGTTTGAGACCTCCTTTTTGTTTGATATTCTGAACACAGATATGTTAGGTTGTAACATCCTTTTTTAATTCGGTAAAGGACAAATATGAGATTTACAATTCAAGATTCTACCTCTTTTTTTGGACTGGATGACAAACTGGGGGGAGATAGAGATTTCAATTAAATGCCTAGTGATAGCCCTTGTGAGAAATGATAGCTTAAAGATATGACACAATGACAATAGCAATGAAACTTTCTTTGGTTGATATTAGAGAAGTGAAAGTCACTAGACATGTTCAGCTAATTAAAGGTAGAAGTTGAGGAATGAAGTTTTAGATGACACCAAAAATCTTCAGTAAATACCTGTCATATGCCTGGCACTTGGGTATTTGCTGTTTATAAAGTATTATTTACTGAAAAAATTCATGATTTTGTTTACAAGATAAGAAAAAAAAAAAGCTGACACATGAAAAAAATTGAGGCAGTATGTGTTTAGATAAAGCATGAAAGTCTATACAGACTGTGAGCTTTCAGCAGAGAAATTTTTTTTTAAATTATTTTTTTATTGAAGGATAATTGCTTTGTGTAATTTTGCTACCTTCTGTCAAACCTCAACCTGAATCAGCCATAGGTGTGCATATGTCCCCTCCCTCCTGAACCTCCTCCCATCTCCCTCCCCATCCCACCCGTCTAGGTTGATACAGAGCTCCTGTTTGAGTTTCCTAAGCCACACAGCAAATTCCCGTTGGCTATCTAGTTTACATACGGTAATGTAAGTTTCCATGTTACTCTCTCCATACAGCTCACCCTCTCCTCCCCTCTCCCCATGTCCATAATTCTATTCAGCATAGAAACTTTTATTTGGAGGACTTTATAAAGAATGTTCAACTTAAGCTAGTCCTACAATGATGAATCAAAAAAGATAGGAAATAAAGCAGATGGAAAAGATAAACTAGCCCTATTGCTAGTGGATAATATTAGCTACACAGAAAGCCCCAATTTGAAAGTCTGTATTTAATCTGATATAGAGATTGTCCATTTGTCAATCCATGAGCTATTTTTGAATAGTTCGATAAACTTAAAGAAAATGCTGTTCTGATACCCTCCCCGCCACACACACATTCCATCTCTAAGTTTTCTGATTCACATGTTTTATTAACTTTGTAGGTTAAAAATGTTAAATTTCTTAATAGAAGTGCCAGGTTTATATTTATTTTAAGATTTGGCATGGTATTTTTCATGGTGTGAGTCATCACCAAAGATTATAAAGATAAAACTGTTGTTTTTTCTAATTTAATTATGATCATGAAATATTCCTTGCATTTTAGGCAGTAATAATGTATACCTTTTATTGAATGCTTACTTTGTTGCAGGTCCTGTTATGATAACTTCATGTGTATTCACTCATTTGAAAAAGAAAAATGCAATGAAGGAGGGAAAGAAGAAAGATCAGTAAAGGTGTATTTCATAAGATTATCTCATAAGACCAAATTTTTGAACCACTGTTTGTAGACAAATACACAATTGCACAGTTGAAATATGTAATCTGAAAGTGTTGCTAAAAGAGAAACATATTGTGTTCAGCAATTTTTTTTCTATAATTAAAAAATGCTACTGATATACAATTAGCATGATATATTAGTTTCAGGTATATAATATATTGATTTGATATTTTCACACATTATGAAATTATCACTGCAATAAGATTTGTTATTCTTACAATGCAAAGCTGTTAAAGTATCATTGACTATATTACTTATGGGTACATTACATAAGAATGACTTATTTATTTTACAACTGGAAGGTTGTACCTCTTAATCCACAGACAGCATATTAAAAAGCAGAGACATCACTTTGTAAACAAAGGCCCATCTTGTCAAAGCTGTGGTTTTTCCAGTGGTCATGTATGGATGTGAGAGTTGGACTATAAAGAAAGCTGGGCACCGAAGAATTGATGCTTTTGACCTGTGGTGTTGGAGAAGACTCTTGAGTGTCCCTTGGACTGCAAGGAGATCCAACCAGTCCATCCTAAAGGAGATTAATGCTGGGTGTTCATTGGAAGGACTGATATTGAAGCTGAAACTCCAATACTTCAGCCACCTAATGCGAAGAGCTGACTCATTGGAAAAGACCCTGATGCTGGAAAAGATTGAGGGCAGGAGGAGAAGGGGACGACAGAGGATGAGATGTTTGGATGGCATCACTGACTCAATGTACATGGGTTGAATGTACAACACTTGACATGAATTGGTCTCAGAAATATCTTCAAATCATCTTTTTCATTGTTGCAATCTCTACTTCTCTTCCGCATTCTCTCACAATATACAGATGACCAAAATCTATTAACAGCTCCACTCTTAAACTCTACAACTTCATCTGTATTCTATCTGCATTTACCCTCTACTTCTCCCCTCTCTCTTTCCTTTTCCTTCTATTATGCTCTCTCCTGCCAGTTATGTTCCACCCCAAAATATAAAATCCTTCTATATCTCCAATTCTCTGATTCAACTATTCCCTATTAGCATTCCCCACCCATAATTTACTATCCAAATGTGCCAGAATAAGGATTGGAAAGCCAATTAAAGTCAGTATACTATTAAGAGGATTTGAAGAATGGGAGAAAAAAAAAAAGACCAGTGAACTCTTATGTGTTAAATTTTGTATTATTCCTATCAAATTATAGGAGTACTATGCAAAAACTTCTGGAAAAAAACTATTTTTATATCTTGAGGATTCAGTGTCCAGGGCATTCATAACATTAAAATAGTCTGACTATAGAAAGTTGCTAATAAATCCCTGAAGGTATACTCCTTATTCTGGGAAACTGAACACATACAATAGTAAGCAGTGTAATTCTATCTGGTTCCAGTAATTGCACCAATTTGTTTGAAAGATAGAAATGTGCCCTTTACTCTAAGAAAAACGAAATTGAACACCCAGATCCAGTGCCTGTAGCCAATTGACTTTGTTCTCAGGAAGCTCTTTGCAAAATTTGATATTGCCCAAAGTTATCAGCACTGTCCACTTTGCTTTTGTAAATGCGCCGTCATTTTTGAAGTTTTTCAATAGAAATGCTCTTCACTCATTAATTTAAAAGACATTTCTTGCATCCCAAGAGTGTTTTAGACATGCTACCTGTTCCCTAGCTATACAAATCTGAATGTAAGGTTCACAAGCTGTAACAGGAGGCTTGGTAGAAATATACAAGGTAGGAAGGAGGAAGAGAGAGAAGAAACACTGTGTTCAGTCCAAAAAGTGGAGAAAGACTACACAATTATAATTAGTACATGTTTAATAGATATTTGACACATGGAAAACATTGGAAGGCGTTCTAAGCAGAGAGACTATCACTCGAGGGCATGCATTTAAATCAACATTAGGCATGGGCAAATTACTAATATTTTTTAACTAGAAAATATTTTGTCAGCTGCAAGAAGATGCTAAAGAATTCTGTAGGAAACTGTTATGTGTATGTGCTGTCATGTCCAACTCTTTACAATCCCATGGACTGTAGCCCACCAGACTCTTCTACCCATGGATTTTCCATGTACTAATACTAGAGTGGGTGTCCAGTTCCTCCTCCAGGGGATCTTCCTGACCCAGGGATAAAAGTCCCATTGCTTGGATCTCCTGCATTGGCAGGCAGATTCTTTACCACTAGCACCACCTGGGAAACCCAGGAAACCTTTATTTTGGTTTAATTTTGGTTACAGCATTTTATTACTACTGACACTTTAAATTCATCTTACTTTCCAAATGCCATATGTTAATAAGATTCTTACTGTGAGGTTAAAAAGATGTACTCATGCAAATTTCTTAGAAACATCTATATGTTTGTCATTTTCTCCCTTTATTCTTCAAACAAATATATATTTCTTGTCTGTTATAAAGTAGTCATTATAAGTAATTTTCTATCTGGTATTGGAGCAAAAATATTCAGGAATATAAAGTCTGACATTACTTTATAACTTCTGGGCTTCAACTGACCATGACAATTATGGCAAATCATCATCTTAACTACAGAAATAAGCCCCAAATTCAAGTTTTAGAGGATCATCCATTTTAATAGCTTTTTCCTACAATGCAGAGAAATCATTACTAATATATTTATTCTCATTGGGCTAACAAAAGATAAGAATACCATTTGGCATCTCAAATATTAATGTTAATAGGAAAGTGTTAGTCACTCAGTTGTTCGTATCTGATTCTTTGGGAACACATACCTGCCAGGCTCCTCAGTCCAAGGGGTTCTCCAGGTTGATATTAATATATTGCAGTAAATAGAAACCAATGTGTCATTACATGTAGTTTAACCTTATTTGTGAACTTCTATATATTTGTCAAGTTTTCCATGATAACTATACAATCTTAATGAAACTGCTTCAAATTATAGTAGAGTATGTATAATACACCTTCAAGTTTAGATAAATAGCTAGATAGATGTACATGTAAATATACATGTATAAATATCCAGCTAGTAGAAACTACTAATTATCTATCAATATCACATTTCTTTTTCATACTTTCATAATAAAATCTCATGAGATTTAGAAGGACACATGTCACCCATCAAGAGACTATATTTTTCAGTCTTCTTCCAGCTGTATACAACCACATGCCCAAGCTCAGGGCAGTGTAAGCCAGGACACTGACTCTCCATTTTCGTATTCTTCCTTGTCTTTCTGGCTGAGATGCAGGCATGGCAGTGGGCAGCCGGCTCTAACCAGGCACACGAGGCTAGGCTGCAACAACACAGTGGAAGAGACGGACCTGAATGAAGACCTGGAGAAGCTGAGTGCTTCTCTTCCTAGAACAGCTCAGCAGTTTGTTTCTTTTTTTCCTCACAAATTGAAATAAATATAAAATGAAATTCATCCTTTTGCTTGTTCAGTTTGGTAAGCTTTGATAAGTGCACACAGCTGTGCAGCCACCCTCAGAGTCAAGATTTAGAACACCCTCCTCACCCCAGAAAGCTCCTTCAGGTTCTTTTGCAGTCACTTTTCACCCTTATTTTCAACCCCTGGGAAAAACTGATCTGTATTATCACTACAGTTTCACCTTTACAGTATTTTATATGAATATAATTATATATGCATAAGGAAAGCTAAGAACCGAAGATTTGATATTTTCAAACTGTGGTGCTGGAGGAGACTTTTGAGAGTCCCTTGGACAGAGAGGAGATCAAACCAGTCTATCCTAAAGGAAATCAATCCTGAAAATCCATTGGAAGGACTGATGATAAGAAGTTCCAACAGTTTAGCCACCTGATAAAAGCCATCTCGTTGGAAAATACCCTGATGTTGGGAAAGATTGAGGGCAAGAAGAGAAGAGGGCAACAGAGGATGAGATGAATGGATGACATCAATGATTAAATGGACATGAGTTTGAACAAACTTCGGGAAATAGTGAAAGACAGGGAATCCTGGCCTGCTGCAGTTCATGGGGTCATAAAGGGTTGAACATGACCCAGCAACTGAACAACAAAATAATTACATATTATGTAACATGGTGTTTTTGAGATTTGCCCACATTGTTTTCTGATAGTGTGTTCCCTTTCATTGCTGAGTAGATTACATTTTGTGAGTCTACCACTTTTTTTTTTTTTTTTTTAATTCATTCACCTCTTGAAAGATACTGGATTTTGTCCATGTAAGAACTATTATGAATAACGCTTCTATGAACACTTGTAAGCAAGTCTTTGTATGGGAAAATGCTCCATTTCTTTTTGATAAATAACTAGGGTAAATTTCTAGGTCATACTGTAAGTATGAAAGTGTTAAACATGTTAGTCATTTAGTAGTCTCTGACTTTTTGCCACCCCATAGACTGCAGCCTACCAGGCTCCTCTGTCCATGGATTCTACAGGCAAGACTATTGGAATGGTTAGTCATTCCCTTAAACAGGGGATCTTCCCAACCCTGGGATGCAATCTGAGTCTCCTGCCCTAAGCAGATTCTTCACCATCTGAGCCACCAGAAAACCCCCATGTTTACTTTTTAACAAATTGCGGCAAAGAAGCTTCAGTTTTTCTACATCTTTACCTGTACTTGATATTGCCAATGTTTCCAGCATTCTTTTAAGCTATTCTTATTATTGATTAATGATTCTGAGCAATTTCATGTGTTTGTTGCCATTTTAATAATTTCATTTATGAAATGTCCTTCAAATAGTTTGTCACTTTTTAAATTGTATTTGTCTTCCTATTGATAATAATTGTTCCTTACATAAAAGAGAAATTGATTGCAATGTAAAGACTTATAAGTTCAGAACAGTCTCTCAGTCCTGTCTGACTCCTTGCGACCCAACTGTAGCAGGCCAGGCCTCCCTGTCCATCACCAACTCCTGGAGCTTGCTCAAACTCATGTCCCTTGAGTTGGTGATGCCATCCAGCCATCTCATCCTCTGTTATCCCCTTGTCCTTCTCACTTCAGTCCTTACCAGCATCAGGATCTTTTACAAAGAGTCAGTTCTTTGCATCAGATGGCCAAAATATTGGAGTATCAGTCCCTCCAATAAATATTCAGGACTCATTTCCTTTAGGATTGACTGGATGGATCTCCTTGCAGCCCAAGGGACTCTCAAGTGTCTTCTCCAACACCACAGCTCAAAAGCATCAGTCTTTGGCACTCAGCTTTATTTATAGTCCAACTCTCACATTCATACATGACTACTGGAAAAACCATAGCTTTGACTAGATGGACATTTGTTGGTAATGTCTCTGCTTTTTAATATGCTGTCTAGGTTGGTCATAGCTTTTCTTTCAAGGAGCCAATGGCTTTTGATTTAATGGTGGCAGTCACCATCTGCAGTGATTTTGGAGCCCCCAAAAATGAATTCTGTCACTGTTTTCATTGTTTCCCCAACTATTTGCTTTGAAGTGATGGGACCGGATGCCATGATCTTAATTTCTTGAAAGTTGAGTTTTAAGCCAACTTTTTCACTCTCCTCTTTCACTTTCATCAAGAGGCTTTTTTAGTTCCTCTTCACTTTCTGCCATAAGGGTGGTGTCATCTGCATATCTGAAGTTATAGATATTTCTCCCTGCAAGCTTAATTCCAGCTTGTGTTTCATCCAGCTGAGCATTTTGCATGATGTACTCTGCATATAAGTTAAATAAGCAGGGTGACAATATATGGCTTTGATGTACTCCTTTCCCAATTTGGAACCAGTCTGTTGTTCCATGTCCAGTTCTAACTGTTGTTTCTTGACCTGAATTCAGATTTCTCAGGAGGCAGGTATGGTGGTATGGTATTCCCATCTTTTGAAGAATTTCCCACAGTTTACTGTGATCCACATAATCAAAGGCTTTGGCATAGTCAATAAAGCAGAAGTAGATATTTTTCTGAAACTTTCTTGCTTTTTCTATGGCCCAACAGATGTTGGCAGTTGGTCTCTGGTTCTTCTGACTTTTCTAAATCCAGTTTGAACATCTGGAAGTTCTCCGTTCACCTAATGTTGAAGCCTGTCTTGGAGAATTGTGATCGTTACTTTGTTACAGTGTGAGATGCATGGGATTGTGCGGTAGTTTGAGCATTCTTTGGCATTGCCTTTCTTTGGGATTGGAATGAAAACTGACATTTTCCAGTGCTGTGGACACTCCTGAGTTTTCCATATCTGCTGGTGTATTGAGTGTAGCACTTTCACAGCATCATCTTTAAGGATTTGAAAAAGTTCAACTGGAATTCCTTCACCTCCACTAACTTTGTTCATAATGATGCTTCCCAAAGCCTGCTTGACTTCACATTCCAGGATGTGTGGCTCTAGGTGAGTTATCACACCATCGTGGTTATCTGGGTCTTGAAGAACTTTTTTGTACAGTTCTTCTGTGTATTTTCACCACTCTTACTATCTTCTGCTTCTGTTAAGTCCATACCATTTGTGTCCTTTATTGTGCCCATCTTGGCATGAAATGTTAACTTGGTGTCTCTAATTTTCTGGCAGAGATCTCTAGTCTTTCCCATTCTATTGTTTTCCTTTATTTCTTACGTTGATCACTTAAGAAGGCTTTCTTATCTCTCCTTGCTATTCTTTGGAATTCTGTATTCAAATGGGTATACTTTCCTTTTCTCCTTTGCCTTTAGCTTCTCTTCTTCTCTCAGCTATTTGTAAGGCCTCCTCAGACAACTATTTTGCCTTTTTGCATTTGTTTTCCTGTGGATGGTCTTGATCCCTGCCTCCTGTACAATGTTAACTAATCTCCATCCATAGTTCTTCAGGCACTCTGTCTATCAGATCCACTCCCTTGAATCTATTTGCTATTTCCACTGTAAAATGATAAAGGATTTGGTTTAGGTCAATCACAATGGTGTGATCACTCACCTAGAGCCAGACATCCTGAAATGTTAAGTCAAGTGCGCCTTAGGAAGTATCATTACGGACAAAGCTATTGGAGGTGATGGAATTCCAGTTAAGTTATTTCAAATCCTAAAAGATGATGCTATGAAAGTGTCACACTCAACATGTCAGCAAATTTGGAAAACTCAGCAGTGGCCACAGGTCAGTTTTCATTCCAATCCCAAAGAAAGGCAATGCCAAAGAATGCTCAAACTACCGCACAATTATACTCATCTCACACTTCAGCAAAGTAATACTAAAAATTCTCCAAGCGGGGCTTCAGTAATATGTCAACTGTGAACTTTCAGATGTTCAAGCTGGTTTTAGAAAAGGCAGAGGAACCAGAGATGAAATTGTCAACATTCGCTGGATCATTGAAAAAACAAAAGAGTTCCAGAAATACATCTATTTCTGCTTTATTGACGATGCCAAAGCCTTTGATTGTGTGGATCACAATAAACTGTGGAAAATTCTGAAAGAGATGGGTATACCAGACCACCTGATCTGCCTCTTGAGAAACCTGTATGCAGGCCAGGAAGCAACAGTTATAACTGGACATGGAACAACAGACTGGTCCCAAATAGGAAAAGGAGTATGTCAAGGCTGTATATTGTCACCCTGCTTATTTAACTTATATGCAGAGTACATCATGAAAAACGCTGGGCTGGAGGAATCACAAGATGGAATCAAGTTTGCCGGGAGAATTATCAGTAACCTCAGATATGCAGATGACACCACCCTTATGTCAGAAAGTGAAGAGGAACTAAAAAGCTTCTTGATGAAAGTGAAAGAGGAGAGTGAAAAAGTTGGCTTAAAGCTCAACATTCAGAAAACTAAGATCATGGCATCTGGTCCCATCACTTCATGGCAAATAGATGTGGAAACAGTGGCTGACTTTATTTGGGGGGACTCCAAAATCACTGCAGATGTTGACCCAGCCATGAAATTAAAAGATGCTTACTCCTTGGAAGGAAAGTCATAACCAACCTAGATAGCATATTAAAAAGCAGAGACATTACTTTGTCAACAAAGGTCTGTTTAGTCAAGGCTATGTTTTTTCCAGTAGTCATGTATGAATGTGAAAGTTGGACTGTAAAGAAATCTGAGAGCTGAAGAATTAATGCTTTTGAATTGTGGTATTGGAGAATACTCGAGAGTCCCTTGGACTGCAAGGAGATCCAACCAGTCCATCCTAAAGGAAATCAGTCCTGAATATTCACTGGAAGGACTGATGGTGAGGCTGAAACTCCAATACTTTGACCACTTGATGCAAAGTACTGTCTCTTTGGAAAAGACCCTGATGCTGGGAAAGAATGAAGGCAGGAAGAGAAGGGGATGAAAGAGGATGAGATGGTTAGATGGCATCACTGACTCAACAGACATGAGTTTGAGTAAACTCCAGGAGTTGGTGATGGACAGGGAGGCCTGGCATGCTCTGGTTCATGGGGTTGCAAAGAGTCGGCCACGACTGAGGGACTGAACTGAACTGAACTGAAGTGAACTGAATTGTCTAGTGGCTTTCCCTACTTTCTTCAATTTAAGTCTTAATTTTGCAATAAGGAGTTCATGATCTGAGCCATGGATCATAAGACATGTATGTATATATAAATATATATTTATATTAAATGTATATGATGTACGCCATAGATAGATGATAGGCAGGTAGATAAAAATGGCCATAGATACAGATTATAATGGCTTTGTGTAATATTTTTCTGTATATGAAGCTTGCCTCTTCAATTTTTAAAGTGGCCTTAAATAAGCAAAATTTTAATGAATTCACTGTTAACCATCTCTGCCTTTTATTAGGAAAAGAAATAAAATACCTATCTTGTTAAAAATCTCAGTTATTTCAGCTTGTGCTAAAGCAGCCAAATCAATAATCTAATTGATGTATAAATATTTGTATACCAGGACACTACCAACAATGTGCAATAAACATGTTCTGCTTTTGGAAGTAGAAAAGTATAAACGTTTTCAAGGTAAAGTGTCTTCATGTTCAAGTAAACAGCATAATTAAGTGTACAAACTTCAATCATCTCACAAACTTGGGGCTACAATAAAAATGATTGAAAGAGGATAAAATTTATGTCCTCTCCAGAATCTGGGAAAACACATGTTTTACACATTTAAAGTATTGAGGAACACAACGTTATGTATTATAAGACTGCATTTTTAGAACAGATTTTTTAAAAAAATTCCATTTTGTAAATAATTGAAAAGGATCACTGAAGAATCCCATTACTTTCTGTGTCCTAAACCCAACTCAAGAAAAACTGAGACTTGAGGGCAGCGTATGAAGATGATGTGAAAATAGATCACTAATAAGAGCCTACTGGATAGCATCAGGAACTCAATACTCTGTAATGGCCTCTATGAGAAAAAAAAAAAATCTTCAAAAAAGTGGATATATGTGTGTGTATAGCTGATTCACTTTGCTGTACATCTGAAATTAACACAACATTATAAATAAACTATTCTTCAATAAAAAAAAAAGAGATGATCATCAAATCCTAAAAATACATTATGCTAGTGATCTTTAGATTCTAATTGTAAATTGTAAATAATCCTTCATTTTGAAATACTGTTTTCATAAACATTGATGTGATTATTTTTTGCCTTATTCTCTGAAGAGAGTAATGTAAGGATCATGTTTTATTATACCTGTACTTTGAAAACATTAAGTATTTATATAACAAAAAAAAAAAAAAAAAGGACTACATATGCAACTTTGGAAAATTTAACAAATGTTGAAACTACATAGACCAAAAATTTCAAAGCTGACCCAACTCTTTTCTCATTATCACAGAAAATTGGTTAAAAATTAACACATACATGGCAGCTGCTGACTCATAAGAAGATTAATCCTACCATTTAGAGAATGTGATTAGTAAATCACCTTATTTTAGTGATCTAATTTGGAGGAAAATGAAAGAAGCTAGAGAATGTGAAGAAGAAAATAAAATCAAACCAACAAATGTTTTCTTAATACTTAGAATTCTTCTGGCACGCAGGTTAACTATGATAAAGTTGAATCCCAAAACATCTTTGATAGAATGCATCTCAATTTTAAAAATTGAAGTTTAGTTAACATACAATATTATGTTAGTTTCACATGTACAACTTAGTGATTCAACATTTAAAATATATTGTGAAATGATTACCCGACAAGACTAGTAAACCATCTGTCACCATACAAAGTCATTCCAGTGATACTGACTTTATTCCTTTATACTATATTTTACCTTCCTGTGACCTAATTATTTTATAAACAAATTTTATTCACCTTAATCCCCTTCACCTATTTCCTCCAACCCTTCACCTTGTCTCAATTTTTAAGAGTGAAATAAAGATTAGTTTAAAAAAAAGAAAAGAGAAATTAAGCTAAAAATATGGAAGAAAAATACCCTAAAGAAAATTTTATAAAATATCCCATATCTTATGCCCAAACAAAAAGGTATCTGCAGACTCTGCATTTTTTTTCCAACCTTGCAGCATTTGCTGCTTTGACTATTTTCCCTTGGGAAGCCTTTTCTCTAGACTATAAAAATGCCAGCCTCTCCAATTTAACTCCTTTGGAACATACATTCTGTTCTTCAGTTCCTGTGCCAGCAGTTTTTCTGCTACCACTTTCCCATCACTCTCATTAGATGTAGTGTCATCCCTCTCCGTTGGTGATAGTATCTGTGCTCATGATTCTAAAAAATTGTTCTCATGAAAAGTACCAATAACTTCTGGAAAATTTTTAAAAATTTTATGGACATTTCCAACAGGATGGTCATTAGACCCATCCACCACAATTTATGAAAAAAATATCCAGTGCCTCCTCCTTGCTTCCAGATGCTTTTGGAAAGAATTTATTTAATGAATTTTTGATAATAACTAAATTTATTTTTCCCCTCACTGCAATATACTGGAGATATTAGCCTTGCATGCAGGCTCAGTTATTCAGTCATGTCCAACTCTTTGTGACTCCATGGATTTTAACCTGCCAGGCTCCTCTATCCATGGAATTTTCCAGGCAAGAATACCGGAGTGGGTTGCCATTTCCTACTCCAGGGGATCTTCCCAACCCAGGGATTGAACCTGTGGCTCCTGAGTCTCCTGTATCAGCAGATGAATTCTTTACAACTGCACCGCCTAGGAAGCCCACATTGGTTTTACATGTATTTAACTATAACCTCTGCTTTCTATTCCCATTAACACCAGCATCAAGTAACTTAGCATTGTCTTGCATCTCATTCATTGGGTCTACTGTGTACTTTGCTCTTAGCCTGTTAATTTGTTGATAACTGCTTCTCACTCAGGCTATCCCAGACAACATTGTTAGAATGGTCTTATGATACCACAATGAAGATTTCATGACTTTCATATTGAAAAGCTCTTAAAGACTTCTTTCTGCCTATAAAATTAATTTGAAGTTATTCATAGTGTTTAAGCATCTTTTTCATGATGTTAATGGAAGCAATTTCCTTTTCTGAGTTCTGTAGTGTCATATATGCTTATTTATTCTACTACATGAGTATTAATTCTCTATCTTTTTCTCCTTACATGCTCTCTCCAGGTCATCTCCATTATTCTCAAGACATTTAAGTTATCATATGCTGGGTTTCAGATGTGTATCTCTAGCCTAATACCTCTTGAAAGCATGGATTCAATTACCTACTTGTCAATTCTATGTCATTGTCTTATATCTTAGAACTCATGTGTCCAAAAAAGCATTTTTCTTACCTCTGAAATCTGTATCTCTATACAGATGTTTCTTATCATAGTAAATAATACCATTTTCCCATTTATTAAAATGAGAAATCCACATTTATTAACTATTTCATTCTTCCATCAGGTCTCCAAACCCAATTCATCAGCAGATTTATATTCACATAGCAATTTGCTTTAGATCATCAACTCTCCTTCCTTGAACTATGGTATCTTTCTAACCAGTCTTTATGCTTTAATTCTTGCACCTTCCAAACTATTCCTTGAAATAAAATTCAAATTCTTCAAGATAACTTTAGAAGCCCTGGACCATCTCAGTTCTGCTTACCTCTTCTGCTTCATCTCATGCTCTTCTTACCAACTGCCCTAATACCCTCCATAATATCATGCTTTCAACAGATTAAGAACCTTTGCTTATACATTCACTTCCATTTTACCCATAGTTCTAAGCTTTTACCTATGTTAGATATCCTAATTGGTTCTCTTTTCAGTCTTTATCACAATTTATAATTATTTAACCTATTTATGTTCTTCGGTTCAGTTCAGTCATGTCCACTTCTTTGTGACCCCATGGACTGCAGCACACCAGGCTTCCCTGTCCATCACCAACTCCCAGAGCTTGCTCAAACTCATGTCCATCCAGTCGGTGATGCCATCCAACCATCTTATCCTCTGTCGTCCCCTTCTCCTCCTGCTTTCAATCTTTCTCAGCATCAGGGTCTTTTCCAATGAGTCAGTTCTTCACATCAGGTGGTCAAAATATTGGAGCTTCAGTATCAGTGCTTCCAATGAACATTCAGGACTGAATTCTTTTAGGATTAACTGGTTGGATCTCCTTGCAATCCAAGGGACTCTCAAGAGTCTTCTCTGACACCACAGTTCAAAAGCATCAATTCTTGGTGCTCAGCTTTCTTTATAGTCCAACTCTCACATCCATACATGACCACTGGGAAAACCATAGCTTTGATTTTATATTCTTAGTAGTAGTGTTAGCTGTTCAGTTGTGTCTGACTCTTTGAGGCCTCATGGACTAAAGCCTGCCAGGCTCCTCCATCCATGGGATTCTCCAGGCAAAAATACTGGAGTGGGTTGGCCAGTCCCTTCTCCAGAGGATCTTCCTAACCCAGTAACTGAACCCAATGCAGGTCTCCTACATTATAGGCAGATTCTTTACCATCTGAGCTACGGGGAAGTCCCCACTTATGTTCTTACTTGTTCTATTATCCTAACTATGTATAAATTCCCTGAATGCATACATTTGGTCAGTCTGGAAGTCTAGGTCTGGGAGCTAATACAGTACATGGCATATGGAGGATAGTTGAATTCATCAAAATGGATAAATAAACCCTATCTTCCTTGTCTACTTGATATTTTTCAAAATAGCTAAACATATTTTACTTCTAGTATTTTCCTTTTACTCTTCATTTTCTTCTGAAATTCCATTACACTTTTAAAGCTCCAAAGTAGTGGAGCTTTCCTGAAATGTCACTATCCCTTTCAAAAGCAGCTAATTAACCAACCAGTTATGACAATAAGATTTTCAGTAAGTGGAATGTAATTTATTTCTCTACAAAATCTCACAGTATAAAGGAAGGGGCGTCTTTTCCTAAGGAATTCTCATAATATATTACTGTCAGTATAGAAGTTGCATCCCACAAAAATATCCTTTTTTTTTTTTTTTTATACCAGAGATCTATATTGTCCAATGTTGAACGCTGTAGACTAGTTTTTAATATACCCAGAAACACTTGTATTAAAAATACCACATTTTCAATGTTAGCTACTAGTTAATGGATATGTTGCCTGTGAGTGAGGCATGCAGTAAATTCAAAAGACTCAAGATTTAACATTATTGGTTTTGTTTATAAGCATCAATAGAAAACATGCATAATTGTGTTTTTCATGACTACATATAAAAGCATAATTTAGAATCATTAGAGAGTCTAAACTGAAAAAATCCTTCTCTTGCATAATTCCTGGGGTTAAACTCGTTGCAACTGCAAGTAGGTGAGTGGATGTTATGTTTGTGTGGGTTGTATCTTTTTAAAGAATTGGAGTTAGAAACGATTCCAGAATACCTTCCGGAATCAATAGGTACCTGCTCAATTGTTTCCTGCCTTACTGCAATCCAGTAGAACATAAACTTTGAAAGTGATCGAGATCCTGATTTGAGGCTAACTTAAAACATAAACATTTTTATAAGGAAAAAAAAACACAACAAAACACCCTTTTCCTGTGATGTAGACATGCTTTATAAAAATTGCTTTTTTTTTTTCCTCTGAAAAAATGGAGCACACCTAAAACCCTCGGGTACAGAGAATGGTGAGTTTAATTGATGAGATAGTGTGCTGCTTAATCACACAGACCTGATGAAAGCCCTTTCTTCTAGACACAAAATTTTGCTTTGGAGAGGGAGCTAAACAATCTTTTCAATATAAATTATTTTACTGGGACCTACATGGAGACTTAGTTGAGGGCAATATATTTTTAGCTTTTTGTATACAAAAATATTCTAGCCAGCTGTCATGGTAAACTAGCATTTTTAAGGGATGTTGTAAGTCAGAAAAGCATGACTATTTTTATGAACTAATATTAGACAGTGTCTGCATAAAAAAAAGCAGGACATATTAAAAAGCCCTTGTCTGTGATCTCAAAATACAGCCTGTTTTCCCTTTGTGCATGTCTACTAACTATAGCTTTTCATTACATGAGGTAACATAAATCTATGGTTCAACTATTTGGCTCCCAAACCTGTGTAAAGTCTTAGCTATCTCAAATTTGCAAGTCTCCTATTTGACTTATTTATGTTACTTTATCTTATTCTGTTTACTCATTAGGATTTTCTTTCTTGATTGCATGTAGTGATTGATAATTATATGTAACCTGTTGACTTCTAGTCTTAAATTCTTCATTACTGTTAGTTTCTTATAATCTCATTTTTTAAAAAAATAATCATTAATTCTCTTTTACTCCTTGTGTCTTTTTGGTGTTTTGTTTATAAGCATTATTAGAGAACATGAAAATCATGATTCTTATGTTGTCCATGAGTATATTAAAAGCATAATCTAGAATCATCAGAGAGCCTAGGATGAAAGAAATATAACAAATATGGCATTTCTGTTTTGTTACAATTGGGTAAAGTAATTATTTCTATAGCTCTGTTTCTTTTGTAAATGTGTTCCAAATGTCGGAATTCTATGTCTGTCTAGGTCACATTTATGGTTGGAGGCTAAGTGAGAAACCAAATGTGAAGGAAATTCAAATATTTAGCACAAAAGATGAGACTGTAATATTTGAAAGAGCCCAGAAGAGGAGAAGCTTTTCTGATACTCTTTATTGATTTGTATAGTTCTGATGCTATCATTCTTTCGGTGCCCTCATGTTTGTTTAAACCTTCAGCGCTCCTTGGTAAATTTGTTTTGTGGGATTTGTCAATATTACCTTTTACAACGATAGCCACTCCATGTGCTTTTACACACTTGCCAAAGCACTTCATTTGTGGTTAAGGCTGTTACAGCATTAGATATATCACTTCTCTAAAGCAATCTGTTTTCCATCTCTAATTTTGGGAATTAATTTGCTAATCTAGTGCAAGTGAGAGATGGCTTCCTGAGAGAGAAATGTGTAGACGGAGGAGCATCTCCTGGGAAGAGAAGGAAAGGGCCTTGAGTTTCGTGGATGCACAGGAGGAAGAGACAGCACTTTCAGGAGCATCACACGTGCAGGTCACTAGTCAGCTGAACGCGGAGCTGGGGGCTGAGGGATGGAAGAGAAGAGATGTGAGAGCGCATGATTTTGCCTTCATGGGGCCTGGAATTTAAAAACGCAGTCATTTTCATCTTGACAGTGTGATGGTGTTGATTCTGGGAACATGAAATATTTGTTCATTTATTTAGGTCTTCAGTTTCCTTTGGTGATGGTGAGGGGGTCGGTAACTTGTGTGATGCCATGAGATCTGCTGAAAATGCCCTGCACTTTATGCTCACATCTGTTATGAACCTAAAACTGCTCTAAACACTGAAGTCTAATATAGAAAATGCAGAGTAATCTTACTCTTTTCCTTTCCCTCAATCTCTTACCTGGTTGTTGTTGTTTAATTACTAAGTCATATCCAACTTTTCTGTGACAACATGAACTGTAGCCCACCAAGCTTCTCTGTCCATGGAATTCTCCAGGCAAGAATACTGGAGTGGGTTGACACTTCCTTCTCCAAGGGATCTTCCCGACCAGGAGATCAAACCTGCGTCTCCTGCATTGGCAGGCAGATTCTTTACCACTGAGACACCAGAGAGGCTCCTTGCATGCTTACTTATGGGCTACAACAACTGGAAGCCATTAGTGTACAAGAACCTTGCTGAAATTCACTATGGAGTCCAGCCAGCCAAAGAGAAGAAGGAGGAGCCAGAATGGATCCTTTGAGGCATAAAAGGGAGCTCTCTAGCAAGGAATTCTAGTGAATGTTGCAACTGTTACAACATTTCCTGACAGTGTTTTTAAAACAGCATTCCTTATTATCAACAAATTAGAGCACTGCATTAAAACTTGTTAGAAAAACTCAATATGTGTTAAGTGACCTTGACAACACTGGTTATAGAAAAAAATTTTTTTTGAAAATGCCATTGGATCATATGTAGCATAGACAAATATAGCACACAATTACAAGAAAACTACTAATGCATATACTAACATAATAGAAAGAGTTCTAATAAATATTAAGATAGATATTAATTTGTGAATGAAGCAGAGCATTCTAGATAAGAACCCAGATAAAATAAATGTCAGTAAAAGTGTCCCAAGATGAACTTATTATTCTTAAAGCAGAGTGAGAAAGTGACTAGGAACTTGAACATGACAGGCACACCTAGGAATAAAACACAACTGTGATCATTTCTAGCCAGATAATTCAGATAACCTGTTTTTCATGTAAAAACAACCAGAGTAATAGTAAAAGCTACCTCAGGGTTATTATGGTGGAACTTAAGATAATGCATATAAAATATTTAACCCACTGCAACAGTCATAGAAATTGTTCAATAAATATTGAACATAATGCAACTACCTCTAAATATATTATTAGTATTAATGTTAGATTTTTCATAAATTTGCTGTATTGCTGATTTTTTAAAATGTTCATTTCTGCATTAGACCATGTTTTGATATAGTTGTAAGTGAGTCCTCTGTTTATATTCCTATTTTATTTAGTAGATAACTCATGTGAAGAGCACATTTTGTGTCTTTTAAAACTACTATTGGTCAGCCTGTATCCAGGGAAAGCCAACCTTTATTATCTGTTTTATCTCATGCAAGGGAAAAGTTGCTACTAAAACCTTTATATTGCTGCCAGGATATTGGCACTGCAGTGAGAATAAAAGAGAAAGTGCTTAATTGAAGGTCATCTACTCAAATCATATCTGCAGTACAGAATTTATTGTTAAAGAGAGAACCAAAGACAAACAAAGAATTTGACATTTGAGAACCAAACTCAAAGCATAAAATATAAAAAGTCTGTAGCTTTGGGATTTTCCAGGAAATTTTTCCAGGAAAATTACCTGGAATTGAAGCAGTAGCCATTAAAATACTTCAATTATTTCAATATAGTACAAACATTTCAATTAAGCTTTTGACTATGATTTCACTTCAAAATAATAACAACCTCAAAGATGCAGACCCTCAGAATCATTTTGTTGTCAATTAATAACAAAGACCGATCATAAATCATTCATAATGCAAACACCAGGTTTTGCATGCTAAGTCGCTTCAGTAATATCTGACTCTTTGTGACCCAATGGGCTCTAGCCCACCAGGCTCTGTCCACGGAATTCTGAAAGACTATTGGAGTGGGTTGTGGTAACCTCCTTCAGGAGATCTTCCCTACCCAGGTATCAAACCCATGTCTCTTATGTCTACTGCATTGGCAGGTGGTTTCTTTACTACTATCGCCACCTAGGAAGCCACATTTCTCACACAGAAATGATTTAGCACCCTTCTAAATAACAATCTAAAGATTGTAAACAATCATCACTCATTCCAATTTTTTTTGAAATACTTAAGGTCTCATGGATGTATGAGTTACAGAGATATATGCACATATTTTTTTAGTGTAACATCTTTTAGAGGAAAATGCCAAGTGAGAAAATCACGATATCTGTAGCAACATTTTTGAAATAATAGAAGTTATCTGGGTAGGAGGCAAACAACCAAATAAGCAACATCTTTTGTGCATTTTTTTTTCTCTAGGATCTAATAGAAGAGATCTTTACCAAACATGTTAAATTGATGTTAAATGTGGAGTAATATATCTTGTTATTTAAGTTAGAATATAAGAAATGCCCCACATTTAGATATAGTGTGTTTCAGATCCTGAACAAAGGGAAAATTCATGAATGATACATATATATACCCAAAAATTCTAATTAGTAAATTAACAATTAGGAAAAAATGAGATATTGTCATATATGGGTTGAAACTGCAGCCTTACTCCTTGAAGTTTTGACAGTGTGAAGTGACAAGGATATTGAGAAAATATGAAATCTCAAATTGTGAAACTGCAAGCAGGAAGAAATTCCTCCAACCTGATGATTATTTTGAGAAGTAGGAAAATGAAATGAAGGTGAGAATTACTGGGGTTATCACAAGAACAAAGGTATATAAGACGGTTTCAAACACTTTACATCAGTTCTTTTCTCACATTTTATTGCATTTGTATATTTTATTAAATATCTCATTTGTATAGGGTTTTTAGAGTGTAATTACAGACTTGGAATAATGAATGGATTGCTGCATTCATAGATCTATTCAGTGTAATACTACATGAATCATTCTAAACTGGGGAGGGGAGAAAGTATTCCTAGAAATACTTCCAAGTCATATATAATTTTAATGAAGTAATGGAGAAAGGACATCTATTTGTCTTTAGACTTTGCAATTTAGTTTGGAGAAAATAAATATGCCATTGGACACACTTCATTGAATCTGCCAAGTATGTGTCATGATTCAAGAAAGGTATGGATTCATTTTCAGGTGTAAAGAAATAGCCTCAGAAGAATGAAAGAAAGATACAGGAAATGCCAGTAACAGAATTGGATCTAAGAATTTGACAATTACACCGTTGGATTAAAGGAATATCTCGGAGAAAGAAGCTACTGCTTGCTGATTTTTTGACTTTGCGTTCTCTCTCACCTTTTAAGATGGTACTGATGAACCTGTCTGCAAGGCAGCAGTGGAGATGCATACATAGAGAACAAGCTTGTGGACCCAGAGGGGGAAGGAGAAGCTGGGACAAATTGGGAGAGTAGCACTGAAGCATATACTTCACCACAGGTAAAGTCAGATAACCAGTGGAAGTTTGCTATATGAGGCAAGGAGCTCAAATCTGGTGTTCTGTGACCACCTGGGGGTGGGATGGTGTGGGAGGTGAGAGGGAGGTTCAAGAAGAAAGGCCATATGTAGACCTATGGCTGATTCATGCTGATGTATGGCAGAAACCAACACAATATTGTAAAACAATTATCCTCCAATTAAAAGTAAATAAATTAACAACAGTAACAACAAAATAAATAAAAATAAAGGAGATAACTTCTCTACCTTTGGGAATAATTCACTTACTCCAGTGAGACAGAAACATGTTCATTTAGCCTTGGTGGGGATACCGCAACCCATAGTAAAAATAGACTATTGATACAGAAGACCTCTGCAATAACTAAAGAGAAAAGCCTTTTCATTGGTAAGAGTTTGACTAAGAATCATGAACCAGTAATTTAAAATATTAGAATACTTCAATCTATCAAGTAATATGTGTTTGCTTTTCTGAAAGAGGATTTTGACTAACATTACAATTCAGAGAACATTTGTTTCCAAGCTAAGTGTGTTTCATAAGATTCTTATATCTTAAAAATGTAGTGAAAATGGTTTTAAAGTGGGGTCTATTCTTGTAGTGGAGCTCTGAAAAAATGACATTTGTCCAGATTCTTGATGGATTATGATGGAGTAATGCCGTTTCTGTTCAGTCACTCAGTCATGTCTGACTCTTTGCATCCCCATGGACTGCAGCAGGCCAGGCCTCCCTGTCCTTCACTATCTACTGGTGTTTGCTAAAACTCATGTCCATTGAGTCGATGATGACATGAATTTGGATTAAAACTTGTGCAGCTGGGAATAAGCATGAAACTGGGAATTACATGTTTCCCAATACAGAGATTACAATAATGCCTTCAATGTTCTATTAATATCATAGTTGTGACAGATTTGTTACCTGACCTGTAGAGTTGCTAATCAAGAAAAACACCCAGAGGACTTCTCTGCTGGCTCAGTGGTAAAGAATTCTCCTGCCAATGCAGAAGACATGGATTTGATCCCTGGTGGGGGAAGATTCAACATATCGTGGAGCAACCAAGCCTGTGCTCCCCAACTACTGAGCCTGTGCTCTCCAGCCTGGGAGTCACAACTATTGAGTCCATGCTGAAGCTTGCATGCTCAGAGCTTGTGCTCCGCAACAAAAGAAGCCACAGCAATGAGAAGCCCATATACCACGATGATGAGTAGCCCCCGCTTGCCCCAACTAGCAACAAGCTTTGTCGCCCCATGCAGCAACAAAGACCCTGCATAAGCAAATAAATAAATATTTTTTAAAAAAGAAAAACACCCAGAAATAAATACATACAAAATAAAAATGAATATGATATTTCTCTGATTGCCAAAAACATCTAAATGTTAGTTCTGAGTTTTGCACGAGCAAAACATTTCCATGAGCAAAACCATTCCTACAACCTGAAAATGCCAGAAAGTGATACAAAAAATAACATACCAGAAATAAGCTATTTTTAAAATATTTTCAGAAATTGGAAAGCTATCTAGCAAATCCTAACATACAAAAGGTGAAAGGACCTTGGGATGGGGCTGAGGTGGAGAAGTTAAAGATGGGAATCAAGTAGAAGGAACGAATCGAGATTCCCTTCTGCTTTTCTTTCTTTCCCTGTGGGTTGTTTCCAGGAAAGGACAAAGGAAGAGAATGCGTCTAGTGTTCAATCCTGGTGTATAATTTATCAAATCCACAGGGTAACTCAGTCAATGATTTTTATGTTTTTTCCTTTATGCAAGATTGAATTATACGTTTGCTTAGTCTGTTAAATGAATAGGAAGAACTGAAGGCAAAAATTTTATATTGAATTTTCACTTAGAGTTACCAGATGCCTAAAGATTTCAATTAGCTGAGTTTTCAGTTTGTAGGGCAACATTCTGTCCTTAAGTTTTATCCTTACCCCTAGTTTCCTCTGTCATCGTTCTTCAAATAGGCAACATTATCCTAAATTATTTCCGTTCCTACTGTAACTTACACTTTAGTAAACTCAATCCAAAGAACAAATTGTTTTCTTCCCATTCTACTTGTATTAACGAGACGAAAAAGAAATGAAAGGAAAAACTTCACAGTTTCTGTGTTTGGATAAAGAACACCGAAATATGGTTAGAAAATGAAAGAAAAATTATCAGCCAGAAATATTCTGGAGCTTGGAACAATATCATTTCTTGAAACAAAAAGTAGGATCTGAAACAACTGATGCACTGCATTCTAATAAAGAATCTATTAGTCATGTGAGTGACCTCTAGAGAAAAACTCTCCAAGGCCATACAAGGGAGCTTGAATTTTGCCTCAAGGATTGTCTTTTTCTTGTTTGGCCCTGCCGGGCAGCTTGCAGAATCTTAGCTCCCAGATCAGGAATTGACTCCAGGCCATGGCAGTGAAAACATTGAGTCCTAACCACAAAACCACCAGGGAGCTCCCCAAAACTGTCTCTTTGGAGAGACTTAGCTGCATATACCATGAACTAGATCAGAAGACTGTATTATATTTTTTTTTTTCTTAATAAGTCATGAACAGAAGAAAGACAAGAAATGCAGATTAGTGAAATGTCATACTTTTTTATATTAGTCTATGTGAATAGATACAAAACAGAATATACTATAGATTATCAGTATAACTAGCTCCAGAACTGTAATATTTAATAAAATTATTACAATGTACAAAGTGGCAGATGCTGAAATAAAAGCACAAAAAAAGCTTTTTTGGGGGGAGGGAAAGGTATCAATGGTCTTCAATAGGTATATCTTCAGAGGAGGGGACGAGATTTTACATAGACTTAATTACTTATTACCGAAATACATGCTAAAGCAGGGCATGGCAACCCACTCCAGTATTCTTGCTTGGAGAATCCCACGGACAGAGGAGACTGTCAGGCTGTAGTCCATAGGGTCACAAAGAGTCAGACATGACTCTGTTTTCTTTATTTATATTGATCTATGCAGTAACGAAAACAAACATTTGTAATTTGCTGTATCATCTGACACAACAAAGTTAAGATACTGGCAGTACTAGCTGCAAATATTTAGGATAAAATTTTCATAAATCAAATAAAAATGTGTTATTATGTGGGACTTTTAAGGAGACTAGAATAAAAAATAGTAAAAATTATAATATGGCTTCATATAGGCTTCCCTGATGGCTCAGATGGTAAAGAATCCATCTGCAATGTGGGAGGCCTGGGTTTGATCCCTGAGTTGAGAAAATCCCCTGGAGGAGGGCATGGCAACCCACTCCAGTATTCTTGCCTGGAGAATTCCCAGGTGCCATGGTTTCATTTGCTTTGCAAATAGGAAGTTCTTGAGTGGGAAGGTGATTAAAAAGAAAGGGAATCCTAGAGAATTAGAAAATAAAAAGGCAATTACAACAATAGATAACCTTTTGCACAATAGGCAAAGACATATGAGTAAAATGAATTCTTACAAATAGCAATTGGATTTGAAATTTTCTACATCTCTCACTAATTATGGGCTTCTATTGAACAAGGCAGTTAGCACAAAGCTATCCACCGTTCTCGCTACTTGTAAGAGAAAAGTATAAAGACCAAAACAATTGATAGGTTCATTAACACTCCCTGGTTTAATCAAGTAAAGCTAATGTACATTCAGGGGACTCTGACCTGCAAACAGGTTTTTGTTACACTTCAGGAACAATTTATCTGAAACAGCCATTTGACTGTTTTAGAGAAACGGACGTGGGGCTGCTTCATCTCTAAAGTGCATATTGAGTACATTTGCCCTGATTACGGAGTGTAGGAAGGGGGAGAGGTACAGCCATTTATGTGACTGAGTTTTCCTTTTCTCAGTTCAGTTCAGTAGCTCAGTCGTGTCCGACTCTTTCTTAAGTGAAAGGAAAATCAAAGTTTATTAGGGAGAAATGAAATGCCATATTCTAGTGTGTGATAATGTGTGATAATGTGAGATCTATAGGACATGGGTTTTGAGCACGTTGGCTAGCACACATGCGTTAGTCCATGTATCTCCCTAATAGGAACATCTCTTCTCTTTATTACTGTGAGGTGGGAACCCATATCATAGGGAGGCATGCACCTCTGACCATTAACAACCGTTTCTGTTTTCTCTGTAAGAGGGGAGATACTGAGAAGGGATGTGGACACGATATGAAACACATTACCGCTATAGTGTGGCGCAGTCACGGTGAGCTTCTGTTTTTGCTGCAAGAAGGGAGGCCTGACAGCGATTCGGCCACAGAGCGGGGACTGTGGTGGACACAGCAAGAGGTCATTCCCCCTGCACATGTTGGCCATTAGGCCTGTGTGTGGGGCTGAAAAAGAAGAAAGAGTCAATGCTCACTGATTTAAACATTAAAAATTATTCTCACTTAATATGTGGATGTATGTGTGTGTGTGTGTGTGTGTGCCTTGTCACCTCAGTCATGTCCGACTTTGCAATCCCAAGAACCATAACCTGCTAGTCTCCTCTGTCCATGGGATTCTCCCAGGAAGAATACTGTAGTGGGTTGCCATGCCCTCCTCCAGGGGATCTGATCAAGGGATAAAACCTGTGTCTCCTGCCTTGCAGGAGAATTCTTTACTGCTGAGCCATGGGGAAACCCAATACATACATACATACATATATATTTTATGTACATTTCTTTTCTTTTCATGTTTTCTTGACTTTCCAATGCAAGCTGAGGGGATTAGAGAAGCAAGTAAGGTCAGGACCAGAGTCTCCCTGGGGTCCCAGCCCGCCAGTGTCACACTACAGCTCCAAGTGAACATTGCAGGCCTTGCTGACTCCAAGGATGGGCTGGAGAAGGGGATGGAACAGGGCCTGGAGGAGGGGTTCTGGGGCCCAGCACAGTGTGGGTGCTACATGCATAGTACTGGTGAAGCTGGAACCTAGGGGCCACCTGGTCAGCACAATGACCACATCCCCCTTCTTGAAGAGATGTGTATCAATACCATACATATGAGACTTATTCTAATAAGAGGTTGTCTGACACAGTGATGGAGACTGACAAGTTCTATGATATTCAGTGGGTAACTCAGAGACCCAAGAAAGCCTCTGACACTATTCTAGTCTAAACATCCATTGTCTCTAGAACCAGGATGAGCTTATATTTCAGTTTAGATTCGAAGACAGGAAAAAAAAAAAAGATGTCTCAGCTCCAAAGAGCTCAGGCAGAGGTATTCTCTCTCATTCACAGAAGTGTTACCCTTTCTGTTCTATTTAGGCAGGCAAATGAATGAGCGAGGCCCATCCAGATTAGGGAGACCAATCTGCTTTACTTAGTCTATCAATTCAAATGTTAATCTCGTAATGTTTGACCGCAAGTCTGGGCACCCTGTGGTTCAGTCACAATGAGCCAGGAAATTAATCATCACAGCTCCCATAACCCTGTTACCCATATTCCCCTAATGTTATCAATTTACATCACCACAGAATATTTATCAAAACCAAGAAACCAACCTAGGAATATTACCATTAACTAAAATTCATGCTTTATATGAAATTAGTCATTTTTTCCGTTAATGCTTTTTTATTGTTCCGGGATTCAGTCTAGGATATTGCATCATATTTAGAGTTAATTCATTTTAATTGTGTAATGTATTTTATTATAGGATTATAGCACAATTTATTTGTTCATTCTCCTGTAAATGGCAGTCATTTATAATTTTTCCTTCCTACAAATATAACTATTATATAAAATCAGCTGAACTCTGGTGCATTCATGAAGCAATCCTATTCTTTCCCCCACTGTCACTTCAATATGTCCTGTTAGAAAATCTGTGACTCATTCCACAACGTTTTGTGTCATTCTTAGTCTTAAATACAGTCTTCTTTTATTTTTCTCAGTCTTATTGATGTGTAAGTGACAAAGAAAATTTTAAGACATTTAAAGTACACTGGAACATTATGACGAGGGCTTCCCATCTGGTTCAGTGGTAAAGAATCTGCCTGAAAATACAGGAGATGCAGGAGACACAGGTTTGATTCCTAGGTCAGGAAGATCCTCTGGAGTAGGAAATGGCAACCCTCCCCAGTGTTCTTGCCTGGAAAATTCTATGGACAGAGGAGCCTGGTGGGCTGCAGCTAATGAGGGTCTCAAAGAGTCGGACATGACTGAGCACGCCTGCATACACACTGTGATGATTTGGAATATGTTGTGAAAGGAACTCCCCGTTGAGTTATTTAACACGTCTATCACCTCACATATTTATCTTTTTGTTTTGCTCTGTTTTGATGGTAACATATAAGTTCCACTCCCTTAAGAAATTTTCAAAATATAATATAATTTTCAAAATTTTCAAAATACAGTATAACAAAATATTATCAGTCTCTGTATAGTAACTAAAATGTATAATTCAGTGTGGTCATAAAAGCCTTGAACATTATTCAGATTAAATAGACTCCTTTTCCTCCATCTGGGGGATTGGCTTCAGGCCTCAAAGTATGTCACGGAGAGTAGAATTTGGTTAGGAGATGTCATTAGAGGTGGGTTTTTAATCCTTGAGGACTGGCCATGGTGAAGGGAATTCAAAATGAACATACTTTAAGAAAAATTATCCTGCACTTGGAAATAAGTCTAAAAGGTGGGCAATATGTCACTTTAAGGTCATATGAGTTCACTATTTAAAAGATCCACCTGAGGATTATCCAGAGAACTGTACTTTATCCAATTCATTTCAAAGTTCCAGACTTAGTACATGTTAAGTTGGATAATTTTGTCCAAGACAGATGCAGACGCTTTCTTTCTGCTAGAAAAGGTAGCCCTACAAATTATGAGTTTTGTTCCATAAGGAATCAATAAGTTTTATAAGTAACCAAGCAGTCTTATTTAGTATTCATTTATTATATTTTCTACAATCCTCAGGTCCTCAAATGTTATTTGAACTGGAAGTACTCGATGGACATGGGTTTGAGTAAATTCCGGGAGTTGGTGATAGACAGGGAGGCCTGGCGTGCTGCGATTCATGGGGTTGAAAAGAATCTGACAAGACTGAGCAACTGAACTGAATTGAACTGAACTATCTTAATGGTTTCCTTTTCCATTACTTTTTCTTTGACACATTTACATTTTGTATTTATTTGAGCCATTTGTTTAAACATCTTGAAAATCAGTCTTTAATAAATAAAAGATTCTGCTTCATGCTTCATGGATAATATTTAACATGGCCTCTGTTCCTTCGGGACAGTCAGATGCAAGTGGAAGTGAAAGGAGCTCAGTTGTGTCAGACTCTTTTCGATCCCATGGGCTGTATAGTCCATGGAATTCTCTAGGCCAGAATACTGGAGGGGGCAGCCTTTCCCTTCTCCGGGGGATCTTCCCAGCCCTGGGCTCGAACCCAGGCCTCCTGCGTGGCAGGTGGATTCTTTACCAGCTGAGCCACAGGGAAGCCCATAGTTGCTATTACTGTTTATTAGTGGGCTCTTTTTGTGCTTTTAGAGATTCTCTTGTGGTGACTTCTGGGTGAAGCCCCTTGGCAAATGCTACCTGTTGCCTGGAAGGCTAATTTAAACTCCTTTCTTTACTTATGGGTCCTACAGAACCCATGAGCTCTTTTATTGGAATCCCACTGCTTCTGTAAATTCAAGTGACAGGCCATGCATCCTTTTACTACCATTAATAAACACAGCTTGCTCTGAATGCAGTCAGCGAATAAGACTGTTTCAACCACAGCTTCTCTTCTTTATCCTTCTCCAGATGACAACCAGACACCAGGCTCTACAATTTCCAAATCTGAAAGAACACATGTTCAGCTCTCTAAGTGGTTGACTTGAAAACTCCTCACTTATTCTGAGATATGAGGAAGAAGTATTTTCACTCGCTGCTTTTTTCCCCCAATGGGAACTCATCATATCAGCATCCCTCTCTTTCTCTGAGGAGAACTTCTCCTCTGATCCTTAACATACACTTACTTATAAGTCTTGCTACCTTTATTTCTCCCATATTTATTTGGCTATTCTTGACATTTGTACAGATTGTTCCTCTGCATGCAAATTAGTTAATCAAATACTATGAAAATATCACTAGTATTCTAAATGAGAATTTTTAAATTAATGATTTTTTATAATTAGAATATTTATATTTTGAACAGTGTTGTCCACAAACATAGTATGTTTATCCAGTTTTTGAGATCTTTTTAATACTTTGTTATAATTTTATAACTTTCTTTAGAAAAGTCTTATACATCATATAGTAGCTAAACTTATGTGTATATTCTAATCTTAGCTTTTATGAGGTTTTTAAAAAACATTACTTAATTATGACTATAAAATGTTCTGACTTCTGAATATTATTTTTATGCTGAACAATGTTGCTTTAAATATTTTATTTCTAATGATTTCTAGATTCTCCAAGATTTCCCTGTCCTACATAAGAAATGACATTTTCCACCTAATTTTATATTATGTTTCAATTTCTAGATTTATTGAAATTAGCCAGGATCTGCTACTCTTCCAGACCACACATACAACCTATAAAATTAAAATGAAATAATGATAGAGAATGTAATTCTATTCTAGTTCTTTTGGGAAATATTTCTAAAATAGCTATAAACAGGATGACAGACTTAGATTTATTTGTATGTTTGGCCATTACCTTAGTTTAAAATTTTTCAAATTTTGTAACTAAAAATGTTCCTTTGATTACAAATACACTTTGATAAGGCTTCTTTTTTCTGAATTCATTGATATAATTATATGCTTTTCCCTTAAATCTTTCAATTCACCTTCTTAATCACTGTTTTAATATGTTGAAAACCCTGATACAATAGGACTTCACTGATGTTATAAGTACCTTGATAAATAAGCATGAACAAAGTGTAAAATAATTATACACAAAAAAAATAACTGTAGGAGAGTTGCTTTTAAATGTTGTATTCTATCTGAATTAACTTATGAGCCATAGTCTTGATTTCCTTTTGCTTTAAACAGCCTTTAAAAATTAAACTTTAAGGGAATAAAATATTTTATATAGTAAAGAATCTATTTTGTTCAAGCATTTGTGATTGTCACAGTCTGAATACATTTTTTGAGAT
Organism: Cervus elaphus; assembly: GCF_910594005.1. Classification (NCBI taxonomy): domain Eukaryota; kingdom Metazoa; phylum Chordata; class Mammalia; order Artiodactyla; family Cervidae; genus Cervus; species Cervus elaphus. The sequence goes on along the minus strand of NC_057844.1, from coordinate 9,949,920 downwards.
TTAAACTTCGATGTTACAACAGTTTAGATCCCTTTTCTTAATGCTTCAAAGGGGAATAAAATATTTTTTTTCTATGAACATCAGAGAAATTAGAAGAATTGGAGAAATCTGTTGAGTATTTGACTGTCTTCATTTCATTATTCTCATTAACAGTAATATCCCCACTAACCAACTACCTAGGAAAATAGCCTTCAGGCAAAATTTTACATAAATGGAAATTATTTATATCAAGAAAGAAAACTCAAACTTAAATTGAAATATCATTTTTGGCTCATTGATAAAGAACCAGCTTGTCAATGCAGGTGACATGGGTTCAATCATTGGATCAGGAAGATCACCTGGAGAAGGAAATGGCAACCCACTTCAATATTCTTGCCTGGGAAATCTTATGGACAGAGGAGCCTGGCAGGGTACAGTCTATGGGGTTGCAGAGTCAGACATGACTTAGCTAGACAACAGCAGCAACATCATTTTTAAAAGTACAATTTTATTTTTCAAACACATATTTTAAATTTCAACATATATGATTATTATTATAGAATGTGTTGGATACTAAGAATTATTAAATGATGGTCATTATGATTATTAGTTATTTTGCTACTTTATGCTCTCCCCCTTTTTAATTCCTTGTTTTTGTAGTAGAGAACGAAACTGATATTATACCCTTAGTCATTAATGACAATGAAGCAAGTCATGACCAGGCAAAAATTTATTAATCTATTTCTGTATGTCCAATATCACTTCAAAAAAACAACACAAAAAATAAGATGCTAGCCCCAAGTAATCAAATTCCTAACTAATTTCTAAAATTTACTTAATTTCTAACTGTGAGCTTCATAGCTTTCACAGACATTTCTTGAACTGGTTCATCAGAAATCACCTGTGCTACTGTAGCCAGAAGATATTTACAGTGTCACAGAGAAAACAGCAAACAGAACCTTCTGATAAAAGTCTGAGCAGGATATAACCCTTCAGGCTGTCAGAATCTATGCCAGTTCAAACACAAAGAAAAGGCAGAGAGAGCTACAACCACACAGTACACACATACACAAACACACACACGTGCAAACACACACATGCATGGACTCTGCTCCCTTCCCCAGCCCACATAGCAGCAGACATGAACAAAATGCAGAACAGCAGGGAATTCTCAGGGATTTTGTTTAGAATCATAAATGTTTTCAGGACTCGAAACCAGAAAGGAGGGGAGGAACAAAGAAATAAGTATCATGCTATAAAATCCATACTGGAATAATTACTTGATAGAACCATATAGGTATATAAGTAATATCATTGGAAATTTGTATAATTACAATATTAATTTTAAATCATCAAAAAGCATTATAAATAGCAAATTAAACCACTATTTCATACCACATGTAAAAGTAAATTCTAAAAATGTTAAAATCCACATTTAAAAAATTAAAAAGGCATTTTGCAAGACAGAAGATACCAAGACACCAAGGAAAGAAGCATATGTAATATATTTGAGTATAAGAAATTAATATTTCCTGAATAGAAAAATAAGACAAACATAAAAGAGCTGGGAGAAAAGATCTGAAACATATAAAAGAAAAAAGGAGTGTAATGATATTTTAATGTGCCAATAGCTCCAGCAAATTAAAAAGTAAAGGACCATTAAACCAAATGAAAAAGTTGGTAGAGATTATGACAAGAATATACAGAGCAAGAAAGACTATCATTTCAATTTTCCACTAAGTATTTTGAAAGCTGTTTGACCTCTTTATTAATCAGGAAAAAGCTAATCGATGACTAACAATTCATTGATTATCTTGGCAAATATACTGAAGACTAATAATATCCAATGCTGGTGAAGACAAGCAAAATGGCCCTCTCACACATTTCTGATGAAAGTGCCAATCACAGCAATCTTCGGGGAAACTGAATTGGTAGAATCTAAAATTGAAATATGCATCCCACTATATTGAATATTCTCACTTCATAATAAAAATATGGAAAGAAAAGTTCCACTGTTTAACATCTTCCAGAAAAATTCCCTGAAGTGATAATAAATGAAACGACCCCAAATGCCCAATAATAGGAGAATGACAATAACTAAAAAAAATCATAGTGCAATCTATATATATCTGATACCATACAATCATTAAAAACTCAATTTCTCTATAAACGTACTGCTTGGTAAAAGATTCTAGTTGCAAAGTAATGTCTATAACAGACAACATTTTTGTAAAAACAGATTTTGTGTGTGTTTATGTCATATGTTTCCATGAACATAGAAAATTTACTTGAAAAGATGTCCACCGTACAGTTAATATTTTCTTTCCTTTCGGAGTGAGACAGTGGAATGGAGAAAAGATGGGTTAGATCCCTGAGTCAGGAAGATCCCCTGGAGGAGGGCATGGCAACTCACTCCAGTATTCTTGCCTGGAGAATCCCACGGACAGAGGAGCCTGGTGGGCTACAGGCCATGAGGTCACAAAAGGTTGGACATGACTGAGTGACTTAGAACACGCACACTTAGTTTTATCTTTTGCTCTTTTGTGTCATCCATTGCCATGAGCATGTTATGCTTTTGTAGTTTGCAAGGGCAATCCAATAGAGTATAAAATTCTTGATTTTTACTGAAATATGTGTACAGGTCTTACAAATATTGTTTTGTAACAATATTTGTTACTCAGTTTCTCATGGAGAAAAAAAAGTCTTTTTCTCTTTTACTTCACAATTAATTCAGCATTGATCCAATAGCAGATATTGAGCTTTACAAGAGTTTATGAAATCTTCAAAATTGCTAGGGAACCTTCAGAGGCAAGTAAGGTTTCCTTTAAGGGCATTTTAGCTATTTGGATGAGAGTTAACAGATTGCAGCCGTTGGAACATTGTGATCTAGCCTGAGTGATAAAGTGAAGCACTATAGTTCATGGCAATAAATGCCACCTGCAGCAACTTTATCAGTCAACTAATATTAAGAACGTATTCAAGGGTGCAGTATCATTTCTCAGTACTTGACAACCAGGCCCAAAATATTTTCCACTGTTTATTAGCACTGTATCAGTTGATAAAAAGGTGGCTTTGTTGGTTTCATAAGTGTTTTTCCCCAGGACCATAACACATGGCTGCTTCCAGCAATGTAGAATGTGGAATTTTTGTGAAATTATAAAATCTTTAGAATGTGTTGTAGGTATTTACTGAATATTCCATAAGTCCTTATAGGCTTACAGTGTGAGGCATGTCCATTCATTAAGACATTAATTTTATTGTATTGTTTCAGTAATAGTAATTAAAATAATCAGAACATTTTAAAAATAGAAATAGTAATTGTGTAAAACTGAGCATTCTGATTTGATGTTAATAACTTCTATATTGGGCTTCTCTGGTGGCTCAGCCAGTAAAGAATCCACCCTCAATGCTTCCATAATGGGCTTCCCTGGTAACTCACCTGGTAAAATACCCGTCTGCAATGCAGGAGACCTGGGTTCCATCCTTGGGTTGGGGAGATCCCCTGGAAAAGATCTGGCCAAGATCTGGCTTGGAGAATACAATCAATGGGGTCTGAAAGAGTCAGAAACAACTCAGTGACTTTCACTTATTTCAGCTTCTATATTACCACTGGTTAATAACATTCCAAATTGTTCAACAGTCAGAGAAAATATGTAAAATTCTCATTAAATAAATTCTATTGGGAGTTTGGGATTGACATGTATATGCTGCTATATTTAAAACAGATAACCAATAAGAATCTACTGTACAAAAATTAATTTAAAAAAGATTTTAAAAATCCATGTGACAAAAATAGCAAATACTTTGAAAAGAAAAGCTTTTCAAAATTGTGTGGTCAAAATCTTAATTGAAAATAAGTATCCGTGATGATTATCTTGAAACACAGGTCAGGACCCTCACTCAGGTTTGGATCCTCAGTGATTGGGTGTCTGCTTTCAGACCTCCCTGTGCCTGGGCTGACTTTCCATGCCACTCTTTTCATGTTACAAATGAGCTCATGTTAATGCAAAGTTTTGAAGGTGTGCCTTTGTAGGTTACAGCAGCTTTTCATACAGTATTTCCCTCTGGGTTTCAAATATCTATGCCTTTTTCCTATTCTTTCTGCCATGCCTCCAGCTCCTTAAATCAACATCAGTAACAAACGATGCTCAAGCCTCCATTGGTGGTTAACAATGTGCCTTCTAATATACTCTTGTGCCAGAGATACAGATTTTGCCCTACAATTTTTATCAATTTAAATTATTTTAAATTATTTCTGCCAGCTTGTCTCTTTTTCTGTTCTCTCAATTTCATAATGATTTTTAATGATGTTTCCTTGATTACTCATATGTATCCTATATTTCCTGGAGAAAATATGGTCGAACTTACGTACACATTTTCTTTGTTTCGTTTGCCTACATTTTGTGAAATATGATTGAGTAATAATAACTAATTATGCAGATTGGAAGTATAAACCATGTGCCAAACATCAAAAAATCCTTAAATAAATACTTGTTTACAGTTTATACAACTCATTCTAGAATGACAGTTCAAATGCAGAGGAAGTCTTTAGTTAACAAAATTATTAATATTCTGTTTTAGGTTTGAAAGAAAAAAGTGAGAAGTCCCAAAACATATATAATGATTAATCTCCCTAAACACTATTGCCTGCTTTGGGGATTAGACTAAAATTTATTTTATTTTGTCTTTAAGCTATCTTAATTGATACACCAATTATTATTTAGATATTAACTGTAACTCTATGAGTAAAAGTCCCAAACAGTTCTGGCAAGTCCATTAGGAATCAGTTTTTCCTTTCCTGTTGTAAGATGAATGCATTTCAGTTTAATCAGTTTACAAATGTGGAACTGAGGTTACAAAAATAAAATACAGCCTCTAGTCATTTCTCCTCAAATAAAGAACCCCTCAGGGCAATCTGTCAGCTTACATTGCAGTTAAAAAAAGTTTCAGAAGCATCCATCTCCAAGTAATAAGTACATAAGAAACTATAATATAAAACCTGTATCATAGAATTACCTTGATTTATGTGAGTAGCACAAATAGAATTACCTAAGGGGGTATGCACTGCAATTGAAACAAAACCAAAAAACTGCTGCCTCACATTGGGTCTCACCATAGTATGAAGCGAAGGGGCTTTACTCAAGAGGATCATGAACTGACGTTAATGAAACTTAGTAATTTATCTACTGCATGTTGAACCATCGACTTTTTGTTTACGTTGATGCAATTGCTATGGTTGTGTTGATATAATTGCCATCACTGCAGATGGTGACTGCAGCCATGAAATTAAAAGACGCTTACTCCTTGGAAGGAAAGTTGTGACCAACCTAAATAGCATATTAAAAAGCAGAGACATTACTTTGCCAACACAGGTCTGTCTAATCAAACCTATGGTTTTTCTAGTGGTCATGTATGGATGTGAGAGTTGGACTATAAGGAAAGCTGAGCACAGAAGAATTGATGCTTTTGAACTGTGGTGTTGGAGAAGACTCTTGACAGTCCCTTGGACTCCAAGGGGATCCAACCAGTCCATCCTAAAGGAAATTAGTCCTGGGTGTTCATTGAAAGGATTGATGTTGAAGCTGAAGCTCCAATACTTTGGCCACCTGGTGTGAAGAGCTGACTCATTTGAAAAGACCCTGATGCTGGGAGAGATTGAGGGCAGGAGGAGAAGGGGCCAACAGAGGATGAGGTGGTTGGATGGCATCACCAACTCAATGGACATGAGTTTGGGTAAACTGCTGGAGTTGGTGATGGACAAGGTGGCCTGGCGTGCTGCAGTCCATGGGGTCACAAGGAGTCGGACACAACTGAGTGACTGGACTGAACTGAACTGCTATGGTTGAAAGTGAGGAAAAAAGACCAAACCACATCTTCAGAATATTAGAGTATTCTGAATATAGAGTGATATTTTATTAAAGATGAATAATAAGTCGATTTGACTGGACACTAAATCATTTTTTAATTGTACATGATAAGATGTGCTTTATAATAAGAGACAACAGAGAGAGAGAATAATGGCCAATGATGAATGGTGCTGTACAGAAGGCTGATTATCTTTGATAGGTCTCTTCTTTATTCTTCTCTAATTTTCTTATTCATAATTTAGATTCATTAAAAATGCTTGATATTATTATATTATTGAATCAAAATTATGTCTATAAAAATGATATTGCATGGATTAGAAGAAAAGTAGAAACCTTGAGTACATCCATAATCACCTTTTCAACATCATAGTCAAAAGTTCTCAATAAATGTAAACTTCAATATAACAATTAGATGAAGCCTATAGTAATTATGAAAACCAGAAAGGAATGATATAATGCAACAAATTTAATCAGTTTATACAGTTGAAATTATATTCTATGTTAAAAAAAAAAATCCCTGAAATCGTCTCAGAACATATAGAACTTGTCCTGATGTTTCAAGACACCTAAGAAAATATGTTTTAAAAAATTCCATGAGACAAAATGCTTCTTTTATAGTCCCAGTGGTTATGTAACAGTTATAAAGTTCTTTGCCTCAAGTACAAAAGCATGGAATTCAATAAGAAAAGTATGTTCAGGAATGTGCCTGCATTCTAAGTCCCTCAGTCATGCCCAACTCTTTGCAACACCATGGACTGCAACCTGCCAGGCTCCTCTGCCCACGGGATTCCCCAGGCAAGAAAGTGGGTTACCATGCCCTCTTCCAGAGGATCTTCCTCACCCGGGGATAGAACCCTCATCTCTTATGTCTCTTGCATTGGCAGGTGGGTTCTTAACCACTAGCACTGCCACCCGGGAAGTATGTACATCTGGGAAATATGTACAGGCATATCTTATTATTTTGCACTTGGCTTTATTGTGCTTCACAGATATTGTATTCTTTACAAATTGAAGTCAAGTGTCAACCCTATACCGAGCAAATCTGTTGACACTGTTTTCCAACAGCATTTGCTCACTTTATGACTATGCCACATTTTATTTATTGCTTTAATATTCCAAATATTTTCATCATTATTACATCTGTTATGGTAATCTATGGCCAGTGATCTTTGATTTACTACTATGAGTCACTGAAGGTTCGCATGATGGCTAGCATTTTGTAGCAATTAATTATTTTTAATTAAAGTATGAATATTATTTAGACATAATGTTATTGCACAATTAACAGGCTACAAATGATGTAAACATAAATTTTAAACATTGGGAAATAAAAAAATCTATGTGGCTCATTTTATTGTCTTATTGATCAGTTGCTCAGTCATGTCCGACTGTTTGCAACCCCATAGACTACAGCCCTCCAGCCTTCGCTGTCCTTCACTATCTGCTATAGTTTGCTCAAACTCATGTCCATTGAGTCAGTGATTCTGTCCAAGCATCTCATCCTCTGTCCCCCAATATTTGCTTTATTACTGTGTTCTGGAACCAAATCCACAATATCTCCATTTTATGCCTGTAATGAGTTAAATATCAACATAAACTATTTAGGAACAGTAATAAATCACTCTATCTTTGAAAAGAAAAGTAATCTAAAATACCCAATGATATACCTTAGGATAATATAATTCATTAGACTTTTTGATTCTGTAGATATATAAATTAATATATGTATGTAAATGACATATAGAGAATTATATGAAATGATTTATTCAAAGTTTTGCATATAAAGACACTTTTTCTACATTAAAATCAATAAGTAAGTAAACAATGGTAAGCTATAGATTGTACAGTCACTTGGCCAATCTCAGTTCCTTTTCTCTTGACCTGAAGCATTAGACCTCACCTTGTAACTTCCCACATTTTAACATTAAATCTTTAGCATCAGTTCAGTTCAATTCAGTTCAGTTCATTCTCTTTGTCACATCCGACTGTTTGCAACCCAACGAATTGCAGCACGCCAGGCCTCCCTGTCCATCACCAACTCCCGGAGTTTACTCAAACTCATGCCCATCGAGTCGGTGATGCCATCCAGCCATCTCATCCTCTGTCATCACCTTCTCCTCCTGCCCCCAGTCCCTCCCAGCATCAGGGTCTTTTCCAGTGAGCCAACTCTTCACATCAGGTGGCCAAAGTACTGGAGTTTCAGTTTCAGCATCAGTCCTTCCAATGAACATCCAGGACTGATCTCCTTTAGGATGGACTGGTTGGATCTCCTTGCAGTCCAAGGGACTCTCAAGAGCCTTCTCCAACACCACAGTTCAAAAGTATCAATTCTTTGGCACTCAGCTTTCTTCACAGCCAAACTCTCAGATCCATACGTAACCACTGGAAAAACCATAGCCTTGACTAGACAGACCTTTGTTTGCAAAATAATGTCTCTGCTTTTTAATATGCTATCTAGGTTGGTCATACCTTTCCTTCCAAGGAGTAAGCTTTTTTAATTTCATGGCTGCAATCACCATCTGCAGTGATTTTGGAGGCCTCCAAAAAATCCCTAATTTATTATTAAGGCAAAATAAAGTCAAACTCACCAGTGATATGCTCATCCCAAATATGACAAATGATTCTGAAGTTAATATGGAAGAATAAGTGGACAAGAATATACATCAAACAAACAAAAAGTGATATTTTCAAAAGGATTTCATGTTTGTTCAGTCATTTCCAACTCTTTGCAGCCCATGAATTATAGCCCATCATACTCCTCTGGTCTTGGGTTTATACTGGCAAGAGTACTGGAGTGGGTTGCCGTTCCCTTCTCCAAGGGATCTTCCTGGGATTGAACCTGTATCTTCTGCATCTCTACTGCTGAGCCACCTGGGAAGCCCATCAGGAGGCTTACCAGAGACAAAAATATAGCACAAAGACATGATATTAATACAGTGTAATCCACATAAGAAAAAATAAGAAGAAATAGACCATGTAACACTTAAGTGTATAATGAACAAAGGAAACATTTAAGTCCCAGGAAATTTTTCAGTGAAAACTTCCTAGATTAATAGTCATTCAAATAGAAGCTAATTAGGTTGGACACTCATTTAAATAAACACCAAAAGAATGTCTGAATATTTCTGAGTTAACTATGAAAAAATAAAACAATAAATAACAAAAAATCAAATGAAATTAAGATTATTAAGATTACTTGTTAGTGGGAATGATTCTCTATACTCAAGAAAAGAAAGATTATAAACACACATACACTATAGTGAAAGTATAGTCACTCAGTTGTGTCTAGCCCTTTGCGACCCTGTGGACTATAGCCTGCTAGGCTCCTCTGTCCATGGAATTCTCCAGGCAGGAATACTGGAGTGAGTAGCCATTGCCCCCTCCAGGTGATCTTCCCCACCAAAAGATCGAGCCTGGGTCTCCTGAATTGCAGGCAAATTTTCCAAAGATAAGATTTTTAAAAATTTGAAGAAAGACTCCTCAAACTAAAAATGTACCAGGGACATGAGAAACCAATTCAGGTCTACGGCCATACCACCCTGAACGCGCCCGATCTCGTCTGATCTCGGAAGCTAAGCAGGGTCGGGCCTGGTTAGTACTTGGATGGGAGAAACCAATTCAGAAAATTACATTTAGATATCAGATGTCTAGACTGAAAATCTATACACTGCTATTTATCAATACTTTAAAATGCATTGTTTCTTTCATACAAATTTGTGAAAAATTAAAGATAATGACATAATATCACTTACAAGATGATAATGGATTATTCTTTCTAATAAGTAACACAGAAAAAAGCTGTCTTTCAGCTGAACTATTACTATTTTGAGTGAGTCATTGAGAGTTAAGGAAATATTCCTTAGATTATTTAGTAAAGAAGAACATAACAAGTGTAGACACAGAAGATTTTTTTTTAGTACCAAAACTCAAGCTATTAACCATTGTGTTTTTACTACTTACTATTTTCTCAGAAAAAAAAAATAATAACAATTTTATTGGAGTATAGCTGTTTTCCAATGTTATATTAGTTTCTACTGTATGGGAAAGTGAATTAGTTTTATATATATATATATATATATATTCAAATATTATATATGTATACACACACACACACACACACACACATATGTATTCTTTTTAGATTTCCTTCCCATTTAGGTCATCACAGAGCACTGAGTAGCATTCCTTGTACTGTGAATAGGTTCCAATAGTTACCTCTTTTATATAGCAGTGTGTATATGTCAATCCCAGTCTCTCAATTCATCCTTCTCCTCTTCCCTCCTTGGCAACCATAAGTTTGTTTTCTACATCTGTGACTCCATTTCTGCTTTGGAAAGAAGTTCACCTGCACCATTTTTCTAGATTTCATGTATAATAGATATCACACATATTTGTTTTTCTCTTTCTGACTTACTTCACTCTGTAGAACAATCTCTAGGTACATCCATGGTTCTGCAAATGGAATTATTTCATTTATCTTTATGGCTTAATAATATTACTCTGTATATATGTACCACACGTCTTTTAATCCATTCATCTGTCAATGGACATTTAGGTAGCGTCCATGTCCTGGCTACTGTGAACAGTGATGCAATGAACATTGTGGTGCCTGTACATTTTGAGATATGGTTTTCTCAGGGTATATACCTAGAAGTGGACTCACTGGGTCACATAATAGTTCTGTTTTTAGTTTTTAAAGGAACCTCCATCCTATTCTTCAGAGCAGCTGTACCAATTTATATTACCATCAACAATGTAGGAGGGTTTCCCTTTCTCTGAACCTGCTCCACTATTTATGTTTTAATTAATTTACTTATTTTAATTGGAGGATAATTATTTTATAATATTGTGATGGTTTTTGCCATACATCAATATAATTGTAGATTTTTTGATGGTGGCCATTCTGACCAGTATGGAGTGATAACTTATTGTCATTTTGGTTTGCATTTTTCTAATTAGTGATGTAGAGTATGTTTTTATGTGCTTTTTTGTCATCTGTATGGAGAAATGTTTATTTAGGCCTTCCACTCATCTTTTGATTGTTTTTAATTTTATATTGACCTGCATAAGCTGTTTCTATATTCTAAAGATTGGTTGTTGTCAGTTGATTTATTTGCAAATAGCTTCTCCTATTCTGAGATTATATTTTCATTTTCTTTATGATTTCCTTTGATGTATCAAATCTTTAATTAGGTCCCCAGTGCTTATTTTTTTATTTTAGTTATATTACTCTATGTGGTTGATCAAATAAGATCTTCTTATGATTTATATCAAAGTGTGTTTATGTTTCTCCTCAAGAGTTTTATAGTATCTGGCCTTACATTTAGGGATTTTATCCATCTTGAGTTTATTTTTGTGTATGATGTTAGGAAGTATTCTAATTTCATTCTCTGACATGTAACTATCCAAGTTCCTCCATACACTTATTGAAGAGACTGGCTTTTCTCCATTGTATATTCTAACTTCCCTTGTCATAGATGAGGTGGCCATAGATGTATAAGTTTACCTCTGGACTTTCTATCATAATATCTTGATATATATTTCTGTTTTTGTGCTAGTATCATACTGTTTTGATTACTGTAACTTTGTAGTATAGTCTAACGTCAGGGCGCCTGTTTCATCCAGCTTTGTTTTTGACTCTCATGATCACTTGGGTTATTTGAACTCTCTTGTGTTTCCATACAAGTTGTAAAATGTTTTCATTCTAATTCAATGGAAAATGCTCTAGGTAATTTGATAGGGATTGCACTGCACTGAATCTGTAGATTGCTTTAAGTAGTATATATATTTTAACAATACTGATTCACCCAAACCAAGAACATGGTATATCTCTCCACCTGTTTGTGTCATCTTTGATAATTTTCATCAGTATCTTATTGTTTTTTGAGTTTAGGTATTTTACCTTGCTATGTTTATTACAAAGTAGTTTGCTCTTTTTGATGTGATTGTAAATGGGATTGCTTTCTTAATCTCTATTCTGATCTTTTATTGTTAGTATACAGGAATTCATGAGATGTATGTGTATTAATTTTTGTATCTCGCAACTTTACCAAATTCATTGATGAGCTCTAGTAGTTTTCTAATGGCATCTTTAGGATTTTCAATTTATAGTATTGTATCATCTGCAAGCAGTGAGTTTTACTTCTTCTTATGTATGCTGACAGCTGTGTCTAGGGCTTCCAAAACTCTGTTGAATAAAAGTGCAAGAGAGGATGTTTTCAGCTTTTCACCATTGAGTATGATGTTAGCTGTAGGTTTGTCATTTATGCCCTTTATTACTTTGAGGTATACTCTCTACATCCACTTTCTGGAGAGTTTTTGTCATAAACTGGTGTTAAACTTTTTCTGCATCTATTGAGATGATCACACGAGTTTTATTCTTCAGTTTGTTAATGTGATGTATCACATTGATTGATTTACCTATATTGAAGAATCTTTGCATCCCTGGGATAAGACCTACTTGAGATGGTAAAGAATCTGCCTGCAAAGCAGGAGACCCAAGTATGATCCCTGGGTAGGAAAGATACACTGCTGAATGGATGGCTACCCAATCTGGTATTCTTGGGGTTTCCCTGGTGGCTCAGATAGTAAAGACTCTTCCCAAAATGAGAGAGATCTGGGTTCAATCGCTGGATTGGGAAGATTCCCTAATGAAGGGAATGACTACCCACTCCAGCATTCTTGCCTGGGGACTTCCACGGATACAGTAGCCTTGATGGGCTGCAGTTCATGGGGTCACAAAGAGTCAAACACGACTCAGCGACTAACACTTTCACTTTTTTTCTCATCATCTTTTTAATATGTTGTTAGATTCTATTTGTTAGTATTTTGTTGAGGATTTTTGCTTCTATATTCAGGTTTGCAGTTTTATTTTTTGTGTGATATCTTTGGCTGCTTTTGATATCAGGGAGAAGATGCCCTCATAGAATGAACTTCAGAGAGTTCCTTCATGTGCAATTATTTTGGAAGAGTTTTAGAAGGGTAGGTGTTAACTCTTCTCTAAATGCTAGATGTGTATATATTTACAATTGATATACTTCCTTTTTGTATTGATCTCTTGATCATTATGACCTGAATTTCCTGGTCTCTTGCTACAATTTTTATTTCAAAGTTTATTTTGTCTGATATGGGAATTGCTTCTCCAGCTTTCTTTTATTTCTATTTGTGTGGAATATATATCTTTTTCATCCTCTCACTTTCAGCCTGTATGTGTCCACAGGTCTGAAGTGGGTTTCTTTTAGACAGTATATATATATATGGGTTTTGTTTTTGTATCTTTTCTGCCAGTTTAAGTCAATTGGTTAGGGCATTTAATTCATTTACATTTGAAGTGATTATCAATATATATGTATCTATTGCCATTTTTGAATTGGTTTTGGTTTGTAGATCTTTTATATTTTCTTGTTCTTCTCTTTTATTCTGTTTCCAATCTAGAAAAGTTCCTTTAGCATTTGTTATAAAGCTTGTTTGGTGGTGCTAAATTCTGTTAACTTTAGCTTGTCTGTAAAGCTTTGGATTTCTCTTTCAAATCTGAATGAGAGCATTGCTGGATATAATGTTCTTGGTTGTAGGTTGTTTTTTTTTTCCTTTCATCACTTTAAATACATCCTGCCACTCTTTCTGGCCTGAGGACTCTCTGCTGAAAAATCAAAAGATAAGCTTATGGGATTCCCTTTTATGTTATTTATTGATTTTTTCTTGTTGCTTTTGATATTTTTCCTTGTATTTAATTTTTGTTAGGCTGATTAATATGTGTCTTGATATTTCCCTCCATGCTCATATCCTGTATGAGTCTTTCTGCATTTCCTGGAACTGGGCAACTCTTTCCTTTCCCACATTAGGCAAGTTTTCAACTATCATCTCTTCAAGTATTTTCTTGTGTCCTTTCTCTTTTGTTTCTTCTTCTGGGACTCCTATAATTCAAATATTGGTGTTTCTTGTTGTCCCAGAAGTCTTCTGAGACTCTCCTTATTATTTTACTTTTTTTTTTTTTATTCTGTTCCACAGCAGAGACTTCAACTATTCTATGTTTCAGGTTACTTATCCACTCTTCTGCCTCAGTTTTTCTGCTATTGATTCTTTTTAGTGTATTTTCATTTCAGTTATTGTATTGCTCACTTCTGTTTGTACGTTCTTTAGTTCTCCTGTCTTTATTAGCCATTCCTGCACAATCTTGATGTGGCCTCTACTATTTTTCTGAGATCTTGTATCATCTTTACTAGCATTACTCTGAATTCTTTTTCAGGCAGATTGCCTTTATCCTCTCCACTTAGTTGTTCTTGTGGATTTTTTTATCTTGCTCCTTTGTCTGCATCAGACGTCTCTGTTGTCTCATGTTGTCTAACTTACTGTGTTTGTGGTCTCCTTTCTCCAGGCCACAGGATAGTGTTTCTCCTTGCTTCTGGGGTCTGCCTCCCGGTGGGTGGGGTGGATGTTGAGCAGGGTCTCCCCTTTGCTCCGCAGTTGCTGTCAGGCCCATGGCGTGCTCCCTCGTTGTTAAGTAGAGGCCCCTGGATATGCTTCTCACCTGTGCTTCTGTTCTGTGGTGTGAGGTAGGCTGGCTCAGAGCAACTCGCACTGGGAGACAAACCCTTGAGTATTTCTCCTCTGGGACTGCTCGCCTCTGAGCGTGCTCTGCTGAATCCGCTTTTGCCCGTTGTACAGGCCCACAAACTACACTTCTGCTGACACTGCTTTTGGTCCCAACTTAACAGTGGGTGTACAGGCAAATGACCCTGTAATCTCTCAGGTGTTCTTCTCACCAGGCCACTGACACAAACCCAGTGAGGTCAGGTCCCAGGACTGCAGTGGCTGTGTGCCTGAGCCCACTGTGGGAGCTGTGGAGACAACTCCGATTCTGGCCTGGCCCAGCCCACATGCGAACGTGCCCACAAACCCACGGCTGCTGCAGCCAGACCCAGCTCAGCTGAAGGAGCACTGGTTTTCTTTGAGATGTTATGCAGCCCTGAATTTAGGGACTTGTCAGGGGAGGTGTAACTCCACGCACTGTTAGCCATGAGGGAAGATTTCAGCTCTTTTTCTTTACTTGCCCACATCCTGGGGGACATCTGTGGTTTCAGCCACACCTCTGCATTTACTGCCCTGACCAGCACCTGCTTCTCATGTTGCCCTGGACCACACAGGCTGACAGAGGTGGAGGAATCAGCAAGCATGGCCGGCAAGGCTGTCGTGGCCAGAGGAGCCTTTGGTGTGGGCAGCACTCAGGCTGAGTGAAAGAGGCTCGGATTTTTGGGGTGGTTGACCCTGCTCCAGCCAGTGCCCCCAGAGGCAGGGGCTGGTGGGTGGGGGAGGGAGTTGCAGTGGTGATACTGTGCCTCATGCACCACTCATCAATGACGCCTTTCCTTTACAGTGGTCCAGACTTCTTCCACAAACTTTTCCTGTTGTGAATCTCCATAGTTCTGTTCCTCCAGGCTGTCTCTTCACAGCCAACAGCTGTCGCTTTCTTGGGTCTGTTATCTAAACCCCTCTTTCCAACACCCAGCCCCCCTTCTCACCAGGAGAGAGAAACCTCAAGCTGAAGGGTGCAGGGCTGCAGCATGAACAATGCACGTAGGTGTTACTCTGTCCTGCCTTTCAAAGACTGGTTGTTGCATTCCCTCTGATCTCCTGAAGCTCCCTCTCTGATCCAGCTGATTTACCCACCCTGAGGGGATTTTCCTAAATGAGGGAGCCTCTCCTCTTCTTCAGCTCCCCCAGCTTTGCTGGTCTCATTTTCTCTTATTGTTTCTCTTTCTTACATTTTTACCCAGTTGTGTGGGACTTTTCCTTGTCCTTTTAGGTATCTGAGGTCTTTCACTAGTGTTGTCATAAAATTCTATTATAATGCACCAAAATATTGGCAAGCTTCTATTAGAAGAAGAGGGAAGATAATATATGGTGAAATAAGAGCATATGTTTCATACTATGTCTATAAATATTTTAGAATGCAAATTTTTAATTTATTGTTATCTAAGCATTATAAATGTAATCACTTAGAAAATATAGCAATTATATGTTTTCAACTATAATTAACTTGGTGGGCTTCCTGGGTGGCTCAGAGATAAAGAATCTCTTGCATTGTAAGAGACACAGGAGATGCAGATTTGATTCTTGGGTTGGGAAGATCCTCTGCAGAAGAGAATGGCTATCCACCCTAGTATTCTTGCTTGGAGAATCCTGTGGATAGAGGAGCCTGGTGGGCTGCAGTCCATGGGGTTTCAAAGAGTTGGACATGGCTGAAGCAACTGAGCGTGACATAGCATGATTAACTTGGATGGTAGGAATGTAGGTTTAAATATTAATAGTTTAAAATATTGTTTAAAATATTCCTATAACCATATAATACCTTGATTGGGCTTCCCTGATAGCTCAGTTGGTAAAGAATCCACCATCAATGCAGGAGACCTTGGTTCGATTCCTGGGTCAGGAAGATTCGCTGGAGAAGGGATAAGCTGCCCACTCCAGGATTCTTGATCTTTCCTTGTGGCTCAGCTGGTAAAGAACCCACCTGCAGTGCCGAACTTGGATTTGATCCCTGGGTTGTGAAGCACCCCTGGAGAAGGGAAATACCCACTCAAGTATTCTGGCCTAGAGAATTCCATGGGGTCGCAAAGAGTCTGGCGCACCTGAGAGACTTTCATTTTCACTTCAACGCCTTGAAACATTTAAAGAAAACTGGTACATTTCATATTTTGCTTTTTTTTTTTCTTTTAATTAATGTGGAAAAGGAAGCAAAAATCTTCGAGTACAGTATGCTTCAGCCTTAGATGATTCCTGTATGGGTTTAAATTTTCAAGAGCTGCTTGTATGATTTTGGCTGCACCCAAGCATAGAGAAGGGCAAAGAGAAGCAACAAGAACTTCATGGAGGTATTTATTGACCTTTACAAGAGCAGTGACACCATCAGGTGAACGGAGATCTGGCAGCTTCTAAGCACGTTTGCATCACTGAGAATTAGACCAAAATAGTGAGATTTCATTATGATGATTCTGACAGCTGCATGAACTACAGGAATCTTTTCATCACCCTCATCTTTCATGTCTAGGCTCATTCTTCTCCCTACTCTTCCATAGATCTTTCGCTTGACATTCAAAACTTTGAATTAGTAAGGTTTACTTTATTTTCCCAATCGTATATCTCATGACTACAGAAAAAGAAACTGCTACCAGAGCAGTTATCTCATAATTCTCCAAATATCCTACAGAAAACTTAGCCATTTTGCTTCTTCCCTCCTTGCGCTCCTAACATTCTAACATTTTTTTGAGTCAAGATGCAATGCTACTTTTTTAATATTTCCCTCTGACTTTGATACCCTTAATATGCCTGCTCTCCTGAAATAAGTAGAGTATAATCCAATATGTGAAATATTTAATGTAAGACTCGATAAGGTTAAAAATAGTGTTGAAAATTATTTTTGTAAATATGCTGGAGAATCTGACATTAAATGGTAATAACAGCAAAAATAAGCTAATGGAAAAAGCACAAACTCCTGTTATATTTTTCTTATGTCTTCTTGATTTCTATTTGTATCTTTTCCACCACATTTCTCAAGAATAGTATTTAATAGCTGCTTTCATTTCTCACATACACAATCCATAGGCTGCTTCAAACTAGGCCAACTCAATTTTTTCATTTTAATTAAACAGACTTGAAAAAGTCAACCAAAGAAATCTTTCTTAATTTTCCAGTTTATGTGCTGTCTTAGTAGAATTTAATACAATTGGCCACTCTTTCCTCCTCTAAACTCATATTTTCCCCTTGAATTTGGTCACACTTCCCCTTTCACTTTTCATCCCCACCACTTCCATGCGTTGCACCCTTAACTCTTCTTCAACGCTGACTCTATCTCAAGGAAGCCTCTTCCAAGCACACAACTACGGTTTCCACATACAATTCAAAGATTGCAATTTTATCTTTACCCAAGATTACTTCCCATTGTGTTCTCTTGATGTCACCACATGAATGCTTCGATGTATCTCCAAACAAGTCAAAAACTAAAATAATAATCTTCCCTCTTTCTTATGCAGAACAAATACTTTTCTGTGGATTCTAGTCACAGTACATGTACTGGTTTTCCTATAAGCCAGAAACCAATGTGTCATCCTGACAATAACTTTCCTTCTCTTCCTCATATCTGATGTATGACATTATTGTATTAATTTTATCTTTTAATTATATGTTAAATCCATTTTTACCCTTAATATCAAATCCAGATTTCAGTTAATTTTGCTCTTGAATTGTTTATGCACTCTTTTTGTTTCTGCCAAAGTTTCAGCTAGCTTCATATTTACATATAATGATGTTTTTACAAGGTATTCTCCAGTTATTCTCAGCTTCTGTTTAGAGAAGTGCAGGTTGTCTTTTAAACAACTTTAGGTAGAATTCTTCACTACATAGTTTTGTTAGTTTATAAGATAATTTGCACATAACCTGGCAGTTTGGCACACAACCTGGCAATCTCCTAACAGATGACAGTCAACTGTTGTGAAGAAAGAACCCCTTTTATTAATTTACACATCTTTATTAATTTACACATCTTTATTAATTTTCCAGTTTATGTGCTGTCTTAGTAGTGCTTACCCTTCACTCTCTTGATTAAAGCCATTCCTTTTTCTTTATTTGAGGATTATATATTCTAAATATGCATTACATGTTCTGTCTTTCTCTCGTACTTTAATTCTATACCACACTCACTATTCTCTTTTGGTCAGTCATCCTGAATTTTTTCAACTGCATGAAGCACCACATGATTTCTTGTTATACAGCCTTCTCACCTTTTGTTTCTGTTCATAGGGTATTCTTTCTGCCTTTATTTGTTAACTCTTAGTTTTTAACTCTCAGCTCTACCTTCAGTTTCCCAAAATATTCATAAGTCTTCTGTTAAGGGAAAATTCTTCTGTTATATTCTCTGATTGATACATGAAGTTTCCTAATCATAATATTTAACATAGTTATAATTTCAAAATTTTCCAGGTGATGCTAGTGGTAGAGAACCTTCTTGTCAATGCAGGAACCCCAAGAGATGCAGGTTTGATCCCTGGGTTGCGGAGATCCCCTGGAAGCGGACATGGCAATCTACTCCAGTATTCTTGCCTGGAGAATCCCATGGACAAAAGAGCCTAGTGGACTACAGTCCATGGGGTCACAAAGAGTTGGGCACAACTGCAGTGACTTAGCATGCATACATGCATAATTTCAAATTTTCTGTGCCAATGATTAATGCATATTTGGAGGAGATAATAAAGAGGACATGAACAGTGGTTGACCCACAATCTGGTCCCAGGCAATTAGGGTTGTCTAACCCTCTTCCCTCTCCATGGGACATACTTTCTGCCCACCATTCCCACAGTCGGAGCTGTTCCAAGGATAGAGCCTTTACAATAATGTGTTGAGATCATCAGGGCTAGACATGTGACCATTTCCATTCAAAGATCTGGTAGGCAGTTATAGAAATCTACTCATCTTGCTGCTGCCCAAGGCAAGCGTCATATGTAAGCTCCCTTACTTATAAAACCTGCCACATACAAATCTGTTATAGACTCCCTCTTTCCTCAGTCTCTTCCTGCCCACCTTGTGGGAAAAGCAGTTTCAAATTACACCTTGGAATCTCCCTAGATGATTTTGAAACAACACGTATGTATTCTCTACGAAACTGAAACATTGATAAGGGATAGTGGCACATCAATTTTGTAAAATATTGCATTCCCATGGAACAACAGACTGGTTCCAAATCGGGAAAGGAGTACATCAAGGCTGTATTTTTTCACCCTGTTTATTTAACTTATATGAAGAGTATATCATAAGAAATTCCAGGCTGGATGAAACACAAGCTGGAATCAAGATTGCTAGGAGAAATATCAATAAACTCAGATATGCAGATTACACCACACTTATGGCAGGAAGCTAAGAGAAATGAAAGAGCCTCTTGATGAAAGTGAAAGAGAAAAGTGAAAAAGTTGGCTTAAAACTCAACATTCAGAAAACTAAGATCATGGCATCTGGGCCCATCACTTCATGGCAAATAGATGGGGAAACTATGGAAACAGTGACAGACTGTCTTTTTGGGCTCCAAATTCACTGCAGATGGTGACTGCAGCCATGAAATTAAAAGATGCTTGCTCCTTGGAATAAAAGTTATGACCAATCTAGGTAGCATATTAAAAAGCAGAAGCATTTCTTTGCCCACAAAGGTCCGTCTAGTCAAAGCTATGGTTTTTTCAGTATGAATGTTAGAGTTGGACTATAAAGAAAGCTGAACACTGAAGAATTAATGCTTTTGAACTGCGGTGTTGGTGAAGACTTTTGAGAGTCCCTTGGACTGCAAGGAGATCCAACCAGTCCATCCTAAGGGAAATCAGTCTTGAGTATTCATTGGTAGGACTGACACTGAAGCTGAAACTCCAGTACTTTGGCCACCTGATGTGAAGAACTGATTCATTTGAAAAGGCCCTGATGCTGGGAAAGATTGAGGGCAGGAGGAGAAGGGGATGACAGAGGATGAGATGGTTGGATGGCATCACCAACTCAGTGGACATGAGTTTGAGTAAACTCCAGAACTTGGTGATGGACAGGGAAGCCTGGCGTGCTACAGTCCATGGGGTCACAGAGTCAGATGTGACTGAGTGACTGAACTGAATTCTTTCCCAGATCTCTGATGCTAGTAGGTTGGAAGGAAGAAAGAAAGGATGGAACATTAAAAAAAAAAAAAAAAAGTAGCTACAAACTGTTGGTGATATGACCAATGGACATGAATAATTTAATTGAGTGAAAGGTTTTATTAGAAGTTTTATGAAAATAATGGCATTGTTTTCAGGATGGATATTTCTGCCAAAATTTATAGCTATCATAAGTAAATGATTAAATTTAATAGAGCTTATAAAGTAATTTTATGTTATAAGGATGATAAACAATTTCAAAAGAATTCCTTAAACATAAGAAATTGAAACTTCTTCATTTGTACATAATGTATTTTGAAGTTTTTTAAGAAACATGCTATTGAAAATAGACTGGCTTTAACTACTTAGCACATTAAATATGTTTCACACATTTTCTTTTCATATAAATAATTTTTATATGAAATTTCCTAAGAAGACTTTTCATTAAAATTTTACACTTCAGTAACTGGAACATTAGTGACAGGTGAATATATCTTGTCTATTTTGGTTTCAGAAAAATAGAATGTTATATTTGAATAATACTCAGTTTTCATGGGTGTTAATGATATAAGAATTTAACATGCCTGTGACTTCATTTTTCTTTATTGTGATTAAATAATGTGTTAAAATAAATGTTATTCCAATTCATTGTATAAAATAGATTTCTTTTATATTTACATTTCAAAAAATTAGATAGGATAAATTTATTAAAGTATTTAATAAGATTTCTGTTGACCAACAAAATAGATGGTACATTCACACAATCTTCTGTTTGATAAATATATATACAATGTATATATATGCGTGTATATATAGATTTATATGCATATATATTAGTATGTGTATATATGCGTGTGTGTGTGTGTATACACACACATGGACAGGCTCCTCTGTCCATGGGATTCTCCAAGCAAGAATACTGGAGTGGGAAACCATTCTGTTCTCTAGGGGTTCTTCCCCTCCCAGAGATTGAACCTGGTCTCTTTTACTGCAGCAGATTCTTTACTGTCTGACCCACTGGGTAAGCAGAGGTAGATGTAATGAAATCAATTAAATTTTGTTTTAGAGAAGACTAGGGACAATATATTCAAATAAATGGTATACCTAAGAAAAAGATGGCAGATTCTTTAATACTATTGTATGGGTTAAGAACAAAGCTAATTAGAGATGAAGCTCAAAATTTAAAATTAGGATCAAATTTACTGTTCAGTCACTCAGTTGTATACAACTCTTTGTGTCCCCATGGACTGCAGCATGCCAGGCTTCCCTGTCCTTCATGATCTCCTGGGGTTTGTTCAAACTCATGTCCATTGAGTCGGTGATGCCATCCAACCATTTCATTCCTTGTCGTCCCCTTCTCCTCCCGCCTTCAGTCTTTCTCAGCATCAGGGTCTTTTTCAGTGAGTCAGCTCTTTGCATCAGGTGGCCAAAGTATTGAAGCTTCAGGTTCAGCATCAGTCCTTCCAATGAATATTCAGGGTTGATTTCTTTTAGGATGGACTGATTTGATCTCTTTGCTGTCCATGCTGTATTGGCCTTGATCTACAAATAGAAATGTTTTGTTTAATTTTTGAGTGGCTCATAAACAGAGATATTGGGAGGAAATTATAATAGGCATCTTCCTTTTAAAAAGATAACTATGATGGCCCTATGAAACACAGACAAAATGAGAAGAAATAAAAAGAAGTCTCAAATTTAATCAGAAACATACTGACCAATACCAGGATTGTAAGAAGTAATTTCATAGTATTTCTGGACATTATAACCTGAGAATTAATATATCTATTTGGGAAAAGACATTGATTAAAATCTTGAAATTTTGAGCCAATGTGATGGAATAAATTCTAGTTTGTTAAATTTTATTCAAAAATATTTATTAAGTCTATGAAAGATTCCAAGTAATCTTCGAGGTTATATATATATATATATATATATATATATATATATATATACATATATATATATGTATATATAAAACACACAAAACAAACAAAAACAGAAAACAAAAATGTGTGCCCTTGCAAATCTTACACTCTAGTCAGGGAGGTGAAAAGTCTAACAATACATGTAAAATGCATTAAATGCTGGATTGTCATAAACACTAAGAAAAAATAGTAAGGCAGGGAAGTGACTGAGAAATGACCATTATATTTAACAATTTTGCAGTCCAATTGCCCTAGTCAAGAGTTTCACTGGAGCAGTGGAAGCAAATTTCTTACTTGAGTAGTGGTTCAAGAAGGAATGAAAGGAACTGAAAGCCTTCTCTGAAGAAAATTAGAGAAATGAGACATTAACAGGGAAGAAAATATGATTAAGAAGTTTATTTTTTGTTTGTTTTGTTTTAGCTTTTGAAATACAGAATATTTTCAAATTTATACAAATGATTTAGGATAATGAGACAATTTCATGAGGCTGAGAAAGGGTAAACTTGATGGAACATTATCCTTGAGTAGGTCAGAAAAGATTGGTCCTCTGTTAAGTAGAGAAGCTGCACTTAGCTAAGGGCAGGGGCAGTTTATCTGCATAAATAGAAGCTAAAGTGTATGGACACAAACCATGAAGATAATTTCGTCAATGTTCTCAGTTTAAAAGATGTCATTTAAAGATATCATTTCAGTTATTCAAGATGAATAAGTTCTGGAGATCTAATACATAGCATAGTGACTATAGTTAACAATATATATTATATATTTGGAA
The DNA here is from genome assembly GCF_910594005.1 of Cervus elaphus. Taxonomy (NCBI): domain Eukaryota; kingdom Metazoa; phylum Chordata; class Mammalia; order Artiodactyla; family Cervidae; genus Cervus; species Cervus elaphus. The sequence goes on along the minus strand of NC_057844.1, from coordinate 9,926,720 downwards.
GCCACTAAGATAGTAGATCTTAAATGTTTTCATGACACACACACAAATGATAGTTATGTGAGCTGATGGATGTGTTAAATTAGTTTTATTTTGTTAGTCATTTCACAATGTATTTGTATATCAAACATCACTTTGTACACTGTAAACATATGTAATATTCAGTCAATTATATTTCAATAAAGCTGAAAAAATACACCAAGTTCTCACCGAAGAACATCAGTGAAAAAGAAGTGAGACTGTGTGCTGGCATGAATGATCACATGGGAGAGGAACTGGCACGTACATACAAGATGCACACTTCTGAATATATGTAGGCACCAAATGTATTTTATATTCACACATATTCATAAACATGTGTGGAGACCAATAAAGATAAATACATAATTCTACAAAATCCATATTCATGTGTGTACATACACAGAAGTATACATTCTTGTGGCAATGGGTGTGTATGTGTGCATAAATCTAAGTTATCCCTTGAGTTTAGAAGATCTTCACTATTCTGAAATGATTTCTTTGTCATTTTGGAGAGATCACACAATTGTTGAGTATAGGGACATGCATGGACGAAAGTGATGGGTGTGGAAAGGAGACAAACAAAATCTTAGTTCAAGATGAGCGTTTAAAAAATGCAAGCACTGTTAAATTTAAATACATAAAGCAAGAGTAATATTTCTAAGCTAAATTTTTTAAATGTACATTTTCTTAAAAGAAGTAGAAATTAGCAAGTAGAAACTAAAGGCTGAGATTCTCAGTAGTCCATAAAATTTTTAAGCTTATTTAAAAACAAAAGTAGCCATCATCTGGCTACTTCTTCTTGTTGATCTTATATTAGCAGGACTTAATAGTAGCTTAGTAATAGGTTTTCTTTAGCATCAGCAATAAAAATTGAACTGGTCTTGAAAAAAGGGATCCTCAAAGAATATAGAAAGTAATGGTTGTTTTCAAAAAAGGAAAAACCAGCTTTGGCAACAAAATAGAGAATACGTGTAGCAACCTTGGGGATGAGAAGTAGCCCTTGGGCTTACTAGTATATAAATCACAAGATTAGGAGATGAAAAGACAAATAGTCCCCTGAAAGTTTTAAAGGTTATAGTGAGTCAAAGGTTTTAGCCAAGCTAAAAACTACTTATGAATGATCAGCAATGCTCTTGCAAAAGATACGACATAGAAAGAGAAGTAGAGAAGATGTTAGTGCTTTTTTGACAACATGGTATCTAATCAGCCTGTAAGCAAAAAACAAGATAAAGATCAAGAAAATCACAGTACAATTCAACAATCATACAAATGCAAGATTTGGAAGGCCAGTGTTGTAACTTAAATTAAGTGCCAAGGAAAACTCTGTGAAGTCAAAGCACTTGAGGGTGATCCGTAAGCTGATACAATTACAATATGTGAATATTTTAATCAACATATTTTGAGGCTGTGATATATACACTATAAACCTTGAAAATAATTTTTAAACTTGGAAAAAATTTTACTTAAAAGGTTAGCCTAAAGAAAGTCTTAGACATCCTACAGAAGACCGAGAGGATGAGATGTTTGGAGAGAGTCACATGGAAACTTACATTACCATATGTAAAATAGATAGCCAAAGGGAATTTGCTGTCTGGCTCAGGAAACTCAAACAGGAGCTCTGGATCAACCTAGAGGGGTGGGATGGGGAGGGAGATGGGAGGGAGGTTCAAAAGGGAGGGGACATATGTATACTTATGGCTGATTCATGTTGAGGTTTGACAGAAAACAGCAAAATTCTGTAAAGCAATTACTCTTCAATAAAAAAAAAAAACATAAAAAAAGAACAGATTAACATTTATATTCAAATTGATATATTTTAATTTGATAATTCCCTCTAGGGTTCAATGAAGGAGGTGAGTTTGGGGGAAATTTTGAAGGACTATGGCTATAAAAGTATTTGGAGACAGTTAGATGTATGGATCTTAGTTTTACAGTACTGTATTAACATGACTGTTATCTAAAAATGAGAGTCCAGAAAAACAAAATATTGCCTCCACTTGCAAAGAGTCATCAAAAGAAAATAGCTCAAATCAACTGCCAGGCTTTTAATTGTAGAAAATGAAAAACCAAATTTTATTTTATTTCTAAAAAGTCACTCCTATATGTGTTTCCTTTAGAAGAGTTTCTTTGATAAATGATTCTTATATACTGTCAATCTGTTGAAAAAATGAAACTATGTATTAGCTTCGATTGAATTGGTCACTGACTCTGATACGCTTTGAACATTTTTGAAATGTGAAATACAGTAGCATGTTCAGTAATCGCCTTTCTCAGAAATGTTTATGCCCCTTGCATTGTGTTTGTAACATCTGAATTGGCAACTTCACTCTTCATAGTGAAACAAATCTCAACACCAGCCTTGGCTATGATGAGTGGACCTAGTAGTCTCAGTCTGTTACACCCAGAACCTGTGTGTGTTCCTTCCCTGTTGCAGAGGGATTTCTTGAATTCTAATTTGTACCCCAGGTTTCCCTGATGGTTCAGTGGTAACGAATCTGCCTGCCAATGCAGGAGATACAGGTTCAATCCCTGGGTCAGGAAAAGCCCGTGGAGAAGGAAATGGCAACCCAGTACACTGTTCTTACCTGGGAAATCCCATGGACAGAGGAGCCTGGTAGGCTACAGTTGATAGGGTCACAGAAGAATCAGACATGATTCAGCCACTAAACAGCAAACACGTTTGTAGCCTGTAGCTCAGTTGTGCTGGGTCCTTACCACTGACTTTGTCTTTTCAGGCTCTCTCATTGGAGGACATGGAACTTTTCAAAGAACTTCAGAATCTGGTTGGGTATCTCATCTATATAAACATATTTACTAAAATCCCAGGTTCTTTTATCTCAAATTCAGCCTTAATCACTCTCAGATTACTATTAATTTTTTAGTATGGAATTTTTCATAAGTCCTTCCCAGGGGCCCAGACTAATCTTCTCTGCATGATTCTAATTTTAGTATATGTTTTAAAGCATCATTTTCAGATTATTCTATTTCCATACTGTTTTGCCTCACAAGGAGGGATACATAGGACATCATAATACATTTCCAGAATTCAAAACCCTTAGACAATGTTTCTTTGTTGAGTCTTTTACTTGTAGTATTGTGTAATTTATCTGTTTACAAATACATGTCTCTACAGTGGATTTCTCTAGGGTAGAAATGCCTCCCCCGCCCCCCCCAGTATACAGATTATATAACAGACAATGTGGTAAGTATTTAATAAGCCACTGGAAGGTTACATGTCTGACATTCACAGTAATAATAACAATTTGGAGGCATGCTGCTCTTTGCAGCCCCATGGACTGAAGCCCAACAGACTTCTTTGTCCGTGAATATTTCCAGGCAAGAATACTGGAGTAGGGTGCCATTTCCTCCTCCAGGGGATCTTCCAGACTCAGGGATTGAACCCACATCTGTTGTATTGGCTGGTGGATTCTTTAGCACTAGTGCCATCTGGGAAGCCCAATTTGGAGATAATAAATTCTCAGATGGTAAAGAATCTCCCTGCAATGCAGGAGACAAGAGTTTGATCTCTGGGTCAGGAAGATCCTCCAGAGAAGGGAATGGCTACCCACTCCAGTATTCTTGCCTGGAGGATTCCATGTAGAGGAACCTGGTGGGCTACAGTGCATGGGAACCCCAAAGAGTTGGACACAATTAAACCACTAACGCTTTCACTATTTTCAAAGCTCAGTAATTGTTATGAAAGTATAGATAGTATATCTGTTTATATCTTATAAAATTACTGGTTTTTGATAATACATATATCAAAAAGAGTTGTGTCTTTTCATTGAATAATTTTCATTTTATTGTATTATTAATACATGTTTGCTTAGTTTTCATAATTATATTTAAATAACAGAATTTTGTTTCTATACCTTCTGTCACTCCTTATGTATCTTATATCTATTTGTACATATTCTGCATATTCAAGTCTATAATCAGTATTTTAACCCAAAAATAAAATCTGTGTTTCCTTTGGTCAGTGTGTTCACAATCTGTAAATTTTGCTTCCAATAATTTTTTTTCTATTTTATTTAATCACTCCTAAGCTTACTTATTCCATATTAGTGTGTGTTTTAGGTTTTTTTTCTTTTCAGTTTTCTGAATAGTGCATTGGTGAATGTTGTATAACACAAACTTTGACCACAGTGTAATTCTCTTATAATTGCATAACTGTAAATGTATTGTTGGGTAAATTATTTGCATTTAATAATATTAATATGTATTGCTAAATAAATACACTGTTAATTTAAAAAATTCCTAATGGTAGTTTATATCTTTTGCTTTCTATCTCTGTCATTGTCTATTTAAATGTCTATTAGACAGTTAAGTTGGTCATTCTTCAGATTACTGCACAGTCATCAATTATCATTAGTTTTATTTTTCTTATTTCCTTTTCATCCATGCTCCCTAGTCATATTCATATTTCTCTCCCTCACACAAACACCCTTTCAAATGTGTTTGATACGTGCCCTGAGATACATACAGTATTCTAAAATATACCATGTTCCTTGTCTCTGTATGTATTTTTGATTGACATAAATGATATCTTGCTTGAGAACTCATTATTTTTCTTATCTATTACTCTTAACAGTATCTTCTGTGAGATCTACTGGTACTTCTGTGAGTAAATCAAGATCATGCATATTTCACATTTTCTATAGTTCCTTCAGTGATGAAAACGTGGGTGGTCTCCAAATTCCTCCACCAGAAAAAAATGATGCAATGAATGTGCTAATATATATATATATTTTTTTCAGACAGATATTAGTAATAGGGGAATTGGAGATTCTAGATCTACCTAATTTTAAGAATTACTTTCAAAGTTCTCTCTATGATGGCTAATCATCTACTCTATAGTCTTTACTACACACTATGCATTCTCCCCATCTTTTTCCAAACTTGATGTTACCTGACCTTCTATATTTTACCTACCTGGTTTCCATTAATTCTTACCTATTTTTTTACTGCTTTTCTATTTACACCACTTAAATCAGTAGCGAGAATGAACACTTCTTTATAAATGTGTTAGTAGTTTTAATTTCTGTGCATTCTGGATCTTTATGGCCCATGTGACAGGACAGCTGGCTTGGCAGTCTGGACCTGTTGTGTGGTCTCCTTCTGTTCTTGGCCCCATTCAAAACTAGCCTCCTTTCAGGTCACTGGGTAAATGGCGCAGAGTAATACACTCACATGGGGAATTGTTGCCTCCAAAATCCAAAGATTCCCACTAGACATCAAGCCACTTTCTTCCTTTTTTTTTTTTTTTTTTTTTTTTTTGGTTATAGAAGGGGACAGATGTAATAACTTATCCTCAACTTTAGAAGAGTTATCTTGAAAGGGACTCCACCACAGGATCCCTGAAATTTTACTAAAGTGGAAATCTACTGAGTTTTTGTGAAACTGATTTCTCAGCTTTTGACAGTTAAATGTCTTAACATTAAGTCTAGAGTAGCTGCCCATTAGATTTAATCAGTGCAACCTCTCCAATATGATGCACTGATGTTATATCTTGGAAAATGGAATGGTGATTGGGTCCCTGCTCAGCGCCCTTTGTGTGTGTGCTCAGCCCCATCCGCCTCTGTGTATACCAGAGTGCAGTCCCAGACAAAATTTCTCTGTACTTGGAATTTTCCAGGCAAGAATACTTGAATAGATTGCCATTTCCTCCTCCAGGGGGTCTTCCCAACCCAGGAATCGAACCCACATCTCCTTCATTGGCAGGCAGACTCTTTCTCACTGAACCATCAAAGTCCCTACATATCAAATTATAACATAGGGCCAGAGATAGCCCTTGAAATAGAATAGCACAGGTGAATTGCCAGTCTTGCCACCTGAGAGAAAACTGCTTATTGTAATTTTATACTACAGTGTATCAAAGAATAGCAAGGAGAGATAAGAAAGCCTTCCTCAGAGATCAATGCAAAGAAATAGAGGGAAAAAAAATAGAATGGGAAAGACTAGAGATGTCTTCAAGAAAATTAGAGATACCAAGGGAACATTTCATGCAAAGATGGGCTCAATATAGGACAGAAATGGTAGGGACCTAACAGAAGCAGAAGATATTAAGAAGAGGTGGCAAGAATACACAGAAGAACTGTACAAAAAAGATCTTCACAACCCAGATAATCATGATGGTGTGATCACTTACCTAGAGCCAGACATCAAGGAATGTGAAGTCAGGTGGGCCTTAAGAAACACCACTATGAACAAAGCTAGTGGAGGTGATGGAATTCCAGTTGGGCTATTTGAAATCCTGAAAGATGATGCTGTGAAAGTGTTGCATTCAATATGTCAGTAAATTTGGAAAACTCAGCAGTGGCCACTGGACTGGAAAAGGTCAGTTTTCATCCTAATCCCAAAGAAAGGGAATGCCAAAGAATGCTCAAACTACTGCACAATTGCACTCATCTCACATGCTAGTAAAGTAATGCTCAAAATTCTCCAAGCCAGGCTTCAGTAATATGTGAACTGTGAACTTCCAGATGTTCAAGCTGATTTTAGAAAAGGCAGAGGAATCAGAGATCAAACTGCCAACATCTGCTGGATCATCAAAAGAGCAAAAGAGTTCCAGAAAAACATCTATTTCTGCTTTATTGACTATGCCAAAGCCTTTGACTGTGTGGATCACAATAAACTGTGGAAAATTCTGAAAGAGATGGGCATACCAGACCACCTGACCTGCCTCTTGAGAAACCTGTATGTAGGTCAGGAAGCAACAGTTAGAACAGGACATGGAACAGCAGACTGGTTCCAAATAGGAAAAGGAGTACATCAAGGTTGTATATTGTCACCCTGCTTATTTAACTTATATGCAGAATACATCATGAGAGGGCTGGAGGAATCACAAGCTGGAATTAAGATTTCTGGGAGAAATATCAATAACCTCAGATATGCAGATGACACCACCTTTATGGCAGAAAGTGAAGAGGAACTAAAGAGCCTCTTGATGAAGGAGAGTGAAAAAAGTTGGCTTAAAGCTCAACATTCAGAAAACTAAGATCATGGCATCTGGTCCAAGCATTTCATGGCAAATAGCTGGGGAAATAGTGGAAACAGTGGCAGACTTTATTTGGGGGGGGCTCCAAAATCACTGCAGATGGTGATTGCAGCCATGAAATTAAAAGACGCTTACTCCTTGGAAGGAAACTTATGACCAACCTAGACATCATATTGAAAAGCAGAGGCATTACTTTGCCAACAAAAGTCCTTCTAATCAAGGCTGTGGTTTTTCCAGCGGTCATGTATGGATGTGAGAGTTGGAATGTGAAGAAAGCTGAGCACCAAAAAATTGATGCTTTTGGACTGTGGTGTTGGAGAAGACTCTTGAGAGTCCCTTGGACTGCAAGGAAATCCAACCAGCCCATCCTAAAGAAAGTCAGTCCTGAATGTTCATTGGAAGGACTGATGCTGAAGCTAAAACTTCAATACTTTGGCCACCTGATGCGAAGAGCTGACTCATTGGAAAAGACCCTGTTGCTGGGAAAGATTGAGGGCAGGAGGAGAAGGTGACGACAGAGGATGAGATGGTTGGAGGGCATCACCGACTCAATGAACATGTTTGGGTGAACTCAGGGAGCTGATGATGGACAGGGAGGCCTGACGTGTTGCAGTTCATGGGGTCACAAAGAGTTGGACATGACTGAGCGACTGAGCTGAACTGAACTGATCAAGAAAGGAGCATTGACTGCCTACCAGGTACAAGGGCATGTATTAATTTACTGAAGCAATAAAATTACATCTGGAAGAGCAGCTGCAATTGGAGAAACCATTTGGTTGACTTTATGAAAATCTGTATTCATCTTCCAGGACCCATTTCTTTTCTTCACAGGACAAGTAAGGCAAGTTGAATAGAATGTGGTAGGAATCAACTCCTCTGCATGTCTGAAGTCCCTGACAGTGGCATAAACCTCAGAAATACTTTCATGAATGTGATATGGCCTTTGGTTGAGTATTTTCTTAGTTAGAGGCAGTGGTAGTGTTTTCCACATAACCTTTCCTCTCATAGCACCCCTCACTCCACAGTTGAGGGAACCAATGTGTGGATTCTTCCAGTCATACATTCTGGAACAGAAGAATTAACTACAAGATGGTTAGATCCAGTAGACCCAATACAAGATGGTCCTAAGCTAAAACACCATTGAGCACCTGACATTAATTAACCCCTACTCTGAGTAATAGACCATAGTAACATGTAGATCTCCTGGAATTTGTGTCACTTCAGACCCAGTATCCAGTGATCCTCAAGAAATCTGAATATTTCTTTTCCGCAGTTCTTAGTAAATCTAATAAAAGGGCATATGCCTGTTTTAAGAAGGCTGGGGGAAAAATGGACAGTAAGAATTTTGGTAATGAAGCTGGATTTGTTCTTGAGAGGAGTTGGCCTTCTTTTTACTCAAGGAATTCTAGATCTATAAACAGGTTCGCATCTGGGAACTGATCAATAGGACATCTTTAAAGTTGTTACATCAAATAACTTCTGACTCTATTTCTCATCTTCAGGTAAAGTACTACTACTTATGACATTTTAACTTAAATTATATATCATTTATATATTAAAATTTCTCTATTAATATTTTGAGGTTTATGCTTGCCTGTTGTGTTTGGCTTTAACAATATAGCTTCAAAATTGTGTATCATTTTCATTTCAGTGAATTTCTTACAAACAGGATATTATTAGACTTCTTCTGTTATGTAATATCTCTTCTAATTGATGGGGTTTCCTTATGTAATGGACTAAATCATGATCCTCAAAAAGCTATGTCTACATCATAGTCACTAGGACCTATGAATATTATTACATATGGCAAAAAAAAAAAAAAATGTGGTTAAGTTAAGGCTCTTGAAAAGAGAAGTTTATTTACAATTATATGGGTGAACTCTAAGTGTGATCATATACATCTTAAGGGAAAACCTGAGGAAGTTTTAGGACAGACACACAGAGGAGAATACATTCAGACAAAGGGGAGGCAACATCACCATGGAGACTGAGACTGGATTGATGCAACCACAGTTCTAGGAATGCCTGGATTCACCTGCAGCTGGGAAAGGAGAAGAGAGCTTCTGGAAGGAAGTGTAGCCCTGTTGACACCTTGATATCAGAGTTTCAGCCCTACAGAACTGTGAGAGAATCCATTTCTGTAGTTTTAAGCCCAAATTATAGTAAATGTTATGGCAGTCCTAGGAAACTAATATACCCCATTTACACCTGTGGGAAATATTCTTGCGTTAGTGTTAATTTCTGCCATCTTACTGGATGCTTTCTGATACAAAATTTTCTTTCGATTCTTAGTGTTCAATTAAATATGGTCATTTTGTTCCACGGGATTCAAATTTTAAAATCATTAAAACATGCTTTGTCTACTTTCTCACATCCTAAATAAGAAAATTAGCACCTGGGTTGTCTTCCACATCGATTCTTAGTTGTGAAGATGAAATGGGTTATAAGGTCTCAAATCATTTGGCTATACTTTGACAAGGTCCCATTTCTTAAAATGTTTAAAAACTTGGATTGAGACCTTGGATGCCATACATTTATGTATTAGATATAGAGATGTTAAAGATCAAGGAAAATACTTTTATTCTGGGATTATCTCATACAAAATTCAGTCATGAAATATATAATTGAGATAAGTATGAATACATTCATATGTACAATACCTGATTTGGTAAAGTAGGTACAGTAAAGATAAGTAAAGCAACAAACAGTGTAAGCATAGTAACATCAGTCAGTCAGTTCAGTCGCTCAGTCGTGTCTGACTCTTTGCGACCCCATGAATCACAGCACGCCAGGCCTTCCTGTCCATCACCAACTCCCGGAGTGTACTCAGCTCGGGTCCATTGAGTCAGTGATGCTATCCAGCCATCTCATCCTCTGTCGTCCCCTTCTCCTCCTGCCCCCAGTCCCTCCCAGCATGAGGGTCTTTTCCAGTGAGTCAGCTCTTCACATCAGGTGGCCAAAGTATTGGAGTTTCAGCTTCAGCATCCGTCCTTCCAATGAACACCCAGGACTGATCTCCTTTAGGATGGACTGGTTGGATCTCCTTGCAGTCCAAGGGACTCTCAAGAGTCTTCTCCAACACCACAGTCCAAAAGCATCAATATTTTGGTGCTCAGCTTTCTTCACATTCCAACTCTCACATCCATACATGACCACTGGAAAAACCATAGCCTTGACCAGATGGACCTTTGTTGGCAAAGTAATGTCTCTGCTTTTTAATATGTTATCTAGGTTGGTCATAAGTTTCCTTCCAAGGAGTAAGCGTCTTTTAATTTCATGGCTGCAATCACCATATGCAGTGATTTTAGAGCCCCCCAAAAAATAAACTCTAACACTATTTCCACTGTTTCTCCATCTATTTCCCGTGAAGTGATGGGACCAGATGCCATGATCTTAGTTTTCTGAATGTTGAGCTTTAAGCCAACTTTTTCACTCTCCTCTTTCACTTTCATCAAGAGGCTGTTTAGCTCTTCTTTGCTTTCTGCCTTAAGGGTGGTGTCATCTGCATATCTGAGGTTATTGATATTTCTCCCAGCAATCTTGATTCCAGCTTGTGCTTCCTCCAGACCAACATTTCTCATGATGTACTCTGCATATAAGTTAAATAGGCAGGGTGACAACATACAGCCTTGACGTACTCCTTTCCCTATTTGGAACCAGTCTGTTGTTCACTGTCCAGTTCTAACTGTTGCTTCCTGACCTGCATACAGGTTTCTCAATAGTAACATATTAGCCTAAAAAAAAAAAAAAAAAAGCAACACAAAATAAATGAAAAAGCTAAAGTGTCCTTTACAATTTTTTTTATCATATTTCACTGGAATAAAAGATTTGTTAAAAACACAACAAGGAGCCATAAACCTCAGTAACCAATATTGAATGGCAACTTGATCAAATATTATCAAAATTATCCTCTACCTACCAACACCAATTTTAGAAATGCCTTAAAATAATTATAGATCATGATGCAAGTTAATTATTAGTATATATTTTTAAATAGTAATATTCTATGACATTTGGATAAAGAATGAGGAAAAAGAGCCTACATGATTTAATGTTTGGGCAGTGATGGAAAATTATTTTATCTTTGCTTTATTTCTTCTCAGTTATACAGAACATAATTAAATAATAAAAACTATGAAAAGTACATTTTATGTCACTATAAAATGTATGTGTTTCTTGGAATTTGAAATAATTAAACATATGTAGAGTACAATTTTACCTCTAAGAAGATGAAAGCTTCATGAAAATATAAGAGCTAAATTAATTGAAACTGTTAAGTTTAAATTAAAAATGTTTAATATGTCATAAAGGGATGAGAACATATGCTCACATTTATACTAATCTGTAGAATTAAGATACTTAGTAAGATCTTAAAATGGCATCCACTTAAACACAGCTTGGTAAGTGTTCATTGATTTTTTTGTGTATGTAGAAGTCTCAAATTCATATATTAACACAGGTAAAACTAGACAGAAATATTACTGAGAAAGTGATTTTGGAAAGTAGTATCATTAATATATAACTATAGATGAAAGTGAAAATGAAAGTCACTCAGTCATGTCCGACTCTTTGTGACCTCATGGACTATATAGTCCATGGAATTCTCTAGGCCAGAATACTGTAGTGGGTAGCTTTTCTCTTCTCCAGCAGATCTTCCGAACCCAGGGATCGAACCCAGGTCTCCCGCTTTGCAGGAGGATTCTTTACCAGCTGAGCCACAAGCAAAGCCCGTAACTATAGATATAAATGTATAAATATATAATATGCATACATAAGCTTACATTCTTGACAGTTTTCATTCTAAGCAATATGTAACTCAATAACCATGCAAATATTATTAATATTCACCATTTTTGACAGTTATTAACATTTACTTAATTAAAATGAGTCATGCACTGTTATACTTTTTACTTAATATACTTAATATTTAAAATAACCCTGTAAGGCATGCATTATCATCATTCACATTTTGCAAATGAGGAAAGAGTGGCAGAAAGAAGTTAAATAACAGCCAAATTCACACAACTAGAAATTGTTTTAGCCTACATTCAAACCTTGGTAATTTGGTTCTAGAACTGATACTCTTCATCATTTTGTGACATTGATTCCACACAGTTATAGCAATTACAGTCATTCTCTAGGAAAGCTGTGATAGAAACTATTGACAAAAACTAATCAGTCAATCTAAGAAAGAAATGAAAACTTTTATTCAAGCCAAACTTGAGGATTATAACCCAGGAAGAATATCTCAGAAAGTTCTGAAAATGAGAATTGCTCCCTCTGTTAGAAGTCAAGGCACATTTATGTAAGTTTTTTTAAGACAGAGGGCTGTACATCGAATAATGTATTTTTGGTGGTTTACATAATCCAGATCTAAGTATCACGTGACCCCTAACAAGAATAAGAAGGAATGTTATGTTTTAAGGAGCTGTTGATGCTTGGAGAAAGTTGCTCTTTGTTGTTGAATAGATACTCCTGCTGATGTCGGAGAGGATGGTCTGGTCGATACATAATGCAAAGAAACACAATGCCCAGTGTGGGAGAAAAGGAGGGCAAAGGGCATAGGAGAACTTTTATGCCTACATTTTTCTTGTCTTGCCATAAAATATTAATTTTATTTCACAAGGCAAAGTGTGCCCTCTGCACCCTCTGCATTTTCATCATACCTCTCTGTTCCTATAACTCTAAGGAGTGCTGAGGTTGCTGCCATTTCTAATTATTCACAGGATGACAATTAATAAGATGATATATCACATATTGCTACATTTATATTTTAAGAATTATACTAAAGATGGACCCATATATTTGAAAAATTGACCTGAAATTGTTAAATTTGAAAGAACATGCAAGGTACTGGTGATGTTGAAGGCAGAGCTTTGGCAAGTGCATAATTGTCAACATGAGATCTTATTTAGTTCTCCTTAAACTACACCAGCAGTACTTACATTTTTCATTTACTTGTATTATTTGACTAGCACTAAAAGTACAATATTCTTGTATATATGTATTAATCAGTGTTCTCCAGAGAAACAAAACAAATAATCCAGTTCAAGGACAGGAGAAGGCTAAGATAATAGCTCAGCAGGCAGGCAGTGGATATATTGTACCGACCTCTGTTTTTTTTTGTTTGTTTTATTCAGGCCCTAATTGCCTTGGATAACTGTTATCTGCATTGGGTAGAGCAATCTAGTTTACTGAGTCCATCGATTTACATAGAAATCTGATCTACAAATACCTACTGTGAAAAAGGGAGAAGTACTCTTGCCTGGAAAATTCCATGGACAGAGGAGCCTGGTAGGCTGCAGTCCATGAGGTCGCTAAGAGTCGGACACAACTGAGTGGCTTCACTTTCCCCTTTCACTTTCATGCATTGGAGAAGGAAATGGCAACCCACTCCAGTGTTCTTGCCTGGAGAATCCCAGGGACAGGGGGAGCCTGGTGGGCTGCCTTCTATGGGATCACACAGAGCAGGACACAACTGAAGCGACTTTGCAGCAGCAGCTGTGTGAAAAAGTACAGGTGTGAAAGTGAAAGTGTTCGGTCGCTCAGTCATGTCCTACTCTTTACAATCCCATGGACAGTAGCTTGCCAGGCCGCTCTGTCCATGGGGTTCTCCAGGTAAGAGTACTGGAATGGGTTTGCCATTCTCTTCACCAGGGGGTCTTCCCCACCCTGGTCTCTTGCAAAACCAGTGTCTAAAATGATACCACCCTTGAAGTGGAACCGTTGCAGGAAGGAGGACCTCTTCCAGGGCCTGAAACCAGGCTCTTGTCTAACACTCAGAAACGAATTGTCTTAGGAGACTCATGTGCTGACAAAGCAAGAGATTTTATTGAGAAGGGGCACCCGGGTGGAGAGCAGGAGGGTAAGGAAACCCAGGAGAACTGCTCTGCCATGTGGCAGTCTCGGGTTTTATGGTGATGGAATTAGTTTCTGGGTTGTCCTTAGCCAATCATTCTGACTCAGAGTCCTTCCTGGTGGTGCAGCCTTGTTTAGCCAAGATGGATGCCAGAGAGAAGGATTCTGGGAGATGGTCAGACATGTGGTGTCTCCTTTTGACGTTTCCCGAACTCTTCCAGTTGGTGGTGGCTTATTAGTTTCATGTTCCTTTCCAGGACCTCCTGTCATAAAGCAACTCATGCAAATGATTACTGCAGTGCCTGGCCAGGATGGGCGGTTTCAATCAGTGTACTTCCCCTAACAGAATCTTACTGGAATATTGCTTGAAATGGCCAATCAAATATTTTGCAATTATCCATAAAATTTCTTAAGATTTTGATCCAAATTCAACATTGGAATGCACTACCTTCATCACCGAAATATGGTGTGCTCTGACTAATAAAGACAGAGTAGCCATCACACAGAAAAGCTTTTCAAACAAGGATCGTGTACCCTGAAAGCAAAACAACTGCTGCATGGACAACCAAAGGCTTGTGACCTTTGCTACTGGAGAAAAATGTCTGTTGACACTGGGGCTCATTATTTCACACACAGAGCCAGTTGGATTAAAGTTTCCAAGAACAGAAATATCAGTTTCCAGCACAAAGTTGTTTTTTTTTTTTTTTTCTTCTGTTGCAAGGATGTGCTATTTCTCTGACTATTTTTGAAATTTTGTATAATAGATTTCAGAGCCACAATGTACCTTGTGGAATAGGAATGGAAGATCCACCTTCGATTTCTATCACATTTTTATCACATCAAATCACATGTTTTTCTATATCTTGCAGATTAGGCCTAAAGTAGGAAAATCATCACTCCCATACAATAATTTGATTTCACTTATTCTAAAATTAAAAGTTTGTATAAAAATACCATGACTCTCATTTTTTTTTCAAGTATATACATATGTATGTATGTTTTACATGGAAGCTTTATCTTACTTCCTTTTAACTCTCATTGTTTTTAGGAGTATGTTTGAACCTCTTCTCAAAAAAATACTTTACTCCTTCTGATTTATTTACAAAGTACATAGTTGAATTGCTGCCCAAATGAATATCATAAATTCATTCATGTATGAATGCTAGGGCTTTTTTCCTCTGTAGATCTCAAAACACTTTCTGAAATATTTGAAGGAATACATTTTATCCTGGCTTATATTCATGTATAAAAGAAAAACTTTTAGTTGCATTCAAGAACTGATGATAAAGAATCACAGAGCATGATTGTAGAGAACCTTCTAATTTTCTTTGGCATGCATGTTGAAAAAAATTGGCAAAAGTCATAAATCACACAAAAAGTGATGTTTCCAAAATAACAGCAACTTGAACAGAGGTATCCAACACTCTGGTTCTAGGATTGGCGTCAAAATACTGACAGATAATTTCCCAGCAAACAGAAAAATTTCATTACAGTCACAGAAATAGAGCAAAAGTTTCATGTCACAGCCCACAATTTCTAGGCTAGAAATGAAAACATTAATGGATTAAAAAAAAAAAAAATCACCTGGAGAGAACACATGTCTCCTCTCACAAGTTTCAGGGAGGAGTTGTGGGAAATGAGAGAAAAGAAAATGTTGGATAACTTCACTATCACTACTTTTCTTAGTAGAACTCTATACACAGTCTTGACTTATAAGAAAGCTCAGGGAAATGGTCTAGGCAGGAAGGAAATAGAACTCTTGGAACCTCAGGATTCAGAAAAAAATATTTCAGAAGCCTAAGTCTTGTGAAGTAACTATATTGTTCAGGAAGCTGGCAGAATGTGCTCAGGGCTCTCCCTTGGTGTAGCTGGAAATGCAAGGGTAGAACAAGGGATGACAGAATATCTATTTTGTGGCTCTGTCACTTCAGCAATCAGATAAAAATTTTTATACTGTCTGGAAAGCTCATGGCCCTAAGCCACCCCACACTATGCTTCAGTTCAGTTCAGTTCAGTCACTCAGTCGTGTCCGACTCTTTGCAACCCCATGAATCGCAGCACACCATGCCTACCTGTCCATCACCAACTCCCAGAGTTTACTCAAACTCATGTCCATCGAGTTGGTGATGCCACCCAGTCATCTCATCCTCTGTCGTCCCCTTCTCCTCATGCCCCAAATCCCTCCCAGCATCAAGGTCTTTTCCAGTGAGTCAGCTCTTCGCATCAGGTGGCCAAAGTATTGGAGTTTCAGCTTCAGCATCAGTCCTTCCAATGAACACCCAGGACTGATCTCCTTTAGGATGCACTGGTTGGATCTCCTTGAAGTCCAAGGGACTCTCAAGAGTCTTTTCCAACACCACAGTCCAAAAGCATCAATTCTCCATGCTCAGCTTTCTCCACAGTCCAACTCTTACATCCATACATGACCACTGGATAAACCACAGCCTTGACCAGATGGACCTTTGTTGGCAAAGTAATGTCTCTGCTTTTTAATATGCTATCTAGGTTGGTCATAACTTTCCTTCCAAGGAGTAAGTGTCTTTTAATTTCATGGCTACAATCACCATCTGCAGTGACTTTAGAGCCCCCCCAAAATAAAATCTGACACTATTTCCACTGTTTCCCCACCTATTTGTCATGAAGTGATGGAACCAGATGCCTTGATCTTAGTTTTCTGAATGTTGAGCTTTAAGCCAACTTTTTCACTCTCCTCTTTCACTTTCATCAAGAGGTTTTTTACACTATAATGGTCTTTATCTTTCTGGCTTACTTCACTCTGTATAATGGGCTCCAGTTTCATCCATCTCATTAGAACTGGTTCAAATGAATTCTTTTTAATGGCTGAGTAATATTCCATGGTATATATGTACCACAGCTTCCTTATCCATTCATCTGCTGATGGGCATCTAGGTTGCTTCCATGTCCTGGCTATTATAAACAGTGCTGCGATGAACATTGGGGTGCACGTGTCTCTTTCAGATCTGGTTTCCTTGGTGTGTATGCCCAGGAGAGGGATTGCTGGGTCATATGGCAGTTCTATTTCCAGTTTTTTAAGAAATCTCCACGCTGTTCTCCATAGCGGCTATACTAGTTTGCATTCCCACCAAGAGTGTAAGAGGGTTCCCTTTTCTCCACACCCTCCCCAGCATATACTGCTTGTAGACTTTTGGACAGCAGCCATCCTGACTGGCGTGTAATGGTACCTTTGAGAGAACAGCTTCAAAACATGTATATTATCTAGGGTGAAACAGATCACCAGCCCAGGTTGGATGCATGAGACAAGTGCTTGGGTCTGGTGCACTGGGAAGACCCAGAGGGATCGTGTAGAGAGGGAGGTGGGAGAGGGGATCAGGAAGGGGAATACATGTAAATCCATGGCTGATCCATGTCAATGTATGACAAAAACCACTACAATATTGTAAAGTAATTAGCCTCCAACTAATAAAAATAAATGAAAAAAACAAAAAAACAATAAAGACACTTTTTAGTTCCTCTTCACTTTCTGCCATTAGGGTGGTGTCATCTGCATATCTGAGGTTACTGATACATCTCCCGGCAATCTTTTTTCCAGCTTGTGCTTCCTCCAGTCCAGTTTTTCTCATGATGTACTCTGCATATAGGTTAAATAAGCAGGGTGACAATATACAGCCTTGATGTACTCTTTTTCCTATTTGGAACCAAAAGCTAGGTTAGAGAAGGTTGTGAGAGATGTGTGGTAGGCTCAATAATGCCTCCTACCAAAGATGTCCAGAGATTAGAGAGTCCTTCCAGATGTAAGTAAATATACTATCTTATTAAAGAGGAATATCTCACAATGCATAGATGTATTTCAAATCATCACATTTTATGATTTAATTATCTTATAATTTTAAGTGTCAATTACACTTCAGTAAAGCTGAAAAAAGAGAAATATAAATAGAGAAATATTGTATGTATAAATATCTGAGTTGTATGTGTATTTATATATATGAAAATATATACCTATATGAAAGTCTACATATTTTAAGTAGAACAGTTATTTCCTTAAATGTGTTTTAATAAGAAAAAAGAATCTTTTTCACCTCTACTTTAGAATAACAATGAACTAAGAATATAAGTAAGTTATTCAGTTACATAGTCATAGAAATGAAACCACAGCTACCAAACCTCTCTTCTGCTTGCTTCTCATAGCATAAGTCTCTCAATTAGCTGAAAATCTACCATATGCTTAAATCCTTCATTTGAGCTTAACTCCTATTGTGTCAAATTTATACAAATAAATTTAATTTTAAATTTACAGACCATATGTTGAGTTAAGTTTGAAACCTCCTAGGAAGCCTACAATAAGATAAATATTCAAATTGGTAAAGTAAATTTTCACATCGTAACCCCTGAGTCTCCTCATTGCACATGCAACCATTTTTATCCAAGCTGTAGTGCATAAGACTGACATTGTATCATCCTAAGCCTGCCAATCATATTTCTCTAATTAATACAGAAGACATAATGTGAATTGCACTACTGCTAGAATCGTTACTCTACCAAAAGTTTCTCAAAGTCCTTGATTAAGATTCTGTGGTACAGACCTTCATAATATAAAATGAAGAGGTCAAGCTTTCACCCTCATCTGAGTTATCATCATTCTTTGAGAGAGCAAAGTAAAAGAGATCATTATCTTGTACGAATGAGCAGGCTTCTTCTCTTTCAGAAACTATATTGGTGACCTCAGTTTGCCTATATTTGGCGCGAAAATGAACAAAATATTTTCTTGTGGGAAGGAGTTGGGGAAATAATTAGAAAAAAGCAAGAGAGAGTTGGGGTAGAGAGGAACAGGGGTGGAAGCATAGGAAAAAATTCCTCTTTCAGGGTTTGTTCAGAAAAATCTTAAAATGATCTGATAACAGTAAAATAGTATCTTTCAATGCTTTTTTTTTTTCAAATGAAACAATGTATTCCTTGAATATAGAAGCCATTGCAGTTGTCAAGAACACATGTATATATTATATGTTTTTTCAAGAATATAAAAAGTGTCTGCATACACACTTTCAACAGCAAGTCCAATTTACAGGCAAACTGACCTGCTACCTGAGTTGTAACAGGCACTGGAATTTTCTGTGAGATGTGGAGATTTCTAGGAGCCTCTGACAAGCCTTGATCTTCCCTGCTGGCTCAGATAGTAAAGAATCTGCCTGCAGTGCAGAAGATTGGGTTCGATTCCTCAGGCAGGAAGATCCTCTGGAGAAGGGAATGGCTACCCACTCTGGTATACTTGCTGGGAGAATTCCATGGACAGAAGAGCCTGGTGGGCTACAGTCCATGGGGATGCAAAGAGTTGGACATGACTAAGGGACTAACAGTTTCACTGAGAAACCTCAATCAGGTAATCACAGTCCAGACTCCTGGACTTTGGAATAAGCTGTTTCCTCTTCAGGGAATATTATTGCCTGTTTTACAGGCAACTCCATGTTGAATCCTGGGTCCCAGTAGAGACTGAACTCTTGACTGTGAGACATTTTGTGATGATGGGATGCAAACAGCCCAACATGATCCTGGTATTATCTGATCTTACAAATTTGAAAACAAATAAATCAATAAACAAAACAAAGATAAGACCCTTGAGTGTGCATGTGTGTGTTTTGCTAAAATGATAATCTATGTTTGTAATTAATTATTTGTTTCACCATGTCTATTGCCCCCCATTTCTATCATAAAAAAGAGCATCCTTATGGTAGCTAGGACTGTGGTTTCATTGACACCATGGAGTTATAATATAGTAAAACTGTGCTCAGTTCAGTTCAGTCGCTCAGTCATGTCTGACCGCGACCCCATGGGCTGCAGCACGCCAGGTCTCCCTATACATCACCAACTCCCAGAGCTTGAGGTTATTGATATTTCTCCTGGCAATCCTGATTCCTGCTTGTGTTTCATCCAGCCTGGCATTTCCCATGATGTACTCTGCATAAGTACATAAGTTAAATAAGCAGGGTGACAATATACAGCCTTGACATACTCTCTTCTCAGTTTGGAACCAGTCTGTTGTTCCATGTCCATTGCTAACTGTTGCTTCTGGACCTGCATACAGATTTCTCAGGAGGCAGGTAAGGTGGTCTGTTATTCCCATCTCTCTAAGAATTTTCCACAGTTTTTGTGATCCACAAAGTCAAAGGCTTTGGTGTAGTCAATAAAACAAAAGAAGATGCTTTTCTGGAACTTTCTTGCTTTATTGATGATCCAACAGATGTTGACAATTTAATCTCTGGTTCTTCTGCCTTTTCTAAAACCAGCTTGAACATCTAAAATTTCATGGTTCACGTACTGCTGAAGCATGGCTTGGAGAATTTTGAGCATTACTTTGCTAGTGTGTGAGATGAGTGCAATTGCAATAATTTGAACATTCTTTGGCATTGCCTTTATTTGGGATTGGAATGAAAACTGACCTTTTCCAGTCCTGTGGCCACTGCTGAGTTTTCCAAATTTGCTGTCATAATGAGTGAAGCTCTTTCATAGCATCATCTTTTAGGTTTTGAAACAGCTCAACCGGATTTCCGTCATCTCCACTAGTTTTGTTTGTAGTGATGCTTCCTAAGATCCACTTGACTTCTCATTCCGGGATGTCTGGCTCTTGGTGGGTGATCACACCACCGTGGTTATCTGGTTCGTGAAGAGAATTGTGATCGATATTTTCATTTTCCATCCCAAATCCACTCCTCACCACCATCCACTACTTTCTTTGCTCCTAGAAGTTGGCCTCTATCAGATTCAAGTGAGTCCCCTTGTCTTTTAAGGGAATGGGTTCATAACTAAGCTATAGCTACACTTTTGGTTATGAGCTATGTTCATTACAGCTTTGCTTCTGGAGTGTTCCAGCAATCCATGTTATTTTCCTTAGCCCTGATGACACATGTGTGAAAGCCCCTTCCTTAAACTCTTTAATTACCTTGTGAGAGTACCATCTGTTTTTTGATAGTCTCTAACAGAAACAGCTGTTTTGATGCAGCTGTAACAAAATGGCTGGTTAAAAAAAAAATGTAAAGCAATTGTTCTTATGAATTATTTCTGAGATCAGCTGCACATCCCTGAACTTCAAGCTTTGTCCTATTTCCTATAATCAGCTTTCCCTCAAACTCTTGACCAGCATCTCTCTACATTATTACATGCAATCAAAGATTCTCATAGCATTTTTTATCTCAGTAGTGCTGGGAGTCAGGATGTGATAAATTTATACTTGGGGGACACTGAGGAATGGTGTAAGAGGGTCTATTATGTGTATAACAAGAAAACAGAAATAAAAGAAAGTAAAAATCATTTTTGAGGTCTAAACAGAATAATCTCAAGGCCAATTGTGCCTTTTCCAAAAGAGCAATTTCCAAATGTCATATTCTATATTTGGAGAAGACTCTTGGGAGTCCCTAGGACTGCAAGGAGGTCAAACCAGTCAACCATAAAGGAAATCAACCCTGAATTTTCATTGGAAAGACTAATGCTGAAGCTGAAGCTCCAATATTTTGGCCACCTGATGCAGGGAACCAATTCATTGGAAAATATCCTAATCTTGGAAAAGATCCTAATACTGGAAAATACTGAGCACAGAAGGAGAAGGGGGCAACAGTGGTTAGATGGCATCACTGACTCAATGGACATGAGTTTGAGCAAACTCTGGGAGATAATGGAGGACAGAGGAGCCTGGTGTACTGCATTCCATGAGGTCACAAAGAGCCAGACATATTTAGTGACTGAAGAACAACATACTATACTTAGAAGTGTTTCAGTATAATAATATTCAGTCACATGAGTTGATGAATTAACTTCTATCATACATACTGTACAATCAACAAAAGAAAGTTTTCAGTCTTTAATTATGTAATGTAAGTTTCTCCAGAAAAGTAGAACTGTGAGAAAATCTAGTTTGATGATGGATAAGAAAATGGCAACCCATTCTAATACTCTTGCCTGAAAAATCCCATGGAGAGAGGAGCCTGACTGCCACATTCCATGGGGTCACAAAGAGTCAGACATGACTGAGCGCACACACACACACACACACACACACACACTCACTTGCCTGACGAGCACACATATCCTTCACAGATTCTTTGCTAGGTCACAAATCTATCATAATATTAGTAGTGTCTTATTTACTTTTCAGTGTTTACTCGATCCAAACCACTTGAAAATTCTTAAGTATTCAATCAAGTATATGCAAGGGAAAAGCAAGCTTAGAATAAGTGAGTAAACACTGAGCATGTGAACTTTTATATGCTGAATTTAGATCAATTCTGTTTTTGTAATAATAAAAGTTTATAACTATTTGCTAGCATCTTTAAAAGCAAATACAAGCAAATGTCAATTTTCTGTACTTACTATGAAATAATCCCACCTGTTTCTTTCACATAAATTTATCATTTTTGTTTCTGAGAGGTTCATAGAAACATGACATTACATTGTGCTTTCAAAACTGATTACTGACTGCTTGGCTGAATGTTAAGACTTGATGGTATAGCAGAACTTATGCACCAGAACTCCTAGTCCCAGTTCAACTTTTCTTGCTTCAAACTCTTTCTCTTTTAATAAACAATTCCAGTTCTGAGGCATAGAGCAATAAAACCACTATAAGCATAACTACTTTCTTGGAATCTTTTCATTAGAGTATTTGAGGCAACTTTTTCCATACATGCCATTAAAATCAATTCATGTTTCTGTGTATAGTTGAAATTGGACCTTGAATTGACTCTAAATAAGAGTGAAATGAACAATTGATCTCCATCCACCTTTTTAAACAACCTTTTTAATGCTGTCTTTGATCTCTTTTTGATCTTATTTATTTAGAGTTCTGCATTTGTAAACCATTTTCTTCAGTGTTTGGTTTGACATTTTAATAAACCTAAGTAATAAACGCTACAATAGAGGAATGATTGCTGGTAACTTAAATTTTTCTCTTCAGTTTTGCCATGTTGTCCTTCCATCAATCCGAGCTCACCCTCTTGGGACCTCTCTCCATCTCTGTCTCCCTCTCTTTCTTGCTCTCCTACTTGCTCAGCCTTCTTCATACCCCCTTTGTCACTTTAGTAATTTTCACTTGTATGATGATCAAACTAAAATTTTTGCAGTGATTGAAACTGACTGGAAAATGAGAAATACATTTCAGATGTCTAGACTATACTCCATCTCCCCCTACAGTGTTCTATTTGAGTAAAATTTAGAGCAAATTACTAAATTAACATACTCCAAACTTACATAAAATAGGTTGAAGAAGAAATATTCCAAACTTGTTCTTTTCCCTTTTTCACAATGATTTGAGTTTGAAGATTAGTCCTGTAGAACTAATTGTTAACTTTTCTTAAGACTGATGTCCACCTTCTGAGAAAGTTTTACCTATGGTTAATGTTTTTCTAAATGTTGACTTATTGGATAGGTGTTCTTTAATACAATTGCATGTTTACATAAACTATTATAGCCATAGCTTTGTTAATTATAACAAAAATGTGTGCATAATGATGTGTGATTTTATTTTATTTTTAGGCAGATACATGTTATCTGCATATGTATGCAAGTGAGGAGTTCGTTGCAGTGACTGCAGGATCAGGGAACCAGATTTTGGGCTGTTTTCTTTTTCTTTCCCAATTATTTTTATTAGTTGGAGGCTAATTACTTTACAATATTGTAGTGGTTTTTGCCATACATTGACATGAATCAGCCATGGATTTACATGTGTTCCCCATCTTGAACCTCCCTCCCACCTCCCTCCCCATCCCATCCCTCTGGGTCATCCCAGTGCACCAGCCCCGAGCACTTGTCTCATGCATCCAACCTGGACTGCCAATCTGCTTCACACTTGATAAAACACATGTTTCGATGCTGTTCTCTTAGATCATCCCACCCTCGCCTTCTCCCGTAGAGTCCAGAAGTATGTTCTATACATCTGTGTCTTTTTTCTGTCTTGCATATAGGGTTATCATTACCATCTTTCTAAATTCCATATATATGTGTTAGTATACTGTATTGGTCTGTATCTTTCTGGCTTACTTCACTCTGTATAATGGGCTCCAGTTTCATCCATCTCATTAGAACTGATTCAAATGTATTCTTTTTAATGGCTGAGTAATATTCCATAGTGTATATGTACCACAGTTTTCTTATCCATTCATCTGCTGATGGACATATAGGTTGCTTCCATGTCCTGGCTATTATAAACAGTGCTGTGATGAACATTGGGGTACATGTGTCTCTTTCAGATCTGGTTTCCTTGGTGGTATGCCCAGGAGTGGGATTGCTGGGTCATATGGCAGTTCTATTTTCAGTTTTTTAAGGAATCTCCACACTGTTCTCTTCTCCGTAACGGCTGTACTAGTTTGCATTCCCACCAAGAGTGTAAGAGGGTTCCCTTTTCTCTACACCCTCTCCAGCATTTATTGCTTGTAGACTTTTGGATAGCAGCCATCCTGACTGGCGTGTGATGGTAACTCATTGTGGTTTTGATTTGCATTTCTCTGACAATGAGTGATGTTGAGCATCTTTTCATGTGTTTGTTAGCCATCTGTATGTCTTCTTTGGAGAAATGTTTGTTTAGATCTTTGGCCCATTTTTTGATTGGTTCATTTATTTTTCTGGAATTGAGTTGCAGGAGTTTCTTGTATATTTTTGAGATTAATCCTTTGTTTCTTCATTTGCTATTATTTTCTCTCATTCTGAAGGCTCTCTTTTCACCTTGATTATAGTTTCCTTTGTTGTGCAGAAGCTTTTAAGTTTCATTAGGTCCCATTTCTTTATTTTGCTTTTATTTCCAATATTCTGGGAGGTGGGTCATAGAGGATCTTGCTGTGATTTATGTCGGAGAGTGTTTTGCCTATGTTCTCCTCTAGGAGTTTTATAGATTCTGGTCTTACATTTAGATCTTTAATCCATTTTGAGTTTATTTTTGTGTATGGTGTTAGAAAGTGTTCTAGTTTCATTCTTTTACAAGTGGTTGACCAGTTTTCCCAGCACCACTTGTTAAAGAGGTTGTCTTTTTTCCATTGTATATTCTTACCTCCTTTGTGAAGATAATCTGTACATAGTTACGTGGATTTATCTCTGGGCTTTCTATTTTGTTCCATTGATCTACATTTCTGTCTTTGTGTAGTACCATACTGTCTTGATGACTGTGGCTTTGCGGTAGAGCCTGAAGTCAGGCAGGTTGATTCCTCCAGTTCCATTCTTCTTTCTCAAGATTGCTTTGGCTATTTGAGGTTTTTTGTATTTCCATACAAATTGTGAAATTATTTGTTCTAGTTCTGTGAAGAATACCGTTGGTAGCTTGATAGGGATTGCATTGAATCTATAGATTCCTCTGGGTAGTATACTCATTTTCACAATATTGATTCTTCTAATCCATGAACACAGTATATTTCTCTATCTATTTGTGTCCTCTTCGATTTCTTTCATCAGTGTTTTATAGTTTTCTATGTATAGGTCTTTCGTTTCTTTAGGTAGATATACTCCTAAGTATTTTATTCTTTTTGTTTCAATGGTGAATGGTATTGTTTCCTTAATTTCTCTTTCTGTTTTCTCATTGTTAGTGTATAGGAATGCAAGGGATTTCTGTGTGTTAATTCATATCCTGCAACTTTACTATATTCACTGATCAGCTCTAGTGATTTTCTGGTAGAGTCTTTAGGGCTTTCTATGTAGAGGATCATGTCATCTGCAAACAGTGAGTGTTTCACTTCTTCTTTTCCTATCTGGATTCCTTTTATTTCTTTTTCTGCTCTGATTGTGGTGGCCAAAGTTTCCAAAACTATGTTGAATAGTAGTGGTGAGAGTGGGCAGCCCTATTCATTCCTGATTTTAGGGAAGTGCTTTCAATTTTTCACCATTGAGGATAATGCTTGCTGTGGGTTTGTCATATATAGCTTTTATTATGTTGAGGTA
Organism: Cervus elaphus; assembly: GCF_910594005.1. Lineage (NCBI taxonomy): Eukaryota > Metazoa > Chordata > Mammalia > Artiodactyla > Cervidae > Cervus > Cervus elaphus. The sequence continues at coordinate 9,900,961 of NC_057844.1, read as the reverse complement.
TGTTCCTTCTATGCCTGTTTTCTGGAGGGTTTTTATCATAAATGGATGTTGAATTTTGTCAAAGGCTTTTTCTGCATCTATTGAGATAATCATATGTTTTTTTTCCTTCAATTTGTTAATGTGGTGTATTACATTGATTGATTTGCAGATATTAAAGAATCCTTGCTTTCCTGGGATAAAGCCCACTTGGTAATGATGTATGATCTTTTTAATATATTGTTGAATTCTGTTTGATAGAATTTTGTTAAGGATTTTTGCATCTATGTTCATCAGTGATATGGCTTGCAGTTTTCTTTTTTTGTGGCATCTTTGGTTTTGGTATTAGGGCAATGGTGGCCTCATAGAATGAGTTTGGAAGTTTACCTTCTTCTGCAATTTTCTGGAAGAGTTTGAGTAAAATAGGTGTTAGCTCTTCTCTAAATTTTTGGTAGAATTCAGCAGTGAAGCCATCTGGCCCTGGGCTTTTGTTTGCTGGAAGATTTCTGATTACAGTTTTGATTTCCGTGCTTGTGATGGGTCTGTTAAGATCTTCTATTTCTTCCTGGTTCAGATTTGGAAAGTTAAACTTTTCAAAGAATTTGTCCATTTCTTCCAAGTTCTCCACTTTATTGGCATAGAGCTGATGGTAATAGTCTCTTATGATCCTTTGTACTTCAGTGTTGTCTGTTGTGATCTCTCCATTTTCATTTCTAATTTTGTTGATTTGGTGCTTCTCCCTTTATTTCTTATGAGTCTGGCTAACAGTTTGTCAATTTTGTTTATCTCTTCAAAAAATCAGCTTTTAGCTTTGTTGATTTTTGCTATGGTCTCTTTAGTTTCTTTTGCATTTATTTCCCCCCTAATTTTTTAAGATTTCTTTCCTTCTACTAACCCTGGGATTCTTCATTTCTTCCTTCTCTAGTTGCTTTAGGTGTAGAGCTAGGTTATTTATTTGACTTTTTTCTTGTTTCTTGAAGTAAGCCTGTAATGCTATGAACCTTCCCCTTAGCACTGCTTTTACAGTGCCCCATCGGTTTTAGTTTGTTGTGTTTTCATTTTCATTCATTTTTATGCATATTTTGATTTCTTTTTTTATTTCTTCTATGATTTGTTGGTTATTCAGAAGCGTGTTATTTAGCCTCCATATGCTTGAATTTTTAATAATTTTTTTCCTGTAATTGATATCTAGTCTTACTGCATTGTGGTCAGAAAAGATAACTGGAATGATTTCAATTTTTTGAATTTACCAAGGCTAGATTTATGGCCTAGGATGTGATCTATTCTGGAGAAGGTTCCGTGTGCACTTGAGAAAAAGGTGAAATTGATTGTTTTGGGGTGAAATGTCCTATAGATATCAATTAGGTCTAGCTGGTTCATTGTGTCATTTAAAGTTTGTGTTTCCTTATTAATTTTCTGTTTAGCTGATCTATCCATAGGTGTGAGTGGGGTAATAACGTCTCCCACTGTTATTGTGTTATTGTTGATTTCCCCTTTCATACTCATTAGCGTTTGCCTTACATATTGTGGTGCTCCTATGTTGGGTGCATATATATTTATAATTGTTATATCTTCTTCTTGGATTGATCCTTTGATCATTATGTAGTGTCCTTGTTTGTCTCTTTTCACAGCCTTTATTTGAAAGTCTATTTTATCTGATATGAGTATTGGGACTTCTTCTTTCTTTTGGTCTCTGTTTGCATGAAATATTTTTTTCCAGCCCTTCACTTTCAGTCTGTATGTGTCCCTTGTTTTGAGGTGGGTCTCTTACAGACAGCTTACACAGGGGTCTTGTTTTTGTATCCATTCAGCCAGTCTTTGAATTTTGTTTGGGGCATTCAACCCATTTACATTTAAGGTAATTATTGATAGGTATGGTCCCGTTGCCATTTACTTTGTTGTTTGGGGTTCGCGTTTATACAACCTTTCTGTGTTTTCTGTCTAGAGAAGATCCTTTAGCATTTGTTGAAGAGCTGGTTTGGTGGTGCTGAATTCTCTCAGCTTTTGCTTGTCTGTAAAGCTTTTGAATTCTCCTTCGTATCTGAATGAGATTCTTGCTGAGTACAGTAATCTGGGTTGTAGGTTATTCTCTTTCATTAATTTAAGTATGTCCTGCCATTCCCTTCTGGCCTGAAGAGTTTCTATTGAAAGATCAGCTGTTATCCTTATGGGAATTGCTTTGTGTGTTATTTGTTGTTTCTCCCTTGCTGCTTTTAATATTTGTTCTTTGTGTTTGATCTTTGTTAATTTGATTAATATGTGTTTTGGGGTGTTTTGCCTTGGATTTATCTTGTTTGGGACTCTCTGGGTTTCTTGGACCTGTGCAACTATTTCCTTCCCCATTTTAGGGAAGTTTTCAGCTATTATCTCCTTGAGTATTTTCTCATGACCTTTCTTTTTGTCTTCTTCTTCTGGGACTCCTATGACTCAAATGTTGGGGTGTTTCACGTTGTCCCAGAGGTCCCTGAGGTTGTCCTCATTTCTTTTGATACTTTTTTTTTCCTCTGCTTCATTTATTTCCACCATTTTATCTTCTACCTCACTTAACCTATCTTCTGCCTCTGTTATTCTACTGTTGGTTCCCTTCAGAGTGTTTTTGATCTCATTTATTGCATTATTCATTTTTAAATTGACTCTTTTTTTATTTCTTCTAGGTCCTTGTTAAACATTTCTTGCATATTCTCAATCCTTGTCTCCAGGCTATTTATCTGTAACTCCATTTTGTTTTCAAGATTTTGGATCATTTTTATTATCATTATTCTAAATTCTTTTTCAGGTATATTCCCTATCTCCTCCTCTTTTGTTTGGCTTCATTGTTATTTTTCATGTTCCTTTACCTTCTGGGTATTTCTCTGCCTTTTCATCTTGTTTAGATTGCTGTGTCTGGAGTGGCCTTTCTGTATTCTGGTGGTCTGTGGTTCCTTTTTATTGTGGAGCTTTCACCCAGTGGGTTGGGTTGGACAATTGGCTTGTCAAGGTTTCCTGGTTAGGGATGCTTGCATTGGTGTTCTGGTGCATGGAACTGGATTTCTTCTCTTTGGAGTGCAATGGAGTGTCCAGTAGTGAGTTTTGAGATAGGTCTGTGTGTTTGGTGTGACTTTGGGCAGCCTGTATGTTGACGCTCAGGGCTATGTATCTGTGTTGCTGGAGAATTTGCATGGTATGTCTTGTTGTGGAACTTTTTGGCTCTTGGGTGGTGGTTGGTTTCAGTGTAGGTATGGAGGCTTTTGGATGATCTCTTATTACTTAATGTTCCCTGTAGTCAGGAGTTCCCTGGTGTTCTCAGTTTTTGGGCTTAAGCCTCCTGCTTCTGGATTTCAGTCTTATTCTTCCAGTAGCCTCAAGAATTCTCCAACTATACAGCACTGATAATAAAACTTCTAGGTTAATGGTGAAAAGATTCTCCACAGTGAGGGACACCCAGAGTTTCACAGAGTTACATGAAGAGGAGGAGAGGGAGGAAGGAGACAGAGATGAGCAGGAGGAGAAAAGGGGGGACTCAAAGGAGAGAGAGATCTACGCAGTACTCTGTTCACTAGGTGTTCTCCATAGCCCAGAATACCAACAGAGATTCAGAGAATTGGATTTAGAAGAGAAGGGGGAGGGAGGAAATAGAGGTGATCTGGGGGAGAAAAAGAACTGTCAAAAGGGGGAGAGAGTAATCAACACACTCCTGAGTAAAAATGGTTACTGAATATTGGATTCTTAGATGTCCAAAATTGATATCAAATACTGAAAAACAAAGATAAAAAATCTAGAGTAGAGGTTAGACTCTTAAAATTACAATATTAAAAACAAAAGCACAAAAAATTTAAGAAGTATATATGAAGTTCACTTTAAAAATAGGGTCTTTTTTTTGCAAGGTTATAGTGAAATTAAAATGAAAATTAAGGAGTAATAGAGGAATAATAGGGAACTTTAAAAGAAAATAAAAGAAAACAGAAAAAAATTTAATTAAAAAAATAGTAAAAATATATGAAAATGATAATTAAGGAGTAATAGAGGAGTATTAGAGAACTTTAAAAGAAAATAAAAGAAAATGAACATTAAGGCATAACAGAGGAGTAATAGGGAATTTTAAAAGAAAATAAAAGAGAAAAAAGAAAAAAAAAAGTAAAAATATATCTAGAAATTTCTCTGGAGTTGTTGCGGGCAGTGTGAGTTCGGTTCAGTTTCAGATAGCTCCTCGTTCCAACTTACACTTTTTGATATCTATAGGCCCCTTCTGGTGTAGTCAGTGTTAACTACAGGTATTTTAATCTGTTGCACCGGTCACTTCTGAAGCGGTTCCCTTTGTTTATTTGGCTTCTGTTTGCAGGTCTCTTCAGTGTCTAAGTTCCGCCCTGACGCAGGCGGGCAGAGGTGGTCTCTCATTTAGGTTCCCTTGCTCAGTCGTGCTGTGGGGAGGGTGGAGCCTGCAGACAAATGTCACTGGCCTGTGTGGGGAGCACTCGCAGTGTTCCGGCCACACTGGGTTTGCCCCCACTCACAGGGTGTGCTTTCCCGTCTACACTGCTCAGGCTCCAGGCTGCTCTATAGGGAGCGGGCCCTGAGTTGCATGCGGTTCCAGTTTTAGGGTACTCCACAAAAGCACAGACTCAGTTGGGCCTGCGTTTTGTGCCTTCCCCACCCGAGCAGCTCAGGCCGCCAGGAGCTTGACGGGCGCACTCTCCCTGGGTGCGGTGTGCCTTCTCCCCTCCGGGGTCCCAGCCTCAGTGTCCGCGTGCCAGTCGGGTGCGCCTTGTGTCTGTTCTGGGGAGCTGGTCTCTAGCTGTGACCCTCCCGGTGGATGTCAACCATCCAGAATCTCAGGAAGTCTTTGGTTAGAAACTGGGAGTCTGTTTGCAGTTTGGTAGGGGTGCTGTTTCTGGGACCGAGTTTGCCCCTTTCCCCTCCCCCTGCCTCCTGCCTCTGGCACTGGATGGGCCAGTCCGCAGCCGGCTAGCTCTTCTCTGGAATTTCTCAGTCCTTCCTTTCTTCTGTGAACGACCTGGCAGTGTGTTCAGTTAGCACTTTTCGCCGGTTAATTTTGTCTCTCTCACTCGCTATCCCACAATTTAGTTGCTATCTCATGTTAGCTCCCTCCGATTGCCCTCAGGGCATTCAGGCCCAGTCCTTACCCTGAGCAATGCCGCCCCCTCCTCTCCGTTCAGCCCCCACTTGCTGGTGGCGGATGTGAGCGTCTGGGGTACTTTTCTGCTGGTAGTTGCTTTTAGGCATGTAATCTGTGGGTTTTATTTATTTTTCCTCCCAGTTAGGTTGCCCTCTGAGATTCGAAAACTTCCCCCAGACCCGCCAGTGCGAGGGTTTCCTGGTGTTTGGAAACTTCCTGTATTACGACTCCCTTCCCGGGACGGGTCTCTGTCCCTAGCTCTTTTGTCTCTCTTTTTATCTTTTATGTTTTGTCCTACCTCCTTTCGAAGACAATGGGCTGCTTTTCTGGGTGCCTGATGTCCTCTGCTAGCTATCAGAAGTTGTTTTGTGGAGTTTGCTCAGCATTCAAATGTTCTTTCGATGAATTTGTAGGGGAGAAAGTGGTCTCCCCGTCCTATTCCTCTGCCATCTTAGCTCCTTTCATAGTGTATGATTTTAATACAACCAATGAATTGGTTTACAATTAAGCATATACCTTTCTCTCTTCATATTTCACAAATAAAATTTATTTTATGAGGGCTTCCCAGATGGAGTTATTGGTAAAGAACCCAACTACCAATGCAAGAGATGCATAAGAGTTGCAGGTTCAAGCCCTGTGTTGGGAAGATTCACTGGAGGAGAGTATGGAAACCCACTCTAGTATTCTTGCCTGGAGAACCCCATTGACAGAGAATCCTGATGGGCTACAGTCCATAGGGTCACAAAGAGTCAAACATGTTTGAAACAACTTAGCATTAGCATGATTGAAGGGACTTTTTATTCACATATAAATCAACAAGCAGTGTGGCTTTTAACAACTGATAATTCTCTTAACTTATAAGACCCCTTGCTGATGCTAAGTCACTTCAGTCGCATCTGACCCTGTGCGACCCCATAGACGGCAGCCCACCAGGCTCCCCCGTCCCTGGGATTCTCAAGGCAAGAACATTGGAGTGGGTTGCCATTTCCTTCTCCAATGTGTGAAAGTGAAAAGTGAAAGTGAAGTCGATCAGTCATGTCCGACTCGTAGCAACCCAATGGACTGCAGCCTACCAGGCTCCTCCATCCATGGGATTTTCCAGGCAAGAGTACTGGAGTGGGGTGCCATTGCCTTCTCCAATAAGACCCCTTAGTTTCCTTAGTTGCCTTATTTATCAATAGGAAAGGATGATTCTGACCCCATGGATTTCTTGTTGAATTCAAATAAGGATATCTGTAGTCAATTTTTGTAAACTGCATTGTACAAGTTAATAAAAAAATTTAGTGATGGTAGCAGTAGTGGAGGCAAGAGTGAGTAGGATTCACTGTAGTTTCTTCTCTTTAACTTTCCAGCAGTTCCCCAAGGCCACCTAGAATGAAATAGATGAATGTTTCCCATCGCTCCAATCACCACAAATTTAATGGCTTAAAGCTGCTCAGCTTTCTCTTTTAACCCTGGATGTTAGAAGTCCAAACTGGGTCTTACTGAACTAAAACCAAGGTGTTTTCAGGATGGTATTCCTTTGGAATGCTTTAGGGGAGAATCTCTTTCCTGTTCTTTCCTAGGTTTTAGAGGCTGCCTTTATTCCTGATTCCAAAATCATTGCAGATTGTGACTGCAGCCATGAATTTAAAGGACACTTGCTCCTTGGAAGAAAGCTATGACCAATCTAGACAGCATATTAAAAAGCAGAGACATTACTTTGCTGTCAAAGTCTGCATAGTCAAAGCTATGGTTTTTCCAGTTGTCACGTAAGGATGTGAGAGTTGGACTATAAAGAAAGCTAAGCACCAAAGAATTGATGCTTTTGAACTGTGGTATTGGAGAAGACTCTTGAGAGTCCCTTGGACTGCAAGGAGATCTAACCAGTCCATCCTAAAGGAAATCAGTACTGAATATTCACGGGAAGGACTGATGCTGAAGCTGAAACTCCAATACTTTGGCTACCTGATGTGAAGAACTGACTCATTTGAAAAGACCCTGATGCTGGGAAAGATTGAGGGTAGGAGAAAAAGGGGACAAAAGAGGATGAGATGGTTGGATAGCATCACCAACTCTAAGAGCATGAGTCTGAGTAAGCTGCGAGAGTTAGTGATGGACAAGGAGGCCCAGCGTGCTGCAGTCCGTGGGGTCCCAGAGTAGGACAAGAGTGAGTGACTGAACTGAACTGATGTATTCCTTATCTCATGACCCTTTTCCCCATCATTAAGTCAACTGATGTGTGTCTCTCTGCCTTTCTCACATACGTATTCCTCTGACTCTCCTTTCTGCTTCCCTCTTCTACTTTTAATGATGCGGCAACTACCTTCAGGCCATCTGAATAATTCAGAACAATTGTCTCATCTCTATATCTTTAGTTCACTCACATCTGCAGTTACTTAGCCCTGTGAGGTAACAGCTTCATAGGTGTTAGGGATTATAATATGGATATCTTTAAGGAATCATTCTGTCTACCTCAAGACCTCTCCTAACTTTCAAAAATTTCATCTGGCCCTTGTACCCTCTCTAATTAGTGAGTAATCTCTTTTCTCCTTTTTCACCAATGAACTTTTTAAATTTTTTAAAAAGTGCAATTAACAATTATATGCAATTTAGAGAGTTATGATAAATGTGACAAAACTCATATATTCATAACCCAGCTTATGAAACAGAACCATATGTTTGGTATGTTTGAAGTCCAATATGCAGTCCTAACAAATCCAATTTTCTTGTGACACAGCCCTTTAGTACTAGTCACAGTGCTAAACTTAGTGGTGTAAACATTCTTTTGATTTTCTTTCTGCTATGCACATACATGCATGGATATGCCAAAAAAGCTTTATTTTCTTCCTGTTTCTGAAATACAAGCTTCTTAGGTAACTTAGTTTTTGAATAGCATGACTTTCAATATTACCCATATTGATGAACAGAGTTCTATCTTCTTCATTTCATGGTTGCATTACAGTCTCTGTATGAGTGCATTGCAATTTATGTCTTCTAAATTTTAAAAGCATTTTGGATTTTCTTATTCCCTTGCTATTCACAGTGCAATTTAAAGCCCACTTATACAGATGTTTTAGGGTTCATGGGTGAGGGTTTTTCTAGTGATGTCTGGTGTCAAAACGTGCCTAATGCCAGTGTGAGAATCCCAATGCTTAACATTCTTGTCAATGTTTGGTGTTGTCAGACATCTTAACTTCTGAAAATGTACTGGATATTAATTTACATCTCACTGGGTTTTTAATTTGTATTTCACTTTTATGTCATGATAGTACATAACTTTTTGCATTTTGAGACAATTTGGACTTTTTCCTGTAAAGTGCCAGTCTATTTTCCCTGTTATGCCTATTTTATTATTTATTCAAAGAGTCTTAATAAAGTCTAGATAAAAATCTTTTTTTCAGCTACATGTATTATGAAAAGATGTTCCTAGTTTGTAGTTAGTCAGTTTATTTTCTTCCTTAACATAAGATAGTGAAGTCATTCCCCTGTATTTTATTGTATTTTAAACTTTTGCCTTTAGTATTTAAACTTTTGCTTATCACTCAAACCCTGCAAAGACAGGATAAACACTACAAAATATCTCTCTAACCATACTGTCAGAAGAACCTTAGGGTTCCAAGACTTTCACAAGAATTTTGTGTGTGTGCATGTGAGAGGCACAATGAAATGATACTCTCTGATTGAGAGTGAATCTAAATATCTTAGTGTTATCTTTTTTATATGTTAGTGTACAGACCACCATGGTATCAGTGTGGGCAAGTGAAGTGATCTGAATGAGTAACAAGTACTTCAGAGCATCTGTTAAAGGAGCCAGCAGCACACAGGTTAGAATATCCTGTGAATAAATGAGTTTAGTAAGGCAGATCTAGGCTTCTCAGGTCACACTAATGGTAAAGAATCTGCCTGCCAATGTGGGATATGCAAGAGATACAAGTTTGGCTCCTGGGTTGGGAAGATCCCCTGGAGTAGGAAAGGGCAGCACACTCCAGTATTCTTGCCTGGAGAGTTCCATGGACAGTGAGGTCTGGAAGGCTACAGTCCATGGGATTGCTGGGTCAGATACAGCTGAGCACAGACACACACACAAGGCAAATCTATATCGAAGTTGAGAAGAGGCAGTCAAAGAGCGAGTATAAGAACCGGAAGAGCTTAACATTGACGAAGCTCTGAGAATTTGGGATTCAATGAGGAAGTTATGGTTTACCATATTAAGTACTCCCTAGAGAATATATGAGAACTATTCACTGGCTATAGCAATACAATTCAGTAACAATCTTGCTGAGAGCCTGTTCAATGAATGAATAAAGGACAAGATCGGGCACTGCCATGGCCTGAACAATAAAGGGAAACAAGGAAACAGATGAAAGGACTTCCAATTGTTTTGTTTTTTTTTTCCCATGAAACTTGGAAATGCCAGGTAATAGAGACAGAAATAAAGCTGGAGAAGGCTTGATGTGGAAGAACAAATGGAAGAGAGATGATTTTTCAAAAATTGAAGTAGGAAAAGATAGAAATTATAGAAAAAAAAAAGGATACGTTTGAATAATTGGAGTAAAATTTCTTAAAGTCGTTTTCATGGGATCCAAAGAAGAATTGGAAGAGTTAACATCACTCAGGATGAGCCGTTTTTTATTATAATGAAAGAAAGAAGTTAGTTACAAGATACTCTCACTTTTATAAACAGAGTGTCAGTAATTTGAAAAAGTTCTTAACTGAGTGTGTCTATATTTCTGGGAAGAAAGAGACAAGATTTTCTGCTGAGAATGAGTAGGAAGGCAATAGGGTAGGACAGTTAAGGAGATAAGAAATGGTTTGATTAGATATTATGGAAAATGGAGAAAACCCTTAGAACAGAGAATTGGTGAGCAAGGTAAATGGTCCTATTGAGCTCAGAGAACCTTAATTTATAGAGGCAATTTTCTGAGGATTTTGCGATTTTCTCCAGTTGAATTCAACTGCCCAGGTATAGGAACAAAGAAATCAGTCTGTTGGATTGCTTCAGCTTTGGGCTTGCTAGGTGGGTTCAAAAACAGAAATTGAAAACGTAATTGAAAATATTCACAAAGATGTGGTTGAAGAAATGGTTCAAGGGTTATAGGCTTAAAAAGAAGAGAGTGACACTGAGGCAGAAATAAAATCTTATATACAACTGATTGTATGTCACAGGAGTGAATACAAGTTAGCCTAATGAAATACAAATATTATTATTACATTTTTTTTGGCACACATTCACTCATATTGGTCCACTTCTAGGAAGCACTAGAAGATTAAGAAGTGCTAAAGATAAAGACATAACTTCTATCCATCTGTTTGACTTGCTTAAGCATGTTCTTTCTAACAACCTTCTGTAATGGGAGAGTATTTTGTCCAAATTTAGAAAAAAACATAAGATATTGTCTAAAACTAGTAGTGCCTTTTTCTTGGACCACTAACCAATGCTATATTGTCCTTAGGTCTTCCTTCTGCACATTTCTTGTGTGACATTTTAAATCTGGAGCTTCAAGTTCATATAACCATAGATAAATATTAAAGGATAATATAATTTTAGGAACCCATTTACCCCTTTGAGTCACAGAATCTTAAACTTTAAAATCAGGTTAATTTCACTTTGAACATTTCTTTGCAAGACTGAATGTACCTTGGTTATTTATTTTTGTTCAGTGTATATTTTCTTTTTTTATAAATCCTTTTTTATTGCTGACTTTTAGCTAAGGATGTGATTCAGAGCTCACTGGAAGACACAGGTAAGTGTTGAAGGCTACACATAAGATCATTACTTGGCTTGCAGGGCACTAGGACAGGACTCAGCTCACTGGACTGCTGAGAAACTTGGAATGCAGGAACAGAGAATTTTGCCAACACTGACCTTCAAGGTAACGTTTCTTGGGACAGTGCTCTTGCCATTGTACATCAAACATCTTCAGGTTGTGATCCATCCTTTTGAGTATTTCTAACTCACTATTTGTGAACTGAAGCAGTTCTGACTTTGTGTTCATGCTCTTGCATGGATTCTGCCCCACCAATGTAAACAAAGAAGCCTAATGAAAACTGTATAATCACTCTGGGGTTGAAAATCTCCTCTTGTTCACATTTTGTATCTCCACCTTTCCTACAGATTATGAAATGTTCAGTGTTTTTAGCCAGAGACACATTGCTGTTAATGTATTTGGCACAGAAGGTTATCTTTAAAATTCCCTCTAAATCGCCCAGATTAATGTTCTGTGTGGTGAGTGCCTGCCAGCTTTGGTGCAGCTATGGGATTAGACACTTTTGAATGATTTTTGACTCTGAAGGTTGTTTGCATGCTGTTACCAAATCTGGCTGTGTTTCAGCTCCAGCGTTTTCCATTTCATAAAGGATTTGCTGGGAACCTAGTAAATGCTTTCATCTAATTTTATAATTATCATACCTAGGAAGGACCTTTACTAGAGCTTGGCACTTGCCAGGATATAAAGCTGCTGCCTCTGTAATTGACTTTAACCAAGTGAGTGCTAATCCACAGTGCTTTCTTGGGACAGAGCTTGCTGACAGGGGAGGCTCTTTATTATACCTCTTTTTCTCTGATAAAATAAATAAAAGTTTATTTATTCTACATATCAAATTAAATGTCATAATACTGCAAAGCTAATTACACTCATATGTTGTAACAGGTTATAATAATATTATTAACTGGGGAACCAAAACTAATCAGAGAGAAAATGTTAAGAAACAAATACTAGGCCTAATGGCATTCACATACTGGGCAAAATTGGCCCATCATCCTTCAAAGACACTCAGGGTGATGGACACTCATGCTTCATTCATCTTGTTTTATTTCCTAAACTAAATGAAAAACATGTATTTTACTTTTTGAGGTAAATTTTATCTTAGATAATTTGAATACCTTTATATCCTTGTTTCTAACAGACAATGTCTAGATCCTCTTTTAACATAAAAAAAAATTCATCAGAAGGCAACCACTCTCAAAATTAATCATATAGAATTTTCTCAATAAACATTGAATAAACTTGAATGACCATATATATGCATTATGCTATAGCAAGGAAAACCATTCAGCTATTCACCCAAGAGCTGAAATTAAATTATATCTAGGGAGACATTGAGAATGCACACTAAAATTTTGTTATTTGAGTATTTTATTTTTCGTATACCTAAAAATGCTTTTTAAGAATATTCCCAATTCCTTTACCAGAGCAGATAGCTATATCAGAGAAAAGATGTCTCTTCTACATTTTCATTCAACTTATGAGTGGTTCTAATTTCCCCCAATTCCCTTCATCAAGTTTCCCACTACTGTTAGTTTTCTAGCTTGATTTTTATACCATGATTACTTAACTCTCCTTCTTAAAACCTACACCTGCCATTGAAACTACTACACACTGAGCAGTGAAAAAGAAGTTTCAAATATAATAAAAAAAATAATCTCTTATCTTCAAGTAGGGAATCCCCAAATGACTATTGGGAATAACAATAAGGCAGATAAGCAAACTGACAATTGCATCACAGTACATGCTTTCTGTAGTTAAGTAAATAATGTGACACTCTGAGAGCTTAAAGCACAGATTTTTAAGGCAAATTTGTAGAGAACAGAGAAAGGTTACTGAAAAGGCAAAACCTTTGCTGAATTCTGCAGGAGACCAGGTGAGTGGAGGCCAATGAAGTCAGATAAAAACATGTAAGAAGATCTAAAGGTAAGAAAGATTATGAAAGATAATGTGTGCAACTGGGTAGTTAGCAGAGAGCTGTGCCTCTTACTGAGTTGGGAGTCAATACATCGAAGCATAAAAAGTGGTGCATTTATTAACTAGGTTCCAACAAGAAAACATTTAGAATGTGGGAAATCATGGAACCTCAAATCCCATGATGCTATATCTTATTAGGAAAAAGAATGGTGGAAAAGTTTCTTAAACGTTTTTGCTCAAGCTATATCTTTTCAAAGTCTACCTGGAAAAATAACCCTTCCCTAAGAAACTGCACATATAGCATTCTTCTTAGACTCAAGTCTACTTCTAACACATCCATTAATAAACTTTAAACTCTCACAGACAAAAATTTAGTTTTCTTTCTGTCTTTCTGTTTATTTCCTGTCAAGTGGGAAAATACATGACGTATAGTTGTACTGCTGCTGCATAGGCATTAAGCTAGGAACTGATAATATAAAGTAGAAAATTATAAAAACAATTGGTCTTGAATGGTTGCTTTTAACTATGAGGTAAGAAGTGAGGGGTGTATCCAGATCACTGAAGAGGTTTAAAAAATTCTCATGCTTGGAGTTCCAGGAATAGGAACATCTGTTAAGGAAGTAGGACAGGCATTTGAAAAATATTCTCCAAGTTATGTTAATTTACACTTTTTATTTAAACCCCTTTCACACTTTGAGATCCACTGATTCTGAGCTGCAGAGCTTTTGTGGAGCTATGTTCAAAGGGTCATAAACTTAGATGGTAAATAATAGGAAGAAATGACCATTTGGAGTAAACACTTAAAGGTCACAATCTAACATTTATTTTTGGATCAAAGCAAAGTAGGAAGTCGTTAGAGACCTGTAAAGAAAGAAATAACATGAATAGCCATTTTAAGTGCGGTGTAAAATGCAGTAAGAAATGGGGATGCTGAAGTTTTGAAAGTTAAAGGGCAAAGATGGACCTCACACAGGGAAAAGTTGTCAATTCAAAAACTAAAATATCATAGGAAGTACATGAAAAAAAGGGTGAAATATATTCAAATTCTAAAAGGATTTTAATTTGAAGGTCAATTTTTATTTATATGCTTTGTGATCATGGTCAAGCCATGTTACTACCCTGAGTCTGCTTTCAAATATGTGATATAATTGATAAAATATAATAGATACAAATGAACTTCATTTCAGAAGTAACCCCATGAACCTATGGTCAAGTAATCTATAAGAAAAGAGGCCAGCATACACAATGGAGAAAATAGTCTCTTCAATAAGTGGGGCTGGAAAAACTGGTCAGCCTCATGTAAAAGGATGGAAGTAGATGATTTTCTCATACCATATGCAAAACTGACTCAAAATGAATTAAAGACCTAAATGTAAGACTGGATACTATAAAACTCTGGATACTATAAAAGATAGGCTGAACACACTTTCACAAAATTAGCAGGAATAGCTTTTTGTGTCCTTCTTCTAGATTAATGCAAATAAAAACAAAAATAAATAAGTGAGATCTAATTAAACTTAAAAGCTCTTGCACAGCAAAGGAAACCATAAATGAAATGGCAATCTATAGAATGGAAAAAAAAAAGTTGCAAATGATGTGATTAACAGTGGATTAATTTCCAAAGTATGCAAGCAACTGAATGCCAATGTCAATGTTCAATGTAAAAAAAAAAAAATTAACCCAATCAAAAAATGGGCAGAAGATCTAAATAGACATTTCTCCAAAGAAGACATACAGATGGCACAAAAGCACGTGAAAATATGGTCAATAGAGCTAACTGTTAGAGGAATACAAATAAAAACTACAATGAGCTATCACCTTACTCTGGTCACAACGGCCATCGAAAAATCTACAAATAGTAAATGCTAGAGAGGGTGTGGAAAGAATTCCTCCTACTCTGTTGATGGGATAATAAATTGGTGCGGCAGCTGTGAAGAATAGTATAGAGATTCCTTAAAAAACTAAAAATAGAGTTACCCTATGATCCTGCAATCCAACCCCTGGGCATATATCCTGAGAAAACCATAATTCAAAAATATGCATGCACTCCAATGTCCACTGAAGCACTATTTATAGTAGCTAAGACATGGAAGCAACATAAATGTCCATTGACAAATGAATGAATAAAGATGGTGTAGTATGTATATATATACACACACACACACACACACACACACATATATATACACACAATGGAGTATTTCTCAGCTATAAAAAAAATAATGAAATAATGCCATTTGCAGCAACATGGATGCACCTGGAGATTACCGTAATAAGTGAAGTAAATCAGACAAAGACAAACATGTTATCACTTATATATGGAAACTAAGGAAAAAGAAGTGATGCAATGAAGTTATTTACAAAACAGAAACTGACTCAAAGAGAATGAACTTATGGTTATCAAAGGGGGAGATGGAAGAGAGGGATAAAATAGGAGTATGAGATTAACATATGCACACTACTATATACAAAACAGATTATCAACAGGGACCTACTGTATAGCACAGGAAAATATACTCAATGTTTTATAATCATGGAAGGAAAGTTATGACCAACCTAGATAGCATATTAAAAAGCAGAGACATTGCTTTGCCAGCAAATGTCCGTCTGGTCAAGGCTATGGTTTTTCCAGTGGTCATGTATGGTTGTGAGAGTTGGACTGTGAAGAAAGCTGAGCGCCGAAAAATCGATGCTTTTGAACTGTGGTGTTGAAGAAGACTCTTGAGAGTCCCTTGGACTGCAAGGAGATCCAACCAGTCCATCCTGAAGGATATAAGTCCTGGGTGTTCACTGGAAGGACTGATG
Source organism: Cervus elaphus (assembly GCF_910594005.1). Classification (NCBI taxonomy): domain Eukaryota; kingdom Metazoa; phylum Chordata; class Mammalia; order Artiodactyla; family Cervidae; genus Cervus; species Cervus elaphus. Next base: position 9,885,403 of record NC_057844.1, on the reverse strand, counting down.
CTGAAGCTGAAACTCCAATACTTTGGCCACCTGATGCGAAGAGTTGACTCATTGGAAAAGACCCTGATTCTTGGAGGGATTGGGGGCAGGAGGAGAAGGGGACAACAGAGGATGAGATGGCTGGATGGCATCACCGACTCGATGGGCATGAGTTTGAGTAAGCTCCGGGAGTTGGTGATGGACAGGGAGACCTGGCGTGCTGCGATTCATGGGGTCGCAAAGAGTCAAACACGACTGAGTGACTGAACTGAACTGAATTGAACTGTAAGGGAAAAGAATCTGAAAAAGAATATATATGTATGTGTGTGTATAAAGTATATGTATAACTGAATCACATGTATAACTGAACCATTACAAACACAGTATTGTAGCTCAAATATACTTCAATAAAAATGCATTTCATTTTACTTGATTAATGCTAAAATCAAATCATGGATGTTCAAGAAATGGGGATTTTGTGATTTCATCTTTGGTATCATATAAAAATAGGGCTATGCTAAGGACTGCATACATTTCAAAAGATACAAAGGTTATGAATTATTTTGCACAACTTTAAATTTATTTTTGGAGACTCAATGAAAATAAAGCTTTTAATCCCATTTTTAAATATGCTCAAGTATGTGACACTTTAAAGATGCCAGTGGTACCTCCTAGGTCATATCGTGGACATTCATTTTCTCTCTAACCTACAGGAATCTGAAAAGAAGACATTTTTCCTTTTGTAAGAGGAGAAAATTGGGGTTCAGAGACATAAGGTATTCTGCATTTGGCCACATAACTATGATGTTAGGAGTCTAGGATGTGAATTGGAGACCATTGGCCTTCATAGTCCATTCCTTTCCACTATAGTACATGCCCTGAATTATTATTTGTATGTAGTTAAGTACTAACCCTTCCTGTCTAATCTGTTCTTGCCTAAATTTAAGCCCTGTTTCCTCTCACATTCGCTTTCACAAAACACTTCCTGGTTAGTCTCCACGTCTTAGTTTTCTCTCCATTTCCTCAGCACCTATGTGCAGTTACTAGTACCACCTGGTGAGGTTTTACATGTCGAGGACACAGAAGTTTCTCTGTCCCTGGTCTCGGAGTTGTCTCTGGTGAGGAAAAGATACAACAAAGGAATGCACAGCCCAGGACAGGGTGACAAGAGTGATGAATGCGAATTGAGCAGGGTGAGAAGATTGGAAGTGAGAAGAAAGTTAGGATGCTATTTGTTCAAAAGAGAGTGAAAGCAAGTTAGAGCAGATACTTGAAGGAAGAGGGAAGCTGGGGGAGAAAGTTGTGTATGAATTTGGGAGACAGTGTCCCCTGAAACTGGAATAGGAAGGCAGAAGGTAAAGAGTCCCTGTGTGGCAAAATAGCAATATGTGTGTGGAACACAATTTGAGAGAGAAGAGAATGTGATAGGGGTTGGTGGGGGTAGACGAGGGGATTAAAAATAAAAGAGATAGCAGAGATTAGACCCAGGGTCTCAAACGTCAAAATAAGGGTTTTCCTCTAAGTGAGTTGAGAAGCCATTGAAAAGTACTGATAATTAGAGAAGTGACTGTGATCAAGCCTCTATTTTAGAAAAACCTATCTATTCTCTTTTCGTCTAAAACACCGCTGGTTACCTTTTCAAGATACAGCACCAACCAGTCTCCTTATTGACTGCAAAAACCCACAGCGCCTCATTCTCACATCTCATTGGTCTCACTTCTGCTTACTGATAACAGCAGCGGTGGAGGCTGGAGTAGCAGTGATGCAATAGTCTCTACTCCATAACCACCAGTACTTTAGATCTCTAGACCTGTAGAGTTATGATTTTTTTTTAATGTAATTCCTCCAGAGAGCCTTTTATTTATTTCTAACACAGTACCTGTATACATCTCAATGGACATTGATATTCTACCCAACAGTTTTGGAAATCTTGTTCTGTAGCATTAATTTAGAACTTCTAGATATTCACGGCATCAATATCACTGTCAAATTTGACTTTTCTTTCTGTGGATCGTCTATTCTTTACACACTTGCCACAATTAAGTTTTGTCAATTCTTAAAGGTTTACTTGAGTCTTACCCTCCCTAGGAAGTCTTACTAGATTGTTTTTCTTGAAAGTAACCAGTTTCCCTTGTAGTTTTCCATGATGTTGATTTGCACTTTTTTATGTCTCCTAGTATTGACTATATTCTATCCTATACATGATTCAATCCTGTACTAAATTGTATCCTCTATATTGTTTCTTATCCTTAATATACAAGGGTCCATGAAGGAAGGCTAATCCACTTTTGAACCTAACATAATGACATAAACCTACTAGGAAATAAATGTCTATGTCAACAGTGAGTTTATTCTTTTAAGGGTCACATTGATTCTAATTACATGTATCATTTATTTCCATGATTCAGTTGTAACCTCTTTTAAATAAAAACCTGTGTTTGTTCTTTTAACATGCCACCCTCTGCCCCCCCCCCCCCCTTAAGTGTCCTTCGTGGACATCTGTAAATTTCCCTTCAAGTTTTCAAAAGTTTATTGACTGAATGGTCAATTAATCCTCCAGGATGGAGAAATTTGCCATGGGGGTTAAGAGATTTAAATCATCCCAAGAGCTCCATTCTGAAAGAGAGATTTCTTAGTTTCAAAATGTTTGTGAAACGCCCTGTGCACTGAGGAGAGATAGTGAGACCAGGCTCTCTAAAAAGCTGAAATGCCACAATTGGGGTCAGAAACCTTAATCTTTGCTATCATAGTTTTTATTGCTCTGGTGTGTTTTGATACACTCCAGAGGGAACTGTCATTTTATCTTGCTTATTCCACAGGTCAGAAAACAGGCTGGTAGAGAGCATGTTGAAGTAAGAGAAGGAGGTGAAATACAACCTCCATTTATTCAGTTTTAAAATATTATATGAAGGTGTAATATCTCGATTATTTAATTGTAAAGATGTGGGTAAACTGCAGGAGAAATCTGCTAATTATGACATACAAATTTATTTTTAAATGTGATATTTTATAATGTTACTTCACTTATATAAGCTAATGCGGTGCATCAAATAAGTTAGACATAAGTTTAAAAATAATGTTTGCATAAAACTGTATATAGAGTAATTAAGAAAAAAAAAAACCAATAATCCAATAACAAAGTTTCTGCTAAATTGCAAATAAACACAGGTAAATGATATGGAAAATGTCAAATCATGGTTTACATAGACCAAAATCATATAGTTTCATGTTCAAATATTGCCTTAGTATTTAAATTGTACATTATTATAATCTTACTATTTGCCCATCTATTGCTATACACCTCTACCTGACACTTGAAGCTTTGAGATTCAGCAAAATGGACACTAAATAATTCATGGTCAGAATTCCTACACCATGGAGGGAGTTAAAAGGAAGGAGAGAAGACAGACACAAATTTAACAAAGAATGATAAATTCAAAATTTCAGTCTAACTGAAAGGTTGTTGCTGAACCTCGAAAATACACCAGGATTCTTGGCCTCCAGAGGAGAAGAATTCAATCCAGGGCCAGAGACAGGCCTGATCGTTCAGAGCGTTAGTGTAATAAAATTTTATTAAAGTATAAAAGAGATAGAGAAAACTTCTGACATAGGCATCAGAAGGGGACAGAAAGATTACCCCCTTGCTAGTGTTAGCAATGGAGTTATATACTCTCCAATGAATCCAAAGAATGTCTGGAGGTTGTAAAGACCTCACCAGACCTATTCCCATAATTTAAATTTTAAGATAACAGGATTAGCCAGAAGGTTTAATCCAGAGACTGTCCTCAGGCAGCATTCATTATTGTTACATAATCCTAAGGAATGCAGAGGGGGAAAAAGTTTGTCCTTTCTTCCTCCTTGAGAATTCCAGACCCCTCTCTCCCTGGGGACCCCTAGACTTCTTATCAACCTACCTAGGAAATGACTCTCTCATAACCACAGATATAAGAACACAAATTAGACAGGAAAACGTATTCAAAGCAACATAGATACTATGAGATTGACAAACTGTTTGGTCCAAGTAGTAAAATTATACTAATATATCCTATTAATGTTGGTCTGTCAAAATATGAATAGCATCTTTTTTTCCTCCTTAGAATCACTGGGTTTACAATTTCAATAAGGGAAAAATAAGAGTTTGACAAACATTTGATCAGTTTAACTTAGTTCTTTTAAAGTCTAAGTTCTTTTAAAGTCTTTTAAATGAGATGCCTTAATGATCTTTGAAACAGGAAAGAAGGATAGAAAGTAATTTGATGGAAGTAAGATTATCAAGGAGCAATTTTGTTAGAGTTACACAAGGGAAGAGATTGGCTGGGACTCAGTCCAAGAAGTAATTGCTGTATTTTTTTTTTTTTTTTTAAGAAATGAAGAAAGATCAGTAAACCTTTGGGTTTTATATCTGATCTATGATGAGGTTACATCTTGAACTTGTTCATCTTGATCTGATAAAGTCTTCTTCATTTAGTTTGAAAGCATCTTGTTATCCTTAATTCATTAAACTACTGCCTCATGAATACAATGGACCCTCCATATCCTCAGGTTCTACATTCCTGGATTCAATCAACCTTGAATCAAAAATATTAAAAAAAAAAAAATCCAGAAAGTTCCAAAAGGCAAAACTTAAATTTGCTGTATGCTGGCAACTATTTATGTAACATGTATGTTTTGTTTGGTATTACAAGTAATCTAAAGATGATAAATATATGGCAAGTTATCAATAGATTATATGAAATTGCTTCATTTTATTTAAGAGACTTGAGCATCCATAGATTTTGATATCCCTGGCAGGGGGCAGGGTCTTAAAATCAATCTTCAGTGGATATCAAAAAATGACTGTCTTATTATGCAAGAACTAGACAACAGAAATAATTCTTCTTTATAATAAAATTTATTGACTGCTATTTTTTTCTTTTAATTTTTATTCATACTGTCTTCCTTTTCTGAGTAAACTAAAATACTAATTAAATAAATAAAGTGCCATTCTTTCTCAGAGTAACATGGAATGAAAGAAAAGCAACTGAAGGTTCTGAATTTTCTTCTCTCTTTTATGAAATGCAAATATGTCACATTTATCCTTATAATTTTATAAGACTAAGTATTACTTTGATATGTGCAGCAGAAGCTTTTTATAAAATAGCCTTGTTTTTAATACTGTGGTTTAGAAATTTGGATCATTTCTAAGATGACAGCACAATATTCAACTTGTAAGCTTCTCTTTCAGGCCCATAGTAATCTTAATTTAAAAGTAGACTGAAATGAAAGAAAGATAATGATACTTAAAAGATTTTTCTAACTTTGTTATTATTCAATAGTGGTTATTTCCTTATTTTTAATTTTGCAACAAAATATTTTTTAAATATTAAAATGAGGTAACTTCTAATGCAGATTACTTTTTTCCTGTATTATAAACATGTTCTCTACAATAACAAGCTTTTTATCAGGTCAGATGTGTCTCTTTTATCTACAGCAGTAACAATTATCTGGCCTGGAATGAAATTCATGGCAACTACAGAGCATTACAGTCTAGATTCATGTGTATCCCTAGTGTTTGGATTCAAGTCCTTACCTTGGCTGAAAAAGATTAGATTAGAAATGTTTCCCTAGAAGAGTATGGAGTGGGAGGTTTAAAGTGTTCACACATTGTTCTAGAATATATGAAAGCTTTTCCATCCTCTGTTTATGAAACAGTGTATTAGGAATTTAAATTGAGTGAAACATAAAGGATCTAGGTCAATTACAAGTCTTTGAGACTAGGAAAGGTCAAATAGATGCAGTGTATCTGTTCAAACAAGCAAATTAGTAGATCCACACTCAATGATTGAGCATCTTGATAGCAAAGCATTGTCTAAAGTTCTGAGGACAATCACAGATGCACAGACCATTTTCCCTGCCCTTAGAAAGCTTTAAAATTGTTCAGAGCAATGATGCTCAAAAAGCATTAAAATCCAAAATAGTAGGCATAGCAAAGACGTATTTAAAAGACATATAGAAAAAAGATTTTCTGAATATAAACAGTGAAAGTATATGCTTTCACTGGTTCATGTGGTACCATAAAAGGGATATCAAGTGTAATTCATACACTAGAATTTTCACTTTAAATTCCTTTTTTTTTTTTGGTGGAATAAAATAAAAGCTGTCTTTTAGATGTTTAAAACTCTCCATCATTTTTTAGTGCTGTACTTCATCATCATCAATTTGTTTTCCTTTCAATTTACTAGCACTTGTCTGGTTTTTAAGTCCCTAAAGGAAAAATGAGTAGATAATTATGCTATTTGGAACACTTTAGCATTGACAGGGTAACTAATGGCATGAAAGAGTTAATTAATGATGTTCTCTGATGTGCTTTTCTATTTCTGAAGTGTTGTTTTGGATTCAATTATGTCTCACTATGTGATTTTATTCATTTAGGAAATAGTTTGAAAGGGTTCATGTTTAAAATTTATTTAGGCAGGCATGTATGAAAGGGATATAAGAAAGGCCATGATTAAGCAGAGAAGAAATAATGAACACAATCAAGAAAAATACCTTTTGAAAAACCTATGATATCCTCTGTGAAAATTGTGTCCTGAATTTCCTTAAACTGTATCCAGAAATATGGACGGACTTCAGAAGATAAGCACAGGAATAAAATAGAATGAGGGAGAATTGGAGAACAATTTTATGTCTCTTTTGTCTCTTCAATGACAAGAGACAAAATGATCTTTTGTCTATGGTCATAGGAGATCTTTTAAATGATCGTGTAAGAGAACATTTTAATCTCTCCTTTTCTGTCTGCATTCAGCACTACAACATTTAATATTATACTTTATGTTGTTCAGTTTCAAATGAACCCCCAATATAGGAAAAGGCTAAAAGAATAACATTTTATTGGAGAAGACGTGGCTGGTTTTAATGCTTTATTTCAGTGGACACTAAATTCTCTTGAACAGCATTTACCAAGAGGGATGCTCTTTGGAGAAACAAATTTTTGAGAGACATTGATAAACATTTTTAAAATTTTAGTTAACCAATAAAATTAGTTATAGGTCAAATGTTATGCCAACAATGTAACTGTTCTCTGTAATTTTCTTCTTGCAGTCTTTAATTCTGTGTTCCATATATCTAAAAAAAAGAAAACACTGGGAAGGAATAGAAGTTATCTTTTGTATTTAGTTGAATTGAAAAAGGAATAAAAAATCAGTCGTTTTAAAGTTACATTTAATTTTACACTAAAATAATTTTACTCACTCTGTCTACCTTTTTAAATGTGTAGAAGCACAGTTAACTTTCAAATTCTTTAACATTTTAAATGTTTATTCAGAAGGTAAAAATAATATTATATTAAACTTAAAGATTTGCTTTATTTTGGAGCCATATTATCTGGATTTAAATTCCCACTATGCCATGTTCTGTGATCTTGGGTGATTTTCCTACATACTTGTGACTCATTTTTGTGAGAAAAAGTGGAAACAATTAAAAAAAAAAAAACTATCTAGCATTTTTTTGTATGAATATGAAATTAGTGTATGTGAATGTGTGTGAGAGATAGAGAGAAAGCTATGTCAAAAAGAGAATTTATGATGATACAGAGACAGAATAAGCTTTAATCAAGTATTACTAATATTGAAATTTTATAAAAAGCTTTTCTCAATAATATGAATTAACACAAAATTTATATTGCCCTTCAGCCCTTCAAGGAGACTTATTCTGGTCATTTGAATAGTCTCCAAATAATGTAATTCCTTATTCTATAAATTTGAAATTTGTATTCTTCACTTCTAGCAATATGTTGGAGGGGTTGTTGTACTATATTTATATGGATATACATATGACATATACAATTATAATTTTTATGAAAATTAAGTATTTCCCCAAAAGTATACATGCAGCTTGTATGATTCAATATCAAAAGAAAGCAAACAACCTAATCAAAAAATGAGCTCAAGACTTAAATAGACCAAAGAAGACACACAGATGGCCAACAGGCAAATGAAAAATGCTCAACATTGCTAATTATTAGAGAAATGCAAACCAAAACCACAATGAGATATTACCTCACTCTGATTATAGTAGGTGTAATAAAAAGTCTGCAAAAAATAAACACTGGAAAAAGTGTGGAGGAAAGGGATTCCACCTATACTGTTAGTGTAAATGTAGATTGGTACAACCATTAAGGAAAATAATATGAGGTTCCTTTAAAACAATAAAACTAAAACTACCATATAATCCAGGGATCACTCTTCTGGGTATATATCAAGAGATGAAAACTATAATTTGAAAAGATACATGCATCCCAATTTCATAGTAGCACTATTTAAAATAGCCAAGACATGGAGGCAACCTATGAATGGATATTCAAGATACTAGATGTGTATAAAATATGCATTATTATATATATTCCTTTCATGGATCACAGCCTTATCATGTAGAAGGGGCTTAAATAGCTCAATGAAGCTATGAGCCACGCCATACCTTGCAGGGTCACCCGAGACGGATGGGTCTTAGTGAAGACTTCTGACGGAATATGGTTCACTGAAGGGGCAGAGAGCAACCCACGTCAGTACTCTTCCCTAGGGAACTCCATGGCCAGTAGGAAATGGCAGAAAGTTATGACAGCCGAAAATGAGCCCCCAGCTCATAGGTGTCCTGTGTGCTACTGTTGAAGGACTGTGCTGTGCTGTGGCTTGTCGGCCAGTCATGTCTGACTCTTGTGGCCCCACGGACTGTAGCCTGCCAGGTTCCCCTGTCCACAGGGATTCTCTAGGCAAAGATACTGTAGTAGGTTGCCATGCCCTCCTTCAGGAGATCTTCCTAACCTAGGGATCAAACCCCGGGGATGAACAGAAGGCAATAAATTATAGCTCCAGAAAGAATGAAGTGGCTGGGCCAAAGCAGAAATGACGCTTAGTTGTGGATGTGTTTGGTGTAGAATTAAAGTCCAGCGCTGTAGAACAATATTGCACAGGAACCTGGAATGTTTGGTCTATGAATGAAGGAAAATTGGATGTGATCAAGCAGGAGATAGCAAAACTGAACATCTTGGGACTCTTAGAAACCAGCGACAGGACAGGAAAAGGACAGGAAAATGGACAGGAAAGGGTGAATTTAATTCAAATTATTATTAGATTTACTATGGGCAAGAACCCCTTAGAAGAAATGGAATAGCCTTCATAATCAACAAAAGAGTCCAAAAGTCCAAAATGCAGTATTTGGGTACAACCTCAAAAATGACAGAATGATCTTGGTCCACTTCTAAGGCAAACCATTCTGTGATGTTCACATATTTCCAAGTCTATGTCCCAACCGCTAATGCCAAAGAAGTTTAAGTTGATTTATTCTATGAAGACCTACAGCATCTTCTAGAGCTAACACCAAAAAAAAAAAAAAAAAGTCCTTTTCATCATAGGGGATTGAAATGCAAAAGTAGGAGTCAAGAGATATATGGAATAACAGGCAGGTTTGGCCTTTGAGTACAGAATGAAGCAGGGCAAATGCTAACAGAGTTTTGTCAAGAGATCATACTGATCATAGAAAATGTCCTTTTGCTATGTTCTAACAACCCGAGAGACAACTTTACACGTGGATTCACCAGATGGTCTATGCAGAAATCGGATTGATTATTTTCTTTGCAGCTGATGATAATCTCTAAAAATTCAGCAAAAACAAGACCTGGAGCAGACTGTGACTCAGATTGTGATATTCTTATTGCACAGTTCAGGCTTAAATTGAAGAAAGTAGGGAAAATCAGTAGGCCATTCACATATGACCTAAACCACATCCTTTATGATTATACAGTGGGAGTGACAAATAGATCCAGGGATTAGATCTGATAGCTAGTGCCTATAGAATTATAGACAGAGGTTCATAAGACTGTACAGGAGACAATGACAAAATCATCCCAAAGAAAAAGAAATTCAAGAAGGCAAAGTGGTTGTCTGAGGAGGCTTTATACAAAGCTGAGGATTGAAGAGAAGTGAAAGATAAAGGAGAAAGGTAAAGATATACCGAACTGAATGCAGAGTTCCAGAGAATAGCAAGGAGAGATAAGAAGCCCTTTTTAAGTGAACAATGAAAAGAAATAGAGAAAAATAAAATAAAATGGGAAGGACTAGAGATCTCTTCAAGGAAACTGGAGATATCATGGGAATATCCCATGCAAGCATGGGCACATGAAGGATGGAAATGGTAAGGACCAAGGAAGCAGAAGAGATTAAGAAGATGTGAAAAAATACATAGAAGATCTATACAAAAAAAGTCTCAGTTTTCCAGATAACCACGATTGTGTGCTCATCCTATAGTGTGAAGACAAACGGGCCTTAGGAGGCATTACTAAGAACAAAGCTAGTGAAGGTGATAGACTCCTTAAAGATGATGCTGTGAAAGTGCTGCACTCAATATGTCAGCAAATTTGGAAAACTCAGCAGTGGCCACAGGACTGGAAAAGGCCAATTTTCATTCCAATCCCAAAGAAAGACAATGCCAAAAAATATTCAAACTACCACACAGTTGCACTCATCTCACATGCCAGTAAAGTAGTGCTCAAAATTCTCTAATCCAGGCTTCAACAGTACGTGATCCATGAGATTCCAGATGATCAAACAGGGTTTAGAAAAGGCAGAGGGACCAGAGATCAATTTGCCAGCATTCACTAGATCATAGAGAAAACAAGGGGAATCCTGAAAAACATCTACTTCTTCTTCATTTATTTTGCAAAAGCCTGTGACTGTGTGGATCACAACAAACTGGAAAATTCTGAAAGAGATGGGAATACAAGACCTGACCTGTGTACTGAGAAACCTGTATACAAGTCAAGAAGTAACAGTTAAAACAGGACATGGAAAAACTGGTTAAAATTGAGAAGGGGGTACAACAAAGTTGTATATTCTCACTTTGCTTACTTAATTTATATGTAGAGTACATCATGCAAAATGCCCAACTGGATGAGTTACAATCTGGAATCAAGATTACTGGGAAAAATACCAACAGCCTCACATAAGCAGATGGTACCACTCTAATGGCAGAAAGTGAAGAGGAAATAAAGAGCATCTTAATGAGAGTGAGAAAAGAAAGTGAAACTGGCTTGAAGGTCAACACTAAAAAAAAGCTAATATCATACCATCCAGTTCCATCACTTTGTGGCAAATAGAAGGTGAAGCAGTGGAAGCTGTGACAGATTTTTTCTTGGCCTCCAAAATCACTGCAGCCAGTGACTGCAGCCACGAGAATAAAAGACGGTTGGCCCTTTGAAGGAAGGCTATGACAAAACTAGACAGTGTATTAAAAAACAGAGACATCTCTTGGCCAACAAGTCCATAAAGTGAAAGCTATGGTTTTTCCATTAGTCATGTATGGATGTGAGAGCTGGATGTAAAGACGGCTGAGTACTGAAGATTTGTGTGTTGGAGAAAACTCTTGAGACCCCTGGGCAACAAGGATATCAAACTAGTCAATCCTAAAGGTAATCACTCTGAATATTCATTGGAAGGCCTGATGCTGAAACTCCAACACTTTCGCCACCTGATGCAAAGAGTTGACTCACTGAAAAAGCCTCTCATGCTGAGGCTTCCCCTGATGCTGGGAATGATTGAAGGCAAGGGGAGAAGGGTGCAGTGGAAGATGAGATGGTTAGATAGCACCACTGACTCAATTCAACATGCATCTGAGCAAAATCCAGGAGATATTGAAGGACAGAGGAGCCTGGCCTGCTGCAGTCCATGGGATCACAAAAAATGAGACATGACTTGTTTGACTGAACAATAACAACCATCATGATATATGACAACTTATCTTGTATGTCTGAAGAAGTCTTGTATCTGAATAAACAACTCTCCTACCACCAAGGTCTGACTATATTCTTTTTACCAAAATCAGCTCCTTTAGTTTTATTCAAAAATGGTATATCTTTTCAATAAGAGATACCATATTTATGTTTATTTCTAGACTTATTAATCATAGATGTTTTAAAGTTCTTTCTGCTAGTTGTAAAATTTATACTATAGTGGATTCTACCTACTTTTTCTCCCTATTGAATATTGGTTATTAGATCCTGTATATTCAAATAACTTCTAAGTTTTTAATGAATTACAGACATTGTGTTTTAACGGATCCTAGAGATTCTAGTTAGTTTCTTTCAAAGTGCGCCTACCTTTCCCTTTATTAGGCAGAAAAAGTGAGGAGTTGATCACTTTAATCCCATCATGAACTAAAGTAGGCTAAGTCTGATTTTAAGTTTTGATAAGGCTTAGTTGACTTCTGCAAGTCTCCTGCTTCTAGAGCTCAGGCTTTCATAGATTACAATTGCTAACTTTGCAAGCACTCATGTCCTCTAAATATTTTTACCCTCCTTTGAGCAGGTTGTTTGTTAGCTTACCTTCAGCCTTCTTCCCAGAGCAGATATGATATTTGCCAAATGTCTTGAGAATAATACCAGCTATACATTCATGTAGCTACCTAAAGAACTGCTGATTTCTTTCTGATCCAGGTTTTCAGTGTGGCTAGGTATGGACGGAGATTCATGACATTGTACAGGAGACAGGGATCAAGACCATCCCCAAGGAAAAGAAATGCAAAAAGGCAAAATGGTTGTCTGAGGAAGCCTTACAAATAGCTGTGAAAAGAAGAGAAGTGAAAAGCAAAGGAGAAAAGGAAAGATATTCCCATTTGAATTCAGAGTTCCAAAGAATAGCTAGGCGAGATAAGAAAGCCTTCCTCAGTGATCAATGCTAAGAAATAGAGAAAAACAACAGAATGGGAAAGACTAGAGATCTCTTCAAGAAAATTAGAGATACCAAGGGAAAATTTCAGGCAAAGATGGGTTGGATAAAGGACAGAAATGGTATGGACCTAACAGAAGCAGAAGATATTAAGAAGAGGTGGCAAGAATACACAAAAGAACTATACAAAAAAGATCTTCACAACCCAGATAATCACAATGGTGTGATCACTCACCTAGAGCCAGACATCCTGGAATGTGAAGTCAAGTGGGCCTTAGAAAGCATCACTACGAACAAAGCTAGTGGAGGTGATGGAATTCCAGTTGAGCTATTTCAAATCCTGAAAGATGATGCTGTGAAAGTGCTGCACTCAATATGCCAGCAAATTTGGAAAACTCAGCAGTGGCCACGGGACTGGAAAAGGTCCGTTTTCATTCCAGTCCCTAAGAAAGGCAATCCCAAAGAATGCTCAAACTACCGCACAATTGCACTCATCTCACACGCTAGTAAAGTAATGATCAAAATTCTCCAAGCCAGGCTTCAGCTATAATACATGAACCAAGAACTTCCAGATGTTCAAGCTGGCTTTAGAAAAGGCAGAGGAACCAGAGATCAAATTGCCAATATCAGCTGGCTCATTGAGAAAACAAGAGAGTTCCAGAAAAACATCTATTTCTGCTTTATTGACTATGCCAAAGCCTTTGACTGTGTGGATCACAATAAACTGTGGAAAATTCTGAAAGAGATGGGAATACCAGACCACCTGTCCTGCCTCTTGAGAAACCTGTATGCAGGTCAGGAAGCAACAGTTAGAACTGGACAGTGAACAACAGACTGGTTCAAAATAGGGAAAGGAGTATGTCAAGGCAGTATATTGTCACCCTGCTTATTTAACTTATATGCAGAGTACATCATGAGAAATGCTGGGCTGGAGGAAGCACAAGCTGGAATCAAGATTGCCGGGAGAAATATCAATAACCTCAGATATGCAGATGACACCACCCTTATGGCAGAGAGTGAAGAGGAACTAAAAAGCCTCTTGATGAAAGTGAAAGAGGAGAGTGAAAAAGTTGGCTTAAAGCTTAACATTCAGGAAACTAAGATCATGGCATCTGGTCCCATCACCTCATGGGAAATAGATGGGGAGACAGTGGAAAGAGTGTCAGACTTTAATTTTTTGGGCTCCAAAATCACTGTGGATGGTGACTGCAGCCATGAAATTAAAAGACACTTACTGCTTGGAAGGAAAGTTATGACCAACCTAGATAGCATATTAAAAAGCAGAGACATTACTTTGCCAACAAAGGTCCATCTGGTCAAGGCTATGGTTTTTCCAGTGGTCATGTATGGATGTGAGAGTTAGACTGTGAAGAAAGCTGAGTGCTGAAGACTTGATGCTTTTGAACTGTGGTGTTGGAAAGACTCTTGAGAGTCCCTTGGACTGCAAGGAGATCCAACCAGGCCATCCTAAAGGAGATCAGTCCTGGGTGTTCATTGGAAGGACTGATGCTGAAGCGGAAACTCCAATACTTTGGCCACCTCATGCGAAGAGTTGACTCATTGGAAAAGACCCTGATGCTGGGAGGGATTGAGGGCAGGAGGAGAAGGGGATGACAGAGGATGAGATAGCTGGATGGCATCACTGACTCAATGGACATGAGTTTGAGTAAGCTCCGGGAGTTGGTGATGGACAGGGAGGCCTGGCGTGCTGCGATTCATGGGGTCGCAAAGAGTCGGACATGACTGAGTGACTGAACTGAACTGAACTGAGGCCCCACCCAGATGTTCAACCTCACTGTTGTTGTTGCTGAGTCAGTCAGTCATGTCTTATTCTTTTGTGACTCTGTGGACAGTAGCCCACCAGGCTCCTCTGTCCACAGGATTTCTAGCTACACATAGAATTGGTAAATTCCCCTTATTAAAAGGCCTCTGGAAATTTTCAGTTCAATTCTAAAATATTTTGCCCTCATTGGAATTTTAATTTCTTGTCTTCAATTTTTTTCCACAGTTTTCTCTATCTACAAAAATATTATTTCTGTTATTATGTGACAATTCTAGCTATTCTCTGTGAGATCATTGGCTTGCAATGAACTACTCTATCCCACTTAGAAATGAAATTCTTCTTTAAAAATATATATAGAAGATGATAGACAGATAGAAAGAGAGGCAGATGTATCTTCCTGAGGATTGACAAAGTTGAGCATATGTTTGTAGATCATTTGGATATGCACTTTAGACACATGCTTGTCTCTTTTATATTGTGCTGCATCTTTTTCATTGATTTGTAGTAGTTTGTTACAGAACCTTTTCTCACCCTGTCATTTTATGAATAATGCTCTAATTTTAACATCATACATTAATTTGACTTTTAAGAGTAGATTGTGTGACCTGTTTAATATTCTTTACACACTACAAGGTTACTAGATATTCTCTTGCTTCTAAAAGGTTTATTCTTCTTATTTTTCATATTTTTTTATCTAAAATGCACCTGAAATTTATTTTAGTATGCAAAGTGAGGTATTAAGAATCATTTTTTGCATGTATATATGAAATATTTCACATTGAATATTTATAAATTAAAATAAAATTAACCAGAAATATCTGAACAATCTTCCCTTGTGGCTTAGCTGGTAAAGAATCCACCTGCAATGCAGGAGACCTGGGTTCAGTCCCTGGAATAGGAAGATCCCCTGGAAAAGGGAAAAGTTACACACTCCAGTATTCTGGCCTGGATAATTCCATGGACTGTGTAGTCAATGGGATGGCAAAGAGTGGGACACAACTGAGCAACTTTCACTTTTGCTTTCATCTGAATAAGAACAATCAAGGATGCCTGCATTTTAAAATACAATTATTGAACTTAAAACCCAGTGAATATTTGGAAAACTACAGGAAATTCATAAAATGAAAGCTAGATCTGAAGAAGCTAGCCAAAATGCAGAACAGGAGCAAAGAAAAAAAAAAAAACAGAAGATATGGACTAGTAGTTGGAAATTATAAAGAATAAAATAAAAAGACAAATGTCTGTCTTCTCCAGGTCAAAGAGAGCTAAAGAAAGAAATGGAATAGGTAATATTTGAGGAGATAATGGCTAAGAATTTTTCAGACGACACAAGTCTCAGATAAGAAAACAAGTTAGTTCAAGTAGGGTTACTGAAGCAAAAATACCTTTGTGCAAAAATATTCTAGTGGAATCTATGATGGCTTAAAAAAAGGTCAAATATATATACCTTAAGGTAAGAGTGAAAAAAATTTTGGCTACCTAAAAAATAATGAAAACAAACTACTACTTTATAAAAGTATTAATAATTAAACACAATAGAATAGTATCTGCAAAATTTTGAGGAAAATATTAATTTAAATTATCTATCACTTATCCATGTCTATACCCATATCCATATCTGTATCTATGTGTGCATGTGAAGTTGCTTCCATCATGTCCGATTCTTTGCCACCCTATGGACTGTAGCCCACCCGGCTCCTCTGTCCATGGGATGCTCCAAGCAAAAATACTGGAGTGGGTTGCCATGCCCTCCTCCAGGGGATCTTCTCAAATCCGAGATCTAACTCTCCTGTTGCTCCTGCAATGCAGGTGGATTTTTCACCACCAAGCCAATGGGAATCACATCTGTATCTCTATCTCTATAGCTCTATAAATATATCTTTTGGATATGCTGTGAATAAAGCATAGATATGTCTCTACAAGACACAGCTTAACCAATCTGGATCCAGGTTCTTGAGATCGAGCTGGAATGCTCCCAGACCCTGGCAATATTGTGCTCCAAAAAGGGTCACAACAAAACCAGTACACCAAGTAGGACCCTAAGAGCACAGATAGAGTCATGGGAAAGCATCAGCCCCAGCTGGATCCCCAAACTTTACAGGACAAAGAGTGGCAGCTGATCATAACTATGTGTGGGACTGAAGTTCTCACTCAAGTTCAATAGGAAGGGGTTGAGCTCAAAGAAACATTTTTTTATGAAGCAAAAATGAGTGTTCAGAGTCAAGACTGCCATGGTCACTGTGGTCACTGAGGGAGAGGCCCCATGTGCCCCAAATTATGATTCCATGCATGGTGGAGATTGAACAGCAGGGTGTGAAGAATGTGGACATCTACTCCATGTCCAGAATGTTCATCCACCTTCATCCCTGATGGTGGTCTTTGTTGATAATTTCTAGGCTGTGTCAGTGGAAATGAAGGAGATGGAAGTCATTGCCATCCCTGGGCTGTTGAACTTCTACTTCCACTAGCTACCTGAGCCTCTCTTCACCAACGAGTTCTAGCCCAACTGAGTCAAGGGCATCATTCTTTCAGGCCCAAGTGCAAAGAAGAGCTGCATCAATAACTTGTTACTGTCACTCCCAAAGTCAGAGTATACTTCCTCTTGCATCCCCTGAAAAGAGTGGCAGAAAACGAAATGGTGAACAAGATGCTCCTGTGTAATCTTGCATCATCTCCAGTCCCACACTACTCGGGCCCTCAGTAAAAACAGTGAGCTCCCTGCCAATGCCAGCCAGCAGGCCACCTGCTCTCTGGAGGTCATGTCCTAGGTTCAGGGGCTGCTTTACTTGCATCTGAGTCCACTCCTTGCATCAAACAGCAAGAGACAGAGCATCCTATTATTCAGCAAAATCTCTTTTCAAATCTGTCTCCCAGATTCTGGCAGAACAACATAGAAACCTGGCAAAATGGGTCATCTGCAGAGCAGGGACTGAACATTCCTGAGGATTAACTGGTCAACCCATCTAAGGGTTAGATTTTCTTCCAAGAGACAACTACCCATAGCAGAAAGCCAAGTGGCCTGAGCAGTCCCAGGTCTGCAGGGTCTGCAAGCTCTGACTGGCTTCAGACTAATTGTCCATGCTGCCAGCAGAGAATGCCCCAGGCCAGCAGGCCTCACATTGCAGGCCTGGCCGGGGCAAGGTGAAGGGAGTGACCTTTATGAACTTTTGTGTGAGCATCTGCTCAGTCATTCAATTGTATCCTGCTCTTTGTGACCTCATGGACTGTAGCCCACCAGGCTGCTCTGTCCATGGAATTTTCCAGTCAAGAATACTGGAATAGGTTGCCATTTTCTACTCCAAGGGATCTTTCTTACCCAAGGATTGAACCCACATCTCTTGTGCTTCCTTCATTGGCAGGCAGATTCTTTACTACTGAGCCAGCTGGGAAGCCCTTTTATGAACTTACTGGTGTTTAAAAAAATTTTATTGGATCATTCATCAATAGGAACCCTCCCAGGGGGGGAAGGGAACAAGGCCAGATTCCTTCACATTTCTGCCTTGAATAAACATTACTGCTGCTTCAAATTAAAAAAAAAAAAAATGGTAAAATGTAGATGCTTTTAGATAACCAAAATTCCTTCACCACTGACTGAGATTAACACCAACAAATTTTCATTAAAAATAATCTAATAAATTTTATTTCTCAGATGGAAATAAAATAAAAAACTTAAGAAAATTTAATACTCTAAGAGTATTTTAAGAAATACTCAAGATATTTGTTTTCAAACTTTTTTTTTTTTATTTTACTTTGTGTGTTAATACTCCCTTACTGTGTAACTGATATTTAACATTATCTATCCAAACACAGTTGAAAACTTCATTTTTTCCTAGTTATTAGTTATTAGTTAAGGACAGTATCCTCTCCTCAAAAAGACAAAAATGTTCTGTTTTCCAATAATCATTACCCTTGTTGCAAACACTTTGACTTTTATATTTAGATTGTTATCAATTACTTTGCACCTGCAATGCAAGAGATGCAGTTTCAATCACTGGCTGGGGAAGATTCCCCTAGAGAAGGGTATGGTTACCCACTCCAGTATTCTTGCCTGGGAAATGTCATGGAAAGAGGAACCTGGGGGGCTACAGTCCATGGGGTCACAAAGAGTTGGACAGGACTGAGTGACTAAACCACCACAACTCAATTACTTTGAATTATGAATCAATATTAATTTAGAATTAACTCAATGCATCACTGATATCTCTTGGCAACCATTTCTTACAGTTCACATTTTTATCTTGAACTCTTTAAAAAATTTCTTTTGTTGAAAGGAAAATTAGTCTTATAGGGAAATTCATTACATGAATTTTGGTTTTATTTAAACACTGACCCCAGTTCAGCTGAGTATAGAAAACTATGTTTAATATTTGTTTACTTTATACCTTCAATGATGCTTCAGCTCGGCTTTCTAGAATCGAGCATTGCATAAAGGAATCTTCTCATTTATCAGATTCTTTTCACTTCTTTTCCTCTAAAAAAAAAAAAGAAAGAAAAGAAAAAATGAGCTTCATTCTTGATGCATATTGCAATCTGGATATGTCTTTTACATTCTTTTACTTAAAGTTTGGTCTGGCCCAGTGGGCTCAGTGGTAAAGAATCCTCCTGCAATGCAGGAGACCTGCGTCTGAGCCCTGGGTCAGGAAGATCCATGGAGAAGAAAATGGCAACCCACTCCAGTTTTCTTGTCTGGAAAATCTCATGGACGAAGGAGCCTGCTGGCCTACAGTCCTTGGGGTTGCAAAGAATCGGATATGCCTGAGCAACTCACACTTAATGATCAGGATAGCCTTTCTGTAGTAAAACCTCATACACCATGTCAGGTCTAGGAAAATTTCTTCTATAATTTCATTGTCATTAGTTGCTTCTGAATTTCACACCCTCTGTTTTTTGTTTTATGTTTCTTAAATATAACTTCCATAATTTTAACTCTTTCTTGCATCATGTACTGCTTGGTATATTAATTTTACATTTTAGATTGTTAAATTTGTCTTAATTATACTCATTATATTGACATTAAATTACTATAAATCATATCTTTATTTAGGAATTTTAATATTTTTCTTCATTTACTTCAGTGAAAGTGTTCTTTAACACATCTCTTTTGCCAAGTTTCTCTAAGTGTACAGTTCTAACACCTTCAGATACTTAACATAAGAGAGTAAACAAAGTGAAAAATAAGTAACACATAGAACTATTAAAAGATATGACCCCCTTGAAATAAAATCAATACAGTATATAAGCAAGATCTTAAAATGAAGTTTTTACTATATTCATCATGGTTTGAAAATGCTTAATGTGAATGCAATGAAAGTTTGTATTAAATCACTTAATATAGTGTTTAGGCAGAAAGTGGGAATTTAAAAACATGTTATTTATTTATTTATGAGTAAGAGATGCTTAATCATGTAAAAAAAATCCTTTTCAATCATGTAAAGTATTGTTTTCCCATCTCTAGTAATTTTATGGAAGACACTGACCAATATACAGAAATTTCTATAGAAAGTGATCTCTATAGCCTCTGAGTTCTCTAAAAATTATCAGTCATATAAGTTGCTAGTTTTTTATGTGGTTGAAAAGTAGTTCCAAAAAACTTTAAATGATTGCTTATTAGATTAGCTTAACCTTAGTTGATACTGTTCTATATCGTATATGCAATTGTAACAGTGTGTGTGTGTGTGTGTATGTGTGTGTGCGTTTGTGCTGAGTTTTTCCATTACTCAACTCTCTGTGGCCCCATGAACTGTAGCCTCCCGGCTCTTCTGTCCATGGAGTTTTCCAGGCAGGAATACTGGAGCAGGTTGCCATTTCCTACTCCATGGGATCTACCTGACCCTAGGATCCTAGCTCTCTTGCATCTCCTACATTGGCAGGCATATTCTTTGCCATTATAGAATCTGCTTGTCAAATGGCGCTCAGGGAGCAACAGTTATAACAGTAGTTATTTATTAATTGGGTTTCTCAGGTGGTAAAGAACCCACCTGCCAATACAGGAGACATAAGAGACACAGTTTCTATCCCTGGATAGGTAAGAGCCCCTGGAGGAGGGCGTGACAACCCACTTCAGTATTCTTACCTGGAAAATATCATGGACAGAGGAACTTGGTGGGCTACAATCCAAAGGATATTATCTCATTTATGTAAAGTATCAATATTATACTGATCTTAAGGACTTCCCTGGTGGCTCAGATGGTAAAGCGTCTGCCTACAATGTGGGAGATGCGGGTTCGATCCCTGGGTCGGAAAGATCCTCTGGAGAAGGAAATGGCCACCCATTCCAGCACTCTTGCTGGAAAATCCTGTGGACAGAGGAGCCTGGTTGTCTACAGTCCATGGGATCTCAAAGAGTCGGACACAACTGAGTGACTAAACTTTCACTTTTTCAAGATGTTCTTTTATGAGATTTTTATTGAAATTACAAGCACTGTCACTGTCATCAACTTCTCCATTGTCAGTTTTTATCCGAATCCCATTTGCTCTGTGCTTTTGAAACCAAGTCTAACAGGAAGATGTATTCCTGCCTCTATGGGTTAACAGCCAGAGTTCCAATAGACACAGATGCATTCATGAAACTGCTGGGCACAGCACTGAAGAAAACGCAATCCAAAGGCTCAGAAAGAGGAATATTTTCTTTCTTTCAGAAAGAATGAAATGGAAACTAATAAAATGCAGTGGACCTTAGCATTATGATGATTCAAAGATAATTATGTTTATAAAAATGATCCTAAATACTAAGAAGTTCTCAAGTGTCTTTTGAATATTAAAAGGCATTTTTTAAAAAAATTTAACTTCATTTTTAGTATTTAGTGCATTAAAAATACTTTACAATTTTTTTGAAAGTTTGCTATTCAAAATATTTGACTCAGGAGATATTCTATTTATTCTCTCATCATGGACAACATCCAAGTGTTTGGAGAAAAGAAAGGGAAAAACAGAATATAGGGGAAGCTTTTCAGTTTGGCTATAGTTTATCAAGTCGTTTCTCTATGTTTTTGGATGATTTTTTTTTTCTTTCTAGCCTCATGAACCATATTTGTGGTAGAACCATGTAAAATCGAATTCATTAGAATTATTTGGTCTGATCAATTTTCATTTATTTCCCTTTACTTATTTGTTCACCTAATGAAATCACTGTTACATGATTTCATGAACAATGTACATGAATACATGTACATGATACATGATACATGAATAATGAAATCATTTGATACATCCTTAGTATTTCTCCCTGTCTGTTTTTGTATTATGCCTTTTATCCATCCCCCCAAATACAAACATCACAATGAAGGAGCAGTACACTGTTCTTTGGATACATTTTCTCTAAGACTTATATTTTCTTCAGAGGAATCCAACAGACTTGACAATGTTCCCCTCCCTCTTTGAACAAAATGACAGGCTAATTAAAAGCGCGGGATTAAAAAAGGCATTCACTTCTAGTGTTGCTCCTCTCTACCCAGACAGGAAAGATGTGGTTTTCACAGTGCACTATTCTCAGTAGCATCTGAATCATCTTCAGCTGTCTTTGTTTTGTACTTTTTGACAGCAATGCATTATATGGAGAGATAGACTCAGTTCTAATTCCTTATTCTTTTCCTCAAGTTTTATAACTAAATAACCTTTTTGAATAAAATATTGCAACAGTCCTGCATTTTGAGGATGAAAGCACTGTTTTCTAAAAGGTCAATTCAATCTGGGAAATGTGTTCAGTTTAGACAATACATTATAAACTGTAGAACTCCACGGCAATTTTCAGCACCACTAACAACGGGAAGTAAATTTCAGTCATTCACAGTGAGATGGCAATGTGACATTTGAAGCCTGGACATGGGCTCTCACATTCATTGTAGGTGACTGAGTGCTGTGCAGCGGGGACCTTTTTCAACTGCTGGAGGAATTTCAGATATAAATGAAAAGGATGATCTGAACGCTTTATAAAATGAGTGAGGCCGCATCATCTGAGTGACAATATTCTTTGACAGAAGGCAAGGATTAAAAATACGTCAAATTAGTAAATCCCTAGGAAACCAATAATCTCACATTTGCAGAACAATTGTATCTTCTAGTAGTTATTATCTCTGAATTACAGTGAGCCACTATCTTTGTTTCATTCTCCCGATATATGTCCTTGTCCATCAAAAACTATGGCAGCTGCACGACACAGTCAAGCAATAAATTTATGAAACATCTCTCTGAAGTGCATGCTCGTTTCATAATCCTGATTCTGTATCTTTATTTACTTCAAAATATATGGAACTGTCAGCCTGAGGGTCAGAAGATTACAGCACTTTCTTTGTTTCTTTGCTAGTGTTTTTATTTAACTTGAACAATAAGCTGCAGCACCAAGGGAGTGATGAAATAAAGGATATATAGAGTCACAGTGGCATAAAAATGGTAAACACAGATACACTGCAAGAAAGATCATCATGTCATATCATAAAAAAAAAAAAAATGTTTATTTCAGTAACTCACACAGGTAACTCACACACCAACTTTATTAAAACTTCTAGAAAACCCACAGTGATAAGCCAGAGTGTTAACATAAACAGAAAAAGTTTCTTTTCTCTCTGAAATTTCTCATGGGATCATCTGACTTTTGACATTAAGACATTGTGTACTCAGAGTTTGATTCCATATTATAGTCAGTGATGGACTCATTTAGCATTTTTAATCTACCTGAGCTTAAAAACAGTAAACTTTATAAGATACCACATTTTGTAAAAGGCTGGGATTCACCTGGAAAAGTTATGAATAATAAATAAGTTAGCAATTTTAAATTCAAGAAAAAGACCTCATATAAACCAACAAAACATATATATAAGTGGTCATTACCAACATATTCTTACTATAGAGCTCTCTGACTTGAAAGTACCTACAGTTTTAGAGTTCAAAATATCCTTTAGCTTAATTCTATCAGTTAAGGTATCATGTCTCTTTTTCATTTCTTTGCTATATATGCTGGTGTATGAATTGAATATGTTGAAATCAATTTTAATTACATATTTGCTGATAGGATGGAAACATATGAATTCTACATTTTTATGATTAATTTCTACAAATATTTCAGGAGGATATTAGAGAAGATTTTTGATTGATTTTTATTATTTGATTTTTAAAATGTTACTGCAACTATCCATATTTTACAAATGTGGATTATAGTTTTTGATATTTCATTTTAAATACAAATCTGTATATTATTCATATCAATCTTTCATTCATCTCTACAATTATTTTAGGATGTTGACTTTGAAAGTTCACCCAGGATTTCTATACTAATACTAAATATACTTCAAACATCTCTAATAATTTATCAGCATTTCTCTAGGACCAATAGGAGTTATTCAATTTCTTGGAGCCTTGGTTTGTATAGAGCCTGGTTCATAACCTTATAATCTGGTTTCTCCATTTATATTATGTTCCATGTCTTTGAGGAAGCTATGTTGGGCATTCAGTACACTTAGAGGTGAGTATAATTTTCATTCACAAGCAGAGTACAAATCTGAAATGCCTTGAAGCTCTTTGTTCTCCATACTGAGAACTAAGTAAAGTGTTCAGTGAGTCTTCTGGGACTTTCAGGTCAAAGTTTCACTGATAATATTTTCTGAGCAAAATGCAGTTGGTTTAGGGAGAACTCACTCAGCCTCTCTGCTCCTAATTAATCTTGACATTTTCTTCTTTTTTTTTTTTTTTAGTAATTTTCTCCATTTTTACTAATCAGGTATATTATTCCCCATAGCTTAGTCTAATCATTTTAAAATTTCTGATATGTTATGGTCTGAATGTTTGTATCACCACAAATTTATATTAACACTAAGCATTAATCTTCATCATATTAATGTAAACATTAAACCTAACACCCAATATCGTGGCATTGGGAGGTAGGCCTCTTGGAGGTGACTGGGTCATGAGGATGGAGCTCTCATCAATGAGAGTAGTGTCTTTATAGTACAGGCCTAATATAGGTTCCTTGCCCCCCTCTGCCATGTGAAAACAGAAGGAAAGTCTGTCACATGGAAAAAAGCCCTCATTTGACTGTGCTGACCTCCTGATCTCTGACTTCCAGTCTCTAGAACTGTGAAAATAAATGTCTGTTGTTAAGTTAGTCAGTCTGCAATAGTTTGTTATAGCAGCCTTATTGAACCAAGATACACTTGGATAACTGACTATGCATTTAGGACTTAATAAGATGCAAGGAGAACTAATGACTCTTATTTCCCTTCTACCATGTCCAACCTCCACCAAAAAAGCTATGTTTTTTCCAGTAGTCATATATGGATGTGAGAGTTGTACTATAAACAAAGCTGATCATGGAAGAATTGGTGCCTTTGAACTGTGGTGTTGGAGAAGACTCTTGAGAGTCCCTTGGGCTGCAAAAAGATGCAACCAGTCAATCCTAAAGGAAATCAGTCCTGAATTTTCATTGGAAGGACTGATGCTGAAGGTGAAACTCCAATACTCTGGCCACCTGATGTGAAGAACTGACTCATTGGAAAAGACCCTGATGCTGGGGAAGATTGAAGGCAGGAGGAGAAGGGGATGACAGAGGATAAGAAGGTTGGATGGCATCACAAACTCGATGCATATGAGTTTGAGCAAGCTCTGGGAGTTGGTGATGGACAGGGAAGCCTGGTGTGCTATAGTCCATGGAGTCTCAAAGAGTCAGACATTATTGAGTGACTTAACTTACTATAAATATCTTTGAAACACCCTTACTTTACCTATCATAGTTACCAAAAACTTGCTAATGTGAATCTAAAGCAAATCTTAGTATCCTCAGGCTTTTAGTTTGGATGATATGCAAAATATTTAGAATATTTAATTCATATTTATAACACTGGACCTATATAGTATATATCAGTATGAATTCCATATAGATCATGTTTCTATTATACATATTGGGGTTTTTTGTAAATAAATAATGTGTGCAAAATTCTTGCTACTTAAAAGAACAATGAAAGTAAAACCACTTTCTTCTCTATAGTGAACTGAAGTGAATATTCATTAACTTAAATAAAATGGTACTTAAAGTAACATTATTGTTTAGTTGTCATACAAGAACTTGAACCATAAACTACATTGTTTTACACTGGAGCCATGAAATTAAAAGATGATTACTCCTTGGAAGAAAAGTTATGACCAACCTAGACAGCATATTAAAAAGCAGAGACATTACTTTGCCAGCAAAGGACCATCTAGCTAAAGCTATGGTTTTCCCAGTGATCATGTATGGATGTGAGAGTTGGAATGTGAAGAAAGCTGAGCACCAAAAAATTGATGCTTTTGGACTGTGGTGTTGGAGAAGACTCTTGAGAGTCCCTTGGACTGCAAGGAGATCCAACCAGTCCATCCTAAAGGAGATCAATCCTGGGTATTCATTGGAAGGACTGATGTTGAAGCTGAAACTCCAATACTTTGGCCACTTGATGCAAAGAGCTGACTCATTGGAAAAGACCCTGATGCTGGGAAAGACTGAGGGCAGGAGGAGAAGGGGACAACAGAGGATAAAATGGTTGGATGGCATCACCGACTCAATAGACATGGGGTTAGGTGGACTCCAAGAGTTGGTGATGGACAAGGAGGCGTCATGTCCTACGGTCCATGGGGTCGCTAAGAGTTGGACACGAATGAGTGACTGAATTGATAGATTGATCTTGTTTTTCCTAATGCACCAAATCTAAACCTTTTTCTATGAAGTCATTTACAAAATAAAGACATTCTTAAAATTTTCCCATGCTGACAGAATCTCTATTGGTGAATTTGGAGGCAATGGAGCTCCAATAAACGTAACAGCCATGTTGGTGTTAAGAACTCTGCTAAATGTTGTCATCTGTCTTCGTCAGATGCAAAAATTCTCAGGACATAGGTATTATGCTAAGATATAATTTGGATGCTTTTAGAAAGGTCATTTGATGCCTTTAATTTCTTCTTGTGATGCAGTGTCAAAAGATAAGGATCAAAAGACAGTAGAGCTTGCAGAGTTCATTCCTCTCCATTCTGTCAGAAAAAAAAAAAAAAAAAGGTTTGCTTATAATCCCTGAGTTTCCCTTGTGGCTCAGCTGGTATAGAATCCACTTGCAATGCAGGAGGCCTGGGTTTGATCCCTGGGCTGGCAAGATCCCCTGGAGAAGGGAAAGGCTACCCACTCCAGTATTCTGACTTGGAGAACTCCATGGACTTTTATAGACCATGGGGTCACAAAGAGTCGGACACGACTAAACGACATTCACTTTCTCAATCCCTATCAAATTTTGTCAAATTGCTCCTGCCATGAAATTATTGACAACTTTTAACATCTCTGACTTTTGCTCTTAGCTGAAATTTAATTTTATTTTTTCAACTTTTTACATTATATGAATATTTTAAATTTCTACATTCACCTTATATATATACACACATACACACACACACACACACACACACACACATATATATATATATATATAAACAATAATGATCATATCCCTTCTGTGTTACCTTTCCTTCTAAAGGACAATTTAATTACAGGAGCGCTAAAACTATTGTCTACCATATAGTTGATTTACAGTAATAGCCATTGGAATGAATGTATCACTATTCAAGTCTCTATAATTTCAAGATCCTCTAAGCTTTCTTATTTAAAATTCTCTTCTCTTCTAGTAATTAGCAGTGTTGAACATCTTTTCATGCATGCATCTTCTTTATAAAGGCATAACTCAGTAAACACAAATGCCACTTTGCTTGTAAATCTTACTGGCCAAATCATAGCAAGATTATAAATATATACATAATTTTTTTTTTTCCGCAAATGTTCAAATATTATTTTTCCCCTTTTAGGCCCACCCATCTCATTTCTCCAGTGTTCTGTGATATGAAACAGCTTGATCAGGATTAAATTTTCTGTCCCACCTCCTACCCCAATTTTAGGGCTCAAACTATCCCTCTCCTAGTTATCACTTAACCGTCTGCTTTCCTTAGCTTTCAGTACTTTGTAGATTCCTTTAAATCATGTTATTTCTCATTCTTATAATTCTTGAAGGTTTGAAATCTTTTAAATCATTTTTCATTTACTTTGTGACATTTTGTTAGGGAAAATAATTCATAATAATTGAATTATTAACTATATGGGAAACCATCATTTATTTATTCACTGAGCAGTTACTACAGGCAAACTACCATGATAGATGCTTATAGTACTCACAGTAAATATAATTGCTTCACTCTATAAACTCGCCATTTTAGCCACTAATACTTATCAAAGTAATGTTTCCCCTGAGGAAATACTACACGTTGAGACAATCTCAGAGGTCAAGTGATTTCTATATAGGCAATTTATATAGAGTGAATTTTGTATTTGCAAGCTTTAACGTTTTAAAATACAGGAAAATCCTGCTATTTGGGGAAAGAATACTTTTATTTTATTTTTTTTTTTTCTTCTTTGTAAAGGCATCTTAGTCAAAAAAGTGAAAGGACTATCAAAACACTGGCACAAAAACTGACATAAACGGAAAAAAAAAATCAATTGAATGTGTGTGTTTTTCTCTGTGTTTCTAGAGCCCTTGTCATAAGTGACTCTGAGTGATTACTATATTTACTTATTTATTTACTTAGCCTCTATAAAAAAAAAAAAAGAAAAGGCAAGGAGTGAGGAACATAAAGATGGAGGCTAACCATGAATTGATTTCTTATGCCCTGCTGCTTCTTCATTGCCATGTGAGCGAATTTGATGCTACCTTTACCAAATGTGTGCTTGTTCATTCCTAAAAAAGAAAACTTTCTAGATGTTGCTGTCAAAGGAAAAGGGATATTGAAGAAATTTAAGGTCATCTTTCAAATTGAGTGATTTTGTAGTCCCAGTGGAAAACAAGTCTCACAGAGAGGCCATTTTAAACAACGGAATCGGAAAGACACACTTTCAATTGCATTTCAGAATGGCATTGTTTTTGACCTTTAAGTGATTTCCTTAACCATTTAACACTTATGAACACATCAAATCGGTAGCTGATTGACAATATAAAGGGGATTAACTGTACTTTAGCCCCTTAGAGTCTGACTCACAGGAAGCTAATCAACCAAGAAAAAAATGGGGGGTAGGATGGCATAAAAGCATAAATGCACTCAGACTGACAAAAACAGCAGAGAATCTCTATCAAGTTCTATGCTGTGTCCCTGGAAACCAAGATAATGATAGCTATACATTTTATATAGGCAATTTAAAAACTTCATAACAATTAAAGGAGCCTCTCCTATAATTATTATAATACTTTACATTTGAAATTTTATTAGTAGATACCACCTGAATTTGCCTAGAAGAATATGAATTATTTTATGCCTGTTTGCAACAAAATTTCCTTGATGCTCGTGCCTTTTCCTAAACTCTGAAACTCTAGACTATAATAACTTATTTCAATGTGACACATGTTTTGCTGTATTAAATTGAGCAATTTTTACACAAGTGGATTAACCTTCAGATACTTCTTATGATCTTAGATTAATGGGTAATTATGGCTTGTATAACTTAGTATTTTATATGCAATACCACCATTTTGAAGTGGTAAGGCAAGGATAATAGTTATACATATGTATTAAATGTAAACAGACATTTTACCAATTTCCAAGGCTTCCCTGGTGGTTCAGAAGTTAAAGAACCCACCTGCAATGAGGGAGACCTGGGTTCCTGGAGAAGGAAATGGCAACCCATTTCATTATCCTTCCCTGAAGAATTCCATGGACAGAGGAGCCTAGCAGGCTAGAGTCCATGGAGGTGCAAAGAGTCGGACATGAATGAGAGACTTTCACGTCTTTCAAGGAAACTTTAAAAGATAAATTTGGCTGTTTGTTTGTTTTGTTTTGGACTTTTAGTTAGATTTTCTAAAAAATACATACTTATTCCAGTGTGCCATGCCTAGTCTACTATTACGGTTGCAAATATCCAGCAAAAGTCTGACTGTAAGGCCAATTAAATTGTGTGAGTTTAATTTACCTCACCTAAATAAATAGCATACCAGAAGCAAGGTTCCACAAACATGGATCTCAACAAATCACTTTTCCAGGCATTTTATCACTATGTCTTCCTGATCTTTTTCTGTTTTATACATAACTTCTGTCATTTTGCATTTCAGTTGACTGCTTCATTCACCATTATAGCAATCACCAGAATTAATCTTATTCCATAGGCCTCACCCTACATTTTTGTTTTCACCCTATTTCTTCTGTGAATTGAAGCCATTAGTACTCCAGAGTACTGTTGTCCTAACAATCTCATTGCTGAGCACTTAGTCATTTCAAGATTACCAAACTGTTTTAGAGGAAACTTAATAAAAAGACTTGTATTGGGACCAAGTAAAATTCCAGTAAAGCAAATGAAATCAAGCTGTCAGTAAGTTGAAATGACATCTATCTGCTTGTATCTTTTCTATTCACATTATGTTTAAAAATTTCAAAATTTCATGTTTTAATCAAGAAATAAATTCATTCCTTTCAATCTAATGGTTAAGAGCTCTCGATTCCTGAATATGGTGAAAAGTAAAAGTCAGTGAAGAGTTGTGATTTCTGGCTATAGCAGAATCCAGATATTAGTAAATCGTCTCCCCCAAAATAAAAAATAAAACTAGACAAAATTGTCTGAAACAACCATTTTGGGGTTCTGGATATCAATGTCTGATAAACATCAAATTGTGAAATGTTTATTCATAAAAAAAATATTCAGGTAAGAGTAGCTGGTATCTGCAGCCCTTTTGCCCAGTCAGCAGAGTGCTGAAGACAAGGTATTTGAGCATATTCAAAGCCTCAAAGCCCAACTCATTGGCTGATGACTAAGTCATGCAGAAACCATGACAACCTGCAGGATGCCAACCTTGATTTTTTTAATCTTTAATTATAATTTTTAAATGACCTAAAATAGCACCAGCTGTACACCATAGGGGAGAAAAATTTTACAATTAAAATCTAAACAAATATAAAAGATGAAATAACAGTTACAGAACTCTAAAGAGGAAATTCAGAACCTTTAATTGCTACATTACATTTTTTATGAGATATCAAAAGATACCACAAGAAACACGAATATGTCATCCATACTCATTAAAGAAAAAAAAAAACAACAACAGATAATAGGAATTGATTCTAAGTAGGTCCAGATGTTAGACTTAGCAAACTAAAGTTTCAAATCATCTTGACAAATACCTCCTTCCAAATTAAACTCTGTTCAAGGAATTAAAGAATAAATGATGAATCAGGAAACATTTCAGCTCCATAGAAAATGGGAAAGTAAACACAAAAAATACAAAAATTCTGAAGCTTAAATGTACAGTTCCTGAAATGAAAAATTCAGCAGATGGGCTGAGCAGAGGTTGAAATTAGTTGAGTAACTTTTCAAATGGAAAAAAAAAAGTGTGTTCTACGGAAAGCACAAGCTTATTGTGGAACTCTAGATGGGTCTACATTATATCTGCTTTGTTGAGAATTGGAGGAAGAAACTGTATGTAGCACATTTATTCAGCACTGATACCTTAAACATCTTTGGATGTTAGAAGATCATAAGTTGAATCATAAGACCTTTGTAATAGGAGTTGGTGTTACAGTCTGAACTTATAAAACTTTCATTTGCTGTAATTTGAAATGACTAGTCTTTTAAGCTACTGACCAATGGTTTGGGGCAATATCTTCAAGTATTTTATATCCTCCCAAATGTTGAGACTCCTGTTTAATGTTGGGAGGTGCAAGGTGTAATGGCTTTTCATTTCCTTCAGATGGATTGTCCCAGTGTATCTCAGACTATTTGTCAGAATAGAACCTTCACCCCAGTGGCAGATCACTAAATCAAGAGGCTTGTTTCAAGTTCTCTGGCAGGCTTGTGTCCTACCAGGGAAACTACGGTATTTGACATTTCATGCTTACCAGGTTAAATTAGCATGCTGTAATTAGTCTAATAGAGCAGCTTCATAATTGGAAGAATGTCAAGACAGTCAAGGTCTCAGTCGACTAGATTTTATCTGATGAAAGAGATGACATAGCTGTGGGACCAAATATTTAAGGTACACTGTTGTTTCTGCTTTGTGAAGGTAAACTTTTCTTCTTTAATCCTCACACTGTTAAGAATTGAAGAGAATATTTTACCAGATTAAGCATTATATTTCAGTATGTTATTTACCAGTAAATATACTTAAAACATAGGACATCTATTGTTGGTGTTTGCACCTAGTTCAGCTCACTGTAGTTCATCACCCTCCACTAATATCCAACTAACTTTTACAGATGTAAAGTTGGAAAATGAACAGGAGGATACTTAGCACCACACCTTAAATCTTTAAGGGTGGCGTTAATCCCCATAATTTATCCAAACATTTGCTGTTTATTGTAAGTGGACTTTTTGATAAGATTTTGCAATTTCAAGGGCAAGCACTTGGCCCTTCCTATGATCACAGTCTTGTTTTTTAAAGCAGGGGAACAATATGAATATTCTTCCAGTCTAGCCTAATTAAACAGTTAAGTGAATGTGAAAGTGAAGTCGCTCAGTCATGTCTGACTCTTTGAGACCCCATGGACTGAAGCCTCCCAGTCTCCTCCGTCCATGGGATTTTCCAGGCAAGAGTACTGGAGTGGGTTGCCATTGCCTTCTCCAAAATTATATAGTTAAGGAGTAAGGAAATAATTGGAGACTCATTTGAATTTAGGGAAGGTCCTGGAACTCCTTCAACACAGAAGCTGATTTCTCTCAGAGCTCTGGTTCTGCAAACACCTTACCTTGGTTACAGGCTAAGGAATGGAAAGACAGGATCTGAGAACAAAAACTCCCATGCTGCCATGTCTTTGGAAAAGGGTGGTTACTCTTCTCACTCAAGGTAAGAAGGACTGTTTCTGCTGGTCTGGAAGACTCAGATAACTGGAGGAGCCCCTGACTCTCAGGCTCAGCTTTCAAAAGCTTCGCTCCTCGATCTTAGGGATTTGTTTGTTCCTGTTAAATCCCTGACTCAGACACTAGAGACTTATTATTTCATTGAATTCAAAACATTCAATACCTCAAAAGAAAATGTAAAATGACCCATAAGGACATATCTGGCTCACAATTTTTGAAAACTGAAGTTTTCTAACTGTTATCATGAACATTTTGAAACAGAAAAGAGCCAAAATTCAAAGGAAGCTAAATGTAAATTTTATGCAATAGACAGTAACTTGAAAAATCTCAAGTTCTTCATTTCAGACATGATCAACATTTTCTGAGCTTGGGAAAAGGAGCAATGGAGTGGTTCAGTTCAGTTTAGTTCAGTTACTCAGTCGTGTCCAGGTCTGCGACCCCATGTATTGCACCTCTTCTTAATATCTTCTGCTTCTATTAGGTCCATACCATTTCTGTCCTTTTTTGTGCCCATCTTTGCATGAAATGTTCCCTTGGTATCTCTAATTTCTTGAAGAGATCTTTAGTCTTTCCCATTATATTGTTCTTCTATATTCCTTTTTATTGTTCACTGAGGAAAGCTTTATCTCTCCTTGCTATTCTTCAGATTTCAGCATTCAGATGGGTATATCTTATCTTTTCTTCTTTGTCTTTAGCTTCTCTTCTTTTCTCAGCTATCTATACGGCTTCCTCAGACAACCATTTTGCCTTTTTTCATTTCTTTTTTCTTGGGGATGGTCTTGATCACTGCCTCCTGTATAATGTCAGGAACCTCTGTCCATAGTTCTTCAGGCACTCTGTCTGTTAGATCTAATCCCTTGAATATATTTATCACTTCCACTATATAACCATAAAGGATTTGATTTAGGTCATACCTGAATGGTCTAGTGGTTTTCCCTACTTTCTTCAGTTTAAGTCTGAATTTGGCAATAAGGATTTCATGATCTGAGTCACAGTCAGCTCCTGGTCTTGTTTTTGTTGACTGTATAAAGCTTCTCCATCTTCAGCTGCAAAGAATATAATCAATCTGATTTTGGTATTGACCATCTGGTGATGTCCATGTATAGAGTTGTCACTTGTGTTGTAGGAAGAGGGTGTTTGCTATGACCAGTGTATTTTCTTGGAAAAACTATTTTAGCCTTTGTCCTGCTTCATTTCATACTCTAAGGCCAATCTTACCTGTTACTCCAGGTATCTCTTGACTTCTTTCTTTTGCATTCCAGTCACCTATGATGGAATGGACATCTTTTCTTTTTCTGTCAGTTCTAGAAGACCTTTGTAGGTCTTCATAGAATGGTTCAACTTCAGCTTCTTTGGCATTAGTGGTTGGGGCATAGACTTGGATTACTGTGATACTGTATGGTTTCCCTTGGAAATGAACTGGAGTGGTAGAAGGAAACAAAGGCACACTGGGTATTCAACCTAGAACACTAGGGGGTTTTTTACCCGAGGATACTGTTTCTATTGCAGTAATCTGGAGTTTCCCTGGCCCTCCTCTGCACTGCTGTGTCTTACTGGAACCTTTGATTGGACGTATTTTGGCACTTTGTCAAGGTTGCCCCGGTTCTTCAAACCCCTGAAGGGATCACTTCAGTTATTCAGAGCTTGGAGAAAAAAAAAAAAAAAAAAACGTTAGTAGTGTTTAAACAGATAACTTCAAACAGCTCACAGTTAAGGAAGCTCTAATAAATGGTTTGGTGGACACTGAGGTATGGGTGTAGTTTTATGTCAAAAAGATCACAGGCAAGCACAGGATCATTGGCTGTGCTGTTTGAAGACCAGTCTTTAATATGTGATTGCATGCATGTTCAGTCCATCAGTCATGTCCCACACTCTGCAACCCCATGGACTGTGGCCCACCAGGCTGCGCTGTCCATGGGATTCTCCAGGCAAGAATACCAGAGTAGGTTGCCATTTCCTTCTGCAGGGGATCTTCCCAACCCAGGGATCAAACCTTCATCTCCTGTGTCTCCTGCATTGGCAGGCAGATTCTTTACCACTGAACCACCTGGGAAGCCTCAACATGTGATTATATCTGTGTTATGATTCAGGTGTTTTGGGACCATATGTAAGCAGAGTGGTATTTGAATAAAATAAGAAAATGTTTCAAAAAAAAAAAGGGACATGAATTACTAGCAACATCTCCATATTACAGTAGACGAAATAGAGTGGACAGGGCTTACAAGAGTACCATCTTGTGTGTATCTGGGATAATCTCATGTAAAGCTGCTTAAATTAGGACTGAAAAGCAATGAGTTGTTTTCCCCATTCAGCTTAAAATGGCATGCATGTTACTGAGATATTGCAAAGTTAGAAGGATTTCTCTTCTCTCATGAAATTAGCCTTGAGATAGAATGGGTATTGTCTTAATAATTTTCAAGGGAGGTCATGGACATGCTCATACATTCCCACCAAAGTCTGAATGTGTTTGGAGAAAGCAAAAATTTAAAAAGGAACAAGTACAAACCTGAAATAGCTACATCAAATTTACTCTCATCAGGCAAAATAGAGGCTAGAGTTAGAAGTGAAAGTCAATTAAAAAGAAATAAAGATATATATAGGTATTTCACATGAGTTTATAATGTAAAATTCATATTTACTATATGTAGCAAGATGCCAACTGTGGGAAAGCAAACATGGTGAGATGTAGGAGAAACTGCTGTTAAAATCATGGTGTTATGCTTATTTTCCAAATTTCCTAATGTGAACACATTGGTTTTATCATCAACAAAAGGCTTTGTAAAGAACTTGAATATGATTTTATTTTTTTCTATAAACTTTGTAAATGCCTGAGGAATTCAATATGGTTTATAGACTTTGTCCCAGTTATTTTGTGCCCCATTAGATATCTGACATTTGAGGGCACAAATAAGTTTAACTTTACACAATTTCAGACCATAAAAGTCATGTAAAATTTACTCAGCAAGGCCATAGAAGTCCCATTGGCATGATGGATTTTTATAATGATATAATCATTAATGAATTATACTTCCATTTAACAAAGTTTTAATATGGAATTTCTTTTGCTTGCCTTGTTAGTAATTCTCTGATCTGAATTGCCTTGGGCATATCTGCCATAAAATTGTTCACCATAATATTTCTTTCTGTGTCAATCATATAATACATGCAAATCTCCCAACCATGAATAAGACAAACTTCATTTTCTTTAAAACACACACCCAGCTTTCAGAAAATATTTATGTTGAAAGTCAAGATACCCTGAAAGAAAACTATGACTCATATTTAATGGACTAATAGTGTTCTGATTATAGATACCTTATCATGTAGTACTTTCTGCTATTTGTAGAAATGAAAATAGATGAACACGTCCTCTCTCTCTTTCAATCATGTGCTTGTTAATTTTAATTTAGCTCACACCTTAATGAAAGCATTTGTATAGATCTATTTGTACAGATGACTAAAATAGATCATGGAAGATTGTAAAAAACCTGCTGATAACAAAAATGATAATGGGAGAATTGTTCACAATTGTCTCTTTTCTTAGTTCTAACACTTTAATTTGATTGCCAGCCTCAACCCAATATTCAGCACTGCTCCATTGTGACTTTCCTTGTGTTTCTTCTTAGTTCCGTTTTCTATTTCCTTTCATGGCTGTTTCAAACCTTTATCATTCTCCTGGCTTTCCCTCTTTACTTTCAGCAGACAATAATGTTTTCTTCGTAAGATACTGCATTTTCTCAAAAAACATATTTTCTGTTTCCTTATTTTCAACAAATCAATAGAAATAACAAAATTCTTAATTTCCCTCCAGCTTCACAAAGATTTCCTTCTATTGTTTCTGACCCAGGGATCCTGCTACCTGGCCTCTATGTTCCACTCTTTCCTCCAACAACTCTGATTTTTCCCCATGAAGTAAAACTTTCTCTCCTTGTGTTTCATTTATAGCCCTCTGCTTGATATTTCCCATCAAATTAAATCTCTCTAAAGATTTTACAGAAAAAAAACTAAACAAATGTACCACTCATTTTCAGATAAATTTTATCTACTGCCCAACTTCCTATTTTTAACTGATGCACTTCATAAGTATGTGCTATATATATATTTCTCACTCACCTAAAGCCAGACATCCTGGAATGTGAAGTCAAGTGGGCCTTAGGAAGCATCACTACAAACTAAGCTAGTGGAGTTGAGTTACTTCAAATCCTAAAAGACGATGCTGTGAAAGTGTTGCACTCAATATGCCAGCAAATTTGGAAAACTCAGCAGTGGCCACAAGACTGGAAAAGGCCAGTTTTCATTCCAATCCCAAAGAAAGGCAATCCCAAAGAATGCTCAAACTACCACACAATTACACTCATCTCACACACTAATAAAGTAATGCTCAAAATTCTCCAAGCCAGGCTTCAGCAATACATGAACCATGAACTTTCATATGTTCAAGCTGGTTTTAGAAAAGGCAGAGGGACCAGAGATCAAATTGTCAACACGCACTGAGTCATCGAAAAAGCAAGAGAGTTCCAGAAAAACATCTATTTCTGCTTTATTGACTATGCCAAAGCCTTGACTGTGTGGATCACAATAAACTGGAAAATTCTGAAAGAGATGGGTATACCAGACTACCTGACCTGCCTCTTGAGAAATCTGTACGCAGGTCAGGAAGCAACAGCTAGAAATGGACATGGAACAACAGACTGGTTCCAAATAGGAAAAGGAGTATGTCAAGGCTGTATATTGTCACCCTGCTTATTTAACTTATATGCAGAGTATATCATGAGAAACGCTGAGCTGGATGAAGCACAAGCTGAAATCAAGATTGCTGAGAGAAATATCAATAACTTCAGATATGCAGATGACACCACCCTCATGGCAAAAAATGAAGAAGAATTAAGGAGCTTCTTGAAAGTGAAAGAGGAGAGTGAAAAAGTTGGCTTAAAACTCAACATTTAGAAAACTAAGATCATGGCATCTGGTGCCACCACTTCATGGCAAATAGATGGAGAAACAGTTGAGACAGTGAAAGATTTTATTTTTGAGGGCTCCAAAATCACTGCAGATGGTGACTGCAGCCATGAAATTAAAAGACGCTTACTCCTTGGAAGGAAAGTTATGACCAACGTAGATAGCATGTTAAAAAGCAGAGACATTACTTTTCCGACAAAGGTCTGTCTAGTCAAGGCTATGTTTTTGCCAAGAGTCATGTATGGATGTGAGAGTTGAATTATAAAGAAAGCTGAGCACCAAAGAATTGATGCTTTTGAACTGTGGTGTTGGAGAAGACTCTTGAGAGTCCCTTGGACTGCAAGGACATCCAACCAGTCCATCCTAAAGGAAATCAGTCCTGAATTGGAAGGACTGATGCTGAAGCTGAAACTCCGATACTTTGGCCACCTGATGCGAAGAGCTGACTCATTGGAAAAGACCCTGATGCTGGGAAAGATTGAAGGCAGGAGGAGAAGGGGATGATAGAGGATGAGATAGCTGGATGGCATCACCGACTCAATGGACATGAGTTTGAGTAAGCTCCGGGAGTTGGTGATGGACAGGGAGGCCTGGCGTGTTGTGGTTCATGGCATCGCAAAGAGTCAGACACAACTGAGCAACTGAATTGAACTGAACTGAATTTTTGCTATATGTATTTCTTTATCTGTTATACTAAGGACCTCATACTATTCTCATATTTAACCACATAGTCACTTCTTCATCCTTAATTAAGTATATGTTTATGATTCACTAACACTATAATCTCTACCTAAAACTCTCTCATTTCTCTTCTTGCTGCTGCTGCTAAGTCACTTCAGTCGCGTCCGACCCTGTGCGACCCTATGGACGGCAGCCCACTAGGCTCCCCCATCCCTGGGATTCTCAAGGCAAGAACACTGGAGTCGATTGCCATTTCCTTCTCCAATGTGTGAAAGTGAAAAGTGAAAGTGAAGTCGCTCAGTCGTGTCCAACTCGTAGCGACCCAATGGACCGCAGCCCACCAGGCTCCTCCGTCCACGGGATTTTCCAGGCAAGAGTACTGGAGTGGGGTGCCATTGCCTTCTGCAAATCTCTTCTTAGCTTATCTAAATTCTTGGTAACTCAAATACCCATTCAACAAATAACTTTTGGCACATGTTATGGGAAAGGTAGTCTTCTAGTTTCTGTGAATTTTGCTCATTTTGTTGCTGCCCTTATGACAGTTATTACAAAAATCAACAACACCTAGAACATATATGACAGCTAGTAAATATTTGTAAATGAATAGATAGAAATACAATGACAACACAAGCTTTGGATATCAGTAGAGAATTTCTTGGGGGAAATGACATTTAAATTGAGACCTGAATTTTCAAAAGTGAAAGGAGTGGGAGGGAATAAAAATATTTCAGAGGAAAAGCATTTTTAAGAAGTCTTTAACAAATTTTTAAAAAATTATGTTAATTCACTTGAAAGAAGACCAATGACATCTGTGGGACTGGGGAGAGAGGGAGCAGAATGGATGGTGAGACTAGTTAAAACCAAAGATGAAGTAGAAATGCATCAGATCTCACAAAAGTTGTGATTCATTTTATGTATACATTTACTTTAAACCTAAAAGCAATGAGAAGTCACTTTGAAGACTGGTCTTATTAATCCAAGCACCCACATTTGAAGAAAGCCAATGGGAAATATTGATAAAGAAACAGAGGGTGCCAATAAAAGGCACTGGGCCAGAAAGGTCTTGTGTTATTGTACTGCTCTAAATTTTGTGAACTCTAACTCAGCTTTGTCAAAAATATGGATCCATGTATAGTAGGATGTTTTGGCTGTAGCTGCCACTCTGTTCTACAAAGTGATAATCCAGAATTATTTGTCTATATAATACAACCTTTGCTAGGGGATCCAGGTGTAGTTTTCGTTGAGCCAAGTCAAGTGGTAGAATTTGCTTATTTAATTATGGTTAGCAATAAATAATATATCAACAGGGTTTATGGACTTAACCAATCCAGGAAACAAATACATTGGTAATGATAATCAGTGGAGAATAGATAAGGTATAAAAAGGTGTCTGCCAAGTCTCAGCTGGGCTGTAATATTGTGGCTGGATTTTTTTTTTTTTTTTTTCCTTAACAAGAACTTGAAATCAAAGGACACATACTACATTGTCAAGGGTGTGGTTATTCATGTTTTCATTGACAGGTATAACCTTCAGAATACTATCAAGCCAAAGATCAGTGTGGCCATTGCAGCCCATTAAGGGCCAGCTGACA
Organism: Cervus elaphus; assembly: GCF_910594005.1. Classification (NCBI taxonomy): domain Eukaryota; kingdom Metazoa; phylum Chordata; class Mammalia; order Artiodactyla; family Cervidae; genus Cervus; species Cervus elaphus. The sequence continues at coordinate 9,845,888 of NC_057844.1, read as the reverse complement.
ACTGTCTTGCACTAGTGTGACAAAAGACTTGACAAAGGCAAATGAGATCACTATGCTTACAAATTTTGGTCAGCCATTTGCTTGATGCTAGAAGCAAAGGAAAAGTGGGACACTTCAGGTGTCTGCAAGGTTAAATGAGTAGGGCTTTGGAGAAATGTTTTGTGGCATTCACAACCAAAAAAAAGTGGAAATACCAGATCAAATAATTTTACTCTCTAAGCAGGTTTTAAGGGCTGAATGTATAAAGTCTACCATACCTTTGGGAACCAAGAAGAAATTAGTGGTGGGTATAATTAGGAGGTCCTTAGAAATGGATGATCACAGTTTTTGGAGTCATACCCAGCAATGAGAGATTGCCCCCATTTGCTATAGTTTAGGAATATAGTTTAGGAATCATTCTCCAGAGTATTATCTCCCACTTACCAAAAGTAGAACCTTCGTGAAAGGTAAAAACTTCAACTAATATTAAATAGATTCCAACAAAATGCTGACTAGTCACCATCTTGGATGCAATGAAGGAAGCCACTTAAGTGATATTCTGAAACCACCAGCCAACTGAGTGAGTCTTTCTTAACAAGAATGTTGAATTGGTATTATCAAACTCAGTAAATTCATTAATGTCATAGAGCATATCTATCATGAAATGGATCAGTAATAAGGTTAAAACAATGTGTCTGTCCTGAACCTTGGGAAAGCTGTCAAATCAATATATCATCTCTCTCACTTCCTAGTTGGTTTTTTTCTCCAATTGTTTCAGAATCCCAGTTAGGTTTTGGAGCCTTCTTTTAATGAGAAATATAAATCCAAGAATCAACACCTTTAGGCTTTGCAGCACAAGGATTAATTATAAGTACCTGATATGGTCCTTTCCATCTACCTTGTAAAAAATCTTTTAAAAAACAAAATGACCTGGTTGTAGATTGTGAGGTTTGTCTTCATCTCCCAGGACCGCACTGTAGAAATAGTTCTATCTGGGTAGGATTTTTACATAAAGCTATGATTAGTGCTTTGCAATATTAAAGCATGTCATTTTTAATTAGTTGAAGGACAGAGAGAGCCAAATGCATATGTCGGCCAGCAGTAATTTCAAATGCTGAGAGCTTGTGTTTCCCAAAGGGGATAACTTTCAGATTTAAAAAGACCAGAGGAAGTGCCTTAGGTCAAGCCAATTTCAAGGTCTCTGTAAATTTTGCTAGTTGAGTCTTAACAATGCCATTTGTTTCTTTCTATCAGTCCAGAAGATTGAGGATGAAAAGCACGATACAAATGTTGTAGAACATACCAAATCTCACAGATCTATCTCATAATATGTCCAGTAAAACTTGTTTCCCAATCATGATGCAGTTCCAAGGACGCTTCCAGGTGGGTATCATCTTTTCTAAGAATATTTTTACAACAGCCAAAGTGGTAGCCCTTTGGCAAGGGAATTCTCCAATTGAAAGAGAAAATATGTAAACTGTAACAAAACCACATTTATAGCTTTGGGAAGGAAACTACTGGATAAAATCCATTTGACATACCTAAAAAGTTCCCTTTAGGCAAGTCAGAATGTCCAAGGGCAGTTTGGATAGTTTTCCCTGGATTGTATACAGGACAGACAGCACTAGTTAATCATGCCTTCTTGGTCGCCTTAGAAATATTTCCCCACCAGTACATTTCATGAAAATTCCAAGTTTATCTGCCACCCATTGGATCATCTGACAAGTCATTTCATCAAGAGTCTTTTCAAGGACTCTGGCAAGGCAAATCTTCTATTTCGGCTATACTATAAATTAATTGAAAGTGAAAGTGAAGTAGCTCAGTCGTGTCAGACTGTTTGTGACCCCATGGACTGTAGCCTACCAGGCTCCTCCATCAGTGGAATTTTCCAGGCAAGAGTACTGGAGTGGGTTGCCATTTCCTTCTCCAGGGGATCTTCCCAACCCAGAGATTGAACCCATGTCTCCTGCATTGTAGGCAGAGGCTTTACCATCTAAGCCACCAGGGAAGCCCATAAATTAATTAGCAGGCTAAAATACAACTGTTTTATTATATATATATATATTATTATTATATATATATTATATAACTATTATTATCAGTCCAATAATGTCATTTTAATGTGATGCCTTAGATTGACATCTTTAGTTATTTTCAATAACTCCTCTTTAGAAAGGTAATCAAAATTGGCCATAAATTTTCAGTTTTAGGTTGGATGACTTATAAGGCAGTTGTCCTTGCAGCCTCACCAGCCAAATTATTTCCTTTGATTTCATCTAAATTTAACTTTTCATGCCCAGGCTACTTAACGATGACTAGGACAAATAAAAGTTGGTTTGATCCCAACAATTTGTTTATCCAATTTCCATTCCTAATCTGGTTTTCTCCCAATGTCAAGAATTATCTTTGCTGCCAAAGTCATGAACTGCCCCCAATGCACTGTGATTATCTGTATGGAAATTCATAGTTTTGCTTTCTGCTAGGGTGCATGCTTAAGTTAAAGAATGGAGTTCTCTGCCTGTTGTGCTGAAGTAGAGGTAAGCAGTGAAGCTGCTTCTATTACCACAAAAGAGGAGGTGATAACATGACCAGCACAATGTTATCCTTCACCATTTTCCAAGTAAGAGCCATTGTCAACAAGCCATGAAGTTGCAGTATTAGCAATAGGAATTTCTCATAAATCAGCTCTAGTGATTAATAACTGATCAGTCAGAGCCAGTCAGTCATAAGGAGTTTTGTCAGTAGGTAAAGTGATGAGACATTACTTTCCCAACAAAGGTCTGTCTAGTCAAAGCTATGTTTTTTTCAGTAGTCATGTATGGATGTGAGAGTTGGACTACAAAGAAAGCTGAGAGCCAAAGAATTGATGCTTTTGAACTGTGGTGTTGGAGAAGACTCTTGAGAGTCCCTTGAACTGCAAGGAGATCCAACCAGTTCATCCTAAAGGAGATCAGTCCCGAATATTCATTGGAAGGACTCATACTGAAGCTGAAACTCCAATACTTTGGCCACCTGATGGAAAGAACTAACTTCTTGGAAAAGACCCTGATGCTGGGAAAGATTGAAGGCAGGAGGAGAAGGGGGCAACAGAGGATGAGATGGTTGGATGGTATCATCAACTCAATGGACATGAATTTGAGTAAACTCCGAGAGTTGGTGATGGACAGGGAGGCCTGGCGTGCTGTAGTCCGTGGGGTTGCAAAGAGTCGGGCACGACTGAGGGACTGAAGTGAACTGAAAGATATGAAACTTGCAAGGTTGAGGTTATTGCAGTGGAAAACAGTAATATGAGGGAAACTTAGTAACAATATTTCACATGAGGCAAGTTGGCTTACTGAAAGGTGTTGAGTATAATGAGAATTGAGCAAGGATTTTACTGTATGGGGAAAAGATGATGAGCAGAGAGCCCACAACCATTTTCTCAGTTGATTTTGGAAGGGTTGATGCTACTTAAATGGTCCTCCTACATTGGGAATACCTCTGGCTAAAGATCTGATTGTTCATTGTAATATTAATAGCTAAGGTGTTAGCGTTGGTCTCCATGACTTGGAATAAGCACTCCTAAGGTATTGCCTTCTTTTTGTACACAGAGAGGAAAAGGGGTGTTGCACAGCTCTTAATTTTAGAGACTTCCAAAGAGCCGCATTGTGGCCACTGGAGTGGTAAATTATCTTTGGGGCTATTGGTTGGTCAAGACAGAAATTTATAAGGTGAAGGGTGAAGGACCAAAGTTTTTAAGCATAAGACCAGTTCGGGCCTCTGAAGGAGAATAATCCTGTCAGCAGAACTTAGAAGTGTACAGTCATAATTAAAGAAGCATGTACAGAAGTCAGGGTATTCCTCCGAGGGGAATCCACTTCGGCAACTTAACCTCAAGCCCTGGCACCTGTGAAATAATCACCTTTCGGGGGAAGCACCCGCCTGATCCCAAAGGCAGTGACCATAACCTCAAATGAAAGAAGGGAGACTGGAGCCTCCGAGGATGCACACTCAAAGGAGACGGCAATTCCAGGGAATGGTGAGCCTGACAGGCCCTGTAAACAGCACACTAATTCCAGCAGACATCCGAGGTGCTGAGATTGCTTGAGATCCCACCTCTACACCATTCATGTCAACCTAAATAAACCTAGGAGGCAACCGTTGAGCAAAAGTCTTTTATTTGAGGACAATGAATTACAATTTGAGGCTCACAGTTTTGGGTAACAACTGAAATAGTGTTCCACTAGGGTGTAAAAACTAGGGCTTTTAAAGGCAAAGGAAGGAGTTTTGCATCGCAGAGAATTTTAACTGGCGTTGGAGGCAGAAGCTAGTCTCGGCTAAACACAAGGGAGTGCTAAATTCTCTTCGAGTCTGCCCCTGGGTCTATCCATATGTAATATACTCTTTTTCCTCCTAATAAATACTTGGCTTGGTTTGCTACTTTCCATCTTTATGGGAATTCTTTATTGCAAAGCTGAAGGCCCAGGGCCCTTGTCACTGATCACTAGTCTAGTTGCTAGGAACTGGTGTTTTCATGACCCAGCCCAATCTCTGGCTGGGAACCCAAGCCCTGCTTCAAGCCCTTGCAGGCAGAGGCCACTCAAGATCAAAATGACTCCATTTTATTTCAAATTTCAAAGCTATTTGAAAGGAACAAATAACAGCTGTCTGTAATTATTTGTTGGGACCAAAAGGAGGGACAAGTGAAGTAAGTTCAGTTGCTCACTTGTGTCCGATTCTTCTCGACCCCATGGACTGCAGCACTCCAGGCCTCCCTGTCCATCACAAACTCCTGGAGCTTACTCAAACTCATGTTCATTGAGTTAGTGATGCCATCCAATCATCTCCTCCTCTGTCGTCCCCTTCTCCTCCCGCCTTCAATCTTTCCCAGCATCAGGGTCTTTTCCAATAAGTCAGTTCTTGGCATCAGGTGACCTAGTGAAGTAAATTTGAGGACGAAAAAATAGTTATCACTTTTGAACATCTTAGTTTGTGTGACAGATGTAGTCTAGATGTAGAAAAAACAAGTTGAATTACAGACCTATAGCTCTGAAAAATGCCTGAGCTACTGCTATACATTTGGAAACCATAGGCTTATTCTATGGGGGAAAGAAGTTTCCAGTAATAATGAGATCAAGAGTGTGGCAAGAAGTGTCATGCATAACATGGAGAGAGAAATTCTTCCAGTTTTTCAGATCCTCTTTTGATAATGAAAGAATGAGCCACCTTAGAGGTTGCATGTGATTTCTTCAGTTTATACAGATTGAACTCTAGAGTTGATTGTATTTATTGAGTCATGCAGAAAGATAATACTGGGCTGAAGTTAAAGCTTTCAGAACCTTTTGTGTTTATCATTACTGATAATCCCTATTATAATCTCTTATCTAACTTCTACGTATTACAAATCAAGTGTTTTTGAGCATATTGCCTTTTTATTATCAGTCATAAAGATATCAAACAACTAAGAGATCAGCGTGTTAGGTGGATCAGAAACATGGTTATTGAAGTTATTCCTCAAAAGATTTGACTCAAACATCATTTACCAAAGAAATTCTCCTCTGTAATTCCTGGGATTAAATAGGTATCACCTCCCATAGTCATTACCATTGTTCCCTGCTGGCCACTACCGTAGTATTTGTTATATTTATCCTGATTACACCTCATTGATGTTGGATCCTCCTAGGCTCTCTGAGGGCAGGGGCTTTGGTTCACCAGCTCCACCGCCACCACCCCCAGCATCTAGCCAAATGGCTGGTACATTGTAAGCACTTATTACACGGATTAATTTTAGCTTGTGATTTCTTATGTGCATTCCTGCTCACATCACCAACTGTGGTGCTGTTCACACTGCCTGCACTGTTGGCTGAACCCAGCGCAGGCAAAGGGTGAGCTAAGAGGCGGGAAGAAGCCACGCGGAGCCAGAGGAACTGCAGACACATTTGTTCTCGCCCGGCTGGCGTGGCGGCCGGAACACCGCCTCTCTCCCGGCTGATGCAGCAGCTGGAGCCTCAGCCATGACATAACCATGACACGGCCGAAACATAAGCTCATACTCCAAGGCAGATCCAGTGCACGCCAGCCAGGGCCTTCACGGTGAAGCCCCTACCGGCCATCCGCACAAAGGCAGCGCGGCACGCAGCGAGTAGCTCCTGACGCACGTGCGCGGTGCTACAAACGCGCTCAGGGGTTACAGAGTCCTCATTCACAGCACGTGGGGAGACAAAGCCTGCAGAGGCCACCTTGGCCAATGTGCGCTCCCCCCACACTATGTGTCATTAAGGAAAATAGAATCTGGGAGCCCATCACTATCACGTGTCTTAAAATATTCCCTTCCCCTTCTATCTTTTTTCCTTCGGATATTTAGTTTTTATCCAGGGCTTGACTTCCCCCAAATTAAAAAATGTGTTTTTCCATGTAATCCTTGGATTATTTCACTTCTGAGGCCTATGAGTTTTCTCATTTAGTACAAATCACCCTAGGAAGAAAGAGAAAATATTTCGTAGCATTTTTATACCCTGGAGGAGGGCAGGCAACCCACGCCATATTCTTCCTGGAGAATTCCGTGGACAGAGGAGTCTGGCGGGTTACAGTCCACGGGTCACAAAGAAACAGACATGACTGTAGCAACTTATCACGTAAACACACATGCACAGCGTTTTTATAATAGGTGAAATAGCATCAGGAGAACCAGTAAGAAGGAGGGAAAACTCAAAGGTGGAAAGAATAACTTCTCTCCTCAGACCTGAGTGGGGGGGTAAAAATGCTCAATCAAAGGAGGATGGGCAAAATTTTCCTCAGGTGTTTTAATCAGAAAAAAGTCACTAGTGGAAGACAGAATGTACTGGAGGAAGAACTGGGCTTGCAGGTACAAGGCACTGGAGAGGAATCCCTTGGGGACCCTAGAAACACAGAAGTATAAGTCGGTATCCAGAAGATACCGGCTGAAGGGGAGATGACTTGAATCCCTCTGTCACAGAAAGAATGTATTTGAGAAGAGGCAGAGAAGCCAATGGCAGGAGGAGAGGCTTAAAATGTAGAGTCTGTAGCCAGCACACACCTGTGTTGAATCCTGACTCCAACCCCTACCAGATCATCATACATTAGTATTTAATTTCTTTAAAAACCTCTGGTAAGTTTCCCTGTTACCTTTGTAAAATAGTGCTGACGTCATGAAGTACTGTTATGGAGTATAAGTAAGCTCATGCAGAAAAGACAACAGGACCTAGAAAGCACTCCCTAATATTTAGCTACTATTAAAATTGTCAATAAATGCTAATAATTGTTACTATCACTCACATGGTGGCAAAAGAGAGCTTTCTGTTTCCTTGCCTTATTTCAACCACCAAGTTTAGAATTATGACAGAAGAATTTCAAGTTCCACTTGCTGATATGGAAAGAAGCTATGATATTCCGCTGCATCATATTTTCACCAGATTTTGCATAGTGAGCAGTTCTGTGTTGGCGCCAGTGTGGTCACTGCCAGGAGCTGAGAGGAGGTCAGCACTGACAAAGTCCCTGAGATCACAAGGACACTGCATTCACCCCACGCAAAGGACTGTGAATATGTATTAAAGCAGATTGATTATATTAGCAGCACCTTGAGCTTTTCTTTTTTTCTGCTTGAAAGACACAAGTAACAAATCATAGACAATTTTCAGTATGCTTTCTTATTTTTTTATTTTATTTTATTTTTTTGCTTTCTTATTTTTTATTTCTTTATCAGGAAATACCAGTTTATCCTGTTTGCTTATGGCTACTTTCCAAAATTTCTGAAGTTATTTTGATTTCTAATGTGGTCTGTCTTCCAAGGTGTTACCCATTCCACCCAACTTGATCTAATCAACGCTTTGTAACCATGTGCTTTTTATGGAAACTTGTTATGCCAAAGAAGTGAGAAAATTGAAAAAGCTTCCTGAATATCAGACAGATCTATGATCATGAAGTGTATTCAAATTTTGCAAGACTGTCTCCAAAAGGATCAGTTTCTTTGAGAAGAGTGAAGCATGAAGCACTCTAGAAGCACTGTGAAAAATTTGGTTTTCTCCAAGCAAAACTGTATCATTGAGTAAACACTTCAAGTTAGCTACAAATAGTTTAATTTTTGTTTCAAAGTATTTAACCATGTTTAAAAACTTAACATTTAATGAATATATGCATATATATGCAAACATATACATAGACACATATATACTTAAAAAATATATGCATATATTTTAATTCAACATTTAAAGATACTTGTGATAATGTGTGAGTGTGTGACGTGTGTGTGTTTGTGTGTGTTTTCCTCTAGCCTCTAAGTATCCCCCAAAGCTAAAACACTCTTATTCATACCCTCTTCCTCTCTCTGTTAACCCACCAGGCAGAGGCAGAATAATGTAAAGGAAGGACACACCAACTTTGGACTCAACCATGTCTCCCTTCAAATACTGACTTTGACTCTTATTAATTGAATGACCTTTATCAAATTACTTAACTTCTCTTTTGATTTTCTTATCTACATGTGGGGATGACAATAAAGTTTCTCATGGGGTTTTCTGAAAAATTAATTAGACAATCTATCCACAGTGCCAGGCACATGACATGTACTTAAGACACAGAAACTATAATAATCATTAGGAAAAAAAATTTAAATTTCTGGAGAATTTGCATAAGCACACCATTTGGAAAAATTACAAATTCATGGTCTTATAAAACTAATCAAAGTATATCTCAGTTAAAACAGAAACAAAGTCACACCTAGTCAATCAATTTCCTGACATAACACTTTATTTGAAATGAAAGAGAATGTAAGTCTACAATTGCAATATGATATTTTTTGGTTTTACTTTTTCCCCATAAATAATGATTATTATTTTGATTATATTTACATAAAGTGATTAATATAGTGTTATGTAAGATGTAAAATAACCCAAAGATTTCTTCTACCTAAAATTTTTGCCCATAGTATCATTGTTTGAGATTAAACATTATATCAAATGAAATTTATTATATAAAATACATAAAACAGCAACTGGTTAGGATCCACAATAATATTGGCATAGAAATAAGTTTAACAGGTCATTTCTAAATGTTTCCTAGGATGGAAATCATGGTGAAGGTGTAATGACGTTTTGTTGGGAAAGGGGCTAGAGGACAAGGTAGCATTGACATTGACAGTCAGTAATCCCCCTGGGGGAGAATGGTTAACTGCATGTTTCAAAGTGATGAATAAGCCAAGTGATGCAAAGAAAAGCACTAGCAATGCAGAATGTACCCTTCATCTCTATGTACGAAACCTCCAGAGGACCCTGCTGATTAGGACACGCTGATAAGACATAGATAGAGCACCAGTTAGACCAGCAATCAGTATGCCATATAGACAAAACCACAGACAGGCATGTTTGGTCAGGGAAAAACCAAACATACTGATGTAAAACATCACATTTCAAAGTATGAGGATGAACTTTATATACAAGGCAACAGCTCTTATGTAAAGAGTAAAGCTACTGACCTTAAGGCCAAGGAACTCAGCCAGAGTAGTATATGATAGATGCAGCTGGAATACCACATGTTCTGGTATAGAATACATTGATACCTATATCATACAATCTTCACTGACATTGGACGGCTGTGTTTTTAAGTGAATCCTAGAATGAGAATAAGTTAGTAAAATTATTGTTGTATTGTTAGGACGGGCTTCTCTGGTGACTCAGAGGGCAAAGAGTCTGCCTGCAATGTGGGAGACCTGGGTTCGATTCCCAGATTGGGAAGATCCCCTGGAGAAAGAAATCTCTTGACTTATGTTAGAATCAGCATTAGAATAATAATTAGAATTAGAATAAGAATGAAATGTTAAAATACCTCATTTAAATGCAGGGCATTAGCTCCTTCAAAAATCAGTTTTGACATAAAAACAAAAATCGGTTTTAAATTGAATATAATTATATTTTTTTCTAGAGCACAAATGAGTAAAGTATCAAAATGTTGTTAATTTAGTATTACTCAGTATTAATAAGTTGCACATTAGCAAAGCACAAAGAGGAATTGAGTATTCTACTCCTTATCCAAAAGATACATGGAAACCAAAGAATGTATGTCCCACTATTATAAATAACAATGTAGCGAAATTGTGTAAAAATCTCTGCCCTTTGAATTATTTACTTAGTATAAATTGTCAAATTGTGTCGAGGATCAAAGGCATGGCTAACAATTGAATTTCTTATTTTATATAGTTTAATAGTTCTCTAAAAATAGTGTATTAATGTATAATCTCCCAGCTACATATGACTTCACCTGCAGTTTACATTCAACTCATTCTTGACTCTTGCTAGAGCTTGCTTTTTTGTGTGTATATGTCTTTAACAACTTTAATTGCTATGTGTCTCCCAAACACCTTTTCTCTGTCAATAGCTATACTTAAATCTTATCATCTTAAAAACAGAACCCTGTTAGGGCTAATCCAACTTTCCTTTTTCAAATATGGAACATGTATCATCTTACCTTACTGTCTCTAATTCCTCACTTCTTTAAAATCTCAATTCAAGTCATTGCTAGGGCATGAAATATCAAATGTTCTGGAATACTTTCATTCTTGTTTTGACCTCTTAATGGCAGTTGGATCTCTTAATCACTTGTTTCTACTTGAAATATTTCCTTGTTTGTGGTTTGCAGTCTTTTGGCTCCTGGTTTAAGAAGTAATGATTAGGGAATGTTTGTCAAAAGTTTGAAAAGGTTATGTTCAGTGGCTCAGTCATGTTCGAATCTTTGTGTTCCCATGGACTGCAGCATGCCAGGTCTCCCTGTCCTTCACTGTCTTTATTAAAATTAATATTATGGGTGTCATCTACAAGTAATTAATACCAATTATCTTGTCAATTGGAACATTGTCTCCTACTGTTTATATATAGGTGATTTGTAAATGGCATATGCTGAAATGCTCTAGCATCAATATTCCTCAAACTGTGTGTTGCAGAAAACTAATAAGCCATGCTGTATTAAGTGATGTTTTATAAACATCATATAAAGGACTCATCACATAAGTTTATGGAATGCTGAACTAAAAAGTATAAGCAGATTTCTTTTTCTTTGGGAGTGAATTGGGTCTTTAATATACAAACACTCAACTTACTATTCGGCTTTTTCTTTTCCTAAAGTGTAACCTTTATTGCATGAAGCTCATTGTAATTATATACTTAGTAATGATTCAGGCAACCAAGTTTTGCAAACACTGTCTAGAAGACAGAAAAAATTGCATACATGTAGATTCAAATTCTAACCTAGTTTATTCTTCTGGCTTTATAATCTCTGGAAAACACATTTAGCTGTTTAAAATTTCAAGTTAATTTCTTTGAAGGAAAGCTAAGGGGTATATTAAAATAGAATTGGGCAGGCTGAATTTGTTTATAAAATAAGATATATAGACTCTTGTAACCCCATGGGCTGTAGCCCTTCAGGCTCCCCCATCCCTAGGATTTTCCAGGCAAGAATACTGGAGTGGGTTGCCATTTCCTTCCCCAAGGGATCTTCCTAACCCAGGCACCAACCCTGGTCTCCTGCACTGCAAACAGATTCTTTACCAACTGAGATCCCAGGGAAACCCCTATATAATAAGAATTGGATAAAATTACAGTACAAATATAGTCTCTACAGTTAATAAAATGAAAACTATTTCAAAATTGAGTTAGCATCTTAACATCAGGAATTTGTGAACCCTCCCAAATCTTAGAAGTAATAATAATCAAAAACATAAATCAACATCTATTCCATTTAGAAGAATAGTAAATAGTGTTTTAGGGACATAGAAAATATGGCATTTATTTTTCCTGGCTGTCTTATTGAAGGATTATAGAGCAAGTAGAAGAAGAAAAAGAGAAATGGAGAAATGAATAGACACAACTATTCTTACATTCAGGCAATGCTGGCTATGCTTTCCTCTATTAACAAGGTAATAATTTCCAAAACTGCTTTTTAACTGAAGAAGTTCTTATTGAAAACAATCTTATCACTACATGTGTAAGGCAATGCTGATCTGAGTAAAATAAGTAATATGCCTATAGCCATACTCACTCACTGTTTGGTTTGAAAAAACATGTCCTGAAGAACAAAGTCACAATTCCACAGTATTCACGGCCCAGTCACAATCATTCTGCAATCTGTACATTTAGGTTTACCTCCACTTGCTTTCTTCATACTGGCTTTTGAAAAGCAACTGTATTTAGGTATAAATGACCTGCAATGAACTATACACATTTTAAGAATACCATTTAATAATTTGTTATTTAAGTAAAAACCTGTAAAACCAATCAAGAGAATTCCAGAAAAGCATCTACTTATGCGTCATTGACTATTCTAAAGCCTTTGACTGTGTGGACCACAACAAACTGTGGAAAATTCTTATAGTGATAGGAATACCAGACCACCTTATCTGACTTCTGAGAAATCTGTATGCAGGTCAAGAAGCAACACTTAGGACTGGACATGAGATATGAGACTGGTTCCAAAGTGAGAATGGAGTACGTCACAGCTGTGTATTGTCACCCTGCTTATTTAACTTATATGCAGAGTACATCATGAGAAACGTGGGGCTGGAGGAAACACAAGCTGGAATCAGGATTGCCGGGAGAAATATCAATAACCTCAGATATGTAGATAACACCACCTTTATGGCAGAAAGTGAAGAACTAGAGAGCCTCTTGATGAAAGTGAAAGAGGAGAGTGAGAAAACTGGCTTAAAACTCAACATTGATTCATGTTGATGTTTGACAGAAAACAACAAAGTTCTATAAAACAATTATCCTCCAATTTAAAAAAATAAATTAGGAAAACAGAAGGAAAAAAAAAAAACCAAAAAACTAAGATCATAGCAACTGGTCCCATCACTTCATGGCAAATATATGTGGAAACAATGGAAACAGTGACATACTTTGTTCTTTTGGACTCCAAGATCACTGAAGATGGTGACTGCAGTCATGAAATTAAAAGACACTTGCTCCTTGAAAGAAAAGCTATGACCAATTTAGATAGCATATTAAAAAGCAGAGACATTACTTTGCCAACAAATGTCCATCTAGTCAAAGCTATGGTTTTTCCAGTAGTCATGTGTGGATTTGAGAGTTGGATCATAGAGAAAGCTGAGTACTGAAGAGTTGATGCTTTTGAACTGTGGTGTTGGAGAAGACTCTTGAGAGTCCCTTAGACTTCTAGGAGATCCAAGTCCATCCTAAATGAAAGCAGTCCTGAATATTCATTGGAAGGACTGATGCTGAAGCTGAAACTCCAATACTTTGGCCACCTGATGTGAAGAACTGACTCATTTGAAAAGACCCTGATGCTGGGAAAGATTGAAGGCAGGAGGAGAAGGGGATGACAGAAGATGAGATGGTTGGATGGCATCACCAACTCATTGGACATGAGTTTGAGTAAACTCCGGAATTGGTGATGGACAGGGAGGTCTGGTGTGCTGCAGTCAATGGGGTCACAAAGAGTCAGACATGACTGAGCAACTGAACTGAACTGACCTGGAGAACCACATTTGCTATGATATTTTTCCTGTTTGAAGGATATAATTTTACATTTCTTGTTGTGCAAGCATGCTGTAGAGGAGTTCTTTTAGCTTTTGGATATCTTTAAAAAGTCTATTTTTTTTTTTTCCCCCTCCTGGGCAAAGAAAATGTCATTACATTGATAATTAAGAAAAAAAAGTTTGTTTGTTTTTAACCTTTCTATACTCAAAAGATCTTGCTGTACCACCTTCAAGCTCACATTGTTTTGAATGATAAATATGAAAATTGTCCTCATCCTCATCTTTTCTATTTGTATCTAATGTGTTTTTTTTTTTTTTTTCTGGCTTCTTTAGTGAATTAAAAAAAAATAATTGCTGATTTAAGACTATTTGATTATTATGAAACTATATCATTTTCTTCATGTATCTTGTGAATTAGGTTCATGGTGATTCTTGAATCAGTGCTTTTAAAGTGTTTTTCTTTTTTTTTTTCTTTTGGCTTTGGAAACATTTCAGCTATTATTTATTCAAATATATCTTCTATTTCCCCCTCCTTTCAGATGTGCTGCTTGAAGTCATTTCACAGATCACTAAAAGCTCTATCCATTTATTATTATTTTGTTTAACCCTCTGTGTATTTTGTTTTGGAAAGGCTCTATTGATATGTTTTCAAGGTCATTAATCATTCCTTCTGTCATGTCTATTTGACTGTAAATTTCATCCAATATATTTTTCATCCCAGATGTAGAAAAATTTATATCTTTTATGTTGCAACTTAGCATAGCTAATCTTTCCTCTAACTTCTAAAACAGGTGAAATACTTACAATAACAGAGTTAATGTATTTGTCTACTAATCCTGTCATCTATGTACATTTGGGTCTGTATCAATAGACTTGACTTTCTCTTCATTATAAATGATAGTTTACTCCTTTGCATGCCTTCTGATTTTTGATTGGATGCTATTAGTTTTGATTTTACTTAATTGTACACTGGGCATTTTTGTATTGCTAATATTCAGGAATATATATGTTCCTTTGTCTTGGGATTCAATCAGATTACTTGGAAACAGTTTGATCTTTCCAAGTCTTGCTTTTAATTTTTATAAGCTTTCATCTAGGACTAATTTTTCCTGTTCTGTAAGTAACACCATATTGATTATACACTGCCCTGAGAATTATGAGATTCTTCACTCCAATTAAAGGAATAGCACTTCCCCAATTTGTTGTCAGTACTAGAAATTGTGACCTTTGAAGGTTCGTTTGTTTATTTTTCCTTCAGTCTCAGGCAGTTTCTTCACGTGCATGTGGTGATCGGGGCTGTGCTGACTCCTCAAAGAGAACTCTGAAGATCTCAGATTTCTCTATGTATGAAGCTCTCTTTTCTATAGTGTTCTGCTCTGATTACCCCAGACTCTTTGGTCTCACCAGGCCCTCAGCCCCATCGTAGTTTTCATGGAGCCAAAGAGGCTCTGCTTGGGTTGATGTTTCCTTCATGGGGACCCGGGATTACATATTGCAAACTGGGGCAATCATGGGTCTCAAAGCATTTGTTCTATGCCTCCTAGGCATCAGTTTTACTTTGTTCCTTTATGTTTAGTGCCTTAAGAACTATTTTTTCCTTCATTTATTTTGGTTATGTATTTTTCAGTCTGGAGGATAATTGCTATCCTTGTAAATTCATCCAAAAGTACAGGTGTCCCTTATAGCTTAGAAGCTTGTCAAAACAAACTCATGGCCATTTTTTAAGTAGCCGTGTGCATTCACGCTGTGGTCGCTGTTCAGTCGCCAGGTCGTCTCAGGCTCTTTGCAGCCCCAGGGACTGCAACACGCCAGGCTTCCTGGCCTTCCGCACCTTAAACATATGAGGTATATATTTGTTCACATACGCTGCGCTGTGCTTAGTCGCTCAGTCATGCCCGACTCTGCGACCTCGTGGATGGCAGCCCGCCAGGCTCCTCCGTCCATGGGATTCTCCAGGCAGGAACCCTGGGGTGGGTTGTCATGCCCTCCTCCAGGGGCTCTTCCCAGTACAGGGATCGAGCCCAGGCCTCCTGCAATGCAGGCGGATTCTTTACCAACTGAGCCACCAGGGAAGCCAGTGTTCAGATATACCTACATATATCCTATACTTACATCAATATATACTTTATTATTATTATTATTTTTTCCATTTATTTTTATTAGTTGGAGGCTAATTACTTTACAATATTGTAGTGGGTTTTGTCATACATTGACATGAATCAGCCATGGAGTTACATGTATTCCCCATCCCGACCCCCCCTCCCACCTCCCTCTCCACCCGATTCCTCTGGGTCTTCCCAGTGCACCAGGCCCGAGCACTTGTCTCATGCATCCAACCTGGGCTGGTGATCTGTTTCACCCTTGATAATATACATGGTTCGATGCTGTTCTCTCGAAACATCCCACCCTCGCCTTCTCCCACAGAGTCCAAAAGTTTGTTCTGTACATCTGTGTCTCTTTTTCTGTCTTGCTGTAGGATTATCGTTACCATCTTTCTAAATTCCATATATATGCATTAGTATACTGTATTGGTGTTTATCTTTCTGGCTTACTTCACTCTGTATGATGGGCTCCAGTTTCATCCATCTCATTAGAACTGAATCAAATGTATTCTTTTTAATAACTGAGTAGTATTCCATGGTGTATATGTACCACAGCTTCCTTATCCATTCGTCTGCTAATGGACATCTAGGTTGCTTCCATGTCCTGGCTATTATAAACATCGCAGCACTGTTTATAATATATACCTTTTTATATACCCTTGCTGTCTTCTCTATCTGATCAATATCTACTGAATTTTCAAACCACATTCCACTTCTTTGATTGCTTTTTCTAATTGTACTCAGGCAAAGTTGTTCTTTTTCTTTTTTTTTTTTTTGTTCTTTTTCTTTTTTTCCCCCTGCCTATACAGCACTTTACTTATCACTTCACTGTAACCCTAATATACTAATATATTTAATTTTTCCTTTTATTAAAATAATCTGTGTCCAACTATATCGGGCATTCAGTACATAGCACAATGCCTAACTCATTAAAGGAATTCAGTTGTTGACTGAATAATACATCCAAAGCACTGTGTCTCTCCTCTGCAATCAAGAGCATGAAGAATTAGCTTAAGAGAAACAGACTAGATGCTGGTATGTACTTCAAAAACTCCTTTAAGTTTGAATTTGTTATATTCATTACTGGTAAAGAAAAGTCGAAAAAGTCCCTTTTGTCTACAAAAGTTATAATTTCTCACTGAGATTTTCCTGTTAAAATGTTTGTCCTATTTTCATATTTTGTTTTTATTTCTGGTATAGAGAAAATTTCCATAATTTATACAACTATCAAAACTATGTATCCTTATTTATTAAAGATGTTTCCAGCTCAAATATAAATGTATTATCATGTTGTATCATAGTTTACACCACAAAATATTAGACTATTAGTCAATTAGGAATTGTAGAAATATGTTGGTTGACAAATAAAAATAGCCTTTAAGGGCATGATAGATCAGTACTGTGACAAAATAAAGGAGCAGGCAGACATCGGATGAAACTGTCACAAAAAAAGTAAGAAAATGTCCTGACCTGTTATTCCAGTGTCTCTATTCACTGCTGCAATGGCCAGCAAGTCATGCCACATCACTCAGACGGCTATTTGTTTTTAGCATTATTGTGAATATTGGCTCTCTCTAGATATTTGCTGTCTACATTCTTTTGTTCTTTGAGTTACATTTTCCTCCCAATATTTTCAGATAGAATCACCTGCTCCTTGATCTCCCTACCACCTATTTGTATTTAGTAGGTATTCAGGGATCTTTTAAAAAACACCACCAGCAAGTCTGATGAAGCCCGGCTGGAAATGAGTGTTTGGAAACACTGCCTAAGGTCATACTTTGATGAGTAAGTACAATGAGTCCCCTACATACAAACATTCAAGTTGATAACTTTCAAAGTTGCTAACATGCATTCAGATGTCCAATCACATTCATGTGCATGCCAATATCGTGTGCATATATCCTTTGCAAGTGGTTGCGCTTTTGTATACTTCACTGTACAGTATTGTATGGACTACAGTATTGTATTCTATGCTGTATAGAATACAGTGCTTTTATTTCAAGTCCAGGAAGTTGGGAGCAAGCAAAAGAACAGCAATGATATAGCTGGTACTACTGTACTTGTCAAAGTTCTGTACTGTAGGATTAAAAATGTTTTCTTTATTTTTGTGCTTGTTTATTTTGTATGTGTTATTTGTGTGAAAATTATTACAAACCTATTACAGTACAGTTCTTTATAGCCAAATGGGTTCCTAGGTTAACTTTGTTGGACTTACAAACAAATCAAACTTAGGAACCCACTCTCAGAATGGAACTTGCTCATATGTAGGGGACTTACTGTCGTACAAAAGGGCCTACAGCAAAATTCTGGAAACTTTCCCCACCAAGTAAGTGAGATTTGGTCTTGGTTTCCTTGTTAAGTCAAAATTAAGCTATTGCTCACTTCTGCATGCCTCTTACCTTTGTCTCCAGCCTTGCATACTATGTCGGGTCAGCTAATGTCTATAATGATGGAGTATTTCCAACTGAGAAATTTCTGCCTGTGCGGAAAACAACATAAGTGTATGAGGAAGGACATTTCATGTTTAGAGATTATATCCTCTATGAGCTTTGTGTCTCAACCATGAATATATGTCTGCTATTTGTTTTATTCTTGAAAATAAAACTTACACAAAATGCTATAGTTACCCACTGAAATTGAACCACTTCTCACCTGCATGATTCCAGGACAAACTCTTTCAATAAAACAGTAGACTGGGCAGCTTTTATGCTGGCAGGTCTCTGTTTACTATAGATTTTTTCCCCTCAGAAATGAGTTTATACCTCTGTCTGCTGAAACCACCATAGCCTGGCCTTGTGATGCTTCCTGTCCATGACTGTCATCAGAGTTTTAGATGGTCAGGCAGATTCTGCTACTATAATCTCATTGGAACCTTCAGCTATTAGTAAACTGTATGGCAGTTTGAATTCTCAGCAGACTGATTTTTTTGTGTGTGATTAAAGGAACCCATCATGGTCATTTCCTGTGGGTTGGAAATCACAGAAATTAGGAAGAAAAAACTAGAAAGACCAACACAAAGGAACAGCAAAGCATCTCCGCAAACAGAGAGCAGAGAGCTCCCTGGGTGCGGGCCCATGGACATCTACATGTAAAGAGACGGGGCCCGGCCTCCAGGCTGCCCAGGGCTCAGATCCTGGGTGGAGCTGGGGATAGAACTCCCTGTCCCTCCTCACCCTCTCTGCATCCTGAAGATGAGGGTTAGGGTTACTGTTTGGCCCTCCTTTTCTGTGATTGCATAATAGGGTATGTAATGGGAATCACATCTTTGCCCCTCCTCTGACTTCTCTTCTTTCTCCCACTTCTTGTCCTCTGTGCTCTCAAAGAGTTTAGTCACAAAACTAATCGCCAGGAAAGTACAAATATTGTGTAACATTCTCTGTCCTTCATTCCCCCTCCTATCTAGAATGTAGATGTAATGGCTAGAGCCCCAGCAGCTATTTTGTACTTTCTGGAAAATAATCATGGCAGTAATGGTGAAAGTAGCAATTAACTGGATTTCTTATAGTTTTGTGAAACTCATAGAAGTCCTGGATTGCTTCCCTCTGACCGTATAATGTGAGATAATAAAATCTTATGTGTTTAGGCCACTGCTAATCTGAGTTAGCATGCAGTCGAACCTAATCCTCACTGGTACCCTGGGTTGCCACATCAGTTTGCCTTCTGCCAATCCTTAGCTCTTTATAAGGAATATAATTTAGCATACATATATCCTGACTGTCAAACGTTTGGGGATTATTGTGCCGATTTTGGCCATTGCTATTACAATTACCGTTACTGTTACCACTCCTTGGGTTGACTTCCTCTGCCTTCACTAATGTAATAATTCACAGATATTTATATAGAAATACACTGCATTCCCAGGCAATGATGTACTGGGTGAGGGATCTCAGACAAGCAGCAGGGGAAGAAGACTTTGAGCTCCTCAAACATATACTTGGAACACAAAAGCTGGGCCTGGCTGGGCGTGGGAGCCCTTCTCATTTGCTAAAAGAAGATATCGAGGCACCAGAAGGGAAGTGGAACGGTTATTGGCCACAGACTCGTCTGACGCCGCAGTGTATTCCTGACAGCCCATGTGTTCACAGATTCAAAGCTGATTCTATACATTGGTACCAGTTAAGGTTATTCTAAGCCCTTTGATGACAGAGGCTAAGTGGGAAGTGGTAGCTGTGATGTCAAGCTTTACAAGAGCTTTTTCTAGGATCCCAGGGTCTCAAATGCAATAAACTGACTAGCTGGGTTTGTATCTGGAGCACTGATTATTGGTACAGATATGGCCAAGGAGACGTTATTCAATCCCACAGCAAGTATCAAATGTGTCATGTGGCCAGGATGTAGGAGTTACAGGTCAGTGCAAGGAGGCAAGGCCCTTGGAGGCCTAGATGGCGTGTACACCAGCTGAGTCCTAGTAACTTGTGACAACATGGACGTGCCTTGACAAGTGCTGTGGTCTATATAACAATGCATGATTAGTCAGAAGAGCTTCATGCTGGAAAATGGGAGATAGTGTTGTAGTCCTTTCTCTGTCATTATCTCATGATCAAACTTTAAGATTACTTATCACCCCTAGGCATTGCTTTCCTCTTCTGCAGGTTGAATGTGTCGCACTAGGTTATAACTAAGGCCCATTTCCTCTCTAAAAGTACATTTCTAGTAGAGTGAATTTAGATAAGGATTTAGTTCCTGCCTGTGTCCACACTGGAAAATATAAGTTATTCAGTACAAGCAGCCAAATCTTGTATACACAGCCAGAATGGGATGTCCATTCCAGGAACATGTTTTGATAGGCTTAGTATGACTATCATATATAATGATATAGTTCAAGGCTGCACATTTTAAGCACTCAGCTGGGAAGATGCCAGTGTCATAAAT
Source organism: Cervus elaphus (assembly GCF_910594005.1). Taxonomy (NCBI): domain Eukaryota; kingdom Metazoa; phylum Chordata; class Mammalia; order Artiodactyla; family Cervidae; genus Cervus; species Cervus elaphus. The sequence goes on along the minus strand of NC_057844.1, from coordinate 9,825,455 downwards.
GACACACATTTTGACCTTGTGAGAGGAGGAGGTTGAAAAACAAACTGAAGTGACTCTGCAGGTCGGGAGGCATTACTGAGTCATTTTCCACACCAGCCATCAGAAATTACTAGGCAGAGCTTCTCTTGTACTTGAACACGGTGTCTAGCATAATGTCTAGAGATTTAAAATGAAAATGTACCAGTCATTATAGATGAGCAACAGCTAAGCCAAAATCACCAACCCCAGATTTTTCTTGAGCTGTCAGTGGGAACAGTCATCAACATTCATTCTATTTGTCTTCAAATGATTTCTACTTGTCTGTATTCTTGTTATTAACCAGCAGAATTCTAACAATACAGGCTAACTGCCATAGGCAACTGAAAATCATTTGTATCCGTTGTATATGTCAATGACAGGAATGTCAGCATCCTCAGTTTCTTCCCTGACTCTATGGAGCAACAATCTCTTTGATTCAGTTAAAGGCACTTACAGATTTGTTCTTTCTTCAACAGTATACACGTGGATGGTGAAAGTGAAAGTGTTCGTCGCTAGCCTTGTCCAAGTCTTTGTGACCCCGTGGACTGTAGCCTGCCAGGCTCCTCTGTCCATGGAATTCTCCAGGCAAGAATACTGGAGTGGGTTGCCATTCCCTTCTCCAGAGGATCTTCCCAAACCCCGGATGGTAGGTCTCCTCATTGGTTCACAGACTTTTTTTACATTTTAACCATAATCTCAGTTAAGAACATGGAGAATCTACTCATAGAACAGACACTAGAAATTATATAAATATTCTTAAAGCATAAGTCTTAGTTGCCAGCAGACTTAAAGTAAGTGGTAGGTGTGGGCAGGACCTTGGTGACAAAAGTCATGTGAGGTTTGAGGTTTAGTGCAGGATTTTACCTCTATAGGTAAAAGTCGATTATTTTAGTAATGCTTGTTTGTGAGTAAATTGTTTATATATTTTAGTTCTCTCCCTAAAAGTACCATCTGTGATATAATAATATTCAATCTGTGATATAATAATATCGCAAATATACTAGTCAAAAGGTATACAGGGATACATCATTTAATTGTTTTATTGCCCTTCAAAGATATAACATTTTTTACAAATTGAAGTTTTGGGGTAATCCTGAATTGAGCAAATCTACTGGTGCCTGTTTTTCCAAAAACATTTGCTCACTTCGGGTCTCTGTGTAACATTTTGGTAATTCTTGTAATATTTCACTTTTTTATTATGATTAAAGTTGTTATAGGGATCTGTGAGCAGTGATCTTCATTGTAACTATTGCAAGATGATTATGACTCCCTGAAGGCTCGTATGATGGTTAGCATTTTTTTAACTATAAAGTATTTTTTAATTAAGGTATGTACATTTTTAGACATAATGCTATTTCACACTTGATAGACTGTAGTATAGTGTAAACACAACGTTTATATGCACTGGGAAGGCAAAAACTTTATATGACTAGCTTTATGGCACTGTTCACCTTATCACAGTGATCTGGAACCAAATCCACAATATCTCCAAAGTATGCTTGTATTAGTAAAGAATATCTCAGAGTCCTAATCCCACTACTTTCTAGCTGATGAACATGTGACCATCAATCTATTCTTAAATTTTTCCCTCTGTAAAATGAGGATTCTGTCACTATCAATTTCATAGAATGATCGGGTAGAATACATAAAATAGGATATGATACATCTAGTATAGTGTCTGAAAGTAACATCACTCATTTGACAATTTATAATTATTATACACAGTCTACATTTGAGATGAGAGGGAAAAGCATTAAAAGATACATGAGTTTACTTAGGTTAGCCCTGGGAAGTTTCATGGAGGGCACATACTCAGATTTTGACTCACAAACCCTAGAGAATAAGACAGTGTGTGTGACAAGAATGAAGAGGAAAATAAGAAAAGTCCAAGAAGAAATTATGTAGACCATTTTGCTTATGAATATCTAAGTCATGTGATACAGGCCCTGGTTGTTGTTCAGTTGCTAAGTTGTGTCTGACTCTTTGAGATCCCATGGACTGCAGCTTGCCAGGCTTCCCTGGCCATCACTATCTCACAGAGTTTGCTACAACTCATATCCATTGTGTTGATGATGTTATCCAACCATCTCATCCTCTGTTGTCCCCTTTGCTTTCTGCCCTCAGTCTTTCCCAACATGAGGGTTTTTTCCAGTGTGCTGGCTCTTCACATCATGTGGCCAGAGTAATGGAGTTTCAGCTTTAGATTCAATCTTTCCAGTGAATATTCAGGGTTGATTTCCTTTAGGGTTGATTAATTTGATCTCCTTGCTGTCCAAGGGACTCTCAGGAGTCTTCTCTAGCACCACAATTAAAAAGCATTAATTCTTTGGCTCTCAGCTTTCTTTAGGTCCAACTCTCACATCAGTACATGACTACTGGAAAAACCACAGCTTTGACTGTTGGACTCTGTTAGCAAAGTGATATCTCTGTTTATAATATGCTGTCTAGATTTGTTATAACTTTTCTTTCAGGGAGCAAGCATCTTTTAATTTCATGGCTGCAGTGATTTTGGACCTCAGGAAAATAAAGTCTGTCACTATTTCCATTGTTTCCCTATTGACCATGGAGTGATGAAACCGGATGTCATGGTCTTAATTTTTTTCATGTTGAGCTTTAAGCCAGCACTTTCACATTCTACTTTCACCTCTTTAGCTTCTCTTCACTTTCTGCTGGTAGGGTGGTATCATCTGCATGTCTGAGGTTATTGATATTTCTCCCAGCAATCTTGATTCCAGCTTGTTCTTCATCCAGCCTGGTATTTCACCTGATGTACTCTGCATATAGTTAAATAAGCAGAGTGATAATATACAGCCTTGACATACTCCTTTCCCAGTTTGGAACCAGTCTGTTGTTCCATGTCTAGTTCTAACTGTTGCTCCTTGACCTGCTTACAGGTTTTTCAGGAGCCAGGTAAGGTTGTCTGGTATTCCCAACTTTTTAAGAATTTTCCTCAGTTTGTTATGATCCACACAGTCAAAAGCTTTAACATAGTCAATGAAGCAGAAGTAGATGTTTTTCTGGAATGCCCTTGCTTTTTCTATGATCCAACAGATGATGACAATTTGATCTCTGGTTCCTCTGCCTTTTCTAAATCCAGTTGATGATACAGCTGGGAATTCTTGGTTCACATACTTTTGAAGCCTCACTTGAAGGATTTTGAACATTACCTTGCTAGCACTGCCCTTTTTGGGAATTGGAAGGAAAACTGACATTTTCCAGTCCTGTGACCACTGCTAAGATTTCCAAATTTGCTGGCATATTGTGTGCAGGACTTTAACAGCATCATCATTTAGGATTTGAAATAGCTCAGCTGGAATTCCATCACCTTCACTAGCTTTGTTTGTAGTAATTTTCCATAAGACCCACTTGACTTCAAACTCCAGGATGTATGGCTCTAGGTGAGTGATCACATCATCATGGCAATCTGGGTCATTTAGACCTTTTCTGTACAGGTTTTCTGTGTATTCTTCCCACCTTTACTTAATACCTTCTGCTTCTGTTTGGTCCATACCATTTCTGTTCTTTGTTGTGCCCATACATGAATGAAATTTTCCTTGGTATCTCTAACCTACTGGAAGAGATCTCTGTTCTTTCTCATTCTACTGTTTTCCTCTATTTCTTTGCATTGTTCCCCTAAGAAGGCTTTCATATATGTCTCCTTGTTATTCTTTAGAAATCCGTATTCAGATGGGTATATCTTTGCTTTTCTCCCTTGTTTTTTGCTTCTCTTCTTTTCTCAGTATGTGTAAGGCCTCCACAGACAACCATTTTGCCTTGTTGCATTTCTTTCTCTTGGGGATGGTTTTGGTCACTGTCTTCTGTACAATGTTATGAACCCCTGTTCATAGTTCTTCAGGAACTCTGTCAGATCTATTTCCTTGGATATATTTGTCACTTCCACTGTGCAATCATAAGGGATTTGATATAGGCTATACTTGAATAGCCTAGTGGTTTTCCCTACTTTCTTCAATTTAAGTCTGAACTTGGCAATAAGGAGTTCATGAGCTGAGCCACAGTTAGCCCCCATTCTTGTTTTTTCTGACTGCACAAAGCTTCTCCACTTTTGGCTGCAAAGAATATAATCAGTATGATTTCACTATTGACCATCTGGTGATGTCCATGTGTAGAGTCATCTCTTGTATTGTTGGAAGAGGGTGTTTGCTATGACCAGTGCATTCTCTTGTACTAACTTTACCTTTGAAGCAAACCTCTTTAGGAGGATGTCTCACCAGTCCATTTCTCTCCCTCCCAGCTTAAGTCAGCTGCTTTTTCTTTTTCTTCTTTTTTTTACTTTTGAAATAGTTTTTTTAAGTGTTACTTTCCATTTACAGTTAATTCAAAATATTGCCTCTATCCCCCGTGTTGTACAGTTCATCCTTAAGCCTACATTACACAGAATTGTTTGTACTTCTCACACCCCATCCTGTATCACCCCTCCCCTCCACATGTGTAGCCACTAGTTTGTTCTCTTTATCTCTGAGTCTGCTTCTTTATTTGCTATATTCATGAGTTTGTTGTATTTTTTAGCTTCCTTTATTGCTTATTATATACTGCAGCAACCTGGTCTTCCATATATAACAGCATTTATTACCATGCACAGTATTGCTAATATTCAACATTCAAAACACTAAGATTGTGGCATCAGCCTCATCACTTCATGACAAATAGATGGGGAAACAATGGAAATGGTGACATACTTTATTTTGGGGGGCTCTAAAATCACTGTAGATGGTGACTACAGCCATGAAATTAAAAGACAATTGCTTCTTGGAAGAAAAGCTATGACCAACCTAGACAGCATATTAAAAAGCAGAGACATTACCTTCCAACAAAGGTCCATCTAGTCAAAGCTGTGGTTTTTCCAGTAGTCATGTATGGATGTGAGAGTTGGACTATAAAGAAAGCTGATCACAAAAGAATCAATGCTTTTGAACTGTGGTATTGGAGAAGACTCTTGAGAGTCCCTTGGACTGCAAGGAGATCCAACCAGTCCATCCTAAAGGAAATCAGTCCTGAATATTCATTGGAAGGACTGATGCTGAAACTGAAGCTCCAATACTTTGGCCACCTGATGTGAAGAACTGACTCCTTGGAAAAGACCCTGATGCTGGGAAAGATTGAAGGTGAGAGGAGAAGGGATGGCAGTGGATGCGATGGTTGGATGGCATCACCGACTCGATGGACATGAATTTGAGCAAGCTCCAGGAATTGGAAATGGACAGGGGAGCATGGCATGCTGCAGCCCATGGTTTCCCAAAGATTTGGACACAGCTGAGTGACTGAACTGAACTGTATTGCTGAACTTACATTTTTTGTTGTTGTTGTTTTTTCTCCAGTAAAATGTAATCAGCAATAAAGGGAAGTCAAGGATAATATTTTGTCACCAGAAGGGCATACCTAGCACATACTTAATTCTCAATATTTGTATAAAAAATGATAGCTCTATTTCTCATCTGTAAAAGCAGAATTACATTTACTTCATGAACTTCAAATTTCTTTAGTTTTAACGTTGCAATAAGATGCTAGTTGCAGTAATAATGATCTCTTGAATTAACATACATGTTCCTTAGGTTTTCTGTTTTTAAAAATGTAATCATAGCTAAATAAAATACATGCTCTTGCAACATGGCTAATTATAATGAAAAATATGGAAAAACTCACTAAAAAGATTTAAGAAGACTGGGGCACAATTAAAAACTTTTAACTTGCTTTCTGTCACTGATTCAGATAACATGTATTTTATTACTTAAACATTGCTGATATCTGAAATTAATTCCATAGATATGAATGATATACATGTCATTGTTTTCTGCATTATCAACTGAAAACACAAAATGTCCTGCAGTATTCAGAAACAAACTAGGAAAATTACTCTAATTGTTCTAAAATGTAAATGTTTGCTTCTTTTTTACTGGGTATGTTTATGTTTCAGGTGTTACATTTGGTATAAAGGCACAAATCTTAACTTAGAGGCATGTTTGTAACTGATATGAAAATACAAGTTCACATTAACATTCAGAAAACATTTAAACTTTATTGTGTATAGATAATTCTTCCAGATAAAATAGGAAGTGTATTCACTCAAAGACATTATATAAATAATATCACTGTGCTTTTTCAACAATGTATACTTTAAAACATTTAAGTATATTATGTACATGTCTATCTGTGTATGTAATATGTGCTCACTTGCTTATCTGTGTCCAACACATTGTGACCCCATGGACAGTAGCCCACCAAACTCTTCTGTCTATGGAATTTCCCAGACAAAGATACACGAGTGGGTTGCCATTTCCTTCTCCAGGAGATCTTCCTGACCCAAGGAACAAACCCAAATCTCCTGTATTTCTTCACTGGCAGATGGATTCTTTATCACTGCGCCATCTGCTAAGCCCATGTACGTAATAAGTACAGCCTAATATTTTCAAAATAAGTTGTGCTCAATAAATTTTAAAGGATATTTTAAAACTTTAGAGCAACACTGTACAATAGAAATGTAATAGCAGCTGTAAATAATTTTTTATTACCTTCATTTTCAAAAGTCAAAAGAATTATGTGAAATAACACATTATCAGTGAAATGTACAGTCAATAAAAAATTATTAATGAAGTATGATATATTCCTTTTTTATATACTAACTCATTGAATGCCAGTGTATACATTATCCCTACACTACATCATAATTCAGGCAAGCCACACTTGAGTGTTTGATATTAATGTGGCTAGTAGCTACCATATTGGATTTTGTAACCCTAGAGGATACTACTGTGTATAATTATATAGCAGCAGTAACAACCAATTTGTCCAAATATCTATTATCTATCTATCTATGTGCTAAGTAGTTTCAGTTGTGTCTGACTCCCAGCGACCTATGAACCATTGCCCCACAGGCTCCTCTGTCCATGGGATTCTCTGGACAAGAATAGTGGAGCGGTTTGCTGTGCCCTCCTCCAGAAGATCTTCCTGACCCAATATGTATCTATACTATGGTATGTAAAATGGAAGCAATAGAAGTAACATTAAGAAACTATTTTCTGAAAGAAGATTTATAAATAACACTACAAATTCTAAATTTTCCAAGTGTATTTTCTCTATTAGGGATTCCCTGGTGGCTCAGTGGTAAAGAATCTGCCTGCAATACAGGAGATGCAGGTTTGATCCTCAGGTCAAGACGATCCCCTGGAGAAGGAAATGGCAACCTTCTCCAGCGTTCTTGCCTGGGAAATCTTGTGGACACAGGAGCCTGACAGTCCATGGGGTCACAAAAGAGTCAGACAAAACTTAGTGATTAAACAACAATAACAAATGACAATCCACTAATGTATTAAATATTAAGATAATAGGACATAATGAAGGTCATAGGATAATAAGATTCATAATTGCAGACCCTTACCACTTTTTTGTTTTGTTTTATTTTGTTTTGGTGTTAGAGAAGGTCTTGTAGGTCTTCATTGAACTGTTCAACCTCAGCTTCTTTGGCATTGGTCATTAGGAAATATTAAAAAGCAGAGACATTGCTTTGCCAACAAAGGTCCATACAGTCAAAGCTATGGTTTTTCCAGTAGTCATGTATGGATGTGAGAGTTGGACCATAAAGACAGTTGAGCTCTGAAGAAATGATGCTTTTGAACTGTGGTGTTGGAGAAGACACTTGAGTGTCCCTTGGACTGCAAGGAGATCAAACCAGTCAATCCTAAAGGAAATCAGTCCTGAGTATTCATTGGAAGGACTGATGCTGAAGCTGAAACTCCAATACTTTGGCCACATGATACGAAGAACTGACTCATTGAAAAAGACCCTGATGCTGGGAAAGATTGAAGGTGGGAGGAGTAGGGGACAACAGAGGATGAAATGGTTTTTTGGCTTCACCAGCACGTTGGACATGAGTTTGAGTAGGGTCTGAGAGTTGGTCATGGACAGGGAAGCCTGGCGTGCTGCAGTCCATTGGGTTGCAAGAGTTGGACATGACTGAGTGACTGAACAGAACTGATTGTTAAAATGCTTCATGCTTCTTTCTGTTTTATTTTCAAGGGGGAAAAATAACTACAAAATTGTACTATGATAACATAGCTTGTAACCACAGTCTGATAATAATAACTTGATGTCAAATATAATGTAAGAGATATCAATGGTCAATGTTTATTCAAAGCTACCAAAATTACAATATGTGCACCACATTGTGGTTGGCTATTGGGAAAAAAATTGAAAGGAAGGCATGACTTCTGAAAGACAGACAGTTAAAACCAAAATAATGTTTCATGTTTTATTGGAAATGTGGTAGGAAATATCTTCTGCCAGAAGACTGAAGAAAGAATGGACTTTGGCTGGGGTTTTGTTCTTATCACAAACATAATCAATATCTACAACTTTTATAAGTTCAACATGCTGTCATATTTAATGTGTGAAGTATATTTAATGCTTTATGTCAGTGCTTCTCAAAGTGTTTATGGACATCCCCTAAAGACCCTTTCATATGGTCCCTGAAGTCCTCCTTTTTCTGATTTACATATCTGTGTGAGCTCGGATTTTCTTCAATTACAAAATCTGAAATGGCATTTCACAACAGATTACAAGCAGAAACTGATATAGGAACCCAGCTGTGTACAATCAAAGGAGACATTAGAAACATTTCTTTTTAAAAGTAATACAGTGCCAGTTCTGATTTTTTTGTTTGGAAAACATTTTTCATAAATGCTTTATTTTATTTTAATGTCTTAGAATATATGTTAATGAAACTCTAAGAAAAATGTTTCAAATACAAAAGCACACAAATAGTCACATTGCAGGTATTTGACAGGAGAACACTGAATCCAATGGAAAAAGAAACGGGTCAGGATATGGAACATTGAATTCGATTTTCCTTTTGACATATCCCTTCTTCCTAAATGTCCTATGATTCTTCTATGTTAATAAAACTTCTGCAGTTGTTTTATCTCCCATTCACCATTCAATGTATTCTATTATCTATTAATATTAAGACTTCTAGTTTCAGAAAAACTTCTCCAAAAAAGCCCTAGTACAGTCTTCACTGAGAACTCCTTTCTGTCATTTAAAGTATTATGTCAATCTGGTTTACACATTATCACCTCTACTTTCCTCTCATCTCAAATATCTCCAACAGCTTCACCTCTGTCTGGCTCTCATTTCCACTGGCCGCTGCAACTAAGGTCATCAAGGAGTCTCTCTTATACCCAGGCATGTTTGTTTAAATTTGATTTACACGCTCTGACACTCTTGCACATTCCTCAGCTTTTCCCTGGATTGTAGATAAAGAACAAGGTCCTTAAACTGATTTGCAAAGACCCTACAGGGTATGATCCCCTGACTTCTCCTTTATCTTCTAGGCATGCTTGTTCTCTCACCCACTGGCTTTGCTTCAGCTTCTGGCACGTGCCCTTGTCTTTATCACCGTGGAGATTTTGCACATGCCAGATCCTTCCTTGAGTGGGTTTATTCTATTGCACTCACATGATTACTTACCTCCTTCTTTTGCTTTGGATAGCAGTTGGAGTCTGATTTGTTTTGGATACCTTCTCAGTCCTCCAGACAAGGTTGTTTCCCTTGGTTAAACTCTCCAACAAAATCATGTTTCCTGTTCCCTGTTGTCCTCCCCTTTTAGAAAGTTGCTCACCCCATCATTTCACAATGAGTCATGCAACATATGATTAACATCTACTTAAATTATGTACGTAAATGTTTGTCTAAATTTAATTTGTATTCACATTATTTGATTTATAACTAACAATTGTAATTCTTTTGAGAATCGGTAGTTTGTTCAGCTTTTGATTCCTAGTGAAAAACACATAGTAGGGGCATAGGAAGCATTTTGAGTCTCTCTTTATTAGTTATAAAGTATGAACTTTGTCCCCCAAACAAATGAATATTAATTACTTAAAATGCTTTCTTTTGGAAAATTGGAAATATTTTCAGTTCTGGCTATGGGGATCATTGTAACTGATTGTTGTGATTGTAGCTGGGGGCATTAGCAGAAGAAAAATAGAAATGGACATGAGGATTGATAGATTTGTGGGTTTCCTCCAATTTTCCAAATGCTAAATAAACCTAACTGAGTTATGTTGAAAGTTAGTTTTAACATAAAGTCATTTCTTGACTAAGACAAAACTTTACCGAACACTTAGAGTGTTATGTCATATCAACATTATCAAGATTTCCTAAAGGAACAAGAAAAGAATAATTTGAAATGCATACTCCAAATGATCCTTTCTCTTAGTGTATGCAAGAATATTTGTGTATGTGTGTTTTACTTCATCTAATTTCACTTTGCCTTAATATTGCCTTCTGGAATAGGGCTTTTTGTGAAAATCAACCCTCTCCTTTTTTTTTTTTTTTTTTTCCTTAATTTGCTGTTGCTTATCTTTCACTCCCATGGCACAATTAAAAGGCCAATGAGGTAAGCAGAGGAAAAGCATTAGGACTATAGAGTAGTCCTCAGAAGAGACAGAGATATACGAAAAACTGATTTGTTTTCATAAGGTTCAAGCGATTGGGGAATATGATGAAAATACAGACTTGATAGAACATACACTTACAGATCATTTAAAAGTATGTTCACATTAACAACATCAGCTTTATCAGAGTTTCAGTGCTTAGAGGGCTCCCTTTGATTTTCTGAATTTTAACAAGCGTAAATTAAATTTCCATTTGATCACTACCATGGGCACAAAATTTTTAACATCTTCATGGGCAACATGACGTTCAGAAACTTTGAATCCGCTCTTGGGTAAAACTGACTATCCTCCAATCCCCACACGCAAGTCTTTATTGTTGCTCAACGTGCCAAAAATATTTAATGAAACCTTTAGAAATAGCTAACCGCATGCATATGTAAGGGGAACCTGAAACTGTTTAGCACTTGTAACATCTGAATGTTTATGGAGATAAAAAAATATCTCCTAGGAAATATGTAGCCTACATAGCGAGGCTTTAACTGAAGCAGTTAGACTTCATCAACAGATGGGATCACAGCCGTTTCTGTTTCAGGACACGGTGTCATTCGGAATGTGTCACAGCGCTATTGCAGATCTTCCCAGCAGCCCACTCCCATCAGTCACTCACCTTCTGGTATATCAGGGTTTCATTAGCGCTTAACTGTCTGACCTTGTGTCGGGCACAAGTCAACAGGTAGTTCATAACCCTTTGCTGTCAGAATTAGCATTCATGATCCTACTTAAACTGTGGTGCAAATTTAGAGTTCATTATTAAATGAGGCATATGTTACTACACTTATGACTGATTCAGTCTAGTTATTTTTAGTTTGACCTTTTCTGTATTCATCAAATCAGTTTTGAAATAGACATTGAGATACCCTTTACAGTTCGTTATAAAAATTTCTGTGGCTGTTATTTCATGGGGAGTTTTCCAGATTCTCAGTAGTTCCATAATAAATGTTACACTTCTATGTTAGTTTAAGTAAAAATGAAGTAAGCATGCATCCTTAGGATACTAACGATCTTTTCCTCAACTCAGCAACAGCTTCACTCTCCAAGTATAACTGGATTTGAAAGGATACACCTTCTCTAAGAACAATTTATGTTATGGATTATTTAAATTATTAATTCCTTTCTGACCCTCTCTACCCTTCCCTCATTAATCTAACATTGAAACATATCAAACATAAAATTCTAGATAATATTCAGCACAAGAAACTGCAAATTTTTCTCATTAACTGTAGCTAAAACACAATAATTTAATTTGGGATTTCAAAACCCCAATTTCTAGAAATCACTACTAGAGCAAGAAAAGAAAACTGTAAAGAACTTTATTTCATCAAGGATGCAGTCTAAGGTAGCTTCCAGGTGGTACTAGCCATAAAGAATCTGCCGGCCACTGCAGGTAGACAAAAGAGACACAAGTTCGATCCCTGAGTCAGGAAGATCTCCCAGAGGACAGCATGGCAACTGGCTCCAGTATTCTTGTTTGAAGAATCCCAGGGACAGAGGTTACACAGAGTCGGATACGTCTGCAGCCATCTAGCACACACGCATGGAGTCTAAGGACAACAGGAGTAAAAACAAGTTGAAGTGTATAAGGGGCCCACAGCACACAGTAGAGGAGAAAGACACACATTTAACAGAAATTAAGTCAGGAGATGCAAATCTTAGAGGGTGTTTTTGTTCTTCCGTCATCCTTCTGAAATTCACAGCTGATGCTACTGGAAATGAGTGGAATTTTCCACTGATTCTTTTGCGAATTTTATAGATTTACACATGCTTAGCACAGATGATATGTAACAAGTTCATACACTTAACTTACTATATCTTTTCCTTTTTTACTATCATCCTACAACAACTTTAATATTATAATGTAGATTTTATGCCTATTTAGTAAATGAACTAAAGAGTGACTTTTGTAGCCTGCAGAGAGTCAAGTGGCCCTGGGAAGATTTCTTTTCTTTTTTTTTTTTTCAGGTGCTCTAGGTGAGTTCTTTGAGTAATAGAACATACAATATTTCAAAAGGCAGCTTTTCCTATAATATTTTAATGACTCCATGCCATCGTTGGCTTGCTGAAGTAGGATCACAAGCTAAATGTTACTAAGAGGTCAGTATTGCGCCTTTGCTGTGCCTTCATTTGCAGTCAGCAGTCAGCGATGTATTCTCTGATTTTAAACTTGCAAGCTTTTCTTGCATTTTAGATAATGCATTCATTGTCTATTAAGTTGGACACATATACATAAGGACTTTATTTCTTATCAATTCAGATACCTTAAAAGACAGTAAGTCTGGAAAAAGAGTAGCAGTGAAACAAAACATCAAGAACTGAAGTCCTATGAACTGATTTGGGAGGGTTAAAGGGTAATCACAGAAGTGATTTAAATCTATGTGCTTTTAAGAGTGCGTATATTTTTCACTACTCAATTCTCCATTTATATTTCTCTTTGCAATGATCACTGTATAATATCTCTTTCTGTTATTCTTATTCATCCATGATGCAAACTTCCAGAGGCCCACGTGTGTGTAATCAGTCACTTGGTCATGTCACTCTGCCTCCCTGTGGACTGCTGCCCACAAGGCTCCTCTGTCCAAGGGATTCTTCAGGCAAGAGAACTAGAACCGCTCGCCATGCCCTCCTCCAGGGGATCTTCCCGACCCAGCGGTGAACCTGAGTCTCTGCATCTCCCTGCATTGGCAGGTGGATTCTTTACCACTGAGCCATCTAGGAAACTCTCCAGAGGCCCAGAGCTACTTAAATCTTACTGTCAAAGGTCTACGCTTTGGAATGCCACATATTTGCAATCAAGACATTTACCCACCGTCTTAGGGAGGTTACCTTCATTTTAAGCTCTTAACAAAAGATTAGGTGTTGACATAACCCAAGAATTTAAAGAACCTACCTGCAATGCAGGAGACCTGGATTCGATTCTTATGTCAGAAAGATCCGCTTGAGAGCCCGCTCAGTATTCTTGCCTGGAGAATGCCATGGATAGAGGGATCTGGTGGGCTACAGTCCATGGATTTGCAAAGAGTCAGACACGGCTGAAGTGACATAGCATGCGCACATGTAAAACTTTAAAAAGTGGGCTGAGAATAGGCTTAGGTAAGAGGTTCAAAAGCAACTTCAATTTCAGATACATGCTGGCAAAGAGTAACTCAGGTACCAAGAGGGTGAGGCACATGACATAATTAACATACTAAAAGCTAAAAAGTTTTGAGATTATTATTTAGGGAATTAATAACCTAGTTTCAGTAGAGAGAGAAATATTTTTAACCTGATGTTACTCTTCTCTATGCCTTGTTTGTACTTCTAACCTATGATGACATTAAGTATATATGCTTGTTTTTTGGGTATGTGTGAATGAAGTTAAAATGAATAATGATAAATAATTTATTTTATATAACTGCCTTATAGTTTCTCTTCCTCTCCTACTTACATTACCTATATATTACATGTTTAATTATAGTTAATATTCTCTTTCATCTTGAAATATAATTTTAGAATAAAATATATTAAAACATTGATATTAGATTGACATTTTTATATTGGCAGTCAGGTTGTTAAAAACTCTAGGATTCACTGTTTACATAAAGATTTAAAAAACAGTGTTTATTAGTTTGATTTCAAAAGTGATGGTTGAGAGAAGTTTGTCAGAATTTTTAGCAGCTTCCAAATTTTTCGATTATTCATTTGATATATGAGAAATATTTTGTACTTTGAAAGTATATTTTTCCTTAAACACCCATGTTCATTCATTGCAATGAATAGCCAAAATGTGAAGACAAACTAAAAGTCCATCAATGGATAAATAGATGAAGAAAATATGGAGCCTACATACAATGGAATATTATTAAGCTTTAAAAAAAGAAGGGAAATGTGTCAAATAACACAACAAGGGTGAAAGTTAAGGCCATCATGCTAGAAATAACCTAACACAAAACTCTAGTTTTAATTTTTAAATAAATTATTATTTTCATAAATTAATGTGGTTCATTTACTTCATTTAGTTTCTGTGAGAAATAATCTAATCAAAATATCAAATTATAAAATTATGGCAAAATAGCAAAACATGATATGCTAGACTAGAAATTAAAATCTTTGCCCAACTTTGCCAAATGCAATGCAATAAATACAGTGTCAACAAACATACACATACTTTTTTTTTCCTTCTAAAATCTGTTTATTTCCATTGTCTAACTAGCAATTTTATATAGAGCACTGTAATTTTTCTTCTCTCTTCAATTAGTCTGATTTTAATCACAAAAATATAAATGCAGGAAAAGAAATTGCCTAAATGTGTCTTAATATTTTGTAATTATGAAAAATATTATAAATTTAGTGAAAGAAAGTGAAGTCACTCAATCATGTCCGACTCTGTGACCCCATGGACTATAGCTCGCCAGGCTCCTCTGTCCATGGGATTTTCCAGGCAAGAGTACTGGAGTGAGTTGCCATTTCCATCTCCAGAGGATCTTCCTGACCCAGGGTTCAAACCCGGGTTTCCTGCATTATAGGTAAACTCTTTACCGTCTGAGTCCATCAGGGAAGTCTATTATAAATTCAGGTGCATGATAAATTAAAATAAAGATGAATGGTTATATTTGCATATGTAAAATAATTATTTAACTTGTATGACTGAAATTACAGTAATGATTTGTTAGTAAATGTGCTTATTTTTATTTTTAATATCTTTATAATTTCCTTTCCTCAATTTACCTTTTTTTGGGTAGAGAAAGTTGATGACTGCAAAAGTTGTAGCTTAACTAGTCTGTATATTTGATATATGTAGAAAAGAAGCTTTAAATAAAAATATGCAGTGGATTTTGATTCAGAGATCAATTTTGAAAAAAATGTACAATGTAGTTAGATGTATAAACATAGCTAAGATATAAGCAATATGATTGTCTTTGTCTCTCAAAAATGAAATAATGCTAAGCTTAAGGCTTGTATGAGGTTTAAATGAGATAATATTGCATGTCTAACATGAAGATTGTTTATTTCATTTTTTCCTTTCTAAAAGCAAATATTTGATTCAATGATTTGGAACTCAGAGTACAATTGCTCATATAAAATGTAGAATAAATATTATCACTTTTCATTTCAGATTTTCCCATAGGTAAAAGGTGAGAACGGAGAAGGCGCCGTCACCCCACTCCAGTTTTCTCGCCTGGAAACTCCCATGGGCGGAGGAGCCTGGTGGGCTGCAGTCCATGGGGTCGCGAAGAGTCGGACACGCCTGAGCGACTTCACTTTCACTTTTCACTTTCATGCTTTGGAGAAGGAAGTGGCAACCCACTCCGGTGTTCTTGCCTGGAGAATCTCAGGGACGTGGGAGCCTGGTGGGCTGCCGTCTATGGGGTCGCACAGAGTCGGACACAACTGAAGAGAAAAGTTAAGTATTACAATTATCTAATACATTACATAAAAATTACTGCTGTTGAAAATAATTTTAAATTTATATGATGCACAGGTTACATTTGTTTGTTTACATTTTACTTTTGTTTATCATTCCTTTGCAGGGGTTCTATGTGGATCACTGTCTATATGATGTGATAATGAATGAATATTAATAAATCATAAATTCTAAATGTTTGCAAAAGGAAGTACTTAAGCAAATTTTTTACGTTCAAATTTAGTAATTATTTCATTCAAAAATTTGAAAAGATTCCAGACTCTGATTTTTAAGATATCCCTCTTCTTACAGAGATTGCTGCTAAATCAAGGATTTTGTAAGGACAAGCTTTACATGAACTTCAATTATGTTCATGGATCAATTTTCCATGTCATTAAGTTTAATAAGCACAACTTCACTTATTATTGTTAATTATTGAGTTTTAAATAATGTTAAATATTATAATATAAATAACAATGGAATATAACATGAGTTGTGAGGTAGCCAGCCCTTTGCCCGTTGGAAACAACTTGGAGAATTTTAGCAATTGTGAGATAGAAAGAGCATAGTCCCTGAATGCATACTGAGACCACTATACCCTTCCTAGAATGTCTACTCCCAGGCTGCCTGTCATATGTGAAAACATACATATACTCTGCTATTGCCATAGTAAACTAATATTCTCTTTGGTAATCCATATTCCTGAAATATCTATCTCTACTTCTTCAGTCAAGACATTCTTTTCTCTGTATTCAAGCAGTATAACTATTACAAAACAAAACAAACAAACAAAACAGCACAAATAAATAACCCAAACCCTCTAAATTCAATGGTTTTAAAAACCCCAAATCATATACTTCTCACTTACTTGCAGATTTGCAGGCAATCAACTTATCTAACTTAGCTAACCTGTGTTGCCCTGTTTATCTTGGCTAAACCCACTTGCTCCTGGGGATTGGTTCATCCAGGATGTGTTCATCTGGCTCCCTTATATTCTTCCTGGAGTAATGGCAGATTCTATATCAGGATGGGGAATGCATGTAACTCCATGGCTGATTCATGTCAATGTATGACAAAACCCACTGCAATGTTGTGAAGTAATTAGCCTCCAACCAATAAAAATAAATGAAAAAAAAAAAAAAAAAAAAGAGCAGGGCCAGTTGCACAAACACATTTCAAATATCTACTTGTGTTAGATCTGTTAACATCCCGTTTATGTTACTGAAAATCATCGTCAAAGGAGTGAGGGTAAGAAAGTAGGTATTCATGAGTAATAATTCAACTTCTTTAGAGTCTTTACCTTAATATGAGATGTGATTAAATTTACAGCATGTATGCAATGAAGAGAGCCTCCTCAGAGCTCCAGGTATTTCCAATAAGACCCCTGCCCTGGCTTCCAAACATATAGGAGAAAAGAAGGCACCCCAAACTGTTTTGTCATCTTTGCCAGAGCTCCTCACCACTTCTAATACCTCTATAAAGGTCATTTGTGTTACTATGACAAGCTGATTGAGTCTGCAAAGATGAATATCATTTTACCCTTTGTCGGAAGAGTCATTTCTAAACATCTCATGCTTAGATGCCCTGATAACATTTGTTAGAGGCTGTTTTCAACTGTGTTTGTATGGTAAACAGATACACTATCGTGTATATGCACCACACGCGTGTTGCTGTACCACTCTTCATCCTGTTGACTATTAGTTGTCTCACTGGTCCTGTTCCTGACGCCAGCTGTCTCACTGTTCCTCAATGTGCCCACTGTTCGCTGAACCCAGGGTAGGCAAGGCACACGCTAAGAGGTTGGGAGAAGATACAAGGAGCTGTGGGAGCTGCAGGCATGCTTATTCTCTCCTCTCATGGCTGACCCCATGGACACAGGCATGACGCAGCAATAATGGCAGCACTTTAGGTGGAGCTCATATATACACTTAGCGCACAAAGTAGCCCGTGACCAAGACGTTACCTCTAGACGTGCGTGTGCAGTTCTGTAAGTGATCTCAGCTGTTACATAACCATTAGTCACCAAACATGGGGCAAGAAAGAGCAAGAGACCTTGGGGTGAGAGAGCCTGGCCATGCCATCTGGGCTAATTTGCTCTTCCCCTACATATACCAAGTTGCTGTCTTAGAAGATAGATACCACATTCCTTTCTCAAACAGACAGTGGATCTACTTATTGATCTGTATGGAAGTAACCAGCATAATGATTTTTCCAGGGCATTTAATCAGGCAGGTTAATCAGATTTAATCAGGCAGGTTAACTTGCAGCCATATCTAAAGGGTTTGCTTTCTTTAAGCTGGGTATTCTTTAGTCATGATATAAGCACAGTACAAGCATGTGTGCCGCCTGGGTCCCTCTGCGTCACTCTCAGGAGTCTTGTGGGACAAGAGACACCGGCGTGAACAAGAAGGGCATGCTGCCTGCTGGACTGTGAGTAATGAAGTTCTTTGTTTCTGATGCAGGAATCTGAAGTCTTCTGCCAGCATCTATGAAACAGTGACAGGGTAACTTGTTCGCTTACAAATCAAAGAGCCTTCATACTTCACCATGCCCTTTATCTTGGTTTATATCAATTACCAAGATAAACTAGGTCTCACAGGTTATTCCTGATTCTCATTTCCTTAAAGTCAAGTGCATGCCCCTTACTAATCTATTTCTCATTTCTTCTGAGCTCTCAAAACACTTCTCCTATGCCCTTGGAAATGCTCCTGCATATGTGCTAAGTCGTTTCAGTCATGTCTAATGCTTTGTGACTCAATGGACTGTACTTCACCAGTCTCCTCAGACAAAGGAATTCTCCAGACAAGAATACTGGAGTGGGTTGCCATGCCCCTCACCGGGGGATCTTCCCTAGTAATGGTCCTAGTCCATAGAAAACCCATCAACTTCTGAACCCCTCCTCTGAATGTTCTTTACTCTCTTGCTCTGATTCCTGTCTCTATTTTGAGGATGCTGTTTATCTCTAGTGGGAGCTAATTTTTTTTTTTTTTTTCTCCCACAGAAAGGAGCTGGAAATAGTGTGGAGATATTCCATTCTTATTGCTGTTTCCATGCAATTTCCTATTTTTCTACCCTTCCCAATGCAGAAAAAAGAAGTCAGCCTCAAATGTTATAAATGTTTACCAAATAAAACCAACTACTACCTCTGTTTTTCTAAAACTGCTTTACCTCTCTTTTTAAAACAAATTAACTAAGGTATAATTTTCATCTTATGTACCAATTTTGAGTGTACATGTCAATGATTTTTGATAATCACTTAGTAAATTTTCTGTCATGCAATATTACCATAATTCAGTTTTAGAACAATTTATTACTCTCATAAATTGTTAGTTAATAGTTAATGGCCTTGATGTATGGCAGCGGCAAACATAATATTGTAAAGAAATTATCCTCCAATAAAAAAAATCATAATTAAAAAATCAAACAAAGAATAGTTAATGTCCTTTCCTATCCCAGCCTTAGTCTGCCAGTAATCTATTTTCTGTCTCTACAGTCACATTTTTTAGGTATTTCCTACAAATGGGATGATAGAATACACAATCTGTTCTATATTCTTACAATTTACCTAATGTTCCTCAGGTTTATACAAGTGGTAACATGTCAGTATTTCATTCCTTTCATTGATGAATAGTATTCCATTGTACAGATGTACACACTTTCTTGATCAGATTACCGGTTTATGGGCATATGAACTATTTCTATATATTGGTTATTATGAGTCACTCTACCATCTATATTCACTTTCAAGTCTTTGTGTAGACTGAGCACTTTCATTTCTCTCGTTTAGAAAGAGGAGTGGAGTTGCTTGGTAACTATATACTTAATATTTTAAGAAACTGCCAACCTCTTTTCAAAGTATCTATATCATTTTTCAGTCCAATAAGGAATACAGTAGATTTCCATTTTATCACATCAGCATGTGTTATTACCTTTCATTTTTTATGATAGCCATTTTGATGATGTGTAGAAGGTTATCTCATTGTGGTTTTAGTTACCTCTCCTTTTGGGAGTCTTTTTTTAAATTCAATTTACTTTCCTTAGTTCTCTGTAGATTTTAAATTCTTCTTCTTACTATTTTACTAAAACCTTTTCAGTAAACCTATTAAGTTTTTAGTGTTTATAAATACACATAGATGCTTTTCAATAATGTGATCTCTCTGTAACCAGATATTTTCTCTAAGTTCATAAACTCAGTTTCATGAATCTGGTGTGTGCCTCATTTCTATTCCAGTTTACCTGTTAAAGGACTCCAAATCTACTATTTTAACACTGTCCAAAGTTTCTGCCCTTTTAATGCCGCTTGTCTCCTTCATGTACTCCTGTCCTTTCGTAACTAGTTTTGATTCCAGAGTTTGGAATTTTACCCTGTGTTTTAAAGTATCAATTCCCTTATCACTGCCATGCTTTCTTTTATACTTCCCCACTTTTAAAATCAATTCTCTACCTACTCCTGAATTCAATTGTTGCTGAAGACAATCACAATCCTGTTTACTGGCTTTATTTAAATTTCTTGACAAGTAGCATCAAGTGAGCCCTTCGCCCTGCAGAGGACATTGCCCACGTTGCCCTAGGTCATTCATTAGCCTGCTGTTTTCCATCTCATCCTCTCACCTCACAGCTACAATAGACTTCTGCCCCATTCTCACTTCCAGCTGATGACTTCACTTCTGGAAAGAGAAGCAATCACACATAGCATTTCCTCACCTTGCTTGTGAACCACATGTTCTGTGTTCCTGACTATTGCCGCAAGTGAAAAGTCTGTAGTCTTATTAAAAATAACTTCTCCACTTGAGCATATGTTCCCATCCCTTTCACAAGGTGATAATTCCATCTATTTTCCCTCTATTCCTTAAAAATTTCCCCTATCTTCAGTTAATACCCTTACATATGATAATGCTATACATTTTCTCTTTTGGTTTCCCAGTTGGCACTAGTGGTAAAGAACCCACCTGTCAACGTAATAGACATAAAAAGATGTGCGTTTGATCCTTGGGTTGGGAAGATCCCCTGGAGGAGGGCATGACAACCCACTCTAGTATTCTTCCTTGGAGAATCCCATGTATAGAGGAGCCTGCTGGGTTACAGTCCATTGGGTTGCACAGAGTTGGACATCACTGAAGCAACGTAGGATGCACACATTCCCTCCTTATAAACAAAAGAGAAAACGAACAACCTTCTCTTGAAACATCTTGCTATAGCTGCTGTATTTTTTTACCTAAACTTTCCTTGAATGAGCTATGCACACTCACTGAGTATAATGCTTTCTTTCCTCTTTCCTTTTTATTCTAGCTTTTATTTTTTTTTAAGTATACTTGATTTACAATGCTGTGTTAGTTTAAGGTGTGTAGCAAAGTATTTCAGTGTATATACATTGTTTTTCAGATTCTTTACCCTTGCAAGTTATTAAATATTTAATCTAGTTTCCTGTGCTATACAGCAGGTCCTAAAAATAGTCCCCATCAGTTCAGTTCAGTCGCTCAGTCATGTCCGACTCTTTGCGACCCCATGACTGCTGCATGCCAGGCTTCCCTGTCCATCACCAGCTCTGGGAGCTTGCTCAAATTCATATCCATTGAGTCAGTGATGCCATCCAACCATCTCATCCTCTCTCGCCCTTCTCCTTCCTTCAATCTTTCTCAGTTTCAGGGTCTTTTCCAATGAGTCAGGAGGCTTTTTCCAATGAGTCAGGAGTCTTTTTCGTGTCAGGAGGCCAAAGTATTGGAGCTTCAGTTTCAGTATCAGTCCTTCCAATGAATATTGCCTCAGTCCTTCCAATGAATATTCCTTCCAATGAATATTGGAAGAGTCACCATATGATCCTACAGTCCCACTCCTGGACATATATTGGGAGAAAATTCTTCCAATAATTTGAAATAGACACATAATAATTTGAAAAGACACATGCACCCTAACATTCATAACAATGCTATTTACAATAATCTAGACAAGAGAGCAACCTAAATGTCCATCAACATGTGAATAAAGCAAATGTGATACACATATACAATGTAATAGTACTCAGCCATAAAAAGAATTAAATAATGCCATTTGCAGCAACATGGATGGACCTAGAGATTATCATACTAAGTGAAGTAAGCCAGTCAAAGGCAAAAGACAAATATAATATGATATCAATTCTTTGTGGAATCTAAAAAAATGACACAAATGGTCTTTCCTCTTTTCTTGAACTCACTTCACTGAGGCTTTTCCTCTCAACAATCTATAGAAAGTACACATGCCAAGACCCTCAGTGATCCACATATTTCTAAGCCCAATGCTTATGTCTTTGTCAGTGTTATTGTCATTTAATAGTGCCTTTTAGGAAGAGAAAAAAATGTCTAGTTCTAAGTATATGCCAATTTTCGTGGTACATACTTCAACCATAGCCAATTGCAAACTTCCAACCCAATGCCAATGAATGCAGAGTGTGAAGGAGTGCATGTAATTGACTCTCATTTGGGCAGGAGAGGGTGCACCAGTCCCCAGAGGCATGGTCACAATGGATGTTGCCATATCTGCAGCTTTTGATGCAACTAATCATCCAATATTTCTCAACTCACCAGTGCTTTTCAGGAAAATCACTCTCTCCTGGTATTCCTCCTATAAGAATATGACTTGCTCCTTCCTAGTCTGTCTTGGTGAACTTGCTCAGACCTTTGACTTCTGAGTGTTGGAGTTCCCTATTAGTTCTTTTCCATCACTATTCTAACTTAAGGATCTCATTAAAGCCCTTGAAGTTAAATACCCTCTGTAACCAGAATGCCCTGTCAGAATTTCTCTCAGGATGTGTGAGTGTTGTTCAGTCACCCAGCCATGTCTGACTCTTTGCAACCTAGGAGACTGCAACATGCCAGGCCTATGTGAATGCATGTATCCAATTATGAATTCAATATCTTCCCCTGGACAGTTAAAACTAAACACATCCAATGTTAAACTCTACACATTTCTTTTCCAAACGTGC
Source organism: Cervus elaphus (assembly GCF_910594005.1). Taxonomy (NCBI): domain Eukaryota; kingdom Metazoa; phylum Chordata; class Mammalia; order Artiodactyla; family Cervidae; genus Cervus; species Cervus elaphus. The sequence goes on along the minus strand of NC_057844.1, from coordinate 9,802,630 downwards.
TCTAACCAGAATATTTTTGACTCTTCCAGTTCCTTGGTCCAGTGTCTGGATATCATTCTTGACTGCTGTCTCTATCTCACATCTACTTTCTGCTTCTCTCATGCCCACATCAGCAATCCTGTCATCTTTGCTTTTAGACTATTAAGCATCTCTACATTCAGAACCGACTACATCTCACCATCTCCATCACAATGCTCCTGTTCCAAGTCATCATTATAGTCTACATTCATTACTTCAATGTGCCTTTCCGTTTTACCACTTTTACCCTTTCCTCCATAATAAAAACAGAAAGTACTCAAAAAATAGAAATAAAGGCCAAAGAGTTCATTAGAATAGTACATCCTGTTACATCATTGTTTTATTGAGATCTTTAAAATGGCTCTGAAGCTCATTCAAAGCTAAGCTTTTACATTGCCCTACAGATTTCTCTGTGGCATGACCCTCTCAGTCTGGAAACCTCCCTTGCTTTCCCTCTCTCCTCCACTGACTCAGCTCCAATCAAATCGGCTCTTTGTTGCTCAAAGCGTACTCTCATTTTAGGGCCTGAAATTTCTTCCCCTCTACATCCCATGGTTCACTTGCTTGCTTCTGTAAGATTTTTGCTCAAATGTCAGATTCTCAGTGACATGTTCCCTGACCACAATTTAAAATTTCCACATAGCCCTACTGTAACACTTGACACTTTCTAATATAGCATACAACACACAACCATACCCACATGTGCATGCATGCATACATATTTTAAAATAATTTTTGTTTCATTCTACCCAAATATAAGTACTATAGCATCAGCTATGTTTTATTTTTATTCTTTTGTTTACTGATGTATCCTGAGCATCTAGAAAAATACCTGGACTTTGTAACATAATATAGGAACTCACAAAAAATTGGCTGAGGCACTAAAAAAAGAATAACTCACCACTTAGTAATCACTAGCTGTATTTCAAGCACTTTGAGCAATGCTATGGTTAGTATCTTACATGATTTTTACAAATAAACTAGTGTATAGTCTAAGGGTTTAATTTTAGTTCTGTCTGCTTATCCACAAGCGTACAATAAAAATGTATTCCTTGACCTTCCATAATTCTATATTAGCTTATTCACTAGTCCCATGTGATCATTTCTGTTTGTGTTTATAACTGTTTATTTTATAGCATATTCTAAAATTTCAATTAATTTTGTTTTAATTCTGGGATGAATAGACCAAGTTGATTTTCATGGGGTCTAGTCAGTTTTCATCAAGTTTAATATATTGTCACCCTTAAAGGCCCCTGTGTAGGCAAGAATAGCTCTCTTTGAGACTCATATCTCAGCAATTTAATATTTCAACACCAAGCATTTATTATTTTGTAGGCTGCATCTATCATGAAAAGATGAATATTTGTCTAAATTTTAAATCTTCTAATTCAGAAACTCATCCCAGATATTCTTCAAAGTAGGGGTCAAAAACCTCTGTAATTTCTAGGGACTGCAAATCAGGGATGTTTTTATTTCTTTTTTAATTGGCAGATATCTGCAAGTTTGATCTTGTTTTCATTAGCTTTTCTGTATGTATGTTGGGGAGAAGCATATTAAGAGAAGATAAAATTCGAGTTTGCAAATCTCTGGCTGTACAGAAATAGAAGACCTTATGGTCTAACATTGTTTAAAAGCTATAGGTCCTTGAATCCAAGGTTAAACAAAGTTTAATGGAAAAAATATATTACTGTTTTTTTCATGACTCAGAAGTTATGATTTTTAATTATAATCATTTATAATTTTGGAGAAAATATGGTTTAATAAAAAAAAAATAAAGTTTTTGCTTTGCTTGTGTGTTGTTAGTCATGCATATTCCAAGAGCTTGTGTTACTTCCTGGAAGAAAAACATGTTCTTAGAGAAGTTGATTCTTTCAGGCTGCAAGATACAAGTTTGTAACATTGTTGAGCATTCTATTAGAAAGGGAAATAATAAATGTAAGAAGAGAAAATATAAATGAGATATAGGACCAGGGAACACAATCCGTATAACATATTTTTCTCCAGTCCTCTCCCCTTTGAATCTATGCTTTTCTCTTTTTCCATGCATGGCTTTTAACCTTAAGAGGATGACACAAAAAGGTTATGGTTGGTGAGAGAGAGGAAAGTTCCTTTCTGTTGTTAAAGTCCCCATAACGGAGTGACGATACCCACCAGGGGAGTCTGTCTATTACTGACAGGGGCATAGCTCCACATACCCAAGTTCAAAATTGCATTGGTGAGGCCGAGCAGCAGGAGTCGTTTACCCAGCTCCATCCTGTAGAGGGCTCGTCTGGGACCTAGTTTTCTTCTTCCTCCTCAGAATGATCTTGGTTTCCCGTGGGTCGGTGGGGTCCTTCTGGGTGGTCCACTCGGCGTCCTCCGGGTCAGTGTGGTATGTCTTCTTTGCTCTGGTGTGATGGATCAAGGGACAATACCTGCAACTTTAACTGCAGTAGGGGTAGTTAGAATAACATAAGGGCCCTTTCACCAAAGGGCTAGCAAATCATGTTTCCAATCTTTGACCCATACTTGGTCACCAAGTGTAAACTCATGAATCTGTTCCCCAAGGGGGAACGGCACCCTTTCTTGTACAAACTTAGTTACCCGATTTATTACCTTACCCAGTTCCATCTGCTGTGAAATCCTATCCCCCCTTACCTGAGGCAAATTTGTTGACACCTGTTTTCTTATGGGAGAAGGCCTCCCATACACATTTTCGTGTAGAGAATAGCCTTGGGACTGTGGGGTCATCCTGAGTCTGAGCAGAGCCATTGGGAGCAAGTCCACTCAGGAGCAGTCAGTCTCTCTGATCCACTTGGAGAGTCTCTTTAAGTGTCCGGTTGGTTCATTCCACCATCTCAGAACTCTGGGCCTCCTCTTTGTAGATCTGTGCCTTCTTCTTCGACACCCAGTAACCTGCTTCCATCAACAGCTGGAGCAGTGCATTTGTCCCTTTCCAGCATTTTTCCTTGGTCTCAGGCAGCCAGCAGCAGGTCATCCCCCTATTGTAGGAGCTGACATCCATACTCTTCCGGATGGAATGAGTCCAGATCAGAAGCCAGGGCTTCCCCAAAGATGGCTGGGAAGTTTTTAAACCCTTGTGGGGGAGTCCAGATGAGCTGTTGTTTGGTGCTCCCCACTGGATCTTCCCATTCAAAGGCAAATATGGGCTGTGACGCTGGGGCGAGGCATATGCAGAAGAAGGCATCCTTGAGATCTAGGCAAGTGTAAACTTTAGTCCTCGGTGGGAGGAGGCTAAGTAAGGTATAGGGGTTTGGAACAGTGGCGTGTAAAGTCACAGTAGCCTGGTTGACTAGCCTGAGATCTTGTACAGGCCTATAGTCCTGTCCTCCTTCCCTTTTGACTGGCAGGATTGGCGTATTCCAAGCCGACTGGCACTCTACTAGAATGCCTGCTTGTTTCAATCTATTGATGTGGGGCAATATGCCGGTTCAGGCCTCCATCCATAGCGGGTACTGGCACCCTCTAACCAGGATGGTGCCTGGTTTGAGTTCCATTATCACTGGGGCGTGATGTTTAGCCAGCCTGGGGGGAGGAGGGGTTGTCTTCCACCCAGACCTCAGGGAATAATTGAGTTAGCTCCCTCATGCTCTTCTGGCCCACCCGGTTCTGCCTTCAGAGGCTCATGCAACCTCCACTCATCTTGGGTTGGTATTGAGAGAGAGGGCAAATAAGTCATAGAGTCCGTCCAGAAGGTGGGCCTCTCCTCAGGGGAGAAAGTCACTTGTGCTCCTAGTTTGGAGAGCAAGTCTCTTCCCATCAGGGGTACTGGGCACTCAGGAATGTAGAGGAATTCATGAATCACTTGGTGCCCCCCACCCCCCCATCTGACATTTTCTGGGCTGGCAAAACGATTTAGTCATCTCTTCTCCCGATACCCCAGTTACAGCGGTAGTCTTTGTGGACAGAGGTGCCACAGGTTTTGTTACTACCGACAGTTCTGCTCCTGTATCCACCATGAAGTCAATGTTTTGGTCCCCCACTTTTACGGTTACCATGGGCTCTCAGGGACCTGATATCTCTGAGCCCTGGCAGCCCTAGTTAATTTCCAGGTCAGCAAGCCCCACAACTGCAGGAGCTTCCTCTTCCTTCCTTGCCTTAGGGCATTCATTCTTCCAGTGGCCAAAAGCTCGGCGCCAGGCACACTGGTTTGGCTGTAATGGGCCCAGGGCCTCCCTTGGGACCGGCTGAAGGACTGTCCTGTCCTTGGGGCAGATGAGGTTTTCTGGAGGGCCCGAGATAGACTTTCCCAGAGCAGCAGCTAGCACTGTAAGTCTCTTGTCTGTTCTCTTTTATTCCCTCTGGCTCTCTGGCATAGCGCGGTCTCTGCTTAATTCCAACATCTCCCTCCCCCTCTTGTCAGTACTCACCGGGAGAGGCGGGTATAGCTTGGGCGGTTCGGTTGGAGCCGGATTCTGGAAGTGTTGGCCAGAGGCTTCTGTCACCGGGATCGGAGCCTGCCCAAACGGCGGCTCTACGAACTCCGGGAAAGCTGGCTGTTGCAGAAACTTCACCTGGCCCTGGATTGGGCATTAAGGCGGCCTCCGGTCCTGGTGAAGCACTGGGAGGCAGGCGTGTCATTATCCAGTATGCGGGAGGGGTCAGGTCATCCCCGTCCAAATCCTGTAGAATTTCCTTTTTTATCATCAGTCAATTTTTGTGCCATTAATATTTTTCCCTTTCCCTTCTGGATACAGAAACTTGTCCAAGTAGGAGGGTCTCGAGCTAACCCTAGCCATGAGTCAATAGATGGATATTGATCCAGGTGTCCTGGCTCTCCTGTGACTTTAAGTTCACGGTGTTCTCTGGTGGCCATCCTGCTCCCATAGGGGTCCATTCGACCTCACAGAGTATATGGAGGCAGTTAGGCTTCATCTTCACCCCATAGTCTCCTCCTAATCCCTTCTTTAAATTTTTAATCATGCACTCCAATACAGTTGCCTTAGATTCACTTTCCCCCATCTTGCTTACCTTCTCGGACCTTCTTGTACTTTTCCTTTTCGTTCTGTCTACGAAGTTCTCAGTACCCTATGTACTTCTGATATTTCCACTCAGTGACACTTAAATTGCCATTCTGCCTCCTTCCTAATTGGGGCGAGAAGAGCCTTACCTGCCAGACCCCAGAGGGAGAAGGGGGATCGGCGTGTCTTCACCTGCCAGTCAGCATAGCTGAACCAGAACATCACATGGTCCAAGACTGTTTCTCCCTTAAAGTCCATTCTGCCTTGGTGGGCTTGATCAGAAACACAGATGGGTTAAATATCCCATGTCCCAGGCCATCTCTGGAAAAGCCAATTCATACTCACTTCTGTATCCCCCTCCTTCTAGCCTAACAATTCCGAGGGGGTCAAGAATTTCACAGCAGACAGGACACCTCCTGGGGGAGGGCAGAATACAAGCATACAAGGACCAGTTTCCTATTCTAAAAATCCCCTGGCGATCGCTTGGTAATAATATTCCCCGAGACGGCGTGGAAACACCTCCTAAATGACCTTCACAAATTTCCTTCCTAAACCCTAGCACGCTTGTCGACCTGTGTACCAAGCAATCGCCGCCTGCCTATTCCAGGCTCCTGTGGGTCCTTGCTCCTTCTAGTCCCTCCCAGAGGGGTGATCAGGCCCCCTCTTCCACCCTGCTGGGTGGGCTCCTCCTCACCTGAGCGCTCAGTTCCCCTGCTGCCGTCCACTACCTGCTGATGTGAAAGGCCCTCTGGTGTTAGAAGAAGCCATCAGTGGGCCGGGGACATAGGGTTACATTTAACATGAACACCAGCCTTACGGAGATAACAAAGGCCTATACCTCATATATGAGAATTAAAGAGGAAAAGGGCTCCCTTACAAAAGGGGGACAGGCCTTCCGGTGCCTTGAGCAATACTACCAGGTCTGGGATGAATATTTCTGGATGACTCCTGAGAAAGGACAGTTGATTGCCCCTGCTACTATTTGCTGGGAACAAAAAGAACAGAAAGTTGGATTTGGAGACCATCCCCTAGACCCAAAAGAATTGTTATTTGTCCCCTGAACAAAGTAAACAAATCTTGGAAGTTACCTATCACCCCAATCAGTCTGCTCAGTGGCCCGGTTCCGACTGGAAATATAATCCTGGAATCCGCTGGGTAGCCCCCAATGGGACCCAGTGGCTCTGTGGGCTTAACTTATGGCCATGGTTACCAGTTGGCTGGGTGGGGCGTTGCACATTAGGATTTGCTTTCGCCCATGGCAGAATTAAGCCTAGCCTACAGCAGCCTCCAGTAAACCTGCCTTATCTGCATGCAAGATGGACACGATCTGTGTTCCAATGGTATGACTATCTTGCTGCCTTGTTTATACCCTCTGTAGGGACAACGGATATCATGGTTAAGGTAGAGGCCTTAACTAATTTCATTAAACAGGCCCTCTTAGACAGTACTAAAGCCATTCAAGCTTTGAACGAAGAACAGATTCAGATGAGGAAGGCATTAATTCAAAATAGGATGGCATTAGACATACTCACAGCAGCCCAAGGAGGGACTTTGGCGAATGGTGTGTACATCCCTGACCTGTCTGAAGATGTATCTGCTGCCTTGGAGGATATGCAAAATCAAGTGAAAGCCATGTCTAATGAACTGTTGTTATAGTAATCTTGATCATACTGCTTTGTGGACCTGCTTCCTACAATGCCTTGTGAATTTTGTAACCCAGAGGTTGATAGCATTCTCTCATGTGGGTGGCAGGAGGGCTAAGGTACAATATATCTCAATAAATGATGCTCGTTATGGAAACTAAGAGCATCAAGAGGGGGGAATGAAGAAGGAATTCATAGGGCCTGGACTCCATCCCAGGCCTGTCTGTGCTGATCGTGCGCGGCCACCTCTCCAGTGGACTCTGAACTCTGTGCTTAGCGCCTGTGGGAATGACAATGGAAGGATAAGACCCCCCTCTGGGCAGGGGAATCTTGAAGAACAGACACTAATCACCCCTGCCTCCGGACACTAGCTATCAGAATGTAAGCACAGGCTTATCAGTTATTAACTAACTGCGGGCTTATTGATTATTGACTGTTTGAACACATAACACGTGAATGATGGGGTTATTGTAGTTGTATTTACCCTTCCTTTGTTTATGTAAGTCTCAAGGGAATTGGGGTAGTGGGTTTGGACACATGGGGTATAAAAGATTTTCACAAATGCTGGTCGGGGTCCTTGGCTAAGAGGAGACTCTGCCTTGGGCCCGCCGGCGTAATAAACTGCACTCCACTAAAAAAAAAAAAAAGAAAAAAAAGAGGATGACACAAAATATATTTCTAGAGAAACTGCCATTAAACAAGTCATATATTGCAAAACCCAAACTAAAAATAAGGATGATAACACATAGACTTTTACAACAAAGGAGCTTACACAATTATTGTTTTATACTCTCTTGCTATGAATGGACAAAATGAAGAGAAAAATTTCATGGGCGATGGTGATATAAACAGAGGTAACGCAAAGTGGAATGGATAATAAAGGACGTAGCTGGAAGAAAATGTGATAGTAGAAAACGAGTCCACCGAATATGGCAGGGAAGGGGAGAGGAAGAAGGACTTACTGAAGGGTGGTAAAATGGCAAGCATTAATAAGTCACAGGCCAACGATTTGTAAGAGATTATGTTGAAAGTTAAACTAACTCTGACTTCCTAATTCCTGTAATTCCTGTAACATGCTTTCATTTTAAATTTGGTTAAATGTTTCATTGGCTCATTCTTCATATAACCATTTATTCATTATTTATTAATTAATTCAAGACGTATTCTCACACAAAACAGAAAACACTTCATAAGCCAATACGTGGCTAAATATGGGAGACATGAGTGAAAAAGCAGAAGAGGTTTTGGCTCTCAAGTAATTAAATAAATAAATAATAAATTCACATAACCATAAAAGTTATAAAGAAATGAATCATGTATTCAGATCGAAAGAAATTAGAGATGGATACCACTTTGAATAGGATATTCTGAGAAGCCAAAACTTCTGACTTTTTATTTTATTTTATTTTTACATTAACCTTCTTAAGCCAGGACTTATGACAAATGGTAGCTACAAATGTGCCAAAAAGGTCAAAATGAAAAAAAACCTGACTTGGATCAATACTAATTCAGATGTAACAATTTTTACCACCTACCACTTGGAGTTGGATGGAGAGAATTGGCCACCTGTATTCAAAACCTCTGTGACAGCTGGAAGAAAAAAAGACAAACCAACATTATTCAGAACAGTAGTTAAAATGATGTAAAATTAGCTTGTGCATGTTACATAATAAAATTTTTTGCAGTTTAAATTCATATTTTTAGATTGTAGCATATCTCCTTATTTCACTGAGAGTATTCATTATGAAATAAAATATTGTTAATTTTATAGCTGCTTAAGTATGTTCATAATGCTATGTTGTTAAATCCTAGAAATTTTCTGAAGAGGAATTATATAAAAACAAGTATAATTTCTAAAGTGTAAAGACATTCAAAAGTGACATTGGGAAATTATGCTGAGAAAAGGGGGAAAAAAGGAGGAATCTTTGGATTCAAATTTTTTTAGAAAATATAAGAAAATCTATTATGAAGAAGGAGGAAATTTGGAATCAAGCTTTGGTGTGTTTTTAATGTAACCCAGGTTTTGGTTAGCAAAAAAAAAAAAATCTTCCTATCATACGGCACAGTTTCTAAGTTTTTGCAGTAGAATATATAGTTAATTAACATTGCTATTATTTAAAACTTTAACCTTCCCTTTCCTTAAATACTTAGATTAAAAATCACTTTGCCTAAATAGGTTCTTTAAAATCAGTTGACCATGTCCTCACCACCCTTTTCATAACTACGATTCCCATTTAAAGTCACATAAGTGCTATCTGTGGGCAAGAATCCCTTAGAAGAAATGCAGTTGCACTCATAGTAAACAAAAGACCAAAATGCAGCGCTTGGATGCAACCTCAAAAGCAACAGAATGATCTTTGTTCATTATCAAGACAAGCCATTCATTATCACAACAATCCAAGTCTCCAAGTCTATGCCTCAACCACTAATGCTAGAAAAGCTGAAGTTGAAATGTTCTATGAAGACCTACAAGACCTTCTAGTACTAACACCCAAAAAAGGTGTCCTTTTCATCCTAGGGGACTGGAATGCGAAAGTAGGAAGTCAAGAATCACCTGGAGTAACAGGCAAATCTGGCTTTGGATTACAGAATGAAGCCGGGCAAAGACTAACAAGAGTTTTGTCAAGAAGACACGCTGGTTATAGCAAACACCCTCTTCCAACATCACAAGAGAAGACTCTGCACATGGACATCACCAGATGGTCAATACTTAAATCAGATTGATTATATTCTTTGCAGCCAAAGATGGAGAAGCTATGTGCAGTCAGAAAAAACAAGATGGGAAGCTGACTGTGGCTCAGATCATGAACTCTTCCTGACACAGGGATCCAACCCACATCTCTTATGTCTCCTGTGTTGGTAGGCGAGTTCTTTACCACTAGAGCTACCTGGGAAGCCCAACAGATCTGAAAGATCTTATCGAATAATTAGAACAGGAAAGAAGAAGCAAGTATATCTCCTCTGGACTGTAGCTGGAACCAGAAAATACTTGCAACCACTTTTCACCTTTACTTCCTCACCTCCCCCTCTTTGTTCCATGAAAGAAGGGAAGTCACTCAGTCATGTCGGACTCTTTCTGACCCCATGGACTGTAGCCCACTAGGTTCTTCCATCCGTGGAATCTTCTAGGCAAGAGTACTGGAGTGGGTTGCCATTTCCTCCTCCAGGGGATCTTCCCAACCCAGGGATTGAACCCGGGTCTCCACATTTTGGGCAGATGTTTACCGTTTGAGCCACCAGGGAAACTATTGATTATATTCTTTGCAGCCAAAGATGGAGAAGCTATGTGCAGTCAGAAAAAACAAGATGGGGAGCAGCATGTGGCTCAGATCATGAACTCCTTACAGTCAAATTCAGATTTAAATTGAAGAAAGTGGGGGAACCCACTAGACCATTCAGTTATGACCTAAATCAAATCCCTTACAATCATACAGTGGAAGTGACAAATAAATTCAAGGGATTAGATATGATAGAAAGAGTGCCTGAAGAACTATGGACAAACATTCCTGACATTGTACAGGAGGCAGTGATCAAGACTATACCCAAAAGAAAAAGAAATGCAAAATGGTTGTCTGAGAGGCCTTACAAATATCTGAGAAAAGAAAATAAGTGAAAGGCAAAGGAGAAAAGGAATGATATACCCATTTATATGCAGAGTCCCAAAGAATAGCAAGGAGAGATAAAATAGCCTTCCTCAGTGATCAATGCAAAGAAATAGAGGCAAACAATAGAATGGGAAAGACTAGAGATTTCTTTAAGGAGATTAGAGACACCAAGGGAATATTTCATGCAATGATGTTCACAATAAAGGATAGATATGGTATGTACCTAAGAGAAGCAGAAGATAATAAAAAGAAGTGGCAAGAATGCATAGAACTATACAAAAAAAAAAAAAAAAATCTACATGATCCAGATGGCCAAAATGGCTAGATTACTCCCCTATAGCGAGAAATCGTGGAATGTGAGGTCAAGTGGGCCTGAGAAGCATCATTATGAATAAAGCTAGTGGAGGTGATGGAATTCCAGTTGAGCTTAATCAAATCTTAAAAGATGATGTTGTGAAAGTGCTGCACTCAATATGCCAGCAAATCTGGAAAACTCAGCAGTGGCCACAGAACTGGAAAGATCAGTTTTCATTCCACTTCCAAAGAGAGGCAATCCCAAAGAATGCTCAAACTACCACACAGTTGTACTCACCTCACATGCTAGTAAGTAATGCTTAAAGTTCTCCAAACCAGGCTTCAACAGTATGTGAACCATGGACTTCCAGATGTTCAAGCTGGACTTAGAAAAGGCAGAGAAACCAGAGATCAACTTGCCAACATCCATTGGATCATTGAAAAAGCAGAATAATACCAGAACAAACATGTACATCTGCATTATTGATTACACCAAAGCCTTTGATTGTGTAGATCACAACAAACTGTGGAAAATTCTGAAAGAGATGGGAATACCAGACCACCTTATCTGCCTCCTGAGAAATCTGCATGCAGGTCAAGAAGCAACAGTTAGAAATGGACATGGAACAACAGATTGGTTCCAAATAGGAAAAGGAGTATGTCAAGGCTGTATATTCTCACCCTGCTTATTTAACCTATATGCAGAGTACATCATGAGAAACGCTGGGCTGGAAGAAGCACAAGGTGGAATTAAGATTGCTGGGAGAAAAATCAATAACTTCAGATATGCAGATGACACCACACTAATGGCAGAAAGTGAAGAAGAACTAAAGAGCCTCTTGATGAAAGTGAAAGAGGAGAGTGAAAATGTTGGCTTAAACCTCAACATTAAAAAATGAAGGTCATGGCTTCTGGTCCCATCACTTCATGGCAAATAGATGGGGAAACAATGGAAACAGTTATAAACTTTATTGTTTTGGGCTCCAAAATCACTGCAGATGGTGACTGTAGCCTTGAAATTCAAAGATGCTTGCTCCTTAGAAGAGAATGTTTTACCAACCTAGACAGCATATTACAAAGCAGAGACATTACTTTGCTGACAAAGGTCTGTCTTGTCAAAGCTATGTTTTTCCAGTAGTCATGAGTGGATGTGGGAGTTGGATTACTATGAAAGCTGATCACAGAAGAGTTGATGCTTTTGAACTGTGGTATTGGAGAAGATTTTAATGTCCCTTGGACTGCAAGGAGATGAAACCAGTCAATGCTAAAGAAAATCAGCCCTGAACATTCATTGGAAGGACTGATGTTGAAGCTGAAACTCCAATACTTTGGCCACCTGATGAGAAGAAATGACTCATTTGAAAAGACCTTGATGCTGGGAAGATTTGAAAGGCGGAGAAGGGGACAACAGAGGATGAGATGGCTGGATGGCATCATACTCGATGGCATGAATTTGAGCAAGCTCCGGGAGTTGATGATGAACAGGGAGGCCTGGTGTGCTGCAGTGTTGGTCCTTTAATGGACTGGAACCTGGTGGCCCGGAGAGTAAGAGAGAGAAAGAGGCTGATATCCCCTGGTTTACGCGGAAAGCCAATAGGGCCCTGTTCTTAGGGCTCGCGCTGCCGCACGTAGGCACCAGGCGCCCTCTCGAGTGGGTGAAGGCACAGTGCGCCTTCTCGAGAGGGTCTTAGAAGCCCGGGCAAGAAAGTGAGCTCAGCGGGCCTCTGCGCTGCAAGGAATTAGCCAGAAATAGAGAGAGAGAGAAAGACAGAAAGAATAGAAAGAAAGAAAGACACGGAGACCAAAGTTCTGATGGAGCAAAGGTGTTTTAATCAACATGGCGTGGGCACATATACTGTCTTACAAGGTGGTTATTCTCAGCAAAGACAACGATTAAAATTCCAGACTTACAAAACATAAGATGATCCCTATCCAAGAGAGAGTTGCAAACAATCACCCCTTACCATTTGTCTCATAAAAAGGAAGAGGGTACTTATCACTGTAATGAGAAATGCCTAGATTCCTTAGCCCCAGGAAAGGCGTGCCTCTCCTCTTAATTCCTGAATATTCAGGAATCAATAGGGGCCAGAGGGTTCCTGACAGATCCAAAACAGCACACAGGAACCCTCTTGTTAAGTGATTCCTGACACTGCAGTTCATGGGGTCCCAAAGAGTCGGACATGACTGAGTAACTGAACTAAACTGAAGTGTTATCTATTTGTTCTCTTTTTACACTTATTGAGTCTTTGGATTACTGAATATACATCTATTTTAAAGCTCAAGATTTCACTGTCGGTTGTGGTAAAAATGCAGATTATGCTGTGTTTTTTTTTTTTTTTCCCATTTATTTTTATTAGTTGGAGGCTAATTATTTTACACTATTGCAGTGGTTTTTGCCATATACTGACATGAATCAGTCACGGATTTACATGTATTCCACATCCTGATCCCCCATCCCATCCCTCTGTGTCTTCCCAGTGCACCAGCCCTGAGCACTTGTCTAATGCATCCAACCTGGGCTGGTGATCCGTTTCACCATTGATAGTATACTTGTTTCAATGCTATTCTCTGCTGTTGACTGTTTTGAAGATGAAGATGACATCCTATAGATGTGTGTTTTAACTCTTGACCAAGATTGTCCTAATGGTAAAGAACTCACCAGATAATGCAGGAGATACAAGAGATGCGGGTTCAGTTCCTGGGTTGGGAAAATCCCCGGGGAGGAGGATATGGCAACCCACTGCAATACTCTTGCCTGGAGAATTCCATGGACAGAGGAGTCTGGTGTGTTATAGTCCGTAGGGATGCAAGGAACTGGACACGACTGAAATGACTTATCCTGCAAGTGCCCAGTACTTAGTGATTCTATGCTGTCTGCTCTTCAAATCAGCAATGAGTATTCCTATACTCATGGATTAGAATGTATTTGCCAGAATGAGTAAGCCCCCATTGCCTTTCATAGAAGTTAAAATAATGAGATGAGGGACAGGTGGTGGAAATCTGTAAATCTGGTTTCTTAAAGATGGTTATCAGCTGAGTTGGAGAAGTTTTAATAAGGAACAATATAGGCAGAAATACAGAAGTGTGCATTTTTCCTTCTTTTACACATTTTTAAATTAAAGAAAAATGAGAAAATATTTGGAACTCTTGGGTATTTTGTGAATGATAGCTTTTTTTGTGGATTGGGCAACAGATGGTCAAAATATGATGAGGTGTCTATATGCTAGGAGAGCTGGTTTGTAATGAAATCAAATTTACAGTTAAAAAGAAATGAAAACTTCTATGTTAAATTTGGAAAAGAATGATATTCTCCTGAATCTAGTATGCTGTCTGTAGTTCGATAGGCCACATCTTGAATACTAGTTCTAACAGTGAGAGATTCCCAAATAAATGAGATCTGAATAAATTTTTCAAAAATACTCAAGCTACTTGAGTATTTCTATAGGTTGCTGAGTCATCTAATTTTTTTTTTTTCTTTATCTCTATCCTTATCCATAGTAATTCACTTGATTTTAGCCAAAAGACTGAGAAATGATTCTCTGGTAATTCAGAACCAAAATGAATTAAATAAATTTCTTGCTATTGTCCAGATTGCAATAGAAACACTGGCTTCTCTTAAAAGTTGTTTTATTTTCTGTTGAAAGAGGAAAAACCACACAAGTCACTGAGGCTCATGTTTCATGGAAGACAGACAATTTAAATCAATATTGATAGTGTGTGTAGTGGCTCTGGGTGCTTTAAATTCTACTTTCTATATCCTGTCTTTGCAAGTCTACTTTTACTTTTAAGAAATGATTAGATCTAAGGCAGTCCTGTATCCATTTGGAGATGGATCTATATGTGTCCCTGAGGGCTGAACTGAGGTCTGTAGAAATCATACCTTCAACCCAAGGTATGATGCCTTTTGTGACAGGTGCTTTGAAGTCTTCCCTCAATCTTTCTTTAGAGAGAAAAAGTTCAAACACTCAAACACTTTTTTTTTTTTTTTTATTCAGAGTTGAGTTTAAAAGTTTACCTGATCATAAGATGGGAAGTAGGAAAAATTATTTTTTTTTTTCCTTAATGACATTGGTTTCTCTTTGAAGTCCAGCTTCTAGACAAGTCACATCAATATCAAAGAATCCATAAGCAGATTCAATAAAGCTCAGATAGGAATACTGGGATAAGTCAGTGTTCTGTCTCTGAGCTTATAAAACTTAACAAAATCCTGAAAGTGCTTAGTATTTTAATTAACAATAGCCTAATTGTATTTTTGATATTAGCACCATTAAATAAATATTTTATAGATCAAAATATCTAGTTGGAAAGAAACCAGATTGTCACATAAACTAAAGCCTTTGATCCTTGGTTTCTCTTATTTTTCTAAAGCCTGCAGATGTGAGTCAAACTCTTCTACTTCCAGGAAACATGAAATCTAGAAGCAGAAATTAGCCTTTCTGAAGGACTCTAATGCCAAATTGTACTAACAACTTTCAGTATTGGTCAGTTTATTTATATTTGAAAAACCTAAAACAAAATTTAAACTTATTAAAATCCCAATATGTATTATTTAAGATTTGCTGCAACCTTTTAGAAGATATTACTGCATATGTGTGAGCTCATACTCAGTCGTGTCCCACACTTTGTGACCCCTGGGCTGTAGCCCTCCAGGCTCCTCTGTCCATGGGATTTTCCATGCAAGAGTACTGGAGCGGGGTGCCATTTCCTTCTCCAGGTTATCTTCCCAGCCTAGGGATTGAACCCATGTCTCTGTGCCTCCTGAATTGGAAGGTGGATTCTTTACCCCTGCACCACCTGGCCCTATTGTCAATGAGCAAACCCATGTGCATCAATGATTAGAAAGAAAAGTTCAATGTCTTGAAGTTACAATTGGAATTTGAACCAAATATAGTTTAACACAAATGTTGACATTGTTTCCACAATACAATGACTTTCTCAAGCAACTTTAGTTTTCTATCCGTATGTTTTCTTTGAGTTTTCTCAGCCTGTCTTACTGGTATTTTCTCCATATTGATGTGACATAGCAAAAAGCTTTAAAATTGGCTTCAAAAAATAAAAGTTAGAATATTGGCACAAAGCACTTGACGAATGGTGAAATAAAAGTGTGTGGATGTCTGTGTCTCAACAGAGGCAATGAGAGCACTGAGAAAATATGTTAAAAAAAAAAAAAACTTTCAGAACATGATTATTTAACCAAAACCTTGCAGCAATTCTTTCACAATCTAGTCGAGAAATCAGGTAAATCTGGGTAAGAAATCAAGCTTTGTGTCATTTATGTTTGCTCTGTTCCCTTCCTTCTTGCCCCCAGACTCTGTGGCAGTCTTAAAAACCAGCAGCCTAGCAGCTTCTAGATGGAATTGAATGTTTTTGGATTTCCCTCAAAAGTCTAATCCCCTGAAATCTGTCACTATTTGATCTGTCTAGCAGCTCCTTGGAACTGCTTATGGGACTTTTTTAACCTCAGATATCACAAAATGAAGAAAACCCTACCCCCAGGGCCTTTGTAAAAAACACAATCAATGGAGTTCCTTCACCATTGCAGGGTGTGTCTTAGACAGGCTAACAGTTGGGACAAACATAAGCTGGTCAAAATCATAAAAGGAAAATTTTGAGAATGAGATATCCATCAAAGGCTTTGAAAGACTCCAACAATATCTGAAGATATATAAACTCATTCATATGTATGGGGCTGTATACATTCTCAGGAAAGAATATTCAAAATAGTCAAACTTCTCACCTCTGACTGATCTTGAAGCTGTGTACAAGTAGAAAGTCATGGCTGAGACAGAGTAGTAAGCTGCCTGCCTGGGTGTTGAAGGCATGATTCAACCCACACAGAACCCCTTAGAAAATGGTGGGAGACATACTGGTTCAAGGAATTTTCCTAAAAGATCTATCTAATCTTTCATGAACAAGTAACCTAACTGAACAATGACTTCACTGGCCACCTTCAAACAAAAATACACTTTTTAGAGTTAGTTAAGTAATGACAATAAACAAGCAAACAGACAAACAAACTGACCCTAGGTGTGATCAAATGTGATTTCCAGAATACATTGTAATCTTTCATGAGTTTATAATGTATCAAACTGTAATTTGTATATTGATCACAGTACAAAGGCTGAAGAAGAAATGGAGCTGTATGGGAACAGAGTTTTTGTATATTATTAAAATTTACTGAATCCAAATAGATTATTTTAAGACACAATGCTACTTGTAGTTTCAAGGAGAACCACTAAAATGTAACTCCAAAGAATGCATTAAAAGACAGAGCAAAGGCCCTAAAATGCAATACTGAGAATTTTTTATTTAACACAAAATAGGACAGTTATAGGTGAAGAATGGGTGAACAAAAACCAACAAAAAGACATAAAACAACAGCAAAAAATAGCAAAATAGGATACTTCTTACCTTATCAGCAAATATATTAAAAGTAAGAGGATTGAAATTCCAATATAAAAGTGGAGATAAATATATAAATAAAATAAAAGATATATGATAATATATATAAATATATAAATATATATATAAAATATATATATAAATATATATATAATATAATATATATATATTATATATATATAAATATATATATATAAATATATATATATATAAAATATATTCATAAAGATATACGATAATATAAAATATATAAATAAAATAAAAGATATACGATATCTATGCTGGGAAATACTTATTTAAAGACATCAGTGGGTTGACAGTGGAAAGAAAGAAAAGACTGACCATGAAACAAATGAGAAGAGAGCATGAGTCACTGTGACATTAGACGAAATGGACACTAAGGCAAAAGTTCTTACTAAAGATAAAGAAGAAATTTTATGGTGATTAAGGGTCAATCCTTCATGAAGATATAATGATTATAATTACATATTCACCTATCAACAAAACTGCTGAAAATCTGCTAGAATTGAAAAGAGAAATAGACAATTCATCAATAATGGTTGGATAATTTAACATACATCTTTCAATAATGGAGAAAATAGCTAGGCAAAATAAAGTAATACAAGACTTTAATGGCACAATCAGCCAACTTGAAGAACAGATATCTTTAATACATCAACTAATGACAGAATACAGATTTATCTTGAGAGTACATGAAATAGTCTTCAGGATAGACTGTATGTTAGGACAACAAACTTACGTAATTATGCAAAGATTGAAATGATATGAAGTATGTTTTCTTGGAGAAGCACAACTAAATGAGAAATCTCTAATGAAAGAAATTCAGGAAACTCATCGATATTTGGAAATAAAACTGATACCCTATGGTGTTGGATTCATGATCTCAGAAGATTTAGCTTTGGGACCAGGGACCAGGCTTGATCACTCAAGAGCTTTTGTGTAACAGAGCTTTATTTAAGTGAAAAAGGGACAGAGAAAACTTCTGACTCAGATATCAGAAGGGGGATGGAGAATGTCCCCCTTGTTAGTCTCAGCAAAGGTGCTATATACTTTTCAATTGATATTAACAACAAATCAAAAGAATGTCTCAAGGTTGTAACAATCTTACTAGACCCACTCCCACAATTTACATTTTAAGATGACAGGGCTATAACTAATAATAGAAATATCTTACCAG
This sequence comes from Cervus elaphus, assembly GCF_910594005.1. NCBI lineage: Eukaryota > Metazoa > Chordata > Mammalia > Artiodactyla > Cervidae > Cervus > Cervus elaphus. The sequence goes on along the minus strand of NC_057844.1, from coordinate 9,784,509 downwards.
ATCCACTCCCATAATATACATTTTAAAATAACAGAATTAGTCAGAAGGTTTTCAAGAAGGAAAAACTGTTGTCAAGCAGGATACATTGTTGTTGTATAATCCTTAGTACAGAGTTTAAGCTGAGTTGTTTTGTTGTGTAACCATCAGCTCTAGGCTTAGAGAAAAAAGCGTTTTATGTGACTAAGACTAAGGAATGTAGAAAAAAGACTTTTGCCCTTTCCTCCTCCTTGAGAATTTCAGACCCCTATCTCCTCCTTGAGAGCCCCCAGACCCCTTTCTCCTCCTCAGGGACCCCAGACTTCTTATCAAGCTGCCTAGGAACTGACTCTTTCAAAACAACACACTCCTTAACCAATTAATGTTTTCCAGGGGTCATGGTAGTGTAAAAAGGTAATGGATATAAGATTCTTTTTTTCAGTTGATGAAAGTATTCTGAAATAAGATAGTGGTGATGACTGCACAACTCTGTGAATATTCTAAAAACCACTGAGTTGTACAAATCAAAAACGTAAATTTTATGTTACATAAACTATATCTTAATTACAAATAAATCTTAGATTTGTTTTTGTTTGGTCAATCAGTTGTATTTTATTCTATGACCCGATGGGCTGCAGCCCTTCAGTCTCCTTTGTCCAAGGGATTCCGACCCAGGGATCTAAGGGAATATCTCCTGCAATCCTCAGGCAGAAGCCCCAATAACATATAAATAAATAGAGAGATGGTAGATAAAGATAGATACATAGATAGAGAAGGTAGATAGACTGAACATTTATGAACCATGTAATCCTGAAATGCAACCTGTCTAAAATTCATTTTCCTTGGCTATAATGTTTGGAAGCTTTAATGTCTCCTATTAACTCAGAGAATTGTCATGATAGTTAAAGGTCTATACAAAGAACTTTTGAAAGTTGTGACACTGACCTACAAAAATTTTAACTATTATATTTGACCAATCTACCAAATACAAACTGTCATATTTTCACTTTCATGCTTGTTTTTCTTATGGTATGAGTTGTATTCATGCATCATTTGTCTTGGGGAAATTTAAATATGTTTTCTTTGGATTTTTCATGAAATTGAAAATAATACCTGTGTCAGATCTTTTCAAGTTGATATCTTGATTAATGAGTATTTATTGAGTTTCTATTTTAGATAATATGTAAGAAATGGACTTTCAGGGCTATAAATAAAATTAAAATGTTCTTTCTAATTCAAATATAAAATTTTATATGTATACATATACCTTTACACATATATTTATATACACACAAATAAACATAGATATCGATAAATGAAGAGCACAAAATAAGTACCATGATATTCAAAAAAACTTACATCATTTATTTATGTAAAAATTCTTACAAATATTTTAGAGCTTTTCCACATATAGAAACTATATGCAGAGCTACATTAAAATTCCTAATTTTCCATTCACTTGATTGGCAAAACAATAAAAAGTTCCATGATACTAAATATTGATAATTAAGTAGCGCACTGGGGAATCATAAACTCTATTAGTGAGCATATGGTTTTGCACAACTAATTTGAAAAACAATTTTGCTTTATCTGTTAAGCTTGCTGACACAGTTCCTCTGATTTTGCAAGTACATTTTTTGGTATATACCCTAAGGAAATTCTTCATATTATCATAAATTTACATGTGCAGATATTTTTATAGCAACATTTGTATAATAACAAAATATTAATAGACTACTTACTATGAGTATTAAATATTGGGCTTCAATTGATGGTTCACCCCGTCCAATGGCTCAGCTAGTAAAGAATCCACTAGCAATGTGGGAGACCTAGGTTCGATCCCTGGGTTGGGAAGATACTCTGGAGAAGGGAAAGGCTAGCCACTCCAGTATTCTGGCCTGGAGAATTCCATGGACTGTATAGTCTGTGCAGTCGCAAAGAGTCAGACGCGATTGAGCACGTTTCATTTTCTTCACTTTCTTTCTTTAAACTGGTGGCGTGGAAAATAGACACAACTGAACACTCATAATCCTCAGACTCCTAAGAGAAGAAATATTTTTAGAGGGTGGTGGTGGAACAATAGAGTAGCACCTTAGAGAGAATCTTTCACAATGTAGGTGTCTCCCAAGAAGTGGGTAGCTGGATATGTGAGATTTATACTAACTGCTTCTTATATTGTCGGCCTTTGCTATGTTGATTACCTTCTAGCCTTTTAATCTCTTATCATGGACGTTAGGTCATTTCAAAAGACAGCTTTTGAATCAGGAATTGCTGTAATCCTGACTGTATCCAGATCTCTGTATATTTATACTCATTGTCTTTCTGTACTGTTTTCAGAAGGTCCCAATTACTAACTGCTTTCTTCATCTCAAAGTTAATTCAGTAAGTAGCTTTGTATTAAATCTTATGTCAGTAAGATTCATTTATTCCTAAATTTCACTCATCAGAATAATAGACTCTTTATTACTTCAATTAATTTACTGTGATAACAAAATCACATCAGTATTCTTGAAAATATAAGTGTAAATAGTGTAAATTTATCTAATGCAGTAATTCAAAATCATATGCTTCAATATATTTTGTTTAATCTTGACAGTAATCTTTCAAAGACAGCTCTCACATACACTGCTGCAGATTCTTTCTCAAGTGCATTATTTGTTTTTAAACTTTTTATTTTGTATTGGAGTATAGCCAATTAATAATATTGTGATAGTTTCAGGTGACAGGTGTATTATTTATACTAATTAAGCTGTGGCTCTGTGTTAATTTTTTCCTTGAAGTATGTTTAATACAGATTATAATAATTACTATTTAATACATAAATGCTCCTGATTTTGAGGTGTTTATCACTTATGTTATCTGAACATAAGTCAAGCTATGCTTCTGAAAATTATTTAAAGTATTCTATAAAATATGAAAATGCAAGATAAATTGTTTTCTTACCAAATAAAACATATTGATTTATTTCCTTAAAGATCAAATAAATAAACAGGTTTTGAAGATCAGGTATTTGCTTTTCATTTTGTCTGACTTCTTAGGGTCCTTTCTGTGACTTTATTTTGAGATAATCCAATCTTTAATCTCATTTGCTGTTCCCACCATGTCTTATAAATACACCTAACCATATGACTCTACTTGTTCCATAACTTGTCTGTATAAATGTGACATTCCTTAACCTCTTTGTCCCATAGTGAATCTTGGAGATTAAAGAAATAAATGGGATGCGGTTTAGAGATTATTCTATTCTGACTGTATGCACACCTTAGTACACTGTTAAAGCAGAAGAGTGTTTTTTTTTTTAAACATTCTTTGATCTACCTGTCAAACTTAATTTGTGTCAATTATACTGCTGTTGATATATGCTTTTAAAGTGGAGAATCCTACAGCACATTTTAGTTTTTCAAGACTTATTTTTCTTTAAGGCAAAGTGTTTTTCTAGCTTATTTGCTTTTTAGCCACTGAAAGATATGATACTTCAACCCCTACACTATATGAATACAAATGCAGCTTTTTAACATATTACTGCTTCCCAATACTTTGCCTTTGTAGCCTCTTTCTGTCCTGAGGATACAGTGCTCAAAGGGTTTTTCTCAGCATAACACCAGTAATTCTCAAAAGAAGCAGGATTTCTGAGAAGCATAAGATATTATTCTCCATGAAGAACACTTGGTAAGAACTCCTTCCATTTGTGATTGGAAAAAGTAAAAGGATTATTTTTGGTCTGAAGTATCACCCATTCACGTGTCAAAAGAGACCACTGCTGTCTGCATTAGTCAATTTTTTTGGAGCCATCTGCCCACACTGTGGGAAATAGTACAGCCAGAATGAGAACTGCAGGTACCTGAGAAAATGCCAGAAGTGGTCTTAGTCAAGATAATTCATTGGCTGGGTAAGAGAGAATTCCCTGGCTCAAAGGAGATAGAAACTGAAAACTAGGAAAAGTTGCCCTTTAAAACAGTGTAGAATTTCCCAGAGTTCTTGTACGTGTTCCTTGGTCCATAGGATCTGCATCTCTCTTTTCACAGTGTCAATAACACTGTTCTATTTTGCTACCTCCCTTGAGTAGCAAACCCTTCTATCTGATGGAAAGAACTAAATATCCTTCAGCAAATGAACACCCGATGTATCTCTGACTAAATTGACTACATAATAAGAGCAAAGCAAATGGTGAGGAAAAGCACATTATATCTCTTTTAGGCTTGTTGCCTGATTTTACTAACTGCAATATGTTTCCTTTTAGCCTTTTAATATATGCATGTATTTTCATAACCACTTAAAGAAATATCTGTGCTGACTAATTAAAAATATTATTAGCTGTAAAATTTATATATATATATTGGTTATCTTTACAATTACCCTCAATGTAGCCCTATATTTTAATTATTCAACATTTCTGAAAGGAAATATATGTTAACATATTTAAAGAGTTTCCTCCCAGAATTAATTATTCTATTTAATTTAATAACTTGAAAAGGTATGTCAACACAAATATTAATCAATAGTCCATCTAAGAAAGAAATGGAAAATTTTGTTGGAACCAACCTGAGAATTATAACCTAGGAAAAAATCCTTCAGAAAATTCTGAAGACTGTTCTACCTGGAACAGGTCAGGTAACAGTCGTGCAAGTTTTTGAGACAAAAAGTAATACATCCAAGAAATAAACTGACAGTTTACAAAGTTCAACAAGGCAAGTATTGGGTTATTGTAACCCCTTATCCAGTTAAGAAAGGAACTTTACCTCTTAAGATGTTATCTTGCTGGGGACAGGTAAGTACATATTTCTCTCTTTTCTAAGGGAAACTAATTAATGGAAAATATAGATGAACTATGCAAAAAAAAAAAGAAGAAGAAGAAGGTGATAGTGGCTCAAACAAACAAAAAAAAAAAGGAGAGAATTTTATGTTTAAATTTTTTTTGTTTGTTTTGCCTCAAAAATAATTTTATTTTTCGAGTATCTTAGTGTCATTAATTTCTATTAAAATAGCTCAGCAAGTAATAACATGTCAGTTTGAGCCTTATACGTATTATTATCTTGAGATTATATTATCAGCTAGACTACTTTTGAGATAATGGAAATTGAAAGGTATTAAAAGAAGAAAACTACAGACCAGTAACACTGATGAACATAGATGCAAAAATCCTCAACAAAATTCTAGCAAACAGAATTCAACAACATATTGAAAAGCTCATACACCATGATCAAGTTGGGTTTATTCCAGGGATCCAAGAATACTTCAATGTATTTAAATCAATCAATGTGGTACACCATATTAACAAACTGAAAGATAAAAACCATATGATAATCTTAATAGATGAAAAAAAAAGCCTTTGACAACATTCAACACCCATTTATGATTAAAACGCTTCAAAAAATGGGCATAGTAGGAAACTACCTCAACATAGTAAAGGCCATATATGATAAGTCCACAGCAAACATTATTAATGGTGAAAAACTGAAAGCATTCCTCCTAAGATCAGGAACAAGACAAGGGTGTCCACTCTCACCACTATTATTCAACATAGTTTTAGAAGTCCTAGCTATAGTAATTGGAGAAGAAAAGAAATAAAAGGAATCCAGATCAGAAAAGAAGTAAAGCTCTCACTGTTTGCAGTGAACCTAGCAAAGTCACAGGATACAAAATCAATACACAGAAATTACTTGCATTCCTATCTACTAACAATGAAAAGTTAGAAAGAGAAACTAAGGAATCAATCCCATTCACCATTGCAACAAAAATAATAAAATAACTAGGAATAAACCCACCTTGTGGCCCAGTTGGTAAAGAATCTGCCTGCAATGTGAGAGACCAGGGTTCGATCCCTCGGTTGGAAAGATCCCTTGGAGAAGGGAAAGGCTACTCACTCCAGTATTTTGGCCTGGAGAATTCCATGGACTGTATAGACCATGGGGTCACAAATAGACACAAGTGAGTGACTTTCACTTCACTCAAGGAGACAAAAAATCTGTATACACTCAAGGAGACAAAAGAAAATTATAAGACACTGATGAAAGAAATTAAAGACAACATAAATAGCTGGAGAGATATTCCATGTTCCTGGGTAGGAAGAATCAATATTGTGAAAATGACTACACTATCAAATGCAATCTACAGATTCAATGCAATTCCTATCAAATTACCAATGAGCCCAAAAGTAGTCTAGCTACTAATATGGAACAAGATAGAAAGCCCAGAAATAAACCCATGCACCTATAGGTACCTTATTTTTGACAAAGGAGGCAAGAATATACAATGGGGCCAAGACGGCCTCTTCAATAAGTGATGCTGGGCAAATTGGACAGCTACATGTAAAAGAATGAAATTAGAACACTTCCTAACCCCATACACAAAGATAAACTCAAAATGGATAAAAAACCTAAGTGTAAGACCAGAAACTATAAAACTCTTAGAGGAAAACATGGGCAGAATTCTCTGTGACATAAATCAAAGCAAGATCCTCTGTGACCCACCTCCTAGAGTAATAGAAATAAAAACAAAAGTAAACAAGTGGAACCTGATTAAACTCAAAAGCTTTTGCACAGCAAAGGATACTCTAAGCAAGGTGAAAAGACAACCCTCAGAATGGGAGAAAATAATAGCAAATGAAACAACTGACAAAGGATTAATTTCCAAAATATACAAGCAGCTCATACAACTCAATGCCAGGAAAACAAATAACCTAATCAAAAAGTCGGAAAAAGACCTAAACAGATGTTTTTCCAAAGAAGACATGCAGATGGCTAACAAACACATCAAAAGATGCTCAACATCATTCATTATTAGAGAAAAGCAAATCAAAACTACAATGAAATATCACCTCACACAAGTCAGAACGACCATCATCAAAAAGTCTACAAATAATAAATGCTGGAGAGGCTGTGGAGAAAAGGGAACCCTCTGGCACTGTTAGTGGGAATATAAAGTGATACAACCAGAATGGAAGAAGTTATGGAGTTTCCTTAAAAGCTAGGAATAAAATCACCATATGACCCAGCAATGCCACTCCTAGACATATACCCTGAGGAAAACAAACTTGAAAAAGGCACATGTACCCTAATGTTCATTGCAGCATTATTTAGAATGGGTAGAACATGGAAGCAACCTAGATGTCAGCAGATGAGTGGATAAAGAAGTCATGGTATATATACACAATGGAATATTACTCAGCCATAAAAAGGAACACATTTGAGTCAATTCTAACTGACGAGCCTAGAGCCCATTATACAGAGTGAAGTAAGTCAGAAAGAGAGAAATAAATGTCGTATACTAACACTTATATATGGACTCTACAGCACTTCAGCTATGTACTGAATCCTAATTCCACCAATCTCCACAATAACACGGTTACAGCAATTTATTTTTGCCCTCAACCTAGTTTTCATATTTATAGGCTCAATTTCCTTAGTTACATCCAAAGAAGAGAATTGCTGCTGTTCAGTCACTAAGTCACATGTGACTCTTTGCAACCCCGTGGACTGCTACACACCAGGCTTCCCTGTCCTCCACTGTATCCTGGAGTTTGCTGAAGTTCATGTCCATTGAGTTGGTGATGTTATCTAACCATCTCATCCTCTGCCACTGTCTTCTCCTTTTGCCTTCAATCTTTCTCAGCTTCAGGGTCTTTTCCAATGAGTCGAGTCTTTGCATCAAGCAGCCAAAATATTAGAGCTTCAGCTGTAGCATCAGCCCTACCAATGAATAGTCAGGGTTGGTTCCTTTGGGATTGACTGGGTTGATTTCTTTGCAGTCCAAGGGACTCTCAAGAAAAAGAAGAAAAAGAAAGCCCTAAATCCATCTTTTGACTCCACAATGGCTTCTAGCTAAGGCTTCTAGATATAAAATTTTGTCTATACCCATTGTCTGCAGTTTGCTTCTTCCCATTTCCTTTAGTTGATAAAGTGGATTTTTTTTCTTCCTCCCATTCCACCAAAACATTTTTTTTTTTTTTAGGATAATCATCACACTGTCAAATCTACTAATAAATTCTTGGTACCTATTTCGTGCCCTCTTAATACCATTTAACAAATTTGAATGTCACCTTAAATACATCACTAGTTGTTTTAATCATACTCTCCACTTCCTTTTACCTATCTTCTTATTATCCCAAACTCTCATTTTCCTGACCTCTAAATGGTGGAGTGCTTCGAGCCTCAATCCTCATACCTCTTTTCTTCATTATCTATCATCTTGGTTCAAAATAATACCATTCTTTTTCAAAGCTTTAAAATAATATTTGAAATTTAATTATCTAACCTAAACTGAATGGATTATAAATGAATAACCAAATTAATGAGTTCTTGAGGTATTTTGAAAAGACCCTGCTGCTGCAAAAGATTGAGGGCAGGAGGAGAAGGGGATGACAGAGGATGAGATGGTTGGATGGCATCACCAACTCAATGGACATGAGTTTGGGTAAACTCTGGGAGTTGGTGATGGACAGGGAGGCCTGGCCTGCTGCAGTCCATGCAGTCACAAAGAGTTGGACATGACTGAGTGACTGAACTGAACTGAACTGAGTTGAAATGAATGAGTTCTTGAGGTATAACCTAAAACACTATAATTAACATTAAGGCTACAAATTCAGATTCCTAACTAATAAGTATATAAAGAGATGCTTGGCCATAATTTGTTAAATTTTTGCATGTATTCATGCATATTAACATGAATAAAAGAAATAAAGGATAGTTTTGAGATTCCATATGTCTTTCAGAATTTATTTGACTATGTCTGACAGTTGAATTCTAAAGAAAATCTGAATTTTCTTTCTCAGGTTTATAATGCAAACTGTTATAGGAACATATTTCCCAATCTTCTGAAGTGTAGGCCAATGAAATACAGCTAAATCCTTATATAAGGAAAAGAATAAATCCTTTCCTTTTTCTTCCTCATTTCTGCTGCCTTGGGTAAAGGCACACTGCCTTGAAGATTAGTATCCATTTTAACCCAGGAGGGGGCCTTGAGGATGAAGGCCACGAATGGCTCCCTAAAAAGAAAGAAGGAAACTTTGCCTCAAGCAAACTCATTGAGTCACCGTTTCAACCTCCAACCACTTTCCTCCCTGATATTATTGTGTCACTGTCTTTATGTCTCCATTATTTTAATCCAAACCTAAGCTTAATTGATATTTTACTTCCTTTTGAAAGATAAATGCATAAAGTGAAATGACTTAAAAATGGAATTTGGCTAAAAAAGAATCTGAGGCATTGAGGAAAGCAATGGCAGATTTTAGATTAAAAAGCTGGAAAGCTTTACCAATCTGATAAAATATTTTATGGGCAATTTCCTATATGTTGGACATCTTGCTTTATATCTGTCATTAAGAGTAAAAATTAAAATAATGAAATTTTGGCATTCTGATGTATGTTGATATAGTCTTATGGTAAAGACCTATGAGGTAGATAAAGTCAGACTGAAGTCAGATCTTCAAACAGAAGTGGATAAGTTAAGAGAATCCTACATATAGAATGCAAATTAAGTGACTGAATATTCTGTAATTTGTAATTCTGAAAGCCGAGAAACTTTTAATCTTCTGTTCTTTAAATTAAACACTTTATAACTGGTGGTATTGAAATCACAACTTTAGGAGAATATTAGTGACAATAATATAAAGATCACAAGTTGTTTGGGAAAGAAAGTGGCAGATGTGTTAGTTTTTCATTGACACTTATTGTTTTAAATATTTAAAGACAGCTAAACTTTTTTTTTTTGAAGGCTAGATTTAAAAGCTGAATATATAGGCAAGTAACTAAATGATGATGTTCAAGCTTAAAACCTGTCATATTATAGAGAAAATAAACTTTATGCTTCTGTAGGATTAGGACTTTTGGAGAAAATTTTACCAAAACTTAGGGCCTAGGCTCCCTAGAAGTTAATTTGTGCCTGATTAACTACTGAGGAAGGGCTTCCCTGGTGACTTGGCTGTAAAGAATCCACCTACTAATGCAGAAGACTCTAGAGACATGGGGTTCATTCTGTGAGTTGAAAAGATCCCCTGGAGAAAGAAATGGAAACCTACTCTAGTATTCCTGCCTGCCAAATCCCATGGACAGAGGAACCTGGCAGGTTACAGTCCATGGGGTTACAAAACAGTGGGACATGATTTAGCAACTAAATAACAACAACTGCATCTAGTGGGGCTTCCAGAGAGATTTATTTAATTTTAGAGGAAAATTTCAAGGGAGGATAAGACTTGGGACTATGAGATACTATGGATTAAAAAGCTGGATATGCTGATCTATTCTTTCTTCTGGAGACATTTACTTACAATCCAAAGAATTGCAATAACAACTCAGGATTATTTCTGTTATGTTTCCAAGGAGACTCTTGCAGATAAGGAGAAGGGAAAACTGACTTTCTTTACACATATTAATTTTATTGGGATTTCTTTTCTATGGTACAGAACCTATATATGGAGAGTAACAACTGACTTTTATTGCCTTGGAGTAAGAATTTGGGCACAGAGAAACCACATAGTTATCATTTTTCATAGTTATTATTTGCAATGTGTAAATAATAATCTACCCCATACCCCATCCACTAGTATATTAATAATGATACTAAAACTTAAAATCAATACCTTACAAAACATTTGACTCTCAAATACATCTATGGAGTTGAAAAACAGCAAACAGACTAGAAACTTGTTGGGTTTTTGAAGCCATTATAATGAAAAGAAACTCCGGCCTGAATAGAAATGGACCAATCCTATTAGATGTTTAACAGAGCACAAGATCTTCTAATTCCATTTAATAAGAAGTGTCTTGATACGACTGTGAACCTCCCATGCAATATATCCTCGCCAATGTCCAACTCAGCTATGGGCCAGAGAATAAAAACCAAGTAAGTCCTTCCCTGTAATAGAAGGAGAAGCTACAGAATGAGCTAACACATTGTTTCCATCTATAATACCCTGGTACATAGAATCTCTACTACCCCTGCCCAGTAACTTAATTTATAGGGACAGCTTTGTTTTCTTTTTTTTTTTTCTCCTTTCTAGTTAAGTATTTTAACTATGACTATTATCTTTATTTTCCATTATGTCAAGTTCAGGTTAGCATTTATTTTATAGGTTTTTATACCACAAATAGCCACAAAAAGACAAATGGATAGATCCTTAGTATGCTCAGAGATTCTAGAATTTAACTTGTATACAGTAATTTTATTTTATTTTATTTTTCTCTTCAGGAGGACTTGTATACAGTAATTTTATTTTGTTTTTGTTTTTGTTTTTTTTTTTTTCTCTTAAGGAGGACAATTGTCTGTTTATATAGATAGCTACATATTTATCAGCATTTGTGTAGCCAAGAGAGTAAGTTATGTAAATAGTACTAGTTTCTTATTTCTACATTATTGAGTTTCCTTTTTATTAAAAGGAAATTAATTGTGTTTGGGGCAGGACTGGAATTATGTTTATGTTTTCCAGTCTGCTTTGAAGATAAGCATGTATAAATGTAATTAAGTACCACCTATGGACAGAAGTTTTTGTTTAGCTTTATGAAGGTTAGTTTATAGGAAGGTGTAAATGCTGTTTTTCTTTTATTAATGAGACAAAGAAAAGGTGATCAGTAGGAAGATATGGTAAAGGAAAGAACAAGGGCTTAAAAAATAAAATATTTCAGTACTTTTAATCAGTTCAAGTTAACAGGAATATTTAGGGAAAAGAGTAAGTGTAGGATTGACAAAAGATAATGAATAATAAGTGGAATAGAGAATAAAAATAAGTAGAAAGGTCAGTAGAAATGAGTTGATTTTTTAAAAAATAAACAACATTGACAAGTTTTTAACTGACCTAAGAAAAAGAGAACACTCAAATAAAGTTAGAAATGAAAAAGGACATATTAAAACTGATACCACAGAAATACAGATCACAGAAGACCTTAATGAACAATTATAAACCAATGAACTAAATACTCCAATTACAATGTAATAGTATATTGGATACACAGGCAAGGCTCAAATATTTGCTGACAAACTTTGCAAATCATAAAATTTTGACATGTGCATTCCAAAAGTTATAAAGTATAACAAAGGTAATAGAATAGCCAACATAATCTTGAGCATGAACAACAAAATTAGAAGACATACTTCCTGATTAAAAAAAAAAAATTACTATGCAGCTATAATAATCAATACAGTGTGAAATTTTTATAAATATAAACAAATAGGTCAACAGATATGTAGGACAAAGGAACTGTACAGCAGAAGAATCTGGATATATGCAAGCATCTATAGAATCAAATGATTTTTGAGAAAAGTACAAGACAATTCTATTGAGAAAAATAATATTTTCATCGAATGGGCTTGGTGCATAAGATGTTCATATTCCATAAGACTCACACAACTTCAGTAGAGTGAGCTAAAATAAGAGCCTTCTATTACATAAAGCACATCCATAGTTTCTTTTAAGCCTTATCAGTTCAGTTTAATTGAGTTCAGTCGCTCAGTCGTGTCTGACTCTTTGTGACCCTGTGAACCGCAGCACCCCTTTAGGATGGACTGGTTGGATCTCCTTGAAATCCAAGGGACTCTCAAGAGTCTTCTCCAGCTCCACATTTCAAAAGCATCAATTCTTTGGCGCTCAGCTTTCTTTATAGTCCAACTCTCACATCCATACACGACCACTGGAAAAACCATAGCCTTGACTAGACGGACCTTTGTTGGCAAAGTAATATCTCTGCTTTTTAATATGCTGTCTAGGTTGGTCATAACTTTCCTTCAAAGGAGTAAGTGTCTTTCAATTCCATGGCTGCAATCACCATCTGCAGTGATTTTGAAGCCCAGAAAAATAAAGTTAGCCACTGTTTCCCCATCTATTTGCCATGAAGTGATGGGACCGGATACCATTATCTTCTTTTTCAGAAAGTTGAGCTTTAAGCCAACTATTTCTTCCTCCTCATTATGCCTTATTATAGCTCCTAATTCAGTTTCATTACCCACAATTCTCTTCTTTAATTTTGTTTCAACTGTGCCCCTTAATTTCCACCTCAATTCACTATGCATATCTGTCTAGGAGCACTGCATTTTAAAACATCTATGGTTGCCAGGAATTTCCTGTGTGCTTCTGCTGATGTAAATACATATGAGGTGTGAGACTGAAGAAGCCTTCTGCGACATGCCTCCATAAATGAGCCAATAGTGGTAAAGTTCAGTGTCACCTTATCGTGTTCAGAGTAAGAAACTAGTGGAAAGGGAATAACTAGAGTATCTAGAAGTGTCAGCCTAAGCAGATAAATTATTGAGTGGCAGAGATCTTTATTTAGCATGTATAACTAACCCCATTAGTGGTTAAAGAGTTGTCTAAGACAAATGCCAAGAGTACTTGTTGGCTTAATGAAGTAGCTTCTACTATGAACCAGTAGGACATTCTTTCTGAGAAGCAGTGTAAACGCCCCACTAATTGAGGAATGATTTAAGCAAATGTGGACATTTCAACTAAATAAAATATTATATAGATGTTAAAATTGCAATCATAATGAATATGTAAAAGAACAAAGACAGGTTAATGTTAACATCTTACAGACTAAGACTCCCACTGTATGCCTCCATACATGAGTTAATGGTATAAATATATATACATATATCCTCAGTGATAAAGCTCAGTGTCACAAAGGACAAATGACAAGGGTACACGGAAAAGCAAGCATCCCAACACCAGAAGCAAATGCAGTTGGTGCAGGCAACACCTGGGAGCAAGGGACCGCTGCATCATGGGTTATAAATCAAGCTGGCCCGACTGGCAAATGTAGTGCGACAATAATACCTTCATGAACATGAAACGATAAAGGAAACGAAAAGCAGCACGGGTGGTGGGGAGTGGCAGGCAAGAAGTAGCTGCACTAAGGTCATAGAGTTCTTTTGATGGGGCACTTTTGAATTAGAAAAACCTTTCTTGTCCCAGGAGACAACAAAATATTGTATTTTGTTTTGTTTACTAATTCAGTTTCTCATGCAAAAAAGTCAGAGAACTCTTAAATTGATATATTTGATTTAGAAATTATAAAAACAAAACACTATTTTATATGTTGGAGAAAAACAAAATATTTAAGCTTCTTTTTTTGAGGATATATTTTTTAACTTGAAATTTGAAATTCAACACATAGATTACTGGTGTATTTTTTTTTTTTTTTTTTGGTATGGAGATAGTAAGCATTCAAATTTAAATTTATACTTAAAGATATATATATATATCATATATAGTCATAAATATAGGTTCTTTACATGCATATGTCTAAAAATGTGTTACAGGCATATGTAAGTTTTGGTTAACAGCACTGGGAAACACTGTCTAATTTTGCTTGTAATCTTATCTCCAATGGGATTCTTGTTTTGCTTGTCACTTCTTGTAGCTTGTACTAAGTGAGAAGATAGAATCACTGATTAACTTCTAGGTGTTTTCACTTAGGAGTCAACTGTAAACACAAAGGATGTTTTTGAGGTTTTTAAAGGTATTTTTTTACAGTTTATAAGAGCCTGTGTCACTTTATTTCCTGCTAAACTTTTTATATCAGAAAAAATGTTTCCTATTTTAATAACAACTGAAATTAGTTTGAATAAAAAGCTAATTATATATTCACAATGAAAATCCAGTTTTATTAAACTACAACACAGCACACCTTCACGTTTGAAAATGTTAATGAGATTCATTGTCATCATTAATAATAGTTTATTTAAAATATAATTATTTTAGGGTCAGACAAGTCAAAGGAAGCATAAAAATATTTACTAATATCTAAATCAAATAACACTAGCAAATTTGCTTTTTTATCACCTAAAATTTCTTATGCTAGGGAACCTAAATATGTCAGAGATTCAAAATTGGGATTCAGTCAGCTCTCTGAAAACTTCCTATTATTCTAACATAATGGAACAATAGCAGTCTGTTGTTGAGCTCTGTTTTAAATGGTACATCTATTATTATACTAATGATTACAAACCATATGGTGTAACCAATAGGACTGTCTTTAAATACACTAATTACATCAAGTGCAGGCAATAAAACAGGTGCTAAAACAATGTTCACACACACTGTTTTTCATTTACAGCTCTGCAGAAGACCTTTAGCACAGAGCCTGGAATTCCAATCTATTTCCATATGCTCCCATTTGACACTTAAAGATCCTGCATAACTATCCAGTCAACACCAATTAAAACAATAAACATCCTATTTGTTAATAAACCTACAAATATTTTTTTCACTGCTGATAAATGGATCTTGGGCCCCAAAACCACTGCAAATGGTGACTGAAGCCATGAAATTAAAAGACACTTGCTTCTTGGAAGAAAGCTATGACCAACCTAGACAGCATATTAAAAAGTAGAGACGTTACTTTGCTGACAAAGGCCTGTCTAGTCAAAGGTATGGTTTTTCCAGTAGTCATGTATGGATGTGAGAGTTGGACTATAAAGAAAGCTGAGCACTGAAGGAATTGATGCTTTTGAACTGTGGTGTTGGAGAAGGCTCTTGAAAGTCCCTTGGACTGCAAGGAGATCAAACTAGTCAATCCTAAAGGAAATCAGTCCTGAATATTCGTTGTGAGGATTGATGCTAAAGATGATACGCCAATACTTTGGCCACCTGATGCAAAGAACTGACTCATTTGAAAAGACTCTGATGCTGGAAAAGATTGAAGACAGGAGGAGAAGGGGATAAGAGAGGATGAAATGGTTGGAGGATATCATCAACTCGGTGAACATGAGTTTGAACAAGCTCTGGGAGCTGGTGATGGACAGGGAAGCCTGTCATACGGCAACCTGTGGGGGTTACAGAATCAGACAGGACTGAGCAACTGAACTGAACTGAAATGGATGAGAGAAGAGCAATCTAAAGCAATTAATATTGATTTTCATTGCTAATTCTACAGCCAATATTGCCTATAATAGCTTGTGTCACTCTACATTTAAAGAGTACTCAATGTCTAATGTATTAGAATAATATGTAAAATAATCAATGTGCTGTGCTTAGTCACTCAGTCCTGTCTGACTCTTCACAACCCCATGGACTGTACCCCGCCAGGCTCCTCTGTCCATGGGGACTCTCCAGGCAAGAATCCTGGAGTGGGTTGCCATGCCTTCCTCCAGGAGACCTTCCCAACCCAGGGATCAAACCCAGGTCTCCCACATTGCAGGCAGATTCTATATCGTCTGAGCCACTGGGGAACCCTTATTAAAATAACCTCTTATTAATAATAAGAAAGTGTTTATTGAAATAACCAACAAGAAGAAATAATAATGTTAAGAAAAGCAGGGGTGTAGGGCTAAGTCATGGTCTTGTCTCCCATCATTCAGGTGACATTGGATAAGCAAATGTACATAAACATTTAGTGCTTTCCTCTATTAGGAGCACAGACTGACTCAGGCTATTTCTCAGGTCTTCTCCATTTTTAAAAGTTTGTATTTCTTTGTGTGTGTGTGTGTGTGTGTGTGTGTGTGGCAAATTGACAAGACACTGTATTTGACCAATCCTTAGTCAGTTTCCTCTAAGCCATTTTCTTTGGGAAGCCTTGACCTTGGTCCTTATCTTTGCCAGACCTGCATAGCCCAGTTATAGCAATAGTCTTGCTAGGTCTGTTTAGAAAGAAATATTACACTCTGATATCTGATCGATTTTAATATCTGATCAAATTCTTCATCCCTCTCATGCTATCTGATCACACCTGCCTGCCCAAAGCTGAATCCTGCTAGATTAATTTAGCATGAATCCTCACTATCTCTGATGTGTTCTTTTAAATATTTTCCATCCAACCCTCGCCTCCTCCCCGACCACCAACCTACTCCTTGGCTATAGATTATCACTTGTTATTGTTGTGGTTGGAGTTGAGAATGATCATATTTTTCACATCTATCAACATGGTTCCGAACAAAATTTGTCTTTATCATTTAACAAATGTCTGAATATTTTTAAAAACAGAGTTAGAAATAAGATTCTTTAGCATAAATGCCAAATTCTCCCAAGTCAATGAGTGAACCTGGGATCAGAGAGCTTGGGGTCACAGTTCAGTCTAAGAAGATTCTAGTTTTAATATTTATTATCTCTAAGTTTTGAGAAAAGTATCCAATGTCTTTTTATCATAGTTTCCTCACATATTTAATGGTTTGTTTGATAACAACAGCTCATAGAGCTGTTTTGAGGATTAAGTGAGATTAGCCTTGTAATCTGTGCTGAACCATTGCTTGATACACAGTAGATACCAAATAAATGCAAACTATTATTATAATAAAATAATTACATTATTATCACAAACACACTAAAATATGTATTCATATAAATTTATTCCAAAAGAAAATGAAAAACCATAAAGATGAGAATAAAAATATTAGAAAAGAGAAATTATAGAATATACAGTATCTTTTTTAAACGGTCAATATTTATACAAAAGCTTATCCAAATTCAGACATATATATACACACACACACACATAAATCTACTTTAAAAATCCTTCATTTTTCACTAGCAAAGTATTTAAAATGAAACATATATAGTACAGAATGCAAAATGTATATATGCCTACTCGTGTATTTTGAAGAATTAGCAAACAAATTGCCTATTTGCAAATTAATGACTCATATGTCAGTAGCAAAAATGAAAATTGGTTCTCAAATTACCAGTGTTTAATGAGATAATAACCTGAACAAGAGAGTAAGTAGTAACCAGCATGTTGGGGAATAGGAGAGTGCAGTTCATCAAAAATCTCTATTACAGGATGTATTTGTTTATTTAGGCTGAAATGACATGGTGTGGAGGTCATGGAGCTCCTGGCAAAGAGATGGACTCTGTGAGTCCACCTAGTCTCATGTTCATGGCCTGCATGCATCCCTGCAGACTTTGCTTCTGGACATGATGGGGCCTCCTGCATGGCTTCTTTCACACGCAGAGCCTCAGCATCCCTCCTTTTAGACCTATCTGACATTGACCTCTTCACAATGAGAAATGAGGAGATAATCACCATGTCAAAAGAATATTCATGGAGAATTCATTTAGCTGAAGCATTAAGTTACTCAAATGAAGCTCCAGGATCATATGAGGATATTAGAAGTGACTGCCAAGGTTTAGAAATTTCCAGTTGGTCAGATGTCAGTTAACACGAAGTAGCAGATTCAATGAACTTGCACAATGCCTTGAAATCTCTCTATGTAAGGCCGCAGCAGGAGACCCTTCACTCTCTTTTAGCCATATTCTCAATCAGCAGGTAATATCATCAGAGCACTGCCAGTAAATTCCTCATCTTCTCCCTCTCTCCCTCCCTCTCTTCCTTCCTTCTCTCCTTCTTTCCTTCCAATCCCTGCAAATATTTGCTTATAACTCTTCAGTAACCTCTGGGAAAGTTGTTCTCTGTTTAATTCCACAATATTATCTATAAACTGCATTCTACTACATTATGATTCACAGCCATATGACCTTCTGTTTATATCTTGAAAAAATAAATTAGAGCCTTTGTATTTTTTTATTGTCTGTCTTGAATAGTTTTCCCCCAGATTTTTGGTTGACAACGTTTTATAATTTAGAACTCAATTTAAATTTCACCTTTTCACAGAAGCCATATTTTCCCCCAGTTTTATTGAAATATAATTAACACAAAGGCCTTATGTGACTGTTCACTAGAAGCAAGTTCATAAAATCAGAACATAAAAATAGTGAAAGTATGTAATTTATCATGTTCTCTGTCATGTAAACAATGCCTTTGACTGTGACATATACATATATATATATATATATATATATATATATATATATATATATATATGCCATCCCTGATGGCTCTGATGGTAAAGAATCTTCCTGTAATGCAGGAGACCCGGGTTCAATCTCTAGGTCAGGAATATCACCTGGAGAAGGAAATGGCAACCCACTCCAATATTCTTGCCTGAGAAATCCCATGGACAGAGGAGCCTGGTGGGCTACAGTCCATCAGGTCACTAATAGTCAAACACAAGTGAGTGACTAACACACACACACACACACACATTTATTGTAGTTATTCAATGATTATTTATTACATAAATGGATATTTTTCTGCCAGGCTTTTGATAGCACAGAAAATGCATTGGTGAAAAATTCAGAAGTAAAGCTTATAGTTGAATAATACATATATAAAAATATGTGTATGTGTGTGTGTGTGTGCGTGCTCAGGCTCCTGCCCAGTTGCTGAGTTGTGTCCAACTCTTTGCTACCCCATGGACTGTAGCCCTTCAAACTCCTCTGTCCATGGAACTTCTCAGGCAAGAATACTGTAGTGGGTTGCCATTTCCTTCTCCAGGATATGTATATATACACAAATGTATCTATATCTATCTATCTATCTATCTATACACACACATATACATATCAGATTATGCTTATATACAAAAGTGATAAATATAATAAAATAAAAAGAATGATAATAATAACAAATTTTGAGAGAGTATAGAGACAGAAGGCAGACTGGAATGAGTAGAGAAGTGAAGGTAGGAAAGTAGAGGGTACATTAAACTACTCTTCTCCAAAGTTTGTCCTTGAAGGAAGGTGAAGAATGTAGAGGGTTGAGGAAAGGAGAAACTGGGATAGTAATGCTGTTTTCTTAGACTTGTATTTAGCATCCTTTATTTTTCAAACAATAAACATTTATATTTATTGTTTTCTTAGAAATATTATAGCTCAGTCATGTCCAACTCTTTGTAAACCAATGGACTGGGACCTGCCAGGCTCCAGTGTCCATGGAATTCTTCAGGCAAGAATACTGGTGTGGGCTGCCATTTTCTTTTCCAGGGCAAAAATGGACAGAAAAACTAAAGAAATATTTCTCCAAAGGAGACATTCAAATAGCCAGCAAGCACATGAAAAATGCTCAACATCACTAAATATTACAACATCCAAATCAAAACTACAATGAAGTGTCACCTCACACCAGTCAGAGTGGCCATCTTAAAAATATCTACAAATGATAAATGCTAAAATGGGTGTGAAGAAAAGAATACCTTACTGGACTGTTGATAAAAATGTAAATTAGTACTCTCTAGAGAACAGTTTGAAGTTTCCTTAAAAAGCTACAAATGGAATTACCATACAATCCGGCAATTCCATTCTTAGGCAAATATCTAGGAAAGATAAAGACTCTAATGTGAGAAGATACGTGCACTACAATGTTCATAGCAGTACTGTTTACAGCAGCCAAGACATGGAAGTAACTTAAATGTCCACAAATGGATGAATCGGTAGAGAAGATGTGATATATATACACAACAGAATATTACTCAGCCATATAAAAGAATGAAAGAATGCCATTTGCAGAAACATGGAGAAACGTACAAATTACCATGCTGAGTGAAGAAAGTCACACAGAGAAAGAGAGATATCATATGATATCACTTCTATGTGGAATCTAAAAAGAAATAAAGAACAAATAAACAAAAAAAGAACAGATACAAATGAACTTATTTACAAAATAGTCTCACAGGCATAGAAAACCAGCTTATGGTTACCAAAGAGGAAAAGAGATGGAGGACAAGTTAGGAATTTGGCATTAACACATACGCACTACTATATATAAAATAGAGAAACAATAGCACCTAATATGTAGCAGAAGGAATTATATTTGATATATTGTATTAATCTATAAAGGAAAAGAATTTGAAAAAAAAATATATCTGTGCATGATAAGTTGCTTCAGTCATATCCAACTCTCTGCAGTCCTATGGACCATAGCCCACCAATCTCCTCTGTCCATGAGATTCTTTAGGCAAGAATATTGGAGTGGGTTGCCATGCCCTCCTCCATCGGATCTTCGTGATCCAGGAATTGAATCCACATCTGTTATGTGCCCTGAGTTGGCAGGTGTGTTCTTTACCATTAGCGTCGCATGGGAAGCCCACCTGTTTCTATAACTATACCTATATCTGTATATCTAAATAATATATCTGTACACCCAAAATATTCAAATAAACTGTACTTTATTAAAGGAAAAATAGTTTGAAAAACAGAGAACTTTGACAATAGGGACTTAAGCCATAGAGGGATTTAAGAAGGATTTTTGATAAGTAATCTCATGATTCTTCAGCTGATCAATATCACTATCAAGGACCTAAGTAATTTCTATTATTCCTGTTTTTCTCCTCTACTATTAATGCTTTGGCCTTTTGTTCTTTTGCAACTGCTCAGCTTATGACTTCTAAAGATCTAGAATTATACTCACTTTCAGGACAGAAGGAAAAGGAAAACTCAGCACTCTATCATTTATAAGGCAACAAATATCTTCTCAAGCCTAACATATACTTCCATGGAGATACTGGTGAGAATTTTGTCACACAACAATTCCTAATTATAAATAAACATAAACAAATGAGCGGCATTTCCACCTTCTTGTTTATTGTGAAAACAAGCAAAGAAAAAAGTGCTGAATGCTAAGAAAATCTGCAACAGCCATCTAATAGAAAAATATTAGCAGAATGGGAAAATAACAGGTGGAAAAAATAGAAAAATGAATACCTTAACTATAAAAGGACTTTTGTACAACATTGTAAATGAGCTATTCAGTTCAGTTCAGTTCAGTTCAGTTCAGTCACTCAGTCGTGTCCGACTCTTTGTGACCCCATGGACTGCAGCACGCCAGGCCTCCCTGTCCATCAGCAACTCCTGGAGATTACCCAAACCCATGTCATTGAGTCAGTGATGCCATCCAACCATCTCATCCTCTGTTGTCCCCTTTTCCTCCCACCTTCAATCTTTCCCAGCATCAAGGTCTTTTCAAATGAGTCAGTTCTTCTCATCAGGTGGCCAAAGTATTGGAGTTTCAGCTTCAACATCAGTCCTTCCAATGAATATTCAGGACTGATTTCCCTTAGGATGGACTGATTGGATCTCCTTGCAGTTCAAGGGACTCTCAAAAGTCTTCTCCAACTCCACAGTTCAAGAGTATCAATTCTCCAGTGTTCAGTTTCTTTATAGTTCAACTCTCACATCCACACATGACCACTGGAAAAACCATATCCTTGACTAGGTGGACTTTATTGGCAAAGTAAAGTCTCTGCTTTTAGTATGCCGTATAGGTTGGTCATAACTTTTCTCCCAAGGAGTAAGCATCTTTTAATTTCATGGCTGCAGTCACCATCTGCAGTGATTTTGGAAGCCCCCAAAAATAAAGTCTGTCACTATTTCCATTGTTTCCTCGTCTATTCACCATGAAGTGATGGGACTGGATGCCATGACTTTAGTTTTCCAAATGTTGAGGTTTAAGCCAACTTTTTCACTCTCCTCTTTCACTTTCATCAGGAAGCTCTTTAGTTCTTCTTCGCTCTCTGCCATAAGGGTGATGTCATCTGCATATCTGTGGTTGTTGATATTTCTCCCAGCAATCTTGATTCTTGCTTGTGTTCCCTCCAGCCCAGCATTTCTCATGATGTACTCTGCATATAAGTTAAATAAGCAGGGTGACAATGTACAAATTTCATGTACCCCTTTCCCTATTTGGAAGCAGTCTGTTGTTCCAGGGCCGGTTCTAACTGTTGCTTCCTGACCTATATTTAGTAAAATAAATTTTACAAAGAACTTCTGAAACACTTTTTCCTATTGGAAAAAAGGATAACATTTCTCAAAAAGACTTGTATGTGGAATTGTAGTCAATATGTTTCACATACATAACATACTATTCAAAAATTGGTATTATTTTGGAAATTTATAAAACTTTTGAGGGCAGTCACTGACTTACAGTAGCCAAACAACTTCAAGTTCAAATTGATCCGTCTTTTTCAACAGTGATGGTTAGTTGCATTCAACACTACACCTTGGGAACTCTTAGATTTAGGTCAAGATCTTTATTTCCTTCACTTTCTAGATATTATACTTTATGTTTTATATGTTCCTTGAATTATTTCATGGTTATTCATTGTTTTTTCATCAGTGATATTGATTCCTTGTGGAAGTTCTTTTATCTTTTATGCCTAAAATTTTCTTTCATGCTCCTAAGACACTTTATTAATCTGTCAGGAACTGAAGAAGTGATTGATTTAATTAATGAGCAATTGTGACATGATACAGCATATTTTAATTAATTTATATGGGAGCAATGGAGTTTGAAAAGCATGTTTCCATTATCCAAAGAAACATGAAATAATGATACAAAATCCAAGGAATAAGCACATATTGTATCTTACATATTAAATTACCTGACAGATGGTATGTTATAAATAATTTTGGACTTGCTACCAAAATGTGTATGTGTATATGTGTGTACTCAGTCATGTCTGATTCTTTGCGACCCCATAGACTGTAGCCCTCCAGTCCACAAAATTTTCCAGATAACAATACTGGATCTGGTTTCCATTTCCTACTCCAGGGGATCTTCTGGACCCAGGGATGTAACTCGCCTCTCTAGAGTATCATGCATTGGCAGGCACATTTTTTAATACTAGCACCACCTGCTACCAGAATACCAGCACACAATTCTGTATTTCTGTATTCTGTATTTCTTCTATCAAAGAAAGTGACCTCAAAGGCCACTGCCTGCTTCATGAATTTTTCTGCATATAATGGACACATAAATTGGCCACCAGTTTGTGAAATGTCCTATGATTGATTTTTATCTCACTGAAGTGATCTAATTAGGTTTTCCGTGGCTGCAGTTAGATAAATTGCTTAGGCATATTTTAATATACCTGCTGGTACACTGGTAAACCAGCCCTCTTAAAAGAAAACAAAAATTTTGATTTGCTTTATTTGCCATTTTCTGTGGTATAAAAAGTCCAGACATAATCAAATGATGAATAATTTAACAGTGAGCTTCCCAAAGTCCTGACTATTTGAGAAGTGGCTCATGGATGGAGGAAACTGGTGGGCTACAGTTGGTGGGGTCACAAAGAGGAGGACATGACTGAGCAACTAACACCTTGAGTTGTAATTTTCTCTATCGGCGCTTGCCAGATTCAACTCAGATGCAGTTGAAATTCATTAACCCATATGGTCATTTAGACTTCACAAGTTCTACAGGAAACAAATTGACAAACTATTCATTTGTAAACATGTCCTTTGTTGTTTAATCACTAAGTCATGTTTGACTCTTTTTTAACCCCATGGGCTATAGTCTGCCAGCATCCTCTGTCCATGAGATTTTACACGCAAGAATACTGGAGTGGGTTGCCATTTCATTCTCTGGCAGATCTTTCCGACTCAGAGATCCAATCTGTCTCCTGCATTGGCAGGAGATTCTTTGCCACTGAGCCACCAGGGAAGTCCATGCACTACTTTTCAGAAAAAACGAACTCCTTAGAGACTAGAATCACAGACATAGCATGTATGTGGGTTCAGAAGGTGGACCCAGAGCTACAGGAGACTTTTTCTAGACCTTGAAACATGCTGGAATTCTCTTCTGGATTTTAAAATGTCTGAGAGATGCTAATCACACACTTTCTTCTACTTTTTCTTTTTGGTAACGGGAAGTCTACAACTGCTATGTTATGCCTGCTTCATCACTGTATTTTGAAAGTAACCAATTTGTTTTTTAGATTCCCAAGTATATAGATTAAAAAGGAAATTTGATACAGGAAGGATCTTAGCTGAAATCTCATCCACACATGATTTAAATAATATTTGGAATTTTTAAGCTGATAATATTTCAATGATATTTTGACTTTTAGTTGATGTTGTAATATAGCACATTTAGGTAATTACCTGGTTTTATGAGTTATTCTAAAGGGGGAGTAATAAAGACAATGTGGCTTTGGTGTAAAATAAATAGGTCATTGAAACAACCACAAAAATAGGCCTATATATATAAGGACAACAGATTTTTGGCAAAGGTGCAAAGGCAATACATGGGATATGAATGCAATTTTCTACAAATGATTCTGGATCAATTGGATAGTTTTATATGAAAATTAACCTTTAACCCACACTGTACACTATATTAAAAAAAAAAAGAAAAAAGACTCTAAGTCATTTCAGAGAGGGCTGATGGAACCAAATCTCAAAGTTCTTAACACTGTGACCAAAGATTGAGTTCTCCATTGGATATAGTAGTTACTTGATGGTGTTATGTTTCCTGATGGAGATACAAGTCATTATTTCCATGATTGATGATGTGGGAATGTAAAAATAAATGTAAATGCCTTCCAAGTTAAAAGAAAAAGACTCAAATGCATCACAGACCAAAATATACCACAGATCAAAATGTAAAATATAAATTTTAAATCTTCTAAAATAAGACATAGGAAAACAAAATCTTTTGACTTAAAATATGTGAATATTTCTTAAATACAAACCAAAAATAAGATCCTGAAAAGTACAAATCGATAAATTGAGCCTCAACAAAATTAAACACTTCTGCTCATGAAAGACACTATTGAGAGAATGATAAAACAAACCACAGATTGGCAAGAAATATTTGAAACACTTACATTTGATAGAAAATTTCATCCAGTGTCTTTAAATTCTCTCAAAACTCAGTAAAAAAATTTGAAAACTCAATTAAAAATATAAAAAGAAATTGAAAAGATATTTCATCATAAAGATACAGAAATGTCTAGGAAGCACATGAAACAGTGTTCAACATCACCAGTGACTGTGAGTATGTTAAATAATCCACACTAAAATTCTAACACATAGCTATTAGAATGACTAAAATTAAAAATAGTAACCATAGAATATATTGGAAAGGACATGGAGAAACTAGATCTCTTATAAACTTCTGACATAAGTACATGATGGTGGTAGTGTCTGACTAAGTGGTATCTGCCTCTTATAACACCATGGACTGTAGCCTACCAGGCTCCTCTGTCCTGGCAAGAATACTGGAGTGGGTTGCCATTGCCTCCTCCAGGGGATCTTCCAGACCCCAAGACTGAACCCATGTCTCTTGCATCTCCTGCATTAGCAGGTGATTCTTTCCTCTGAGCCACCAGGGAAGACCAAGTACATGATGCGATTGAGTGCTAAGTCGCTTCAGTCATGCCCAACTCTTTGCAACTGTATGGACCATAACCCATCAGGCTCCTCTGTCCATGGGACTCTCCAGGCATGAATACTGGGGTGGGTGGCCATGCCCTCTTCCAGGGGATCTTCCCGATCCAGGGATTGAGCCCAGGTCTCCTGCATTTCCTGCATTGGCAGGTGGATTCTTTGTCACCAGAACCAACCAGGAAGCCCTAATTACATAATATAACTGCTTAAAAAGCCCTTTGACAATGTCTTAAGATGTCTACATACATTTTATTAGTTTTTATTAAAATTTATTTATTTTATTAAAATGTCTACATATATACATACCCCATTTTATCCTTCTATATTCCCTTGGTCCATACACATAGATATGTGTATGAAGGTTCACAGAAACTTCATTTGGTCTGTTTCTATGAGTTCAACTTCCTTTTAGTGGTACCATACAGTATTTTTTCTTTCTCTATCTGATTTATTTCACTTAGCATAATGCCCTCTAGTTATATTCATGCTGTTAAAAATCTTAGACTTTCCTTTTTCTTCATGGCTAAATAGCATTTCATCTATCATCTATCTATCTATCTATCTATCTATCTATCTATCTATCTATCTATCTATATCACATTGTCTTTATTCATCTGTTAATGGCCTCATATTATTTCCATATCTTGGTTGTTGGAAATAATGCTGCAGTGAACATGGGAAAGATGATTTGACATTTTGTTTTATATATATGTGTGTGTGTGTGTGTGTGTACAAAATTCTCCCAGAGAATTGTAACATTCTCCAAGAATTCAAAATTCTCCAAGCCAGACTTCAACAGAACATGAACTGTGAACTTCCAGATGTTAAAGCTGGATTTAGAAAAGGCAGAGGAACCAGAGATCAAATTGCCAACATCTGTTGGATCATCGAAAAAGTGACAGAGTTCCAGAAAAACATCTACTTCTGCTTCATTGACTATGCCAAAGCCTTTGACTGTGAAAAATTCTTAAAGAGATGGGAATACCAGGCCACATTACCAGCCTCCTGAGAAATCTGTATGCAGGTCAAGAAGCAACAATTAGAACTGGACACGGAACAACAGACTGGTTCCAAATAGGAAAAGGAGTACGTCAAGGCTGTATATTGTCACCCTGCTTATTTAACTTATATGCAAAGTACATCATGAGAAATGCTGGACTGGATGAGGTATGAGCTGGAATCAAGATTGCTGGGAGAAATATCAATAACCTCAGATATACAGATGACACCACCCTTATGGCAGAAAGCGAAGAAGAACTAAATAGCCTCTTGATGAAAGTGAAAGAGAAGGGCAAAAAAGCTGGCTTAAAACTCAACATTTGGAAACTAAGATCATGGTATCTGGTCCCATCCTTTCATGGCAAATAAATGGAGAATCAATGGAAACAGTGACTTTATTTTATTAGGCTCCAAAATCACTGCAGATGGTGACTGCAGCCATGAAATTAAAAGACATTTACTCCTTGAAAGAAAAATTATGACCAACTTAGACAGCAAATTAGAAAGCAGATACATTAGTGACAAAGATCCATCTAGTCAAAGCTCTGGTTTTTCCAGTAGTCATGTATGGGTGTGAGAGTTGGACTATAAAGAATGCTGAGCGCTGGAGAATTGATGCTTTTCAACTGTGGTGTTGAAGAAGATTCTTGAGAGTCCCTTGGACTGCAAGGAGGTCCAGTTAGTCCATCCTAAGGGAAATCAGTCCTAAATATTCCTTGGAAGGACTGATTTTGGAATTGAAACTCCAAAACTTTGGCCACCCAATGCAAAAAACTGACTCATTTGAAAATACCCTGATGCTGGGAAAGATTGAAAATGGGAAGAGAAGGGGATGATAGAGGATGAGATGATTGGATGGCATCACTGACTCAATGGATATGAGTTTGAGTAAACTCTGTGAGTTGGTGATGGACAGAGTAGCCTGGTATGCTGTAGTCCATGGGGTCTCAGAGTCGAACACAACTGAGTGACTGAACTGAACTGAAAATATTTGCTAATAGGTAAAGGTATAAACAAACTGTATTGCACTATACAGTGGAATACTGTTACCGAACCCAAGTTTGGTTGCTCACAGCTCAGAAGCCAATAGTTTGAAAGGCGAATGTCAGTAGAAATTTATGACACTTTAATCAGAAAAACCAGCAATGTGGGGAGAAGGTGGCCTCATATTCAGAGACCAACTCCAAAGATTCTGCTCAGTCATGTCAGTTTTTTAAGAGAAAAATTGGGGGAAGATTCTCGGTGAATCATCCAGGCAGAAGGTTGGTTTCTGTATTCTTCTCCATTGTGTGCAGACTGGCTGACTCTTCAGATGTTATCTTGCCCAAAAGATTTGCCTGCAGGATTGCTAATGGCCTGTTGGGGGTTGCCAGCTAGTCATTTTTTAACTGCTTAATTCTTTATTCTTCTTTTTTATCTAGGAAAATTAATAAATAGTTTAGACAAGGCATGGTATGCATTCAGGAGAGCATAAGTCAAGAATCAGTTTCAATTGCTTAGTGATCTCATCCCTATAAATAGGTTCTTTTTAAGGTTAGAGGGGGCTTCCCAGGTGGCACCAATACAGGAGATGTAAGAGACATGGATTCATGGACATGACTGAAACGACTTAGCACGCAAGCACACAGGTTAGCAGGAAACAGAAATGGGCAAACAGGTCAGAGTTGGCCTATAAAGAAAGCTGAGCGCCAAAGAATTGATGCTTTTAAACTGTGGTGTTGGAGAAAACTCTTGAGAGTCCCTTGGACTGCAAGGAGATCCAACCAGCCCATCCTAAGGGAAATCCGATCTGAATATTCATTGGAAGGACTGATGTTGGAGCTGAAACTCCAATACTTTGGTGACCTAATGCAAAGAACTGACTCATTTGAAAAGACCCTGATGCTGGGAAGGATTGAAGGCAGGAGGAGAAGGGGATGCCAGAGGATGAGATGGTTGGATGGCACCACCAACTGGATGGACATGAGTTTGAGCAAGCTCTGGGAGTTTGTGAGGGACAGGGAAGCCTGTGGTGCTGTAGTCCATGGAGTCACAGAGAGTTGGACCCAACTGAGTGACTGAACTGAACTG
This sequence comes from Cervus elaphus, assembly GCF_910594005.1. Taxonomy (NCBI): domain Eukaryota; kingdom Metazoa; phylum Chordata; class Mammalia; order Artiodactyla; family Cervidae; genus Cervus; species Cervus elaphus. The sequence goes on along the minus strand of NC_057844.1, from coordinate 9,755,543 downwards.
AAGGGAAATAAGCAAAAATATTGGTAATATACAATCTCATTTATGTAAATATATGCCAAATGCCAACTAACCCACAGAGATAGAAAGCATCTAAGTGGTTGCCTTAGGATGAGGTGGAGAGAATGTGAGGTGGCATGGGGAAGGTAGTTATAAAGGAGACAGAAAAAAGCTTCTTCTTTCAAACTATATGTTTTTAAATATGTACAGTTTGATGTCTATCAGTTATCCTCAATAAAATGTATTTCTTCTCAGAATAATCTCATGAGCAGTGCCAAAAAAATCCCAGTCAAACAAGAAAAGCATGTAAAGGAGTCAAAAATAATGGCTGTCTGGTAAAGGCAGGAAGATGTGAAGAGTTGAGCAAATAGAAATGAAGATTAGGCTGAATGAATTACTGAGTTCAGGCTGGAGATGAACAGTGCTCCAAAAGAGAGCTTCAGCTGCACTATATCCCTATGAAATCCATTTTTGTATATATATATATATATATATTTTTTTTTTCTTTTTCAGAATATAATTTTGTGAGCTTCATTTTGTCTAGTCTGTTTCATTATTTCTATACCTTTACTAACCTACTGGCTTCAGATCATCCCAGTGCTATTCAGTGATGTTTTCACACTTAGAATTCAACTGGATTCTGTTGGGGGACTGTTGGGTATTGGGTCAGAATAGTTCTGCCGAATTTCTACATATTATGTGAGCTAACCCCTGATCTGCCTAGAATCTCACCTTGAAAGTAGCAGATTGGTTTTTCTCCTTCTATCACAAACTCTTAGAACTCAATTTCATCTCAATTTCACCTCAGTATTTAAGTTCTTGTTATCTAAATATAAATACAACATGAAAAGGATGCAATTATGCAGCTTAATATGTCCATACCTCTAGCTAGCATATCATTATAAATCTCTCTATGACTGTGAAACATATGTGCATTTCTTAGGATATGTCTTTATTTTATTATGGACCAGTAATTATCTGCATTTGCATTTTTCTCCTTTAGTAATATTTTATCAAACCTTGTTTCTGTTTCATTTTACCCACACAATACATATGCATACTCTGAATTATCTTTCCAAGTACATTACAACTAGTAAGTTTCATACTGCAGTTCAGTTTTGCATTTGCTATTAGCTGGAAATATTTTTTCCATTTTATTGACAATTATACTTGAGACACTTACTTCAATGAAAAAATTTTCAACTATGATTTATTGAAAAGATATTGTAGAGATCCAAGAGTGATAGTAATTATAAAAGGACTTGTAATGAAAAATGGGGAAAAGTATGCATGAGCTAACAGCTAATGAATTTGTAATTGTATTTATGTTACTGTGTTCTAATATGAACATGCAATTAATGAGAAACAATAGCTGTGATCATTGATGTTATGGAGCCATTGGAATGGAGTGACTGCATCGAAAATTTTTTTTTTTGTCTTGTGAAGAAGCACAAATACAAAAAGGGACATGGTCTTAATGGAACCTATAATACAGGGCTAATGGAAAAGATCAGTTGTATATTTAATGCCACTGGAATTGCTATAGTATTCATTTTTAATAATTTGAAAACATAATAAAATAAGTATCCATGTGCATAAAAACATTGTTGTCACTTAACATTGTTAAAAGAGTATGTATTTATTATCTAACAAATTATAATAAACAGTTAAATTTGTATCATGTAAAATTGTTTTTGCCTAGGATGCTTTTATTGGGCGTGTCCTTGTTGTCCAGTAACACACAATTAGTTACCAACTTTTTCTTATTTTGTCTCCTAAGTAACAGGTGTAGATAAAGTGATTTATTTTTAAAAAGCAACAACTAAACAGAAAAAATAGGTGATTTTCATAAGGAGAGTAAATGATTTATGAAAGCATAATAACAATGAACAAAACTAAAGCTGAAAAATACTTCAGCAATCAAAGAAATGCTAATTAGGTCACTGAGACATTATCATTACTTAATATTTCCAAAATGTAGATCACTGAGATATTTTCATTATTTAATATTTCCAAAGTGATATTTGAATAAGAAAAAAAGTAGGTAAGTGGTCCATCTCAGTTTTGTTAGTAAGAGGATAATCCTTATTTAGAAAGTCAGTTATGGAATAGGTACAATGCTGTTTTATAATACAAACTTATCTTTCTAAGAAATTTCCCATTATCAAAAACTCTGATGTAAAAAGAGCATATGGGTAAAAAGAGGTTGAGAAAAAGAGAATTTTGAACACTTTAGTTCTTAAGCACTTTCTCCCCAGTGAAATCAGTATTTTTTATAATACAACATAGCAAAGTTATTATTCTTCCAGAAATTTCAACAATAAGTGTACTTTTAATATTTGTACACTTCTGTCTATGAGTATAAACATGACTGAGCAAGTCCAGAGTTTAATAATATTTTCCTTTTTAATAAAAAAACATTTTCCTATCAACACAGTATTATCATTGACAACACAATTAATATCCATTCTTAAAATCCTAACAACTCTTATCTCATGTGTATAATAAATAATATATGTTGTTGGAGCAGCAGGGGTTTTTCTATAACATTAATTCATGATGATTGCTATATATAGGCCATATTTATGCTCCTGAATAGGAGTACAAAAATAGTGCAATATAGTACTTAATATTCACACTATTACAGAAATATATTGTACTGGAGAAATCCCATATTGAAATTTCTTATCCTGCTCATATATTTTTATACAATGATGCCATTTCTGAGTATTCATTCTAATCACATAGCCATACAAATATTCAGAAAATTTTTTACAAATTTAATTAACATACTTAAAAATATTTTGTTGAGCACATTTTTCCCTTGCTTGACATGGAGAAAGTAGAAATAAGTAAATCTTTAAGAAAACACTCGTTAAAATTATAGTCTGTTATGCAGTGTGACACATTATCATAGTCATTAAATTTTATTTTTTATGACCATATATTTGACAGTATAGATTTTATAGATTTTTGTAATATATTAAAAGTTGTGATTCAAAATAAAGAAATAAATTATATACTTTAATATATATTAATTTTCATATATATTGGTTTATATAATTATATCAATAGGTATTAGAGCCAAGTATAGAAAAAAAGAGTGAAATAATACATATCAAACTGTCAACACTAAGTGATTATAATGTGACTATGAATTATAGAAATACTCTTTATATTTTTCTAGCTCTTTCAAAATATTTTATAATAGGTGCATATATTACTTTAGCAATTAAAAATTATGTATAAATAAATCTTACACACACACGCACACACACATACATACATATATATATATAGATAGATATTTACATCCTTTACCTCATCAGCAAATATTTATGTGGAATCCATTATATTTTAATAGAATCTGATACTAATGCTCCATTTCTTGTTATTTGTTATTTTGAAAGAGATTTTAATGTGTTTCAGTTCAGTTCAGTCATTCAGTCATGTCCAACTCTTTGTTACCCCATGAACTGCAGCATGCCAGGCCTCCCTGTCCATCACCAACACACAGAGTTTACCCAAACTCATGTCCATTGAGTCTGTAGTGCCATCTAACCATTTCATCCTCTGTTGTCCCCTTCTTCTCCTGCCTTCAATCTTTCCCAGCATCAGAGTCTTTTCAAATAAGTCAGCTTTTCTCATCAGATGGCCAAAGAATTGGAGTGTCAGCTTCAGCATCAGTCCATCCAATGAACACTCAGGACACATCTCCTTTAGGATAGACTGGCTGTGTTTCAGTTTAATTTTAATTTTTATTGACAACCTAATCTTCCCACAAATTATTAAACTATTTATTTATAGCTTAATTTATTTTTAACTGAAGGATAGTTGCTTTACAGTATTGTATTGGTTTCTACCAAACATAAAAATAAGCTATTTATTAAATATCTTTCTTCTATTGGCATTTTCCAAGGCTCAATCTTCTGCATAGACATCTAGACCAATTGGACTTACTGAATACCTACAGGACACTCCACCCAAACACAGCAGGATATGCATTCTTTCAAGTACATATAGGATGCTTTTCAAGATAGATAACATGCTAGGTCACAGAAGAAGTCTCAACCAATTTAAGAGGATAAAATAATATCATACATTTTTATGACTGAAATATATATATGAAACTAGAAATCGATTACAGAAAGAAAAAGTGAGAAACTCCAACATGTGAAAACTAAAAGCATGCTACTAAAAAACCAATGTTTCAATGAAAAAACCAAAATGGAAATCAGAAAATACCCCAAAGCAAATGAAAATAGAAACAAAATCTTTCCAAAATATGTGGGATAAGACAAAAACAATTCTAAATGAGAAGTTTATAGAAATATAGGTTTATCTCAAGAAACAAATGAAAAAATCTCAAATAACCTAACCTACCATGTAAAGGAAGTAGAAAAGTAACAAACAAAGCCCAAAGTCAGTAAAATTAATGACATATTATAATAAAATGAAATATAAAATAAATAAAACAAGGGAAAAAATAGAAAAGAGCAATAAAATCAATAACTTTTTTTTAATAAGAAAAACTGATAAACTTTTATTCAGGCTAAGAAGGAAAAAAAGACAGAAGACTCAATATTAAAAAAAGACCCAATAATAAAAAAAAAAGAATAAATAACAACTGATATTACAGAGATACAAAAAAAATCATGAGACTATTACAAGCCATTATATGCCAACAATTTGGACAACCTAGAAGAATTGGACAACTTTCTAGAAACATGTAACCTACCAAGGTTAATTCAGGAAGAAATAGACAAACTGAATTGGCTGATTATGAATAGTGAAATAGAAATTGCAATAAATAAAACTCTCAGCAAAGAAAAGTCCAAGACTTGATGACTTCACAGGGGAATTCTACTAAACATATAAAGAAGAACTAATCCTCATCTATCCCAAACTATTCCAAAATATTTAAAAAAAGAAAAAAAAGAACATGCCTGAATGTATCCTATGTGGCTGTCATTACTCTCATACCAAAACCAAAAAAAGACATTCCAAAAAGAAAATTGTAGGCCAATAAATCTAATGAATATGGATACAAAAATCCCCAACAAAATATTGGCAAGCTGAATTCAAAAATATATGAAAAACATCATTTAATCAAGTAGAATTTGTTCCAGGGAAGCAACGATATCTCAGTATCACAAATCAATGTGTGATACATCACATTAACACAGGAAAGGATAAAAATTATATGATCATCTCAATAGACCCCCAAAAAAGAATTTCACAAAATTCAACATCCATTCACAATAAAAACTCTCTCAAAGTTGTTACAGAGAGAACATATTTCAACATACCAAAAACCACTTATTATAAATTCAGAGCTAAGAGCATAGTCAATAGTAGAAGGCTAAAAATTTTCGTCTAAAATTAGGAGCAATACAACAATGCTTATCCTGAACATTTCTATTTAGCATGCTAATAGAACTCTTAGTCACACAAATCAGACAAGAAAAAGAAATAAAATATCCAAATTGAAATCCAAATCCAAAATGAAATGAACACACACACAAAATCATTATTTGCAAATTAAACGATACTTTATATAAAAAGCTCTGAAGTCTATACACATGCACACAACTATCAGATCTAATAATTAATTCAGTAAGTTTGCAGGATATAAGATTAATATATAAAACTGTGTTGCTTGTCTATACAATAATAGTGAGCTATCAAAAAAAAAATTCAAAAAAAGCAATCCTGTTTAGAATTGCATCAAAAGAATAAAATCCCTAGGAATAAACTTAACCATGGTGGTGAAAATACTATACTCTGAAAATTATAAGACATTGATGAAAGAAATTAAAGACAATAAAAGTAAATGAAATTTCAGTTCGGTTCAGTTCAGTCACTCAGTCATGTCTGACTCTTTGCAACCCCATCGACCACAGCACACCAGGCCTCCCTGTACATCACCAGCTCTTAGAGCTTGCTCAAGCTCATGTCCATCAAGTCGCTGATGCCATCCAACCATCGCATCCTCTGTTGTCACCTTTCCTCCTGCCTTCGATCTTTCTCAGCATCAGGGTCTTATCAAATGAGTCAGTTCTTCCCACCAGGTGGCCAAAGTATTGGAGTTTCAGCTTCAGCATCAGTCCTTCCAAGGAACACTCAGGACTGATCTCCTTTAGGATGGACTGGTTGGATCTCCTTTCAGTCCAAGGGATGCTCAAGAGTCTTCTCCAACACCACAGTTCAAAAGCATCAATTCTTCAGTGCTCAGCTTTCTTTATAGTCCAACTCTCACATCCATACATGACTACTAGAAAAACCATAGCCTTGACCAGACGGACCTTTGTTGGCAAAGTAATATCTCTGCTTTTCAATATGCTGTCTAGGTTGGTCATAGCTTTTTTTCTAAGGAGTAAGCATCTTTTAATTTCATGGCTGCAGTCACCATCTGCTGTGATTTTGTAGCCCCCCAAAATAAAGTCTGCCACTGTCTCCACTGTTTACCCATCTATTTGCCATGAATGATGGGACTGGATGCCATGGTCTTAGTTTTCTGAATGTTGAGCTTTAAGCCAACTTTTTCACTCTCCTCTTTCACTTTCATCAGGGAGCTCTTTAGTTCTTCACTTTCTGCCATAACGGTGGTGTCATTTGCATATCTGAGGTGATTGATATATCTCCCAGCAATCTTGATTTCAGCTTGTGCTTCATCCAGCCCAGCGTTTCTCATGATGTACTCTGCATGTAAGTTAAATAAGCAGAATAGTAAATGAAAAGATATTCCATTTGTGGATTGGAAGAATTAATATTGCTAAACCATCCATACTACCCAAAGCAATCTACAAATTTAATGCAAAATACTCATGCCATTTTTCATAGAACTAGAACAAATAATCCTAAAATTTGCCCTATATAGGGTCTATATGGAGACCTATATAGACCTATATATGGGGACCTAAAATTTGCCCTATATGGGGACCTATATGGTCCCAAATAGCCAAAACAATCTTGCGACAAAATAAATACATACATAAAGCTAAAGGTAAATCATTGGTGGGAATATATATTGACACATTCACTATGGAAAAGAATATAAAAGTTCAACGAAGTAAAAATAGAATTCAGCAATTCCACTCCTGGGTATATATGTGAAGAGAATGAAAACACTAACTTGAAGCAGTACATGCACCTCAGGGTTCAAGGCACCATTACTTCTAATAACCAAGATATTGAAACAATCTTAAGTGTCCATCAAGAGATGAATGGATAAAGATGACATGGTATATATATATATATATACATATATATATATATATATATATATAGACAATGAAATACTACTTAGCCAAAAAAGAAGAACAAAATTTTGTCATTTTCAGCAATATGGATGGTCTTGGAGGGCATTATGCTAAAGTGAAATAAGTCAGACAGAGAAAGACTAATACTATATGATATCATTTATATGTGGGAATCTAAAAATTACAAGAAACTAGTGAATATGACAAAAAAGAAACAGACTTACAGATAGAGATAACAAACTAGTAGTTACCAATAGGGAGAGAGGAGAGACAACATAATTATGGGGGAGTGGGAGGTACAAAGTATTGGTTATAAGAGAGACTACAAGAATGCATTGTTCAACAAGGGGAATATAGTCAATATTTTAGAACAACTGTATATGGAGTGTAATCTTTAAAAATTGCATGAAAGAATTTTAAAAAGTAAGTTTAAAGTAGAAAACAGCACAAATATTTAGAGTTGAAACAGAGGGTAGGTACATGGTTAATTTAGTTGTCTAAGTGAGAGACGATTATATAGGTCCTACCTCAGATTTGACTCAACAGCATTTCTATGAACATGAACACAATGAATTAATAAGCATACAAAGTATGCTTGGATCTTTCTTGATAATTCGCAAGGACATTTTTGGCCAGCATTCTAATGTCAGTTTACACAGAATTTCAAAGTAGTTATCAGCTATTGATCATTTTTATGCTCCATATCACCCACTAGAGATATCTATTAGGAATAGCTCAAAGCCATTGACAGTTCTTATTGACCTTTTATGCCTTGTAACTTAATGCACAAAAATCATTAATAAGCTAACCTCTAAGAACTTAATACAGGTGTTGATGATCTCACTGTACTGCACCTAAACTCTCAGGAGAGTCAGAATCAGGACAGAGTCTCAGGATGAATCAAGTAACAATTCATCAAATGCAAATCAGAGATTCATTCCTGCTTGTCTCCAGAGTTTTACATTTTCTTCTACCCAGTGGTTTATCACAATTTTGCTTATTACCTCATTTTTCTATTTAATGTGGTACAACACATATGCAATATCTTATATAACAATGTTATGGGGTTGTTCTGTCACCATCTACCAATAACCTAATAGACAATTCCCTCTGCAGTGTACTTACAGACACCAAATAGAAAATGACATCACATTGAAATATGTTCTCTAACATTTGATTGACAAAATGAAAATCACTTTAGAGAAAATCAAGCTACTTTAGTCACATAGGACTATGTTTTTTCAAAAAATTCCTTTAATTGTTTAACCAAGATTAAAAGCTGACATATTTGACTGTGAAGGAGCTTATGGCTCAGGGCATGGATATTTCAAAACTCTAGCAGTTTTCAAATATGTTCATTTCCAAGACTCAATGGAGTAGAAAAATCAATGGAATAAAGCTGTAAGAAATCAATTTTGATAATAGTGTTATACAGGTCCTTAACAACATATTTTGAGATTTTTTTCAACCTAATAATTTTATAGTCAGGAACCTTGGAAGGCACTATTGGGTCACCCTCATCTACCTATTCTTCTGTGGGGAGAGTACAGTAGCAAATTTTGGAAAATCACCCCTTTAACAGTGATATTTCTTTGATTCAACTTCATGCAGAAGTAGACAGATTTTCTATTCAAATAGAGTCTGCTTTAGAATCTCAAACTTCAAAAGTAAAGGGTGTTTCTCTCTCTACCAAGCTGGCTTTTAAACCATATGTATCTGATTTTAAGAGTAGATAGGCTACCTGTAATTTGGTTCTTTCTCAGGGTGTTCCCTTCAAATGTAATAGCATTCAATAGAAAAGCTAAAATGGATGAGGGACTCCTGAAAGGTCTACATTCCAACACTAGGTGGTTGAACATTTTCCACTGAACAAAGCCAGAATATAAACAGGCAATGTTTCTATCACTGCATTTTTCAACTTTTTAAATTAATTTTTATAGTAGGCTCACACTGAGGGACACTATAAAAATTGCAGTGAAGGTACTATTTACTGTAGGGGCACTCTGTTTGAAGTCTTATAATAAAATTTCATTCTGAACTCAGATTTAGAAAGAATTGTACTTAAAAAACTTATATACTCTATGACTCATTACCTCTTTTATATTCCCTTTGCTCTATGACATAGAAAGCATTGAGGCAACTGTGTCTGGCTTTGTCAGACCCACAGAGCAAGACCACACGGCATTCACTGAAGCGCTTAGTTTACGGTTGGTTTCATCTTATCCTACCAGTTAGAAATTATCAAGTATTTTTTGCCTGATTATTAGTAACCTCTGGCAGTAAGAGATGAGCAGGGGTTTGGAGATGATATCTGGCTTGTTGTTGTTTAATCGTTAAGTCACATCCAACTCTGCAATGCCATTAACTTGTAGACTGCCAGGTTCTTCTGTCCATGAAATATTGGAGTGGGCTTCCATTTACTTCTCCAGAGAATCTTCTGACCCAAGGATGGAACCTGAATCTCCTATATTGCAGGCAGATTCTTTACCACTGAGCCACCTGGGAAGCTCAATATCTGGTTATAGAACATAGATTTCTGTTCCCTTTCATGGTGGAGTGTGTCTCCTATTATCTTCTAGGGCCACATGAGTGCATTTGGGACAAGAAATTGTGAACAAAAATGAAGTATACTACTTCAAAGCCTGTACCCACATATGATTCCTCATTCCCTTTCTTCTTCATCCTAGCAATATATTAAAATTCAGAATGACTTTGAGAGCTACACATTGAAGATGGCATGTTTTCTGAATGACTCTATTCAGCATTTCCTCACCCTGACCACTGCCACAACCAGTTGATATTTATATGAGCAAATATAAACTATTGTGGCAAATCACTGAAATTTTAGGGAATAGTTGTTTCATCAGCCACTGTTACCTTAACTATAAGGAATGGGATACTACTACTTCCAAAAATTGTCCCATGTTATTTACTGGCAAAATACTTGGTAAAGCGGACCTAGGTTACATGTGGACTGCAGTATATTTTTACTCTTGAGAGGGAGGGAGTATGAAATAGATGTTTCAAGAAGAAACTATAAGACTCAAGGCTATCTGATGATCAGAGAAGTGGACCGATGCAGAGAGAAATCTTTCCACCAAGGTTTTTGCTTTCCTTTATGGTTAATAGTATTGTCCAGCATAGAACAATATTCTATTCTCCTTGATCCTTTATGGGGCTCTGTGGTGATGCTTGATCAATGACGTATGGACCAGATTGATCACTTCTAAGTCTAGCGCCTCTTCTTTGATCATGGAAATCTTAGAAGGCAAATACTGAAAAGGGTAGAGAATCCTTGGCTCTTGGTTACAAATAAAGCTCTGCTGTGTTTATACATTGGAATTTGGAGGTTTACCTTTGATAGCAGCTATCATTACCTTTGACATTTCCTAATCCATAAGCTCACTATTAGGGAATATGTTATAATGAAAGTTAATCATAGACTGAATTCTGTGAAATGTACAAAGTTCGTTAGCAAGAATGTGCATAAGCAGACACATCACCTGTCTTTATAAACTGTCCTCAGGCATTTTGACAAATACCTTGGATAAAAGGTTGATTAGAGGCAGGCAAAACAGTATTATGAGGGTAGAATCATCCAATACTCTTCTTGAGGCTTCTCAAGTCTTCAATTTTGTCACTTAAAATTATCTGGTTTCTTTATTGCTAGGCAGTTATTTGTTCTCATACCATCTGAATTCTCAGTTTATAACTAGGCAAGCAATCCACACATACAGCCCATAAAATTGACTGTGTATCATCTTCTCGCCTCTCCGATATTCTCCTGAAATGGGATTTTAAACTTGTAAGTCTTTGCTCTTTCCTAAGCTTTCAGTTCAGTTCAGTTGTTCAGTCACTCAGTCGTGTCTGATATTTGTGACCCCATTAAATAGATGACTTACCTATATTCAATTTTATTTCATAATTTCTCTCTTACTATTCAGTGAGAAAATAATTCTTCAGAAGCTTGCTTGCTCCATCTGTGCCTCAAACCTTCACCTTGGTCATGTCTTTTCAATAAGACCTAATATTTATCACTGGCCATAAGACTTCACTGAGGTTTTCCACACCCTCCCCAACCCCCACCCCCCCCCCTCAGAAAAAGTGAAATTTTTCTCCACACGTGTGGTTATCTAGCAACATATTAAGTCACATTTTATGAACCATTTTGAGAAAAAGTTGCCATTTGTATCAAAATGCTTACATACAAGCTATCATTTTAAAATGTGTTTCTTGCTCACCTACCTTAGAATATAGATACCTAAAAACTTACCTTTTTCTTAATAATTCACAACTGGGCTTCCTAGGTGGCTCAGGGGTAAAGAATCCACCTGCCAAGTGGGAGATGTGGATTTGATCCCTGGGTTTGGAAGATCCCCTGGTATAGGAAATGGCAACTTACTCCAGTATTCTTACCTGGAAATCCCATGGACAGAGGAGCCTGGCCAGCTATAGTCCACAGGTTCCAGAGTTAGACAGGAGTTAGCAACTAAACAACAACAAATAATTCACAAGTGTGTAGTATTTGATTCCCCTCCTTCCCTTTACCCTCAAATATATGGACAGTGTTATATTTTAGTTGTGGGTCAGCACTAACAGTTGTGCATCTATGAATAATTTGACCTGGATTCTAGATTTTTTTTTCTTTAATAGCTCAGTGATATTAGGAAAGTTCCTTAGCTCAGAGGGTGTCAGTTTCCCTAATGCTAAAATGAAGTAAGGGATGTATTCAAAATTAAATGCTAAATCTTGTTGAGCTACAAAATTTACTATCTGGTATTAGGATAAATCTGTGCTGAACTCATCATATACTTGTTAAATAAAAAAACAGAGCCAGGCAGAAGTTAAAGAAGCTAACATAGATTTTATTATGAAGAAGATATTGCCATGGGGAAGAGAGACTCCAGAATAAAACTGGGTTAAATTCTTAATTGAACTGAAAAAAGGAGAAGGGGCTGGCAGGGGATGAACCAGTCATCAAGTCAATGGGCATGAATTTAACCAAACTCCAGGAGATAATGAAGGACAGACAGGGCAGGCTGGATAACAAAACAAAATTCAAAATACCAGGCTTATTCTGAATAGAATACCTGGGGACTTACAGTCAAGTGGCAAGCATGGAGATGTGGGTAATTGGTGAATGGAAAATTAGTAAGAGGAGACATCAGATCTGGAAGGATTCCAGCTTAAGTTACCAAACAGAACTCTCGCTGAAGGCAGGCAAGAATGATCAGATATCATCTGGGGGTTAGTGGATATTGGGCCTGTGATCAGATATACAGAGTGGGGACTTTAAGCCAATATAGTAGGATTCTTGCTAAAACTGGATTCTGTAAGAAGTATATACATGTATATACATGAGCCTTGTTAACAAGAGGATTCAGGGAATCTGTCTAAAGTTTGGTCAAACAAAGTATCTTTAGTCATACCCTGGAATTCACTATTTTGCTGTTTGTTTGTCTTCACAGGTCTCTGTAATCTGATCAATACTTCTTTATTTTAGGATACCTCTTCCTCATGAACTATCAGAAGAGGAAATATTCTGATTCCTGAAGCTCCTCATTGTTAATAATCCAAGTTATCATGATTATCATGCACCAGCACTCTGCTAAGTGTGCTTGTATCTTTCAGAATAGCCATCTTCTGGTGCAACATCAACTCTAACTTCTCACTGTTCTACAGAATCAGAAGCTTATTTCTTGCTCACGCCACATGTCCAGCGAATGTGGACTGTAACTCTGCTCTGCATCACCTTCACTCTGGTATCCAGCTGATGGAACACTGCTGTCTGAAGTATTTTCAATCTGTGGAAGAGAAAAAAAGAGATGTAATGTGAAATCACATGATGCTTCTCAAGACTCCTGTCCATATGGCCCATATGTTATACTCATCACTTCTGCAAGCAAAAGCAAACCTATGTCATTGCCTGGCATCATCCAGGAGGGGAAGTAAATCTTCCTTATCATGGAAGCATCCAGTATCTGTTGAAAACAGTGCAGTTCAGCAAAGTGTGCTTAAATATATCATTTATATAAACTTGAATTCAGGACTGATAGGGCCCACAAGGGGCTCATTGATAAGATGGCTTGTTATGTCGACCTTGCAAACAAAGAATAAATCATAGTGATCTGTGGGACTGGCCAAATTGACCAAAAGGCATCCTGCTGTCTCATTGGCGCCTATCTTCTCAAAGCTGCAAGACCACTGGATTCCAGACCTCTGGCTACCTGACCATCCCTTCAGAGAATTTTTTATTGGTGAGGTATAAGAAAGACTCCATCAGAAAGGGAGAACGCTGGTTCTCCTTAAGAGCCAGTCACCCTCTCTTTTCCCTCTAATAAATTTCCTTTTCTTGCCTGACTGCCCGGCTCACTCTCTTTTTCTCTGTACTCACCTTACAGATAGTAAGGATTTTTCTCCTTTAAATATGGGGACAAGAACCTCACAGATGCAAAACTGTTAAATTTTAAAAACTTGCATTTAAAGGAAGACATAGATCAATGGTTTTCAAAGCCCATGTTCTTAACTTGCAGTCACTTGGTCAAATTTTTACACTGATCATATTCTTTTATAAAAATCTCCTAAAAATGAAGCCTGGCCTGCTGCAGTCTCTGGGGTTGCAGAGAGTTGGACATGACTGAGTGACCAAACTGAACTGAAAGATGAATGAGAAAGAGTTGTATATTGGTGATGCTGATAATGATAGTGAAAACACAGTATTAGCAATGAAGATTGTCACCTTCAGTTGGCAAAGCTGCTGTTTCATTAAAGTCAGTGCCCTATATGAATTTCAAGCATTTTTTAATGGAAAACTTTTATAGTGATTCAATTTTAAACTTTGGACTTTGCTGTATTATTTTCTTAGCCATGGATGTGGAGGGGCACTTAGGCAAAGTCAAAGAAATGGAGTGAGGAGAAAGGGAGGGGCAAGCATAGCACTTTTGCTCACATAGAAATTGAGAATTTAACAGTTGATTAGCTATTAGAGTGTTTTGGTGGTTCCCCTGTGTTTTACACTCCTCTCTGCTTAATTAGTGACTCACTCTGCCTTTTAATATGGCTTCATTTGATTATTAACACAGTAGCACTGTTTATTAAAGAAGAAATACAGGGAAGTGGATGCAAAAGAGTATTGGTCAGTATCTCACCCATGTTTGAATGCCTGATAATGTCTCTCAGATTCACATGGAGATATCATTCTGTATTTAACATGGACCGTGGTTGATATACAATATGGATGCTGAACTTTATTACCCTGGAATTTCTTTAGAAGTTTAGAATAGTTTTAGAAAAATGTCACTTTTCGATTCCATCAGTTCAGTCGGTCAGTCATGTCTGACTAAACATACCATGGACTGCAGCACTCTAGGCCTCCCTGGCCATCACCAGCTCCTGGAGCTTGCTCAAGCTCATATCCATCGAATCGGTGATGCTGTCCAGCCACCTCATCCTCTGTTGTCCCCTTCTCTTCCTGCTTTCAATCTTTCCCAGCATCAGAGTCTTTTCCCATGAATTAGTTCTTCACATCAAGTGGCCAAAGTTTTGGAGTTTGAGCTTCAGCATCAGTCCTTCCAATGAATATTCAGGACTGATTTCCTTTAGGATGGACTGGTTGGATCTCCTAGAAGTCTAAGGGACTCTCAAGAGTTTTCTCCAACACCACAGTTCAAAAGCATCAATTTTTCGGCTCTCAGCTTTCTTTATAGTCTAACTCTCACATCCATACACGACTACTAGAAAAACCATAGCTTTGACTAGATGGACCTTTGATGGCAAAGTAAAGTCTCTGTTTTTTAAAATGCTGTCTAGGTTGGTCATAGCCTTTCTTCCAAGGAGCAAGCATCTTAATTTCATGGCTGCAGTCACCAACTGCAGTGATTTTGAAGTCCAAGAAAATAAAGTCTTTCACTGTTTCCGTTGTTTCCTCATCTATTCGCCATGAAGTGATGGGACTGGATGTCATGATCTTCATTTTTTGAATGTTGAGTTTAAAGCTAGCTTTTTCACTTTCTTTTTTTTTACTTTCAGCAAGAGGCTCTTTAGTTCCTCTTTGCTTTTGGCCATAAGGGTGGTGTCATCTGCATATCTGAGGTTGTTGATATTTCTCCTGGAAATCTTGATTCCAGCTTGTGCTTCATCCACCCTGGCATTTTGCATGATGTAGTCTGCATATAAGTTAAATAGGCAGGGTAATAATATACAGCCTTGACTATTCATTTCCCAGTTTGGAACCAGTCTGTGGTTCCATGTCCAGTTAAAGCATAACATATATCAAGTTCCTTGAGTCAGGATTTCCACACAGGGATATATAATCATTGATATAGAACAAGTGAGCTTTATATCAACCACCCTCAAACACCCAGGTAAAACAGTCCAGCATCTATTTAAGAAAACAAAGCATAATTGAAATTGGTTGATGCTGCTGTATTATTGAATTGTATTTACTAATTTTTTCTAACTCTTTCTATTTCTACAATTTCACTGTTATTAACTGAGGAAAATAAGACTTGAAAACTCTGTTTCTCTCCCTTTCTGTCTCTGGTTTTGGCGTCTACAGTAAGGTCAGTTGAACTTATTATTTTATTTTTTGAGTTATATTTTTACAAGACACTATATTCACATATTTAGAAGTTCTACATTAGATTTAGCTTGTCCTTCAAAACTGGATTAGAGAGAGATGCCAACACATATGGTAACTCCTGGAACAGTTTGTAGTTTGAACAACCTACAGGAAACCATGAAAGCCACATTTCCTGTCAGTATTGTGAAGCCAAAATCTCTGTTTGGAAATTAACTTTAACATGTACCTAAAATCTGTGCAAAAACCCATTTTGTGATCTTATATAGCTTTAGAGGTGACATATCCTGAGTGACATTCCAATAAAAGCTACCTAAATCTTGATTGCATTTTAATGAGTAAAAATGATTTTGAGTTCTACTCTGTTTTTTAAAAGCATACTATTTTTACAATTTTTTAAATTCCACTCTAAATCAAAATTAAGCTCAATTTCTTGTCTCTTGATGGTGTTGTCTGTGTGTTCCATTTGTGTTTCATTTTTCTTCAAAAGATAAAATTATTTAAAATGTCTCTCCTTGACATAGCTTCCAGTTTTTTGTGTGCACTCTGTGTATTTATATAAATAATTTTGCAGCCTTTTCATTATTAGATATTAGTTACAGAATAAACTAGTAAGCCTTCCTAGTGATCAATGCAAAGAAATAGGGGAAAACAATAGAGTGGGAAAGACTAAAGAGATGTCCAAAATAATTAGAGATACCAAAGGAATCTTTCATGCAAAGATGGGCACACTAAAGGACAGAAATCATAGGGACCTAACAGAAGCAGAAGATATTAAGAAGAGGTGGCAAGAATACACAGAAGAACTGTACAAAAAAGGTCTCATGATCCAGAAAATCACAATGGTGTGATCACTCACCTAGAGACAGACATCCTGGAATGTGAAGTCAAGTGGGCCTTAGGAAGCATAGCTACTAATAAAGCTACTGGAGATGATGGAATTCCAGTCGAGCTATTTCAAATCCTAAAAGATGATGCTGTGAAAGTGCTGCACTCTATATGCCAGCCAATAAGGAAAATGCAGCAGTGGCCACAGGACTGGAAAAGGTCAGCTTTCATTCCAATCCCAAAGAAAGGCAATGCCAAAGAATGCTCAAACTACTGCACAATTGCACACATCTTAAACGCTAGCAAAGTAATGCTCAAAATTCTCCAAGCCATGCTTCAGCAGTATGTGAACAGTGAACTTCCAGATGTTCAAGCTGGATTTATAAAAGGCAGAGGGACCAGAGATCAAACTGCCAACATCTGTTGGATCATCAAAAAAGCAAGAAAGTTCCAGAAAAAACATCTACTTCTGCTTTATTGACTATGCCAAAGCCTTTGACTGTGTGGATCACCACAAATGTGGAAAATTCTGAAAGAGAAGGGAATACCAGACCACCTGACCTGCCGCTTGAGAAATCTGTATGCAGGTCAAGAAGCAACAGTTAGAACTGGACATGGAACAACAGACTGGTACCAAATAGGGAAACGAGTATGTCAAGGCTGTATATTGTCACCATGCTTATTTAACTTATATGCAGAGTGCATCATGAGAGACGCTGGGCTGTATGAAGAACAAGCTGGAATTAAGATTGCTGGGAGAAAAATCAATAACTTCAAATATGCAGATGACACCACACTAATGGCAGAAAGTAAAGAACTAATGAGCCTCTTGATGAAAGTGAAAGAGGAGAGTGAAAAAGTTGGTTTAAAGCTCAACAGTCAGAAAACTAAGATTATGGCATCTAGTTCCATCATTTCATGGCAAATTGATGGGGAAACAGTGGAAGCAATGACAGACTTTATTTTTTTGGGCTCCAAATTCACTGCAGATGGTAACTGAAGCTATGAAATTAAAAGACATTCTTTGGGGAAAAAAAGTTATGATCAACCTAGACAGCATATTAAAAAGCAGAGACATTACTTTCCAACAGAGGTCTATCAAGTCAAGGCTTTTATTTTTCCAGTAGTCATGTATGGATGTGAGTGTTGGATTATAAAGAAAGCTGAGCATCGAAGAACTGATGCTATTGAACTGTGGTGTTGGAGAAGACTCTTGAGAGTCCCTGGGGCAGAAAGGAAATCTCACCAGTCCATACTAAAGGAGATCAGTCCTGAGTGTTCATTGGAAGGACTGATGCTGAAGCTGAAATTCCCATAGTTTGGCAACCTGATTCGACTCATTGGAAAAGACTCTGATACTAGGAAAGATCTAAGGCAGGAGGAGAAGTGGATGACAGAGGATGAGATGGATAGATGTTATCACCGACTCAATGGACATGAGTTTGAGTAAACTCTGGGAGTTGGTGATGGACAGGGAGGCCTGGTGTGCTGCGGTTCATGGGGTCACAAAGAGTCAAACATGACTGAGTGACTGAACTGAACTGAACTGAACCCAGTAACATGCCAAATGCATTTTTTAGCATGTACAATATATGAACTCTCTATGTGACTAGGTCCTATGAATTATAAAAAGGAACACAGTTGATAAGAAACTATAGCAAATTTCTACAGCCTGAAAACTTCTGGCTGTTAAGAATTGACACTTCAAAGAATTTATGACAACAAAGATGGTGACAGCTAAGCGTGTATCATGAGGAGAGTTTATAGCAAACAAATGTCTCCTTTGATGCAAATTTGGTTTTCTAAAGACATTAGTTATTACTGGATGGAATTTTCAAAGGGTGCTCTACAAAGCCTGCTTGAGAAATTGTTCTGCGGCATTACTCCAAAGACTGTGTTCATGTATCAAAAAAAAAAAAAAAAAAAAATGGTTCTTTTTTTCATTTTAAATGGTTGATTATGGCTATAGGTATCTTCCATTTCTATAACATGCAGGAAGGATAGCATGTCAAGTTGGCCCAGAGTATAATCTGTTATGCCATGACAGATGCTTTCAGTCACCCAGTTAATGTGCTTAAAAGAAAATTCTCTACACTTCGGATAAGCTACTCACTTCATTGCTCTTACATTCCCAGGGCTCAGCTATTCAGCACAAATACTGTCTTCCTCTCTTTCCCACTCAGTCTATAGCTTCATGTCAGAAACCTGGGTAAGTTGCATAACTTAGTGTATCTCTTGTCATCATTAGTTTTCCCCAGTAAATAATTGGTTATCTCATTTTTTTTCTTATCCAGTAAACTGTGAACCTGAAAGCATAAGCCTACTGGGATTTTTTTTCCCTCAAACTTGATTTCCTCTTCCCTTTAGTACTCAGAACAAGCAGTGAGGGGCAGTACTAGGCATGGAAATTAAACGTGAAGATGCCTACCTGCCGTGAAAGTAAATGCATAGAAGCTAACAAGTCGAGGAGCAACAGTACTTCAGGAATCCAATGAGAATTTTCTTCAATTTTAGAAAACAGAAAAGATATTTTGCTTATCTTGCCTGCTTGCTTGTGGACTCAGTTGTGTCCGACTCTTTGTGACCTCAGCCTCCTTAAGGATACAGTAGATATCCCACAGGTCTAGAAGATGCAAGGGAAAACGCTAAACTGGGTGCTTAGAAGTCTCAAGGTAGTTGTCAAGTCCTCATGCTTCTTACTATTGGACGACTGTTTATAGTACTTCATGACTGAGTTGATAGGAAAAAATAAAACAACCACAGGTTAATGATCTATCTGGTTAGTATCGGAATGACTCTAACAAAGATAATGCTGTCAAACTTAGCATTATTAATGGAAAATTGTGAGAGAGATATTAATGACTGAAGTCACAATAAAGATATTCGGAAAAGCTTTTGAAAGAAACATCAACCCAATCACACCTTCACACTCTAATAAGGATGAAACTTTTAGAAATGATGTATCTCCATTAAATTGACATCTTGTCCTTCTCTTTGGCCAAAATACAAATAAGGCTACTTAACAATAGATAAAAATGGGAGATAATTTACCTTTATCACCCTGAGACGTTGGATTCTTGATATCATTAGCTGTATTTTTAATGAGTCTAACCATCTTTTTGTAAGTGTATAACAAAATTATTCACATCACTTGCTGAAATGTTTACAAATACGTGTGCACATATGCTTGTTTGATGCAAAAATATCAGTATGCTTCTTATAGTAGCATACTGAGACATAAAGATGAACTGGATGTGAATCCAGCCATCAGAAGACATATTTTATGTTTAGTCCAGAAAATTAAACAAAATTCTATATTTAAAAGCCAACAAAGTGGAGGAATATTTACCATGAATATGGTAGAAAATAGAGTAGTATATATATGTTAATAAATATACATACACATTGGTGAGATCATCATTAACATCCTAATAACTACTTTAGGTGAAATTAACAACACACATTTAACACAGGAAAACATCTGAATGTATAATCAATATATTTATAAATGCTGACATTAGCAATCAAATAAATAAATCTAAGCTAGTTAGACTATCTTTTGCCTTTGATTTCTGCAAAGATTTGAAACAAATGATGACATAAATAATTAGGAAATTTAAAGAAAGCATTTTCACATGATACTAGTGGGAGTGAAAATTAGTCCATTTGTGGGAGAGTAGTTTGTCAATATTCATGCAAGAATCTTTAATATTTTTATGACTTTTATCCCATTTTTATCCCATTTTATTTTATTCTAATAATTTATTCCAAGGAAATTGATAGAGTTGGACATTCACATATATGTGAAAGTGTGCAAAATAATATTGCTTCTAATAATAAATACTCTAAAAATGAAGTTTTCAAATATTGCATTTTTAGGCAAGATTTGGGCAGGAAAATAGTTACATTTAGAGTTAGCTAGCAGATGTCATAATTAATATTTAGGTACATTACAGTGTTACTTTTAATTTCTTATTGCTCATGGGGGTGTAAGACATTTATTTTACTAGTTCTGCTTTGAGCTTTTGCAGGCATTATCACACAATGGTGTTCATGCTACTAAGTCAAAAACTTACTGGGTTTGAGGAAGTGAGGCAGAACACATACATGAAAAATTGAGGTCAGGAAAGTGATGGGGCTAGAACTTAGGTAGACAGCCAGGAACCAAGAAGATACATATCACACAGAAATCAGAGCAAAATCGGTACCAAGAGCATTCAGGGCATTGACAGGAAATGAGAAATAGGTGAAGTCAAGGAGAAGAATAAGCTCCGGGACCCATAAATAAAGACAGGCATCACAACTAAGGTGATTTTCTATTGCAGCCTTACTGAACTTTAAGCTTCTTGAAAGCAAGGACCATCTTTTATCCCAATGCTTAGTAGAATGACTGGAAATAATGGGTGTTCAAAAGTAGAAATGAAGTAATGGACTTTTTACCCTTTAACCCTGAGAAGCCTACTCTGGAGTTTTTCACCTACTTAATTTATAAAACAATTCCCAAACCAAAATAAGCAAATAATTGCATAAGCATGTTTTGTTTGAATGAAAGGCAGGAATGAGTATTTTATTTATTTTACACATGAAGGTAGATACTCTGGATTAAAAAGCATCTTAATGAATATTGCTGTATTGTGCTTTTACTGTGAATTATGCCTTTAGTATTGCATTTAGTATCAATGTTGTGTGAACTTGTTTACATGTTCATCTCCCCAACCACACAGTGTGAGCTTTCTAGGCTTGGAATATTTATATTCATCATTACATTCTCAACTCAAATCTTTATTGATAACTCCCACTGTTTTTAAACCGACCTGTGTGGTTTTCCCTTTTGGATCACCACTCCTTCCCTTCTCTGCCCCATGTTTTAGGCAGAGTCAACTTCATATTCTAAGGATTTACCTGTGTTCCAGGTGGCTCAGACGGGAAAGTGTCTGCCTACAATGCAGGAGACCTGGGTTCAATTCCTGGGTCGGGACGATCTCCTGCAGAAGGAAGTGGCAACCCACTCCAGTACTCTTGCAGGGAAAATTTGATGGACGGAGAAGGCTGGTAGGCTACAGTCCATGGGGTCGCAAAGAGTTGGACATGACTGAGTGACTTCACTTTCACGTTCATGCTTGAACAACAGTTTCATTTTAGGAGTAGCCCATGACCACAAATTAGATGTGGCCAGTGAAAATAAATCCTAGAGATGGTTGCTAGAATTTTTTAGATTAAAAAAAAAAAGTTTTTCTTTGAAATCCAAACTGTAAATGATGTTAGCTCAGTTCACACAACATAGAGAAATCCTACATGAGAATGGTGTAATAGAGAAGAGAGTAGAATGGGAAGATGGAGGGGGAGAGAAGGAGGCTTGATGATAATATTGAGCATTAAAACCCTGCCTAAAATCAATCCAGAGCTTCTCAATTATATGAGGCAATACATTTCTTTTTTATACTTAAGTCTGAACTAAGTATATATTGCCTCCAAATGAGAAAATTATCAACAATTCACTAGTAGAAACTAAGAGCAGCTATGAAGATATTACTGGGAAACTGGGAACGTTGGGAGCTAGCCTCAACAGGTATTATAGTATAATTGTATAAATATCAATGTCCTTGAGTATAATAATCATAGGGTGGATGTATAAATAAATGCCTTAGCAAATACATGCTGAAATATTTATGGATAAAGCATCATAAAATCTGTAGCTTTTATTTTAAAATGTATCAGCAAAATATGTATTTATATTTATACAGAGAGATAAAACAGACATGAAAAAATGTTAACAATTAGTGACTTCAGGTAAATGACGGATGTGTGTTGTGAAAATGAACAAGGAAACCTAAGTCAAAATGGAGTCTGGAAGCCAAGAAGGGAGGGACCTCAAGCATGTATCACTAACCACAGTTTACTGACCTCAGTGGGAAGAAAGATGATTGCCTTCTTCTGACCCAGCAACAAGATGCCCACTGCTTGCAGCTCAAGCCGACAAACCACAGCCTTTCTGTCAGGAAGCACTTAACAAGAGGCTTCCTGTGTGCTGTTTTGGATCTGTCAGGAACCCTCTGGCCCTTACTGATTCCTGAATATTCAAGAATTAAGAGGAGAGGCACGCCTTTCCCGGGGCTGAGGAATCCAGGCATTCCTCATTCCAGTGAGAAATACCCTCTTCCTTTTTATGAGCCAAACGGTAAAAGGTTATCATTTGCAACTCTCTCTTTGATAGGGATCATCTTATGTTTTGTAAGTCTGGAATTTTAATCTTTGTCTTTGCTGAGAATAACCACCTTGTAAGACAGTATATATGCCCACGCCATGTTGATCAAAACACCTTTGCTCCATCAGAGCTTTGGTCCCCGTGTCTGTCTGTCTTTCTTTCTTTCTTCTCTCTCTCTGTCTCTCTGTCTATCTCTGGCTAATTCCTTGGAGTGCGGAGGCCCGCTGAGCTCACTTTCTTGCCCGGGCTTCTCAGCCCCTTTCGAGAAGGCGCACTGTGCCTTCACCCACTCGAGAGGGCGCCCGGTGCCCACTTGCAGCAGCGCGAGCCCTGAGAACAGGGCTCTATTGGCTTTCCGCGTAAACCAGGGGGTATCAGCCTCTTTCTCTCTCTTACTCTCCGGGCCACCAGGTTCCGGTCCATTAAAGGACCAACAAGCGCTATCAGCCTCTCTCTCTCTCTCTTACTTTCTTATTGTCGACTCTGGACCACCAGATTCTGGTCCATTAAAGGACCAACACCTTCCCCACTTTTCTCTTAAAACCCAGTAAAATCTGACCTTCCCTTGGTCTCTTTAGATTTGCTATGGTTTGCCATAGTTTGCTTGAACCAAATTACCATTCTTCTGTTATTCTCAAATAAACTCATTTTGGCTAGAGACTTTTTATTGAATTTTTAAGGTCAACAATGTCCACTGACTTCTCTATTGACTTTCAGTGCTTGTCATTTCTTGAAACAAAATCTGAGGGGAAAACACACAAAGAAATAATTCTTGCATACACAATTTCTTTATAATAGATGCTGAGCGAAACACATTCCTTTGCAATTTTTTGAAAAATTTTATAAACTCCTTTATTCACTTGAAGTAATCTAATCTTGGGCTTCCTTGGTAGCTCAGCTGGTAAAGAATCCACCTGCAATGTCTGATTAACCTGGGTTCAGTCTTTGGGTTGGGAAGATCCCCTGGAGGACGGCATGGCAACCCACTCCAGTATTCTTGCCTGGAGAATCCCATGGACAGAGGAGCCTGGTGGGCTACAGTCCGTGGGCTTGAGTAAAGTTGGACATGACTGAGCAATGAAGCAAAACATAGCATAGCACAATAAAATCATAGCCAAATTAACACTATAATAACTTTTTAAAATGTGCTACCTGCACAGAGATCAATCTGTGAAATAGCTTGTATATTTGGGATGTGAAACTGAGTTATACATAACAGAAAGAATCAACTTGTCAGGTTGGATTCACAGTAATCAGAGATCTTACCCAGGACCAACCTTTACTGATCATTTCGAGGGTATACAGGATGTGTTTGGAGGTTTGAGACCGTCAACAAGTCTTTTATTGCCACGTTAGGATTTGCTCCATCCAGATTAATATGCTATGACACTAAGTAATATACATGACTGGATCATGTACATAAAATGGAGACATTTCACTCCTGAAACATATTTTATACCCAGATAGTTACACAGTTACATGACTTCTTCCAGGGAGCTATGCCTATAAATCTTCATATTTTAGATTTGGTTGCCATAAGCATTGCTAGACAAACTACTCACATCTTGCTAACAGCATTACGTAGATAAAGGGTCATTGATGAATAAATTAATGTGTTAGCCAAGAAGTCTATCTTTAGCATGTTTACAAGGAAGTTTGGCATACATATCCTCATTCTTTCTTTTCCCTGAACACATGAACCCTTATTAAAGAGCTGATAATGTTTTCCACAAAATCTCAATTTCCTCTCCCATCCTGAAGACTCCATGTCAATTACCCGCTTTGGTGTCTGTTGAGCCATATCCTGGAACCAACATTTGGTTTCCACCGTGGGGTAACACTGGCAGCCGGGTGGGGGCTGGAGAGAGCTACCTTCGCAAATTCCCACTCCTTATGGCCCTGGCGTGGAGAGGAAAGAACTGAAAGGATTTCTGTCTCTCAGAGTGAGGAGTGGAGCTTGGCAGGGAGTGAAACAGTGGACTTGCAGTCCTGAAAGGGACTTGCAGTGCTAGAGAGAAGAACACCAAATGTCCAGGGCTGGTTACTGGAGGGAAATCGGTTCACGTGGATACTTCAACAGAAGATACAGGGGCATGTACAGTACATAGATGAAAGGAGGTAAGCTGTGCTTCATCAAAAGCCAACCAGAAAACAAAACAAAACTCTCCTCTTCATCCTAGAAACTGAAAGCTGCTCAAGAACTAAGAAAGTAAATGAAGAGGGGATTGTGAAATGACTATTTACCTTTAAAAGACTGAATTGTATATCCTGAATTCCCTGAAACAATACTCATTTGGAGTGTTAAGTAAGTAAGTGTTAGTCACTCGGTTGTGCCCAACCCTTTGCGACCCTATGGATTGCAGCCCACCAGGCTCCTCTGTCTATGAGATTTTCCAGGCAAGGACACTGGAGTGGGTTGGCATTTCCTTCTCTAGGGGATCTTCCCAATCCAGGGATTGAACCCGGGTCTTCTGCACTGCAGGCAAATTCTTTCCTGACTGAGCTATAAGGGAAGCCCATTTGGAGTAAGAAAACACATTAAATTGACTAAAATAAGTTGTCGACCATTTGGAGAGATAAGGCTGGATTAGAAATAAGGTTTGACTAATGAGTATGAAAGAGGAAATTAATAGTAACACAATAATAGTGGGAGACTTTAATACCCCACTCACAACTATGGATAGATCAACTAAACAGAAAATTAACAAGGAAACACAAACTTTAAATGACACAATGGACCAGCTAGACCTAATTGATATCTATAGGACATTTCACCCCAAAACAATCAACTTCACCTTTTTCTCAAGTGCACACGGAACCTTCTCCAGAATAGATCACATCCTGGGCCATAAATCTAGTCTTGGAAAATTCAAAAAAATTGAAATCATTCCAGTCATCTTTTCTGACCACAGTGCAGTAAGATTAGATCTCAATTACAGGAAAAAAATTGTTAAAAATTCAAACACCTGGAGGCTAAATAACACACTTCTGAATAACCAACAAATCATAGAAGAAATCAAAAAAGAAATCAAAATATGTATAGAAATGAATGAAAATGAAAACACAACAACCCAAAACCTATGGGACACTGTAAAAGCAGTGCTAAGGGGAAGGTTCATAGCATTACAGGCTTACATCAAGAAACAAGAAAAAAGCCAAATAAATAACCTAACTCTACACCTAAAGCAATTAGAGAAGGAAGAAATGAAGAACCCCAGGGTTAGTAGAAGGAAAGAAATCTTAAAAATTAAGGCAGAAATAAATGCAATAGAAACTAAAGAGACCATAGCAAAAATCAACAAAGCTAAAAGCTGGTTTTTTGAAAAAATAAACAAAATTGACAAACCATTAACAAGACTCATTAAGAAACAAAGAGAGAAGAACCAAATTAACAAAATTAGAAATGAAAATGGAGAGATCACAACAGACAACACTGAAATACAAAGGATCATAAGAGACTACTACCAGCAGCTCTATGCCAATAAAATGGACAACTTGGATGAAATGGACAAATTCTTAGAAAAGTATAACTTTCCAAAACTGAACCAGGAAGAAATAGAAGATCTTAACAGACCCATTACAGGCAAGGAAATCGAAACTGTAATCAAAAATCTTCCAGCAAACAAAAGCCCAGGACCAGATGGCTTCACAGCTGAATTCTACCAAAAATTTAGAGAAGAGCTAACACCTATCTTACTCAAACTCTTCCAGAAAATTGCAGAAGAAGGTAAACTTCCAAACTCATTCTATGAGGCCACCATCACCCTAATTCCAAAACCTGACAAAGATGCCACAAAAAAAGAAAACTACAGGCCAATATCACTGATGAACATAGATGCAAAAATCCTTAACAAAATTCTAGCAAACAGAATCCAACAACATATTAAAAAAATCATACACCACGACCAAGTGGGCTTTATCCCAGGAATGCAAGGATTCTTCAATATCCGCAAATCAATCAATGTAATACACCACATTAACAAATTGAAAGATAAAAACCATATGATTATCTCAATAGATGCAGAGAAAGCCTTTGACAAAATTCAACACTCATTTATGATTAAAACTCTCCAAAAAGCAGGAATAGAAGGAACATACCTCAACATAATAAAAGCTATATATGACAAACCCACAGCAAGCATCACCCTCAATGGTGAAAAATTGAAAGCATTTCCCCTGAAATCAGGAACAAGACAAGGGTGCCCACTCTCACCACTACTGTTCAACATAGTGTTGGAAGTTTTGGCCACAGCAATCAGAGCAGAAAAAGAAGTAAAAGGAATCCAGATAGGAAAAGAAGAAGTGAAACTCTCACTGTTTGCAGATGACATGATCCTCTATATAGAAAACCCTAAAGACTCTACCAGAAAATTACTAGAACTAATCAACGAATATAGTAAAGTTGCAGGATATAAAATTAACACACAGAAATCCCTTGCATTCCTATATACTAACAATGAAAAAACAGAAAGAGAAATTAAGGAAACAATACCATTCACCATTGCAACAAAAAGAATAAAATACTTAGGAGTATATCTACCTAAAGAAACAAAAGACCTATACATAGAAAACTATAAAACACTGATGAAAGAAATCAAAGAGGACACAAACAGATGGAGAAACATACCGTGTTCATGGATTGGAAGAATCAACATTGTCAAAATGGCTATTCTACCCAAAGCAGTCTATAGATTCAATGCAATCCCTATCAAGCTACCAACGGTATTTTTCACAGAACTAGACCAAAGAATTTCACAATTTGTATGGAAATACAAAAAGCCTCGAATAGCCAAAGTAATCTTGAAAAAGAAGAATGGAACTGGAGGAATCAACCTGCCTGACTTCAGACTCTACTACAAAGCCACAGTCATCAAGACAGTGTGGTACTGGCACAAAGACAGAAATATAGACCAATGGAACAGAATAGAAAGCCCAGAGATAAATCCACGAACCTATGGACACCTTATCTTTGACAAAGGAGGCAAGGATATACAATGGAAAAAAGACAACCTCTTTAACAAGTGGTGCTGGGAAAACTGGTCAACCACTTGCAAAAGAATGAAACTAGAACACTTTCTAACACCATACACAAAAATAAACTCAAAATGGATTAAAGATCTAAATGTAAGACCAGAAACTATAAAACTCCTAGAGGAGAACATAGGCAAAACACTCTCCGACATAAATCACAGCAAGATCCTCTATGACCCACCTCCCAGAATATTGGAAATAAAAGCAAAACTAAACAAATGGGATCTAATGAAACTTAAAAGCTTTTGCACTACAAAAGAAACTATAAGTAAGGTGAAAAGACAGCCGTCAGATTGGGAGAAAATAATAGCAAATGAAGAAACAGACAAAGGATTAATCTCAAAAATATACAAGCAACTCCTGCAGCTCAATTCCAGAAAAATAAATGACCCAATCAAAAAATGGGCCAGAGAACTAAACAGACGTTTCTCCAAAGAAGACATACAGATGGCTAACAAACACATGAAAAGGTGCTCAACATCACTCATTATTAGAGAAATGCAAATCAAAACCACAATGAGGTACCATTACACGCCAGTCAGGATGGCTGCTATCCAAAAGTCTACAAGCAATAAATGCTGGAGAGGGTGTGGAGAAAAGGGAACCCTCTTACACTGTTGGTGGGAATGCAAACTAGTACAGCCACTATGGAAAACAGTGTGGAGATTCCTTAAAAAACTGGAAATAGAACTGCCATATGACCCAGCAATCCCACTTCTGGGCATACACACTGAGGAAACCAGATCTGAAAGAGACACGTGCACCCCAATGTTCATCGCAGCACTGTTTATAATAGCCAGGACATGGAAGCAACCTAGATGCCCATCAGCAGATGAATGGATAAGGAAGCTGTGGTACATATACACCATGGAATTTTACTCAGCCGTCAAAAAGAATTCATTTGAACCAGTCCTCCTGAGATGGATGAAACTGGAGCCCCTTATACAGAGTGAAGTAAGCCAGAAAGATAAAGAACATTACAGCATACTAACACATATATATGGAATTTAGAAAGATGGTAACGATAACCCTATATGCAAAACAGAAAAAGAGACACAGAAATACAGAACAGACTTTTGAACTCTGTGGGAGAAGGTGAGGGTGGGATGTTTCAAAAGAACAGCATGTATACTATCTATGGTGAAACAGATCACCAGCCCAGGTGGGATGCATGAGACAAGTGCTTGGGCCTGGTGCACTGGGAAGACCCAGAGGAATCGGGTGGAGAGGGAGATGGGAGGGGGGATCGGGATGGGGAATAAGTGTAAATCTATGGCTGATTCATATCAATGTATGACAAAACCCACTGAAATGTTGTGAAGTAATTAGCCTCCAACTAATAAAAAAATTAAAAAAAAAAAAAAAAGAAATAAGGTTTGAACAATAAAACAATAGTTCTTTCACTCCACACGAGTCTAACAGACTCCTGTAAATTTCATGTCCTCTGAAAGTACATATTTCTACATTTTTGTTGTTGAAAGCACAAATGGTTTGTACACTGTAATAGGGCATTGAGAAACCAGGATTCATGAATACAATCAGAACACATCTTTATTTTTCTCTCAGGTTGTCTATTAAAACTGTGTTCAGTGATAAATTTCTTCCTTTACCCTTTGTTTGAAAACTCAGGCATTCTCCTGCTTTTTGGCTTACTTTCTCCTACAATAAAAGGTCACATAGTTGCACTAAAAAAAAAAAAAAAAGCAAACAAACAAGCAAACAGAAAATAGCGTATTTTCATCTCAGATGTTACATGCATCTGGTTCTTAATAGTGATGAAACTCACTTAACTGAAGATGCAATCTCCCTGATCTTTGGTGAACATGTCACTTGCTAGCTTCTTGTGGAAGGATAGGATGGAGTTTTCCTTCTCAAGCTTTCCCACCTCCCCATCCACTTAGCTAAAATTTGTGGTGTAGCTAGGTTGGAGTAGTTGAGGGAGGGGAGTTACAGCAATGTGGAAGTTGTCACCTTATGTTGCCATAGACAAGCTTTGTCCTTTCAGGCCCCGCTACATGTTCTTATTCCTGAGAGTTATTCACTTTACTTTCACACGCTCTAGGAGTGCATGGTATTTGCAGTAGCAGCATGTCTTCTCCATGTACCTGTCTAATCAACTGGCCACTCCACTTCTCTTGTTTCCTGTCTCTAGATTTCCCAGGTGAGAGGCACAAACCAGTCTCTGTAATGAAGCAGAGATGTATCAGATTCCTCCTTTCTCTTCACTGAGTAACATTCCACTCATCCCACTTTGTACCATTTGAAGATAAGGCCTCACAGTACTGCCTTCTCAAAAACAAAAACAAAAACCTCATAGAATAGCCTCTTTCTTTTTAACCAGCCTCTTTTTTTTTAATCTGTCAAGTGGATAAGGGAGAAGGAGGAAATCATCAATTTTGGCTTATCTTCCTCTTTAAAAAAACTAAAATAGTCAATATTGTGTTTTGTATTAAATATTGATTGTATTTCTGCTTCACCCATAACTGAGACTGAACAAGCTTAATATTTATATTCTGGGTGCCTATCTATCTATCATCTATCTGTCTATCTATCATTTATTTTCTATCTACCTACCCATCTATCTCCTATTTATCTTTTATATCATAGTGTATGTTGGTGGTTTAGAAGAAATTCACTTGCATTCAAAACACAAATTCTCATTTTCAATGTCCATACTTAACAATTCAGAGAAGGGCCTATTTCTTCATGTATAAAATGACCAAAATTTGATTCATTACCTTTAGATTTCCTGCCAAATCTGATATTTTAAGTACTTTGCCCCTTGCTTCCACCTTGGGTCCTTTTCGGAGCAACTGGGCAGGTATATAAATTGCGTTCTAGGTATAAAATTCTATCTTTCACAGCATGACAAAACATACAAATAAGTCTCAGTAATGAGTGTGGATAAGCCACACTGGGTTTTCTTCAATTTTCATATCATGTATACCAGCTCACTGCTGGTGCCAAGTTGCAGACACCTTACTACATGGAAAGCAATATACGTGTGAATGTGAACAGTTGAGAATTAAAATGAAGAGAAGTGGCTGAGGATTCCAAATGAGAGTTAACAAAATAAATAAATAACAAGACTGCAGGAGAGTTATACCTGCCAGATCTCAAAATTATACTCTGCAATGAGGAATTACACATGCACAACATTTGCTTCCTAGTACTGTTTAAGTAAAGGAAGTAAATTTAAAAAACAAAAGGAAAGTGACAAAGACATCTCACAAGATTGAATAACAATAAGATAAATAAGCTCCCTTGGTCCTTACCAAACAAAGACGGTTCATATCCCTGTATAGCACTTGTCACTTTCACATAAAGCAGAGACATGATTCTTTCATCCACTCCCATTGTTGAATTCTATGTGTATATGTTCTGGAGGAATTTTTAAATGAACTGTTTTTCTTTCTACTTATTTCAAAGTATGATTGTCCAAACAGAAAGCTCAAGAAATCTAATCTTTAAAAAATTGCAAAATATGTACATTTTTTGTTTCCTCATCTGTCTTGAAACACAAATATATCTTGAAGGTCACATTTAAAAAAAAAATCAATTTGCCTTTTTAAAGTTCCTTGGAATCCTCAATTCTAAAAATGATTAGACCTATTTGTTTTAATATCTCAGCTTTTCTTAGACAATTAATGTCAATGAGGCTATTTCATGCATTTTGCCACTTGGACCTACGTATGTTCATCCTGTTTAGTGGTTTGCACTCTATAATTATTAAAGGTATATTGTTTTTGATTTTCTGTTTTTCATCACTGGCCTCATTGCCTTCCATTGCTCTAGAGAGGGTATCACCATCAACTACAGTCATTAGCTAATGATCCATTGTCTCTAAAAGGCAAGATTAGAAACAGCGAGATGTTCATGCTGAGCAAGTGAGAAGTGAATACCTAACACATTATGAAAATGAAATAAAGGGAAAAATCCAATTAGATACTCTTAGTAGGGGTCAAAAGAAGTAAGGGTATTCATTGGTTCTAACAAATTCACAGTGTCAATGTAGCATAGAAGAAAAGTATAATGCACAGTAGAGAGCCACATATTTATGAAATGAGTCACTGAACAATTTCTGCAAGTTGCCACCAAACAAAATGCAAATTACAGGCAATGGCTTAATTCCAAGTCAGTTTTACTCTTTAGTCAGGCTACCTCTGTATTGCTCAGCACACTAATTTCAGTATCACAAAAATGAACAGAAACAATACCAATCTATGCAGGTTTTGCCAGAATGTTCTGTTGGCAAAGAGTCACAGATCTTTCTATTTAGTGTTCAGTTTCTAGAATTAATTTAATGAGGCAAGAAGTCAAGAGCACTGAAGAATCTTCTAATTGGGGTTCGAGCTGAATAGTTGATATTGAATACTTTTTGTGTTACTGAATAGTTGTACTTTTTCCTCATTATACATTTATAATCTTATTCACAACCCTATCTCAGACCATGGTGTAATTATTCTTTACAACTTTAATTATACTGAACATAACACTGCATAATGTTGACATGGGGTCTTTAATTTTAGATCTGTGACTTGTGCACATAGCTTCCAGAATTAATAGTATAAAATATACCCAGTTACCCAATTATTTAAGTAGATGTGATAGTTTAAACAAGCAGGAAGAAGACTGTTTGGTGACAACATTTTATTATTTAATGTTGCAGCTCTCATATTCTTTGTTTTTAAAGTTAGAGTAACTTTATGTAAGTCTTTAACAGCTTTTAAATGATAACTTAAATGTTTTAAATTTCTTCTTTTTTATTTTTCTTATTGATTACATCCCTTTGTAACACAAAATCTAGTTAAATTCTAATGTGATTTTCTTACATGTACCTCTCAGAGTATTATCAGTCATACCATATGTCTTATCACATTTTGTAGCTCTAAAAAACATGTTGCATGTGGGCATATGTGTTACAAGTAGTGTTTTTTTTTTTATAAAGTCATCTGATACTTTAGTAAGATGTATTTAGTTTCTAATTTTAGAAATCTTAAAATTTGAAAAGGTAGGAAATGACTATGAAATAGAAAAGTGACCAGAGAATAAGGCTGAAAATCAGAGGGAATAATGTCATATAAGACAGGGAAGACTGAGCTAGACATATTTAAGAGAGAGAGGAAAGAAGTGGGTCTGTTCTGGGTCCCATAGGAGGAAGGATGGATAGATGGACTAGATTAAGAAATTCTGTTTGGAAGGAAGAGGGATGCTAGGAAGGTTAACCTTATATGTCAAATTGATTACACCACAAAGTACAAAGAATTTTGGTTAAACATCATTCTGTGTGTTGTGAGAATGTTTCTGGATGAGACTCATTTCTGAGTTGGTAGATTGAGTAAGGAATTTGTTCTCCCTAATGCTGGTGTTTCATCCAAACCCATAGAGGATTGAATAGTACAAAAGAAGAAGTAAAGGGGAATTTGCGCTCTTTGCATGTTTTGAAGCTGGGCCAGAAGTCTTTTTTTGCACTTGGATTGTACCTTACATCATCAACTTTCCTAGTTCTCGCACTCTTGGAATTGGATTGAATCTATACTACTGACTCTCCTGTGTTGTATGGCCCATTTCATATATACATAAGATTATATATGCACATAATATTAGGGTTCTCTGGAACCCTGACAAATACAAATGATTTTGGTATCAAAAGTGGTTTTAAAAGAACAGAATTTTAAGCATGAGTTTTTTGAATTGGTTCTGAAGTTTATGGCATTGTATCACCAATGTTATTAGATTTATAAACACCTATGACTCTGCTTCTAGTAGTAAAGAGAATCCTGAGGGTTTGTAGCATTATTTGTGAAGGATTCCAGAGCATCTTCATTGAATACTTTTAATCAATCACTTATAAGAATCAAGATGCTGAATCCATACAATACTTCCAAACATTTTTGGAAAACAAATAAATATAATAAGTGTTCCTTGGACAAAGGAAAGGAAAGGATGAGCTAACTATTTAAATTAGCAGTTCAAGCATGCATGACAGCTGACAAGTGTTAGTCAATTTGTCATATCCTACTCTTTGTGACCGCATGAACTATAGCCCACCAGGCTCCCCTGTGCATGGAATTATCCATGCGAGAATACTGGAATGGGTTGCCATTTCCTTCTCCAGCGATCTTCCCAACCCAGGGATCAAACCCGGCTCTCCCACATTGCAGGCAGACTCCTTACTGACTGAGCCACCAGGGGTGCCCCTTAAGCATGCATAGGTGTCCTGAAATTTCCTACAGAGGACCTGAAGTAGACACTTATCTCCTATAGTCTCAGGGCTGAGATTGCTAAAAATCAAATACAGAATCTGATTCTGATTTTGGATGGACAAAACAGTGAGCAGTAGCTTGCAGTAAGCACTTGCTGGAAGTGAGACTTTAATTTCCTGACTAAGAATTGAACTCTGATCACCTAGATGGAAACCAGGACTTTTAACTGCTAGATCACAGGGGCCAGTGGCTAGAATATAACTCCCCAGTCCATGTCTGCCTTGAAAGGAGAAATCAGACAAAGAGATGGAGGTATAGAGGAAATTGGAAGCATTTATTAGAAAAACAGAGTATATGTATAAAAACGCATGGACAAACACAGCAAGTCTCAGGTCATGCCTTTGACAAGTTTAAACCTTTATAAAGGGGCAGTCTTCCATGTCTTTGTCTTCTTCTTGGTCAATCATCTTGCACTGCCCCCCCCCACCCCCCCCCAACAAACTTGTCTCAAGACCTTCCTCTGGGTGTACATACACCCCTTAGTCAAGATGGATTTCATGGCAAATGTATCTGGGAAGGAAATAGCAATACTCGCTCCAGTCACCTTAATTTTGACCCCATGAAGACTTTTGTGCATGTGTAGTGTCTCCTTTGCCCCAAGGATGAGAAATGTATGACCTCTTGATCTTCTAACAGGGTTTAACCCCTCTCTATTCCTGCCAATGTCCAGTTATCCACCCTTTTCCGGTTGTTATTTTTTATATCGAAGGGCATATCTCAAAATGTAGACAGGAGTCTCGTCATAAAGGCATAGCCCCAAGTCCATTTGTCTTTTGCCTCAAGAAATATAAATAGGGCACTGATAGTGAATGTCCAGACCGAAGCCCGTCTTTTTTCTTACTCCAGGAAATGTGAATAGGAGGCCAGTTATAAATGTCTAGCCTCGAGCCCATCTGTCTCCTGCCTCAATTCTGAAACTGAATTGAACTTCTAGTCTTATAGGATGTCTACTTTTAAAGTGAAGGGATTAATTAAGAAAGAATGGGTCTTGTAAATCGGGATGGGCAAAGTGTTCTCACACTCTGATGAAGCTCTGAGGAGTTCTTCAATTCAGCTGAGTATTCTTTTTCCAGTGCAAAAGGACTGTCCACCCAAGTGGGAGTGGCTCCCCCTCTGAGGGGACTGGCTTTACATTACCCGACGAGACTCAAATGTCTTCACTGAAGCAGTTGTCATGTAAGACAATGATGATTGCCCTCAGAACCCATCCCCACAAACCCTTCTTTGCTTCCAGATCCATAACTAGATTTAGTCCGAACAAACTCGTAAAGATGAGGAAGAAAATATGACCCAGAAGGAGATGTGCTTCACTCCCAAAGGACTACTTGAGCTTTCTAAGTTGTACAAGCAGAAATCCAGAGAACTTATGTGGAGATGAAGATTGAGGGTGTGAAAAAATGGTGGAAGAAACATAAAGTTGGATCAGATTAAATTTATTGAGATTGGATCACTAGGAAGAGAGTCTGCATTTGATGCTGTAACTCAGGAGATAAGAAGGTTCTAATTATTTCGATTGTTGACTGGAACATGGACCAAAAAGTGCCTCACAGTGAGTCCCAGTAACACCAGACGAGCCTGGTTTAATGTAGAGGAAAGGATTCAATGACTTAAGCAGATTAGAATGTTACAGCAGATTTGTCATTTAAGACCTGTACTCAGTCACACTGAGAGGATCCAGAAGACACTTGTTTCACCAATACTGAGAGAAATAAATTTGATAGGGGACCACTGGTGTTCTTGAAGACCCCTTGGTCACCCTTCTCTCTAGGTATAAAAGACCTTACAATTGGAACTGCTGTCACTGAATTGGGAAATTTAAATGCAATGGAAGTAATAAAATCTTGGAATGTCAGGGGCCACGTGATGTCACTCAACAAGCACAAGATGCTTATTCTTGGACAGCAGAATAAACATAGCAATCAGAGTATTCTGACTTGCATGGACTTCATGGAGCTGGCTAGTTGATTGATCACAGTGTTCCTAGAAGTGAAATAGGAAGCATGCTATGTTCTTACTGATCTGACTGGCCTACTAAATCCTTATTTGATCTTTAAGCAGAAAAGTTTTAAGTCAAGTAAACAAAAGTCAATCTGAATCATAAAAAGCAGAGAGCCACAGTCCCTTGATCAATTCCCAGACCTGAACCAGTTTACAGACCTAGAATGCTCTGAATGAAAGAGAGGCTGGGACCTCTTGAGGAGTGACCTCAGTACTCTACAAAAAGTCTATACTGTTAATTTTTTCCCCAGCTTCTCCAAAAAGACCTAGGATAACTGTTCATTGGGTAAAATTAAAATAAATAAATAAACCATGTCTTTTAGGGATTATTGGACACTGACTATGAACTGACACTAATTCTAGGAGATCCAAAATACTCCTGTGGCCCACCAGTCAGAGTAGGGATTTATAGAGGGTAAGTAGTCAGTGAAGTTTTAGCTCAGGGTCACCTCACCGTGGGAGAAGGAAATGGCAGCCTGCTCCAATATTCTTGCCTGGAGAATCCCATGGATAGAGGAGCCTGGTGGGCTACAGTTCATGGGATTGTGAAGAGTTGGACACGACTGAGCAACTAAACCACTGCCACCTCACAGTGGGTAAAGTAGGCCCTTGTACCATCCTTTAGTTATTCCCCAAATTCCAGAATGCACAATTCTGGAATCTCAGTAGCTGACAGAACCTCCACTTTGGTTTCTTGACCTACAGATTAAAGATTATCATGGTAGAAAAAGCTAATGGGAAACCGCTAGAGTTTTCTTTATTTAGGGGAATAGTAAACCAAAAGGAATACCGCATTCTTGGTGGGACTGCCAGATTCCTGTCACATTAAGGATTAGGGGTGGATATTCTCCCTACATCCTTAATCAGTCTGCTTATTTTACCTGTGCAGAAGACAGATGAATATTAGAAAATGATGGTGGATTATTAAGAACTGAATCAAAGCTGTGACTGTAACTGCTGGTGTTGTACCAGATATGGTTTCATGGCTTGAAGTGACTATCTTTTTCTCTCTCTGTCCGTGAGGATCAACAGATACATTTTGGTTTCAATCAATAGTGGCCAGTAACACACAATAACTGTCCCATCTCGAGGGATAACAACCCTCTAGCGCTATGTCACAATTTAGTTTTCAGGAATCTCAATAGCCTTTCCTTCCATGAGAAATCTCACTGACTCATTACATTAATGACAGGCTGATTGTCTGTAGAGACCAAGAAGTAGCGACTTCTCTAACTTATTGCAAAGACATATATGTGCCAGAAGGTAGGAAATGAACTCAACAATAATTCAGGGTTCTTTTATGTCAGGGACATTTGGAGATGGAAGTGTTGGTGTGGGTCATGCTAAGACGTCTCTTCTAAAGTGAAGCATAAGTCCTTGCACCTAGTCCTCTTATAACCAAAATAAGGGGTACAGTGGATTTGAGAGACAATGTATTTTTCATTTGGTGCGTTACTCTGATCAATTTACTGAGTGACTTGAAAAGCTATTTTGGGGTGGAACACACAGTAAGAGAAGGTTCTACAATAGGTTCAGGTTTCTGTGTGACCTACCCTGCTGCTTTGACTGTATGATCCGGCAGCTCCTAAGGCACATGAGGGTCAGTGGGAGACAGAGACGCTGAGTGAAGACTTTGGAAAGCCCTTATGGGTAAATCACAGGGCAAACTCTTGAATTTTGAAGCAAAGTCCTGCCCTTGTCTATGGGTACCTATTCTCCTTTCAATATATAGCTGCAGTACATCTACTGGACTTTAGTAAAGACTGAATACTCAATCATGAACTACAAGCTGCTGTGCCATCCGAGCTGCCCGCCATGTCAGATTGTTTTCTGACCCAGCAAGCCATACAACTGGGCAGGGGCAACTATATTCCATCATCAAATAGAAGTGGCACATATGTGATTGGGTTCCAGCAAGTCTTGAAGGCATCTGAAGTTACTTAAAGATGGGGCCCACATGCTCATGACTCACATTTCTGCTCTACTGCCCTATTTCTTTCAGTCTACACCTGTGACTGTGTGGGAAATTCCCCACATGCAGTGGATAGAGAAAGAGAAGATTTGAACCAGGTAGACAGATGGTTCGGCATGAAATTCGGGTGCCACTCCAAAGTGGATAACTGTAGCTCAATAGCCACTTTCTGGGACAACCTTGAAGGACAATGATGACGGAAAATTCTTGAAGTGGATAGATAGCAGTGCAACTGATGGGAAGGAGAAATGACCAGATGTGTGATTTATACCACAATGAGTGGGCTGTGGCCAGTGGTTTGGCTGATGATTGGCAATTTGGATGAAATATGGCTGGAAACTTTGTGGCTCCAAAATTTGGGGACGAAGTGTGACAAACCTCTCTGAATAGGCAAAAAATGCAAAGATATTTGTGTCCCATATGAATGTTCACCAACAGGTGACATTAGCAAAGGAAAAAAATAAATAACTAGGGCTTCCAAGGTGGTGCCAGTGGTAAAGAACCTGCCTGCAAATGCAGGAGACATAAAAGATGTGGGTTCAAACCCTGGGTTGGGAAGATCCCTTGGAGAAGGAAATGGCAACCCACTCCAGTATTCTTGCCTGGAGAATCTCATGGACACAGGAGCCTGATGGCTATAGTTCATAGGGTTGCAAAGAGTTGGGTATGACTGATGTGACTTAGCATGAATGCACTTGTTAATAATTAAGGGGGTAGGATGACTGGTTTTTTGAATACCACTCAGGCTCTCCCCAGCTATGCCTATCATTACCTAATGAGCTCTTGCTCATTGAATTCACCAGTCTTACAATGTTCCACACCATACCAAAGCAGCAAGTTTGATAGAATGGTGAAATGGTCTTTTGATAGGTCATTCATACCTGCCAGCTGAGTGATAATGCATTGCAGGGCTTGGGCCATATTGTCTAAATATTTGATATGATCTGAATCAACAGCCACCATTTGGGGATATTTCTCCCAAGAATCATAGTTCCAGGAATCAAGAAGAAGGAACAGAAGCTCTAGTGACCCACTAGAAAAATTTTTGTTTCCTGTGCTAGCAACCTTGTGCTCTGCTGAAAGAACCACAAGTCAAACTGGTAGTGGTGGGTAATAAACTAACAGGAAAACTGATTCAGATCTAAAAGTTCTTCATGACCAAAGAAAAAAAAACAGTCATGGAGAAGCAAATGTTGGATGAGAAGTAAATGAACAAACACATTTAAAGCTTTTATTTTATTTTTACCATTTTTAAGTCAAGGTCATTTCATGTTCTGTGAATAATTTTGAACATGTTTTTCCTTCTTTGAGGTTATTGAACTATAGTTAATACACGTGTTATCAGACTTAAGAGAATGTTGCAACACTACAAAACTGGAAGTTATATTAAAAATCTTCCTAAAATAAATGTCTACCCACTGCTGAAAGTCATGAGTGCCCCATTCCATGGTTTGGAAGTACTATATTTCACCATTAAGGCGAGTAACTTCCACTTATGCTTTATTTGCTTTAATCTAGGAAAAAACAATGTTAATGCCTGTATTTATGTTCATTGACTGTTTTCAATTATTTCTTCTCCTTAACTAATAAAGCTACAAAATAACTTTTCAATTTAGACTGGTCATATTGCACCTGACTTACCTAAGAGATAAATGTGTCGCTGAGAGATTTGACCTGTGTTGACAAAGGAAAAGACACATAACAGGGGGCACTTTAAACACATTAGCTGTGACTGAATCATATTACTTCCACACTACACAAATAAACACTTTCTTACTGCTTGATTGAGTGGGTTATCACCTTTATGTCTTTTGCCAAAAATAAGAACAAGGAAGCTGATAAATTTTTAATTATGTCTCTGTTAAAACATGCTTTAGTTTGGCTTTGTAAACAGGAGAAACAAAACAAAACAAAAAAACAACTTCACCAGCTGAATTGGAAATGTCTTCTAAAAGTAAATCTTTTCTTCCAGTATGTTTATTGCATTTGCTTATTTCTTTGTATTCGGTGGCATGTGTCCATGGGTCCCTGTGTGCCTGTGTGTGTGTTTTGATTTTTCCCTTTATGAAAGTTAGTAGAGAAACATGGCATAGATCCTGATGACAGTCATAATATAATTTTTAAGATTATGTTAAGTTGGAGTGGCTGAAATTGTCACTTGGGCACATTTCACCCAAAGTACTGTTGTGGTAATTTTTCAGAAGGACTTACATTTTCAGAAAGTGAAATTATATTTGCTCAAAACAACCACACTGTTGGGAATAATAGAAAACAACAGTGTCAAACCTTAGGTCTCAAATCATTAGATGGGAATGTACATGCAAATTTTTGAAATGATTAATATTGTGGTAAACATTAGTTAATTAATACTGGGTGACATTGGTGTGTTTTTACTGCTTTATATTAATAGAATGGAAAATTAAATAACACATTGAATACTTACAATATGTCAAGAACCTTACATACTCTAAGAATCACACTTAACAGATGAATAAATTAATGATCAAAGAGCTAAGGTAACAGGTTAAAAGTTTAATAAGTCTTCTTCTCAAGTGATGAGAAAATTTAAACCAGCTTTTCCATTACACCATGATGCCTTCTGATATTTGAGTCTATCTAATTTCCAGTACTGTAGAAATGGCAGGAAGTCACTTTAGAAGCCCAGTCATTACAATCAAATGTATGGAATATCTTTCCCCTTTTGCCTTTCACAATTGCCAAATCCAACATAACATTGCTTTCTTAAGTTGCACAAGTTCTGCTGTCTAACTTACTAGAAATCCTAAGGATTAAATATGCATCTTATCTCCTAGAGATGTTCTACATCAGTAAAGAGATCAGTCACAGGTGAGGTTAGAGAGCAAATACCTAGCAAGGAAAAATGACCAGTTCTCTTTTCTGAATGTTACGTTAGAATATGAGATTAACTCAGGATCAAAACTCCCTTTAACTTTCTCAAATGAGTTTTTAAAAATGTTTCAAACATATTTTCTCAATGTTTTCTGATGGATATTTCAAACAAATGAAGAATTTGAGAATTCTTACAATGGATGCCCATACACCAAACACTGCAATTCTCCATTCAGTGTTTCATCATGCTTGTTTTATTAATATCACAGAAATTCCCTTTATCTATTCTTCTATCCCTCCACCATCCAACTATTTTTGATGAATTTTAAAGAAAATTACAGATGTTAGTCCACTGCCTCCTGAGTCTTTTATTATGTATATCATTAACAGTTTCAGTCTCCTATTTTATATACAATAAAATTAAGAAATTTTATAAACATAGCTGGTTTTGACAAAGTATAACTGGATCATGCATGCAACCTATCTAACACAAACTGCTACGTAGAACCTAGACCATTACTCCTATCTTGGAAGGACTGTTCATCCCTCTAACTACTACGTTCCTGCCCCTAATCCACTGTATGAAACCACTGTGCTCTTTTTTTCCTGCCATATATTAGTTTTGTTTGTCCTAAACCTTCATAAGTCATATCATTATAGCATATACTCTTGGGTAAGTCTTCTTTCACACATCATAATGTCTTGTTTTCCTTTCATAAGTATAGCATTTGATTTATGCTGCTACCACTCAGAATATTTTACTTGCATTGCCCTAAATTATTGGGAATTAGGTTCTTTTCTCTGTAGATAAACTGAGAGTATTAATTTCAAGCAGTGCAGAAATGTTAGCATTGCCTCTTTCAAATCTGAAAGTTCTTCAATTTGATATTCATTTATATTTTCATGGGCTTCCCTGGTGGCTCAGATGATAAAGTGTCTGCCTGCAATGTTGGATATCCAGGTTCAATCCCTGGGTTGGGAAGACCCCCTGGAGAAGGAAATGGCAGCCCACTCTAGCACTCTTGCCTGGAAAATTCCATGGACAGAGGAGTCTGGTAGGCTATAGTCCATTGGGTTGCAAAGAGCTGGACACGACTGAGCGACTTCACTTCTTCTTCTTTTATATTTTCATAATCATAAACTTCATTCACTTTTAGTCACTAATGCCACAATGACATGAACTGTTCTTACCTTCCAATCCTTTCTTCCCTCACTTCCTTAGCCTTTCGCTCTTTAAAGCTCAGATGACTGCCTTCTTCAGTTAACCCCTTCTGATTCTAAAGTAAAGCATGCTTGAGATTAAACAGTGAAATACAATCTTCTTAATGACATTCATTTGTTAAATTTTGAAATTCAGGAGTTTTTTTCTGATCATCTTGATACTTAAAAACAGATGCTAAGGAAACGATGACAATGTCTCTTCTGCAACAGGCCATTAGCTAATGCAGCCGGTTGTCTGCTCCAACCTCAGTGCTCTAGGGGCTGATACCTCCCTCTGAGTACTGGCTGCTGAGAGCTCACAGCCTTGGTCTGGAGAACTTTTCAGGAATAAAGAGTAAGTCTCACCTGGAGATTCCTGAGAGGCTACAGCTTTTCCAGAGGATATATCATAGCCAATTGACATGAAAAAGGGTGACCCCCTTGTACCAAGTAGACCTCTCCCAAATGTACCGTTCATTCCTGGAGTGCAACACAGAATCAAGTAGAGGCTAGGTTTTTTAAAATCACTTTTTGTTTAGCTTTTCCTCTCATCCTGTCTGCTCACAGGACTCGCCTAAAGGCACAGCCTCAACAAATCACTACAGTGACTCTCATTAACATTTTCCTAGCTCTCTGGGAACCCAAACTGCCTTTGTTCTTTCCCAGTACCGCTTTATGAATCAGCAGTTAACAAGAATGGATTAGTTTAAATTTGTACACTTTTTCAGGACTTCCATAAATGTCTTTGCAATGGATAATTTTTCATGTAATTAGTATTTTAAAAATTATAAATGTGAAGATGTGTATATACTATTTATAATTTTCATTTTCTTTGTTACATTGCTTTTCCTTTTCAAAATATTGATATTTGTCTTGTTTTTGATCATACTTACCATGGTTTTCTCTCTTTTTTATTTTGATGGCACTTACCAAAGTTTTCAAATTTTTCTACTTAGAAAGTATTATTTGCAAAATTTCAAACCTATTTATTTATTTAATGCTCTTTTTTCCCCCCTTTCTTTTATCAAGAATATTTTGAGTTTAACTTTTTTTTTTTTAATTTCTAATTGAGGCTAATGATTACTTTATTTCTTCCTAGTTTATTATTGAAAACTAATGTATGATTTTACTTTTCAGTAGGATTTTGCTTATTCCTATATGTTTAACAAATATTGTTTTCCTCAATTTTAATTGTTAAAAAATTTTAAAGGGTTTTCTGTTGTGTTTTCTTTCCCTCTTTTTGGTTCCTTAAGAGACAAAAAACTTTGTTTCTTAGTATTTTAACTTGGAAGAGTTTTTTTCTTTTTAATTTATTTTTTCTTTTTTTAAATACACCCAAACCCCCT
This sequence comes from Cervus elaphus, assembly GCF_910594005.1. Lineage (NCBI taxonomy): Eukaryota > Metazoa > Chordata > Mammalia > Artiodactyla > Cervidae > Cervus > Cervus elaphus. The sequence continues at coordinate 9,712,010 of NC_057844.1, read as the reverse complement.
CCCTCCTGAACCTCCCTCCCATCTCCCTCCCATCCCACCCTTCAGCCTGTCACAAGCCCCTGTCTGAGCTCCCTGAGACATATGGCAAATTCCCGTCGGCATCTATTTTATATATGGCGTTGTAAATGTCCATACTCTCTCCATACGTCTCACCCTCCCCCTTCTCCCCTTCACCATGTCCATCGGTTTGTTCTCTATGCCTGTTTCTCCATTGCTACCCTGCAAATAAAGTCATCAGTATCATCTTTCTAGATTCCATATATATGTCAGTATGCAATATTTATATTTCTCTTTCTGACTTATTTCACTCTGTGTAATACTTTTAAATATTTCTTAATTACTTTGTATAAAATTTTTAATTTCTTAGTGTTTGATCACTTATAGATGATATAAGGGCACCTATATAAATGATAATTTATAAATATAAATTAATATAAATATACATAATATATAATATATAAATATAAATTATAAATTATTTATAAATATAAAATATTAATAAATTAATAAATATTAATAAATTAATATTAAATATTAATAAATATAATTTTCAGCTATGGAATTTTAAGTCTATTTTTTATTTATATTATCTCTCAGAAATCCAGTGTAGTGCTCACTATACTAAACAGTGAAGCATTCACTATTTATTATATTTATAATATATATTTATACACATATATGCTGCTGAGGCTAAGTCACTTCAGTCATGTCTGACTCTGTGTGACCCCATAGTCGGCAGCACACCAGGCTACCCTGTCTCTGGGATTCTCCAGGCAAGAACACTGGAGTGGGTTGCCATTTCTTTCTCCAATGCATGAAAGTGAAAAGTGAAAGTCAAGTTGCTCAGTCGTGTCCGCTGTTAGTGACCCCATGGCCTGCAGCCAACCAGGCTCCTCCATCCATGGGATTTTCCAGGCAAGAGTACTGGAGTGGGTTGCCATTGCCTTCTCCATATATATATATATGCTGCAACTCATAACTTGTGGGATCTAAGTGGGATCCCCGACCAGGGACTGAATCCAGGACCATGGCAGTGCAAGTACCATGTCGCAACCCCTGGACCACCAGGGAAGTCCCTAAAGCAAATTGTTTCTATGCATTATGAAACAATAACAAATAGCAAGCAATTAAAGTGGTTCATAGGCAAAAACCACTGCAATATTGTAAAGTAATTAGCCTCCAACTAATAAAAATAAATGAAAAAAAAAATAAAACAAAACAAAAAAGAAAATTTACATATGTAAATAACCAAGTTTTCAACTATGTTATATAAGGGATGAGTTGGTATATGAAAAACTGGAATTTTATATAAATATTTATGTGGGTACACTAGCAAAATGTGAATTGAATACAGGCAAAAATAAATATATTTTTCATAATGTTCAAAAAATCTTTTAGTCAGCTTATTCACAAGTTCAAAATAAAATAAATATTTTGAAACTCTGAAAAAAAAATAAAGTGGTTCATAGATTGCTACATATTACTCTGACATAGTCTGAAAAGTTCTTTCATTCTGCTATTTTGGGGAGAAGTAAAATGTTCATATAAATTTTAAAGGAATTGATGAAAGTGAAAGTGAAAGTTTTAGTCGCTCAGTCGTGCCGGACTCTTTGCGATACCATGGACTACAGCCCACGAGGCTCCTTTGTCTATGGGGTTTTCCATGCAAGGATTCTGGCGTGGTTTGCCATTTCCTTCTCCAGAGGATCTTTCCCACCCAGCGATCGAACCCAGGTCTCCTGCACTGCAAGCAGATTCTTTACCGACTGAGCTAGCATGGAAGTCATGACCTAGAATCCATCACCTAGAATAATTTAAGAACAACTTTTTAAAAAATATCTTCTTCAATTTATAGCTATTTATAACTTAAAAAACAAAAGAAAACTGAGAAATTTCTTCAGGTATCTCTCTTTAAAATTATTTCTGAAAATTCTTCCTTGTGTATGTAGTATTTTTGTTAATATATTTTACATCATTTGATTATCAGATCTGTGTTTTATATTTTATCTATTAATATTGAAAGGACATTTCTCTGTTAGATTTATATATTAAAAAAAAAACGTTATACTGAACAGAGTGAAACAGGCAAGGAAGACTTTATTCAAGACTATTGCAGTAGGGGAGAGACTGAACTCAAATCTCTTGACATGAAGGGTGGAGGGTTTCTTAGGTATTGGAGTGAGATAATGGGAAAGTGTTGTGAGACACTAGGCGAGGAGGGGTTCAATGTAATCAGGGCATTTGCATTTGCCAATTTTCCCTATAGGATCTAGACTACTTTCCCACAGACACTGGAAAATGATAAGTTGGTTTCCTCTATGATTATGTTTGAAAAGGGTGGCTCCCAGGTTTTCGAGAAAGACATACCTAGGTTGCTAAAGAGACTAGGAAAAGGTTGACATCTCAAAGTGCTAGAGAAAGAATTCATAATTGAAAGTTTTCTAAAGTAAAAGCTCTAAGAAAAGGGAGTCAGAGGCTTTTAGTCTAAGAAAGAAGCATGTCTGAAGTTTACTCAAATTCAGGGGAAGTTAAGGCTCTTTTGGTCAGTCTGCCTTATCCTCCAGGAAACCAGGTTCTGTTAGAAGTCTGCAGCATTCCTTATGAGTTCACTATCAGATATTACTTTTAATCTGGTAGCCATTGCAACATCACTGTAAGAAATTCCAGTTTATTCAGACTGCCCTGCTTTTGCTTTCCAGAGTGGCTGCAGGCTTTCCCCTTATTTTATGTTCTGCTTTTTTTTTTTTGGAAGGCAGATGTAGACATGTAAGTGTTAACCAATACTGTTACTATTTTCATTGGTAGAATCACAGTGTTTTAAGTGATGGTTAGAAATCAGTTAAGACAACCTTCGTATTTTATAAATGAGGAAGTTGAAACCTAGAGAATGAAATTAGTTTGTCTGAGATTCCAAAACTAGTTAGGAAAGGAGCTGGGAAGTTAAATTTTGTCTTCTAATGCCTTTAATTACATTAGCTTACTTTCATTGCTACTTTTAACCGACTCTCAACATTTGCTCCTCAGTTGATTTCTCCTGCACTTTCTCTTCTCTTCCTGAAATGTATTGTGGTATTTAATTGATTAGTTCCTACAAATTGAAATACACAGCTATGAAAAATCATCCCTATCTAATTTTGCCTCTTTTATGAACAGTGCATAATTGAACTACTTGTTTTGCTCTGGAGGTGTACTTGATCATTTTGCCTGGGAGCCAGTAGTTATGAGGAGCTTTAGATAATTTGGAAAATGAGTGGTTTAATAGGAGTGTTGCATTTTTATATATTGTAATAACTTTAGCATAATGTTATTAATAGCAAAATTGTTGTATTTTTTGGAAAATGAGTTTCAGAGGACCAGTTTATTAAAATGTCAAGATTTCTAATAACTTCACATTGTATGTGCATATTACTTCTTAGCTACATAAGAATTAGTAAATTATGCTATTATAACAGATATTTTTAACAGTATGCAATTATGTATATAATTGATGACATTAGGTATCTTACAAAATATAGCAAAGTGATTTCTAGAATGAGAAAGACTATTTGAAGATATATCTAGACTTTATAAAATGCCAACAGTTATCAAAAGGGGGATTTCTTTTAAATATAATAAAGTCTTTGTAAATAAATAATTCATAGTATGTGTTTATTTAAAGAAAATTGTGAAGATAATTGCTGATTCTTTACTAGATTGTAGTAAAACAAGCAGATTGGAAGGAATTGAAAACTCATTGAATTTATGGGGCTTTAAATGTTTTTATTCCTATTTGTCCAGGCTTGCCTTCAATTTGTGATGAAATGGCAGTTATATAGGGTTGAATGGACTCTTCATTTCCATCTAAGAAAAACCTTCCTGGATAACTCTTAGTGTGGACATGGTTTTAAATTTTAAAGAGTATGTTTTACAAAATTGGATTTTATATGTGGTCTTCACATCATCAAGAAACTGTGCAAGGAATTACAGTAAAAGAGAAAGACATTTAGTATCAAAGACAAATTGGAGTTTATTTTTAATGTTTACCTGGATTATAAGAAGAAACAGTGAGGTTTTTCTGTGGGGAAAACCAGAGCAGCTTTTGCTGCCAAGTAAATTAAAATTATTTTGCATTTAAGAAAAGCCATATACACGTGTCACAATAAAGAGATGATTTTAAATGTCACTTAAACTTAGTATAAGTGTATGTATGTATTTCTCAAAGTATGCGTGTGTATCTTTATGTATGTATTTACCTGCTTAAAAAAGTTTACATGCTATAGCACATTCTTAAGGATTTCTAGTGACTTTATTACAATTAGCTACAGTTAAATTTTCTTTTACTAAAAATTCAAAATCAGACATGAACTGACAATTAAACTTTACTTAGGTTGTTGATGACTTAGACCTCTATCGTGATCAGATAATTTGAATAAAATTGTTTATTTTTTCTTAGAAACTTGTTTTCATCCTGCAATTTCAGAAGATTATAGTGAATTTAATATTATAGACAAAAGTTCTTATATCCTAGCAAAGGATGACTAAATTATGAATAACTAATTTGGTTTACATATGTATTTTGTACTGAAAATCCACGATTTCTGTGATATTTTCTCATTTTTTTGTTAAATCATAGTTGTGTATTTTATTAAATCTGTCCTATCTTCTATGAATATAGAAGTGTATTTTATTAAATCTGTCCTATCTTCTGTGAATATAGAAGTGTATTTTATTAAATCTGTCCTATCTTCTATGAATAGTGTAACACCAATATAATGAATGCATTATATTGATAAAGAAATTTGTCTATAATACAGTAGATTGAAGAATATTTCTGAGAAAATTAGAGATATTGAACATATATTTTTATTAAAGTGATAAAATATACTCAATATATTTCATTATTTAAAAATATCTGAATGCTAACATACACTCCTTTGGGTCCAATGAGTAAAAGAGTCTAAGGTTTTAAAATGAAAAAAAAAAAATGTTTCCTTATATTAAAATACAAAAAAGTAAAACTTTATATAAGAATAATAAAATATTTATTTCTTCATCCATCAATGTGTATTCATCCTAAAAGAACTTCACAACCCCAAACATGCACCCCCATGAGATTGCAATGAAATAATTCTGAAATATTTCAAATCAAATTGTGGTGCTCTTACTGTTTACTAATTCAGAAAAAAAAATATATATATGATAAAATACTGTTTATAATAAATGGCATGGATCATGCTTTTTTGTCTACTAAAATACTTCTAATATCTTTATGATGGGTGGGTAATCTTATAGTTAAAAGGGGCTGTTCAATGATTTTCACAAGCTTTTCAGAAAAATACATTAAAAGAAAATGTATCATATATTTATGTATTTATTAAAATTTCTCAAGCAAAAATAAGGACTGACAAAGAAAGTGCATTGTTTATTTTAGCATCAGTTATATTTAGAACTTACACTCACATGAATTGCCTAATAACTTGTGATTTATCCTAGAAAACCAATCTAATCTAAAAAACCAGCATATTAAACTGCAAACATATATTTAGTTTTTCACTATTAGCTAATCACAGTCATTGAATAGATTAATTTTAAGTAATTTATTATAGATGTAGTTTATATTGTTATAATTGCCTGAAATTATAATCTTATTCATCTTTTATTTTTCTATGTTTTCTTTAATTCTATATATCTTACCAACAATATTTTTGATTTTTACTACCTGGTATGATGCTTTTTCATACTGTCCAATCTATTCTAATAACATTCATTTCTTATTAAAATTAATTAGCTATCATTTATATCATTGTATTAGTTTTAGGTCTATACCATAATGATTTGATATACATATATGTATTGTGAAATAATAACCACAGAAAGTCTAAATAATGTTCAACATATTGCATAATTACAAATTTTTCTTTTTCTTGTGATAAAAAATTTGGGGATTTACTCTTTTAGCAATTTTAAAATAAATACTGTAGTATTATTAGCTAGGCTAGGGTTACAGTTGTACATTATAGGATTTATTTATTCTACAACTGGAGATCTGTACATTTTGACTACCTTAACTCATTGTCAAATGACTTCTGGTTATATGTATATATATATATATACATTTTTTTTTTCACTGTATCAAAATTTATTTGTTTTTCAGATTCCACATGTAAATGAGATCATATGGTATTTGTCTTTCTGTGTCTTGCTTTTCCACTTATCATAATGTCTTTAAGGATAATCAATGTTGTCACAAGTAGCAGGATTTCCTTCTTTGTTATCCCTGAATAGTGTTTTATTGCATGTATATACCACATTTTCTTTATTCCTTCATCCATCAATGGACAGTTACTCTGTTTCCTTGTCTTGGCTCTTGTAAATAATGTTGCAATAAACATAGGGGGCTACTGTTTGGAGTTAGAGTTTTGAATATTCTTTTATCTTGGATTGTTAGTTTAACAAACTAAATAGTAAAAAAGTTTACTGAATTGAAGAACTTTTATATAAGGTAATACAAATCCGTTTACTTGCTTAGTAAAGTATGCCATTTCATATTCAGGTCTAAAGTTACTATCAAGATGATTTTCCGTTCTTCATATTTTAATCTTTACCTAGACATTACTCTGTGTCCATATTTTCATTTTCATTTCCCTTGAAATCACTATCTTCTGGAATGAAGGCTATCTTTCTCTATTCCTATTAAAGATTCATATAGTCAATGCTATGTTTTTCCAGTAGTCATGTATGGATGTGAGAGTTAGACCATAAAGAGGGCTGAGTACCGAAAAATTGAAGCTTTCAAATTGTGATGCTGGAGAAGACTCTTTAGTCATTTGGACAGCAAGGAGATCAAACCAATCAATCCTAAAGGGAATCCACCCTGAATATTCATTGGAAGGACTGATGCTGAAGCTGAAGCTCCAGTATTTGGCCACCTGATGTGAAGAGCTGCTCACTGGAAAAGACCCTGATGCTGGGAAAGATTGAAGGCCAGAGGAGAAGGGGCGACAGAGGATGAGATGATTAGATAGCATCACCGACTCAATAGACGTGAATTTGAGCAAACTCCAGGACATAGTGAAGGACAGAGAAGCCCGGGGTGCTGCAAACCATGGGTTTACAAAGAGCTAGACATGAGTTAGTGACTGACCAACAATACTGGAATGAAAAATGAACATAGCCAAACAACAAACAAACAATTTCAGAAACTACTGTTGACTCCTTTATTAAACAATTCTCTCATTTCCTCTTTTTTCTTCCAAAATCTATATTATTCCTTAAAAAAAAAATACTCATCTCCTCCCTTATAAGAAACTCCAACCTGCAGAATCATGTTTAATCCCAAATTGCAGTCTTTCTTACTTTTTTTTTTTTTTTTAGTTCTCACACTCTATTTTTGACTTTTTATTTTGAATAAAAATAGTATAGACACTTGGCCAGGTGCAAAGACATACAAGACATACACAGAAAATACAGCATTTTCACACCTTCCCTTCTTAACCTTATAATGCAATATGAAGATCAACAGACTTACACTGGTTTAATCTATAGAAGCTTCCCACATGGCTCAGTGGTAAAGAATCCACCTGCAATGAAGGAGATGGAGACAGAGGCAGGTTCAGTCCCTGGGCAGAGAAGATCCCCAGAGGAGGTCATGGTGATGCACGCCAGTATTCTTGCATTAAAAAAAAAGGAAAAAAATTCCATAGACAGAGGAGCCTGGTGGGGTCCAGTCCATAGGGTTGCATAGAGTCGGATACAATTGAAGGGACTGATCACCTAGAAGCTTGCATAGATCTTAGTAGATTTCACCATTTATATATGCACTCCTTTGTGTGTGTGTGTGTGTGTGTGTGTGTGTTGTTCTATGGATTCGGCTTATATCTAACCTTGCATTATGACCATCACAATCAAAATAGTCACACAATCACAAAACTCTTCTGTCACCTCTTTATAACTGCATTCATTCCCAGCACCTTCCCATCAAATGCTGGCATCCATTAGGTGACATGCATCTTTATAAATATTTGTTTTACAAATGTTACATACATTGAATTCTTCCATATGTATCCTTTTGAGAGTGGTTTTTTTACACTTCAGCTCAGTTCGGTAGCTCAGTCATGTCCGACTGTTTGAGACCCCATGGACTGCAGTATGCCAGGCCTCCCCGTCCATCACCAACTCCCAGAGTTTACTTAAACTCATGTGTTGAGTCGGTGATGCCATCAAACCATCTCATCCTCTATCGTCCCTTTCACCTCCCACCTTCAATCTTTCCCAGCATCAGAGCCTTTTCCAATGAGTCAGCTCCAACACCACAGTTCAAAAGCATCAGTTCTTCAGTGCTCAGCTTTCTTTATAGTCCAGCTCTCACATCCATACATGACTACTGGAAAAACTATAGCTTTGATTAGATGGACCTTTGTTGGCAAAGTAATGTCTCTGCTTTTTAATATGCTGTCTAGGTTGGTCATAACTTTCCTTCCAAGGAGTAAGCGTCTTTTAATTTCATGGTTGCAGTCACCATCTGCAGTGATTTTGAAGTCCAAAATAATACAGTCTGTCACTGTTTCCCCATCTATTTGCCATGAAGTGATGGGACCAGTTGTCATGATCTTAGTTTTCTACATGTTGAGTTTTTTAATGATCATCAGATATGTTGCATTACGTTTTATTCTCATATATATTCCATAGTAATATGACAGTTTTTTAAACTATTTATTGACAGTGCATGAATGTATGCTAAGTCGCTTCAGTCATGTCCAACTTTTTCGAACCTATGGACTGTAGCCCGCCAGGCTCCCCTGTCCATGGGATTCTCAAGGCAAGAATATTTGAGTGGGCTGTATGACCTTCTCCAGGGGATCCTCCTGAGCCAAGGATTGAACCCGGGTTCCTAATGTAACCTGTTTTGGCAGGAGGGCTCTTTACCACTAGGACCACTGAGGAAGCCCCATTTACCTACAGAAGCTGATATAAATTACACCATTGTTGTTTAGTTGCTCAGTCATAGCTGACTCTTTGCGACCCCATGGACTGTAGCACACCAGGCTTCCTGTCCTTCATCTCCCAAAACTTGCTCAAACTCATGTCCATTGAATCGGTGATGCCATCCAACCATCTCATCCTCTGTTGTCCCCTTCTCCTCCTGCCTTCAGTCTTAGCCAGCATCAGGGTCTTTTCAAACAAATCAGCTGTTGGCATCAGGTGGCCAAAGTATTGGAGTTTGAGCTTCAGCATCCGTCCTTCCAATGAATATTAAGGACTGATTTCTTGAGGATTGACAGGCTTGATCTCCTTGCAATCCAATGAACTCTTAAGAGTCTTCTCAAAGACTACTATTGAAAAGCATCAATTTTTCAGTACTCAGCCTTGTTAATGGTCCAACTCTCACATCCATACATGACTATTGGTAAAACCTTAGCTTTGACTAGATGGACGTTTGTTAGCAATGTAATGTCTCTGCTTTTAAATACGTTGTCTAGGTTGGTCATACCTTTGTTTCCAAGGAGCAAGCATCTTTGAATTGCATGGCTGCCATCACCATCTGCATTGATTTTGGAGCCCAAGAAAATAAAGTCTGTCACTGTTTCCATTGTTTCCCCATCTGTTTTCCTTGAAGTGATGGGAATGGATGCCATGCTCTTAGTTTTTTGTATATTGAATTTTAAGCCAGTTTTTTCACCCTCCTCTTTCATGTTCATCGAGAGTCTCTCTAGTTTCTTTTTGCTTTCTGCCATAAAGGTGGTGTCATCTTCATATCTGAACTTATTGATAATTCTCCCTGCAATCTTGATTCCATCTTATGCTTCATCTAACCTGGTGTTCTGCATGATGTACTCTGCATATAAGTTAAATAAAAAGGGTGACAATATCCAGCTTTGAACTACTCCTTTCCCGATTTGGAACCAGTCCATTGTTTCATGTACAATTCTAACTGTTGCTTCTTGACTTGCATACAGATTTCTCAGGAGGCAGGTATGGTGGTCTGGTATTGTCATCTCTTTAAGAATTTTCCAGTTTGTTGTGATTAACACAGTCAAAGGTTTAATGTAGTCAACGAAGAAGTAGATGTTTTTCTGGAATTATCTTTCTTTTTCTGTCATCCAAAAGATGTTGGCAATTTGATCTCTGGTTCCTCTGCCTTTTCTAAATCCAGCTTGAACATCTGGAAGTTCTCATTTCACGTACTGCTGTTAGATTTAGCTTCTAGGGTAATTATGCTTTCTGCACTTCCACCTATACTGTATGAGTGATCTGTTTTTGCTACACTACTGCCTTTATTTGGAATTGTTATTTTTCATTAAATCCATTCTGATAATATATAGCTATATTTCATGATGATTTTAATTTTATTTATGTAATGTCTAATGTTATGAGCATCTTTTTACAGGCTTATTTTCCTTCTGTATGTACTGTTCAATGAAACCTACATACATATTTTTTTCCCATTTCTAATTGGAAAATTTATATTTTTGAGTCTTGAGAGTTATTCACATATTCTATATAGAAGATTTTTTTCAGATATATGATTTGGTAATATTTCCTCTCAATCTGCCATTTGCCTTTTCATTCTTTTGACAGAATCATTCATAGAGCAAATACATCACATTTTAATAAGTGAATTCCAAGTTTCATTCACTCATATGTCTACCCCTCTACCAAAACCATCATACTCTCTTGGTTTCTATAAGTCAGGCCTTAACCACATGAAGAATGATTCTTCCCACTTATAATTATTTTTCAAAATTGTTTTGAGTATTTTACGAACTTTCCCTTTACTCTTTTTTTTTTTTTAAACCTTTATTCTATAAAACTTTGCCTGCAACATTGCTACTATTTCTAACACAAAGTCAAATTCCTTCTCTGATATCATTTAATCCTTTGTCTTTTATACTATTCTTTCCTTCTTTCCTATCAAATTACTGTTTCATCTTCATCTTATTGCTAAAGTGTAAACCACTGAACATTTGCTCATTTCATAATTTCCTGTTGTGATTTTAATTCAACCCCAAGCAAATTTCAACTCATGAGTTAGCCACTTCAGTGGTACACTGATGTGTGGAACATATCACCAAAACAGAATTTCTGTCTGTCTTGCTTGATTGAGTTCTGGTCTTAAGTAATATCTATTTCTCTATATATTCTCCTTTACCACAGCTATCGAGTGGCTCAGAAAAGGATCATAAAATAGGAGGCTCAAGAGGGAAGGGGTATATATGGATGTGTGTGTGTGTACATATATATATATAAGTATATATGATTATGACTGATTGTAAGATATATCCAAGATGGTGGAGTAGAAGGATGTATGGTCATCTTCTCAAGTGAGAACTCCAAAATTATAACTTGCTGCTGAACAACTGTCCACAGGAGAATGTTGGATCCCACCACAAAAAGATACCTCACATCCAAGAGCAAAGGAGAAGCCCGAAGAAGATGATAGGAGGGGCAAAATCATGTTTAGAATGAAACCCCATACCGACCAGAGAGGCTTGGAGGGCTCAAACAAAAACTTATCCACACCAGGAGAACCCACAGAGACTGAGCTAGGCCTACTTTTGAGTGTTTGAGTGTCTCCTGTGGAGGTATGGGTCAGCAGTGGCCTGCTGCAGGGCAGGGGCTCTGGATGCAGACATGGGTATGGCATAAGCCCTCTTGGAGGAGGTTGCCATTAACCCCACCATAGAGCCACCAGAACTTACAAAGAACTGGGGGAACAGAGTCCCGAAGGGCACAAACAAAACCTTGTGCACAACAGAACCCAGGAGAAAGGAACAGTGACCCCACAAGAGACTGACCCAGACTTGCCCATGAGTGTCCAGGAGTCTCTGGTGGAGGCATGGATCAGCGGTGGCCTGCTGCAGGGTCAGGGGTACTGAGTGCAGCAGTGCATGCATGGGGCCTTGTGAAGGAGGTCACTGTTATCTTCATTACCTACAAAATAGTTTGGCCTCAGGTCAAACAACAGGGAGGAACACAGCCCTGCCCATCAACAGAAAATTGGATTAAAGATTTACTGAGCATGACCTCACCCATCAGAACAAGATCCAGTTCCCCCAACAGTCAGTCTCTCCCATCAGGAAGCTTCCATAAGCCTCTTATCCTTATCCATCAGAGGGAAGATAGAATGAAAACCACAATCACAGAAATCTAATCAAACTGATCACATGGTTCACATCCTTGTCTAACTCAATGAAACTATGAGCCATGCCGTGTAGGGCCACCCAAGACAGATCGGTCATGGTGGAGAGTTCTGACAAAATGTGGTCCACTGGAGAAGGGAATGGCAAACCACTTCAGTATTGTTTCCCTGAGAACCCCGTGAACAGTATGAAAAAGTAAAAAGATAAGACACTGAAAGGTGAACTCCCCGTGTCGGTAGTTGCCCAATATGCTACTGGAGATCAGTGGAGAAAAAACTCCAGAAAAACTGAAGAGATGGAGCCAAAGCAAAAACAAAACCCAGTTATGGATATGACTGGTGATGGAAGTAAAGTCCAATACTGTAAAGAACAATACTGCATAGGAACCTGGAATGTTAGGTCCATGAATCAAGTTAAACTGAAATGGTCAAACAGGAGATGGTAAGAGTGAACATCAACATTTTAGGAATCAGTGAACTCAAATGTACTGTAATGGAGAAATAACTGAGAAGGCCTTATATCTACTACTGTGGGCAAGAATGCCTTAGAAGAAATGGAGTGGAGTAGCTCTCATAGTAAAAAAAAAAGAGTACAAAATGCAGTACTCGGATGCAATCTCAAAAATGACTGAATGATCTTTGTTGGTTTCCAAGACAAACCATTCTTTACCACAGTAAACCAAGTCTATGCCCCAACCAGTAATGCTGAAGAAGCTGAAATTGAATGGTTCTGTGAAAACCTACAAGACCTTCTAGAACTAACACCCTAAAAAGATGTCCTTTTCATTACAGGGGACTGGAATGCAAAAGTAGAAAACCAAGAGATATCTGGAGTAACAGGCAAATTTGGCCTTGGAGTACAGAATGAAGCAGGGCAAAGGCTAACAGAGTTTTGCCAGGAGAACACACTGGTCATACAAAAACACCCCCTTCCAACAACACAAGAGAAGACTCTATACATGGACATCACTAGATGGTCAATACTCAAATCAGATTGATTATATTCTTTGCAGCCAAAGATGGAGAAATTATACAGCAAACACAAGACTATGAGCTGACTGTGGTTCAGATCATGAACACTTTATTGCCAAATTCAAGCTTAAATTGAAGAAAGTAGGGAAAACCACTAGACTACCCAGGTATGACCTAAATCACATCCCTTATAATGGAAGTGACACATAGATTCAAAGGATTAGATCTGATAGACAGAGTGCCTGAAGAACTATGGACAGAGGTTCATAACATCATACAAAAGGCAGTGATCAAGACCATCCCCAAGAAAAAGAAATGCAAGGGGCAAAATGGTTGTCTGAAGAGGCCATACAAATACCTGAGAAAAGAAGAGAAGCAAATGATGAAGGAGAAAGGGAAAGATATATCCATTTGAATGCAGGATTTCAAAGAAGAGCAAGGAGAGATAAGAAAGCCTTCCTCAGTAATCAATGCAAAGAAATAGAGGAAAAGAGTAGAATGGGAAAGACTACAGATCTCTTTAGGACAATTAAGAGATAGCAAGGGAACATTTCATGCAAAGATGGGCACAATAAAGGACAGAAATAGTATGGACCTAAGAGAAGCAGAAGATATTAAGAAGAGGTGATAAAAATGCACAGAAGAATTGTACAAAAAGGTCTTCATGACCCAGATAACCAGCATGGTGTGATCTCTCACCTAGAGCCAGAAATCCTGGGATGCGAAGCCAAGTGTGCCTTAGAAAGTATCACTATGAACAAAGCAAGTGGAGGTGATGGAATTCCAGTTGAGCTATTTCAAATCCACAAAGATGAAGTTGTGAAAGTGCTGCACTCAATATGCCACCAGATTTGCAAAACTCAATAATGGGCACAGGACTCGAAAATTTCAGTTTTCATTCCAATCCCAAAGAAAAGCAATGCTAAGGAATATTAAACTATGCACAATTGCTCTCATATCACATGCTAGCAAAGTAATGCTCAAAATTCTCCAAGTCAGGCTTCAACAGTACGTGAACTGTGACTTCCAGATGTTCAAGCTGGATTTAGAAAAGGCAGAGGAACCAGAGATGAAATTGCCAGCATCCACTGGGTCATTGAAAAAGTAAGAGAGTTCCAAAAAAATATCTACTTCTGCTTTATTGACTATGTCAAAGCCTTTGACTGTGTGGATCACAACCGGCTGCAGACAATTCTTAAAGAGTTGTGAATACCAGATCACCTTACCTGCCTCCTCAGAAATCTATATGCAGGTCAAGAAGCATCAGTTAGAACTGACATGAAACAATAGACTGGGGCCAAACCAGAAAAGGAGTACTTCGAGGTTGTATAAATACCCTACTTATTTAACTCATATGCAGAGTGCATCCTGTGAAGTGCAGTGATGTATGAAGCACGAGCTGGAATCAAGATTGCTGGGAGAAATATCAATAACCTCAGATATGCAGATGATACCACCCTTATGGCAGAAAGTGAAGAAGAACTAAAGAGCTTCTTGATGAAGATGAAAGAGAAGAGTGAAAATGGCTTAAAACTAAACATTCAGAAAAATTATAAGACCACGGCATCCAGTCCCATCCTTCATGACAAATAGAATGGGAAACAGTGGGAGGTTTTATTTTTTTGGCTTCAAAATCACTTCAGTTGGAGACTGAAGCCATGAAATTAAAAGACGCTTGCTTCTTGGAAGAAAAGCTATGACCAACCTAGAGAGCATATTAAAAAGGAGAGACATTACTTTGTCAACAAACATCTGTCTAGTAAAAGCTATGGTTTTTCCAGTAGTCGTGTATGGATATAAGAGTTGGACTACAAAGAAAACTGATCAGGGAAGAATTGATGCTTTTGAACTGTGATGTTGGAGAATCTCTTTAGAGTCCCTTGGACTGCAAGATCCAACCAGGCATTCCTAAAGGAAATCAATCCTGACTATTCGTAGGAAGAACTGAAGCTGAAGGTGAAACTCCAATACTTTGGCTAACTGATGCAAAGAACTGACTCATTGGTAAAGACCCTGATGCTGGGAAAGATTGAATACTGGAGGAAAAGGGGATGACAGAGGATGAGAAGGGTGAATGGCTTCACTGACTAGTCATGGACTAAGTGATTGAACTGAACTGATGACTGATTCGCTTTATGGTATGATAGAGAATATCACAATATTGTAAAGCAGTTAACTTCCAATTAAAAAAGTAATCATAAAGTAATATATATCCCTTCATCCCTATGTTTCTTCTGTTCATCTTGTATTGATTTATTGGGAACTTATCACTACAGAGTTTTCAAAATGTCTCCTTAGTTTTCTCACACACCCCACCTCTACTTTGTAGGTTCTCTCACCTCCTAATTTTCCTGAGATCTAAGTTGCTGATATCATTTCCTTAACTCCCTTCTCTCCATCTTAAAATAATTTCTCTTTGTTTTCACAGCCCTGTTTCTGCATTTCCCACCCCTGTATCTAAGTGGGAATTATTCAGTTTATTCCTTCTCAAGCTAAAATTTCCTACCTTGAGTTTGAATCCCAAGGATATAAAATATAAGTAATAGATTATTTTCCCATTTAAAATTGCATACAATGTTTTTTATTGTTTCAGCTTAAAAATACAAATTCCAGTGCACTCCACATTAAGAAAAAGTGATTAGTTATACATTTTATTTCATTGATTCATGACACTCTACCATACTTATATATTTGATGCTATGTCTATACTAAAATCTCTGAATAACTGATTAAAGCATTAACAGCAAATGATCCAGCTCACTGAATTATCTCTAATCTTATGTTGTACCTTCTCTTCTTTCATAAACTATTCTTTTTTGTTTCAGGAATTTCATGTATTTTTATTGTTTTCTTATCTGTAATGTTCTTTCTTTGTGCCTTTTTAAAACTCTTTTATACTTCCTCTGAGTAGTCCACAGATCCTCTAAGTAATAGTTTTTCCCTAAAGTCTGTTCTCAGTTTATTCTTTTCACTCAAAAAAAGTTCTGTTTGTTTGTTTGCTTTAGTAGTTTCTATGACCTCATATTACCCTTATTTAGATGAAATAATTTTTATTTTTATTTTTTTTTTTTAATTTATAATCTTTTTTTTTTTTTGAATCCAAATTTTATTTTATTTTATTTTTATTTTTTTTTAATTAGTTGGGGGCTAATTACTTCACAACATTTCAGTGGGTTTTGTCATACATTGATATGAATCAGCCATGGATTTACACCTATTCCCCACCCCGATCCCCGCTCCCACCTCCCTCTCCACCCGATTCCTCTGGGTCTTCCCAGTGCACCAGGCCCAAGCACTTGTCTCACGCATCCCACCTGGGCTGGTGATCTGTTTCACCATAGATAGTATACATGCTGTTCTTTTGAAACATCCCACCCTCACCTTCTCCCACAGAGTTCAAAAGTCTGTTCTGTATTTCTGTGTCCCTTTTTCTGTTTTGCATATAGGGTTATCGTTACCATCTTTCTAAATTCCATATATATGTGTTAGTATGCTGTAATGTTCTTTATCTTTCTGGCTTACTTCACTCTGTATAAGGGGCTCCAGCTTCATCCATCTCATTAGGACAGGTTCAAATGAATTCTTTTTAATGGCTGAGTAATAGTCCATGGTGTTTATGTACCACAGCTTCCTTATCCATTCATCTGCTGATGGGCATCTAGGTTGCTTCCATGTCCTGGCTATTATAAACAGTGCTGCGATGAACATTGGGGTGCATGTGTCTCTTTCAGATCTGGTTTCCTCAGTGTGTATGCCCAGAAGTGGGATTGCTGGGTCATATGGCAGGTCTATTTCCAGTTTTTTAAGAAATCTCCACACTGTTTTCCATAGCGGCTGTACTAGTTTGCATTCCCACCAACAGTGTAAGAGGGTTCCCTTTTCTCCACACCCTCTCCAGCATTTATTGCTTGTAGACTTTTGGACAGTAGCCATCCTGACTGGTGTGTAATGGTACCTCATTGTGGTTTTGATTTGCATTTCTCTAATAATGAGTGATGTTGAGCATCTTTTCATGTGTTTGTTAGCCATCTGTATGTCTTCTTTGGAGAAATGTCTGTTTAGTTCTTTGGCCCATTTTTTGATTTGGTCATTTATTTTTCTGGAATTGAGCTGCAGGAGTTGCTTGTATATTTTTGAGATTAATCCTTTGTTGCTTCATTTGCTATTATTTTCTCCCAATCTGAGGGCTGTCTTTTCACCTTACTTATAGTTTCCTTTGTTGTGCAAAAGCTTTTAAGTTTCATTAGGTCCCATTTGTTTAGTTTTGCTTTTATTTCCAATATTCTGGGAGGTGGGTCATAGAGGATCTTGCTGTGATTTATGTCGGAGAGTGTTTTGCCTATGTTCTCCTCTAGGAGTTTTACAGTTTCTGGTCTTACATTTAGATCTTTAATCCATTTTGAGTTTATTTTTGTGTATGGTGTTAGAAAGTGTTCTAGTTATAGAATAGAAGGAACATACCTCAACATAATAAAAGCTATATATGACAAACCCACAGCAAGCATCACCCTCAATGGTGAAAAATTGAAAGCATTTCCCCTGAAATCAGGAACAAGACAAGGGTGCCCTCTCTCACCACTACTATTCAACATAGTGTTGGAAGTTTTGGCCACAGCAATCAGAGCAGAAAAAGAAGTAAAAGGAATCCAGATAGGAAAAGAAGAAGTGAAACTCTCACTGTTTGCAGATGACATGATCCTCTACATAGAAAACCCTGAAGACTCTACCAGAAAATTACTAGAGCTAATCAATGAATATAGTAAAGTTGCAGGATATAAAATTAACACACAGAAATCCTTTGCATTCCTATATACTAACAATGAAAAAACAGAAAGAGAAATTAAGGAAACAATACCATTCACCATTGCAACAAAAAGAATAAAATACTTAGGAGTATATCTACCTAAAGAAACAAAAGACCTATACATAGAAAACTATAAAACACTGATGAAAGAAATCAAAGAGGACACAAACAGATGGAGAAACATACCGTGTTCATGGATTGGAAGAATCAATATTGTCAAAATGGCTATTCTACCCAAAGCAATCTATAGATTCAATGCAATCCCTATCAAGTTACCAACGGTATTTTTCACAGAACCAGACCAAAGAATTTCACAATTTGTATGGAAATACAAAAAACCTCGAATAGCCAAAGTAATCTTGAGAAAGAAGAATGGAACTGGAGGAATCAACCTGCCTGACTTCAGACTCTACTACAAAGCCACAGTCATCAAGACAGTATGGTACTGGCACAAAGACAGAAATATAGATCAATGGAACAGAATAGAAAGCCCAGAGATAAATCCACACACCTATGGACACCTTATCTTTGACAAAGGAGGCAAGGATATACAATGGAAAAAAGACAACCTCTTTAACAAGTGGTGCTGGGAAAACTGGTCAACCACTTGTAAAAGAATGAAACTAGAACACTTTCTAACACCATACACAAAAATAGATGAAATAATTTTTAAATCTTACTGGTTTATCTCACCATTACAGTTGCATATCTTCATCACCCTGTTTTGAAGATCTCTCATTTAGATGACTGCCCAGTTTCAACTTCTAACCCTTCCAAAATCTACTCTCATAATTCTTGTTCAATTTGTGTCCAAAACTTTTCTGTTATCAGCATCTTTATTTAATTTTTGTTGTGTATAAGATTATTAAAATACTTCTCTTGTTTCACTCATCTTTGTAATCTAGGTCTCTCTTTAATACATCCTGATAGATGATTCATCTTTTATTTATTTTTGCATTACTTATCCAAAATTAACCAATCATTTCTCACTGCCTATAATTTAGAAATTTTCATTTTATGATTCAAGAATATTGAGGGTGTTTTCTTTTTATTCCCCTAAACTATTTCTCCATAAGACCTGAAGGATTCAGAGGAAAATATAAAGGAAACAAAGATACAAAACAAACTAAAAAGTAAATAAAGATTAATCTTACTGATCTCTGGAATCAGACTGTTTATATTTTCAATATCTGCTCTATCACTAACTTGAAACAAATTGTGTCTCAGTTTCCTCATTTGGAAAATGAGGGGAATAATTGTATTTGCTATATAGAATGTTAAAAGGTTTAATGGGAAAATGTGGGAAAAGATCTTCTTTGCACAGTCTCTGACACACAGTAAGCAATTAGTAATGTGAATCGTTTCTTATTTTAAGGCCACTGTATCACTGAAAGGGTTTGAGGGGTTTTATTCTTGCATATAACCAGATATTTTCAGAAGCATTTAAGGATGTGTACAAAGAGAGCATTATTAAATTTTACCTCACTACAATTTTATAGAAGAATTGTAAACATCATGTAACATACTATAATATTTTTTATTGTTAATTGTATTTTTTATTCTAAGACCAACATTTATGAAATTTGGATTTTTCTTTAGGTTTCTATTTAACTGTTATTCCTATAGCATAGCATATATATGGTGAGATTTATTTTATTTTTTAATCTATTGTTTTCACATATATTGAAGACACATGGCAGGTCATTGATGCCAGGTCATTGATTTATGAACTTTTTCTTGAATACTTATTTTTTATCCAAATATTATCAAAGCTCAAATGTTCTTTCTGTACATTATCTACCACTGAATTACTATAAACTTGAATTAATATCCAGATGATAGGTGACTCCATCACATGCACTGTCATATAAAGATCTATTTGATGGCCTTTCTCCCTGAATCACCTTCTATTTTCCATATAAGTTACACTGCATTAACATTTTTATCAGTATTTTCTGGTTGCATTGGTATTTTTTTTTTTTTTTTGCATTGGTATTTTAAACTGAACATACCCTGAGAATATTTTCCTAGTTTTGCAGACTACCTTGAACATTTTTTCGTTAAACTGGAAGAACAAATGCTACTGGATTTTCTAATTGATTTATTTATTTTAACACTTTCATTCTCTCTTTGGCTCACACATATATTGTGACAATATATCTAAATCAGAACTATATCTATATCTAAAGAGAGAACTATATCTATAAGAGAACTATATCTAAAAAAGAATTGTCTGAGGCAAACTCTTCATCAGATACTTATGAGAATTAAATAAAGAGAGTATAACACAGAAAAAGCCACATAATGAGTACAATAGGACATGACTGTTATAAGAAAATAACTTGATCATTAAAATGCTGTTCAATTGCAAGTGTCTTTACTATATTATTTTTTCATGAGCACTTTTTGAACAATCTTTTAAGAAAAATAATTAAATTGTAATTTCTGGACTTTAAGGCAACTATTTTGCTACAGAATTGTTAACAATTTAACCCCTGAAGTACTTATAGTAATAAAAAATGTAGATGGATAAGATAAGCATCAATTTTTTCCTACAGCTTTTTTCATGACAAATACTGGAAACTATGTAATAATGATAGTGGAGATAAATTATGCCATGAACTTATTTCTATACATTTATAATAATTTTCATCCTGAATTATTTGGCTATATAATAAACGTAAAAGTAAAAATAAACCAGCTTATGTTAAGCTTCATGAGATACCTGAAAAGTAAAAAGAATAGCTTTGTACAACATTATCACTTCATGGCCATTGTCTTATGTTAAAAGAGATTTCAACTGAATTTTTCAATTTAAAGTCACAAGACTATAAACTAAATAATAGTAGATCATACACACCAAATTTTAAGGATTTAAGAGCCCAGGACAGTGATATACAATATATTCACTTACAAAATAATGTCTACCTAATTAATTAAGTGAATAAAATCCTTCAACAACCTGAGCACATTTGCAATTTCAGATGTAAATGTGTGAAACAGGCATTCATATTCCATGTTTCTGTGATATGCTCACACACACACACACACACACACACACACATTCTTTCTACTAATTGTTCATGGTATTATCACATTCAATTTTGTATAATTTCACATAAAGTGCTTTTACATGAATGTCTAGTTATAAAATAGATTTATTTATGACAAAAGCAGTATAATTGTATAGTTCACATGATCTTCTTTCAAAATGTAAGAGAAAGTAGCAACTTTTGTGTTGGTTAAATGATAGTTCTTTTTATCTTCCTTTAAAATAAATTATGACTTTGGAAAAATATAACAAAACTAGTGTTGTTGCTGATATTTTTTCAATGACAAAATAATGGGAGCTACCTAAATTATCAGACTAATGAGACTGGCAGACACCAATGCTAAAGGAAACATATGCAACCCTGTACTATGTGTGTATAAGAAAGAATGTTGTTGCTGTTTAATCACTAAGTTGTGTCCAACTCTTTTGCAAGCTGATAGACTGTAGCTCACCAGGCTTCTCTGTTCATGGGATTTCCCAAGCAAGGATACTGGAGTGGGTTGCCATTTCCTTCTCCAGTGGATCTTCCTTACCCAGGGATTGAATCCATGTCTCCTGCATTGGCACATGGATTTTTTTTTTTTTTTTTTTTTTTACCGCTGATCCATATGGGAAGCCCTAAGAAAGAATGAGGAAAATTTATGTGAGCTTCTATAGGAAGTTTCCCAGCATATTTTGTTAAATGAAATCCAAAAAAACAGGCTAATTTCAAGAAAACAAATGCAATGTGGTTCTCTGTGTCAAATATTACGGGAAATAAACAAATAAAATAATGTATGTGTTTTGTGTATGACTACATATATTTGCAAAAAGATACAAAGATGGAATAAACCAAAATTAATGAAACTGATTTCCAGTGCAGTAGAAGAGAATGGAATGAAAGAGGGAACAATAAATATTTTTACGTATTACTTTTCTTATCCTTTTGACTTTAAGGAATGTGTTGCTGTCCCACATAAAATAAACTAATCAACACAGATAAGAGGGATAAAAAGCCTTAAAACTTAATGTAAAGAGGAAAAAAAAAAATGAACCCAAACCCATTTCAAATGAATTATGTAACCATACTGAAAATGGAATATAATCTAAGCCAAGTAACTTTTTGACACAATGCTTGAACTGTGCAATTTAACAAACAAAACAAAAATTGTTCTGTTTTAGTAGGATTATTTGTATGTCATATATTTTGCAGTACAGATGTATTCACAGAGAAAGAGAGAGAGAGACTGTGAACTAAGAATGCCCTCTGCCATATCAGTGAACAAAGGATGCCCTGGCCTTCATTCCATCAGCCACTGCACCCACAGTGGTGCATCCTGAGGGGACTCAGGATGGGGAAGCAAGGGATACTGGCCTTAGAAACCTGAGGCACAAAGAAAAGGAATGATTTTAAGGATCCCAGACTCTTGTATCTTCCCATACATAGAAAGGCTCTAAATTCACTAACATGATGTCTAGTTTTCTTTAATTAACAGTAACATTTTGATGTTCCGAATTCCTGGTCTATGTTGCAAAACTCCTGCAGATCCTGGCTTCTTTCTTTACCCCTTCAGAGCAGTCCCTCAGAACTATTCTGAGAGGCTGTATCCCTGACTTGAAGTCCTCAAAAAGCCTGCCAAATAAACATACTTCTCAACATTTAGGTTGTACTTTTTTTTTTTTCCAGTCAACAAAACCAAGAATACAATAATACAAATGTGGCAAAATACTAAACTTAGGTGAAGTGAATGAGTGGATCTGGGAGTTAGTTACTGCATTATTAATAATTTTCTAAAATTTAAATTTAGTTTGGAATGAAAAGTTTGATGAGTTTAATAAGAATACCAGCAAAGATGACACTGTAACTAGGGTACTTCTTCTTTCAGCCTTTTAGATCAGAGTCCTTTCCAACAAACTGAGAAATAAACACAGGGATACCTCAAATTTGGGTAAAATATCACCTTTATTACCAATAAAGATAATATTGGCTTATATGACTGCCAGCTAAAAATTGGCATTTTTCACCTACTGCGACAATGGCTAAGTCACAAGAAGCTCCTGCAACCAATGATCTTCAACACACCTTGAAAGGAGTTCAAGGTGGAAATCCATGAATGAGGTACTCTGTGTTTGAGGAAACACTGGAGCAACAGGTCTTCAGACAGATATTTTCAGAAGATTTTATAAGCCCAATTCTTCCATCTCTTCAATTCTAGAAAGGCACTAAAATCATTAACAGTGACTTTCTCATGACTAGCAGCAACCTTCATGAGGCTAACAACAGCTTTCTCCAAAAATATGGGCTTGACTGCATATACCCCTTTCACCAAAATTGTCTATATACTGACCTTCCTGTCACCTCTTTGGAGCAATTTTTTAGAGCTATCTGAAATGCTGTCTCCTGGGCTATAACCCTCATTTTGTCCCAAATAAAACTTAGCTCAGAAATTTCACATTGTGTGTGTGTGTTTTAGTCAAAATGGCTTATGTCATGAAATAAAATGGATTTCTAATAAATCAGGTTTAAATGTTGAGTTTGTGGTCAATCAGATATATCACTCATCATATTTGAATTCAAAATTCTATCAAGGCAGACTTGATTCCACCTTCATAAATCAGTCCTCAATATCAACCCTTATTCATCTAGTTTTCCATTGAAATCCTGGACATTAATAGATGTTTAGATTTCAAAAATGCTGAAAAGAGGAGTGTATTAATAAATTTCCAAGGCATTATGTATGCAAATTTGAAAATAATTTCCTATTTTATTCTCCATACTAAATTATACCTAGTACATAGCTACTGAAAATTTAGAAAAACAATGGAAACTTGTAGATGAAGCATAAAGCACTCCAAATATCTGAGAGTTTTTTTTTTTTTTTTTCCCCCATCAATAACTTCTCAAGAAAAAAATAAAGTTAAAGAAATACAGGATTTGGACATAAAATCTGAAACCAGTTTCAGCAAAGCAAATTTCAAGATCTATTTTTCCCATTTTGTGTGTGTGTGTGTGTGCACTATATCCAGTAGAGGGGTACTAAATGCCTGGGAGGGGGTAGTTTGTTAGTTTGTTCAGGGTATAAGGGATTTTATTCAATCAATTCAATACTTTGCTTCACTTTTTATGAATAAAAGAAGCTTTAAAAGCATAGAAAATTAACACAACACTGGACTGAACACCCTCAACATTTAGAAAACAATCCACAGAAATTGGAAGAAAAATTATATTCCTAGAACCCAGAGTTTGATGTTGCCTAAGATGTCAGTGATTCAGTGGTATGTGAGTGGGTAGGGCATAAATTGTGAAAATATTCCTGACTTTAGTCTTGTCAGGATAATATTGAGTATATGCCAGTGGCTCAAAATTGATAACCTGTACACTAAAGTCCCCTAAAGCTTTGGAAAAATCTCTCTCAGCAAGATGCTAATTTTGCCATTTTGCATTTACCATATCTGAGAAGACATGCACCTATACCCACTGCCTTCTGAGAGTGGCATTGAGACAGTGACAATGGCAACACCCTATTAAAATGCATTTATTTGTGGTGACTATTTATTTATTTATTTATTTTCCTTATTCAATCCTTCTGTCTTAGTCAGTCTGGCTGCTTAAAAAAAAAGTGCCATTGATTAAGTGACTTATAAACAGAAATTTATTTCTTAAAGTTTTGGAGGCTGGCAGTTCATCTGAGTGACAGTGTGGTCAGTTCTGGTAAGTGCCTTCAGGGTTGCTGGTTATCTGGTCTTCTTGTATATTCATATGATGGAAAAAGACAGTGAGAGAGCTCTCTGGGGCCCCTGTGATAAGGGCACTAATCTCATTCATGAAGGATGCACCCTTGTGGCCTAATTACCTCTGAAAGGCCCCACCTCCTATACCACCACCTTGGAGTGAGAATATGGGGAACATACAAATAATTTAGTTCATTGCAACCTTCTAAACTTCTTAATTTTCAGGTGGCCTCTGACACTTCTTCAAAGCATTGAATATGTACTTTGTCTACTGGTGTAACATTGAAGAACTCCTCTTTGTAGGCATTTATATTCTTAGGCTAAATGAGGGCTGTTTTCAGTCCCATTCCTAATATTCACAGGGCCTGGGAGAAGAGTACAAGAACAATTTCACATACCATTTCTCTAAGGCTTCTTCTCATCCCACAAACTTGAGCTTAGCAATTTTCCCTGGTAGTGTGCACCTCCATGACCCACCTCAGGTTGTACCCTAAGAATATCACACTCTCTGTTCTTCAAAGGAAATTAAAGTGGAAAGTAGAGCCACAGATGTGAACTTCTCCAAATTCAAGGAATGTAAACCAAACATGGGCTATAGACCAAGCCAGTCTCTAACCCTTCAAACTTTCCTCTGTCCATCCAACCACTTGCCTTTTATTCCAGTACCAGTTTGCATTTACCACTGGGTTATGCCTTAGATTTAAGAATATGTGTATCTGTCACCTTGAACTTTCTGGAAGAAGGATTTAGGGAAAGACTGTGCACTCCTTAAAGTACGTACAGGACAATTTGGGCAGGATATTCTGAGGAACTGAATAGGCTTCTGTGTAGCTTGTGAAGGGATTGGCTGGGGGCTATAAATAGAATTACCTGTTCCCTGGGTTTAAAGGTGATTCATACTGCAACCTTACGTTTTGTTATGACATATATTATATCTAAGAAACCCCACCTTCTGAGGTAGTTATTTCCCTCTGTAAACAAATGCAGACCAACTTGAGCCCACTTGTTAAACCCATTGAACACATGTGCCCAAATGCTTGAAGATAGAAATATTGTGCCACACTGCAATGTCTAAAAGACATGTTTACTGAAAACCATTTTCCTTGGCTTCGGCTGCCACTATACAACAAGATCTTCCCAACCTGCTATTATTGTTTAGTCACCCAGTCATGTCCAACTCTTTTGCGACCCCCATGGATTATAGTCCCGCAGGCTTCTCTGTCCATGGGATTTCCCAGGCAAGAATACTGGAGAGGGTTGCCACTTCCTTCACCAGGAGATCTTCCTGACCAGGCATCAAACCCACATCTCTTGCATCTCCTGCCTTGACAAGTGGGTTCTTTACCAGTGCACTACCTGGGGAAGCCCCCTTCCCAACCTACTATCTGCCAAAGTCACTCACTGCCCTCTCTCACATAGTAATGTTTATGTCTGGTTCTGCAAAATCAACCTTGTAAAGTTGCAAGTTGCATCTTAAATCTCCCATAATGTGGTCATGACCATCTGTGCAGGTGTACACATTTTGCTTTCCAAAGCTAAGTAAACTACCATTTGCTGAGGGACCTTACTTAGCCAAAAAATTCACCCCTGTCAATAGTCAAGGGATCCTCTGTACATTTTCTTGGCCCCACATCTTGGCTGAATCCTGCAACTTTGCAGTAGGGCCTGCATGTACATTCCTCTCTTTGGTGAATTCCAAGACTTCCAATAAACAAAGCTGGCATAAGCTTTAGTGACTGACAAGGTCAATATAGCATGTGATCTATGACTTATAGCCATTTGCCTAAATACCAGCAATAAAAAAGGCACTCACATGAGGCAAGCTCAGTCACATGACCCATTTTAAACCTTTATAAACTATCAAGATCAAGGCTCCTGTATGACATGCCAAAGTCAAAGACCTTAGCCTCATGAGAAAAATGAGCCTTTCCACTTATATTTTGTTCAGTATATTTTTACCTCCCTTTTCAATTTCTGAGACTCACAGAGTGAGGGACCAGGCTGCCCATGGTCAGCTTCCCCTTCCGAAGTCACCGTTCAGGAAGTTGGCCCTCCCACTCCTGACCGCCACCTTCAGGGAGAAAGTGTGAAACAGAAAGCAGGCTTGCTTTTTTTTTTTTTTTTTTTTTTTTTAATAAAGTTCTCTCTAGTACCCTGGTATAAAACATCAGGACTTGGATGCAAGCTACCCCTCAAAAGAAATTATAAAATGTTACATTTTTCAGAAAACCAAACCAAACAAGGAAAAACACATGGCAGGAAGCTGAACCGTCAGTTGGTGGAACGGGTGGGTGAGGGCAAGAAAAAAAAAAATAAAACCTCGTCATTTAGCACAATCTTATAACCTCCAGCTTGTTAAAATTTCTGCTTTCTGATTATATTTCTCTGTAGGTCAATTTGAAAGAAAATACTAATTCATGCATTTAACCTAATAGAAGCTGTATCATGACCGTGTACATGATAGTGTTCGGGCTGACAAGAATATTCACCAGAGATTTTATAAACAAGTTATTGCTTGGTTTCCTGTATCTCTGAATCTCTCTCGTATATGCCTATTAGTCAATTGTAAGACTTCTTAACAAAGCAGTATTTCATTATTTTTGAAATTTTAGCATACATAAGTAATTTAATTTTAAATTGTCCTTTATATCTAACTAATTCACTTTATTTGAATTCACCCCATTTATTTACTACAGTAAATGCCACATGTACTAGCCAACAAAGTACTTTCTAACATGTACAGAATGCATATCTTTCATGAAACATTTGCCTTTTTAAAGATCAGCATTAAACTATTAGGATGGTACTATGATAAGATATTTCTTATATCTTTTATTACACTACTGACTTAGTCATTCATAAACCAGATAGACAGCTATATGGACAGGCCTTTTTTAGCCAAATGAATTCTAACTTTGCTATTAACTTATGAAGCAACTTTTTATTTTATTTGCCCTAAAGCTACTATGGAAGTAGAATTCAGTTATGTCCTAATCTGAGGTCTGACAATAACTTGATATATAAATTTAGACAAATTGCTTGATTTCCCTGGGCTCCATTTTTTTCCAACTGTAATGATTTCTCAGCCCATTTCAATTCTAACTCCATATGCACTTATTGTTAATAGGCAGGTCGTTTTTGGAGCAAAACTCTGGGGGTTTAAAGCAATGGATCTTGTTCGAGGGTCATACACTCAGGACAAATTCAATAACACTCTCTGATACTCAGTTTTATTATTTTCAAAATACTATTGTCAATGATATCATCTCTTTCAAAGAATCAAAGGGAGGATCCAGTAAAATAAGATTACATAAAATCATTTTGTACCTTCAGGACAAAGCTTAACTGTAAAATACTGCTCTAATTCCAAGAAATAACTTCCATACTTCAAAAGTTTGGTGTCTAATATTATATTTATTTTAGCCTTAATCTTTACCCTATCAGAAATATTTATAGTATTTATTATCTTGTATATTTACAATATCTATATTTTCTTCCCTTCATTTCTGATGTTACATTCTCTGTTCTCCAAGGTTGCTCTTCTGTCCTCCTGATCATCTTTGAGCCATGGTTTTGAAATTCATTAAAAAGTTCCATGACTTTGTATGAATAAATAGAATGATAAAGTTACTCTTTTTGACATAAAACTAAACAATAATTTCTATTCTATTTCATACACTCCTTCTAATGGTGGAATGTTTCCTCTTGACGACTTAGATGTCTCCTGTCCCTAGTTAGGAGTGGATCACCAGCTTAGTTACTCTTCATGATCTTGTAGTCAGATGTACATTTATTTCTAAACATTTTCCAAACAGAAGTAAAATACATATATTGTTTGCTGGCATTTATTCTATGCCTAGATTGTCCATAGATGTCAAGATGAAGTTTCCTAAATTATCACTGATATTTAGAGGAGACAGTGGTGGGGCAGAATGTGTCACTTATTGTAGTTGATCATGCTTCAAAACTGAACTCTGTGTCTTGTCTATATTCTCTGAAAGCAGTTTACACATTCTTTGTGTTTCTTTTGTTTGGGGTCTGAAAGAAGCAACGTGTTTTTACCAGAAATTTTCACTGATCAGCAAAGATCAGTCCTACTCTCTCCCTTTTGTCCAAGTGGCTTCCCTGGCAGCTCAGATGGTAATTTGCCTGCAATGCAGGAGACATGGGTTCAATCCCTGGGTTGGAAATATCCCCTGGAGGAGGAAATAGCAACCCATTCCAGTATCTCATAGGGAGAATTCCATGGACTGAGGAGTCTGGCAGGCTATTGTCCATAGTGTTGCAAAGAGTTGAACATGGCTAAGCAGCTTACACTTTTCACTTTAATAACACTGAACTTTATCTACAGTATTTTTCTATCTCTATAGCCTTTTTGAATAGCATCTTATTCTTGACTGTGGTATCTCTGTTCTGTATTCTCAGAATTAAACTTAAGTCTTATCCCTTATATGTGGAATCTAAAAAGAAATTATACAAATGAACTTACTTCAAAATAGAAAGACTCACAGACTTAGAAAGTCTATGACTTCCAGAGAGAAGAATCTGGGGAAGGAAGAGTTAGGGAGTTTGGGATGGACTTGTACACATTGATATGTTTTAAATGGATAACCAACAAGAACATGCTGTATAGCACAAGAAACTCTGCTCAATGTTACGTGGCAGCCTGGATGGAGGAGAATTTCGGGGAGAATGGATGCATGCATATATATGGCTGAGTCCCTTTGCTGTTAACCTGCAACCATCACAGCATTGTTAATCAATTATATCCCAGTATCAAAGTTTAAAAAAAAAAAAGTCTTATTTGTTAATAGCCTGAATGCAATCTCTCCATTTCATCATGAAGTTTTGGGTAGAACCAATAATTTTGTGAGTTTTATTTTTCTTGTTTTATCTTTAACTAGGTTCAGTTTTCTTTTCTTGAGATGATGTAGATTTCGTCATATTCTTTCACCCTCATAAATAACATTGTTCTTAAAGATAATTTTCTGCAATGATCAAACTGAATTATTAGAGACATATAGCACACTTACCTATACATTTGCAGTCCATTCTTAGAATTCAAATAATTCGAAGAATATATTAGGTCTCTTGAATTGTGCTTTAAAGAAATTAATAACACAAGAATATATACATGCCCTATCTACATGTCCCCCAAAAATGCATCTCAGTTGTTCATTTTGTGAATCAAACCATGCTTTCTATGAAACATAATTGTACTCAACAGAGATGTCAGCATCAATTTTTATAATAAAAATATTTTGATCTTCTGAAATTAAAAAAAAAAAAATAAGGTAAAATATAATTGCCCAAAGATACTTCTTCTTACATAGTAGTACTATGACTTTAGTATGGATTGAAATATAGTATTTTTATGTGAAAAGCTGCTATTAGATTAAGAGATCAGAATCAGCACTTTTTACAATTAAGAAAACATGACTGTAGTAAAGGAAATATAAATTTCTGATTCAATGTCAATGATAGATTGATAATGCATTTCAAAGCAGCAGCCAAGATGATGGAGTAGGAAAACCTGAGGACACTTCCCCTGGGGTGCACATCAAAATTATAACTGTTTAAAGAGAAGCTATCAATGAGAATGATCTGAACACTAGCAGAAAGGATTTTCCTTAAGTAAACTTATAAAGAAGGAGCAACAGAGAGAGAAGTAGGAGGGTGGAGGTGTGGTATCATCAAAGCCTACATTCTTGACTATGAAACTCACAAATGGAAGGATACTCCAAATTGCATAGGTTCTCTCCAAGGAGTAAAGAGTCTGAGTTCCACATTATGTTCCCCTGCTCAGGGTTTCTGCACCAGGAAGATAAGCCCTCCAAATATCTGTCTTTGAAGGCTAGCTGAGCTTGCGTATAAGAGAGCTGGAGGGCTGTGGAAAACAGAGACTGTGGTCTTAAAGGGCATATGTAAAACTTTATATTCCGTGAGAGGCAGCACAGAAGCACTAGTGTGAACGGAGACTGGGTGAGACTCACTTACTAAGCCTGGAGAGCCCCACAAAGGGGCAGGGGTCAACTGGAACTCTTGGAGATGCGCACTCTGGCTGCAGCCATCTTGGGGAGCTCATGCGGACACTGGTGTGGTCAAGCACCATTTTGGAGTCCTCTCTCTAGTCTGTTGAGCACTCGGAACTCAACCACTATTGGAGGGTTGGCACTGGCCCTGGAACAACCAAGTCCCTGGCCAGTCCGACCAAGAGGCAGGTGCCAGCACTGAGACCCCCTACTCCCTGCAGCCAGCCATCCCAAGACACAACATCAGTCATCAGCAGACCAGCGACAAGCCCAGGATCCCCAAGTTCTGTAGTCAGCTTCCCAAGTACCAGGCCACACTCACCGGGATGGCACCTAACCAGGTCTCAGGAACCTCACAGCCAGTCTCCTCAGGACTCAGCCCTGCCCCCTAGAGTCTGGCAGTCTGACACAAGTCGGAGTCCGTCAGGCCACTGGGCCAGAGGCCAGCCCTGCCTAAGAGCATACCCACAGTAGTTAGCACCGCCACAAAGGGAAGGCACGCTCAGTCCACGCTGGGCGGGGCGGGGCTCGCTACATCATACAGGTCTGGTTATCAGAAGGAAGGGTACTGATGGGCTTCTTAAGACATCTCCAACATGAAGCCACTTCTGCAAGATCAGAAAACAAAACAATCTACCTCATACATACAAATAAATACAGAGAATTAAGAAAAATGAGATTACAAAAAAATATGTTTCGAGAAAAGAAATAAAGATAAAAGCCAAATTGCTGTATTTAGTTCTTTTTTATATTTTCTAATTCTCACTGTGTTTATCCAATCTCCTCCTGAGTTCATTGATCATCTTTATATTCACTACCTTGGACTCCTCAAGTGCAAGTAAGCAAATGGGGCTATATCAAGCTAAAAAAGCTTTTGCACAGTGAAGAAATCTATCAACAAAATGAAAATCAGCCTATTGACTGGGAGAAAATATTTGCAAATGATATATCTGATAAGGGTTGATATCCATAATATATAAAGAACTCATGCAACTCAATAGCAAGAAAACAACCCAATTTTTAAAAATAGGGGATGTGAATGAGCATTTTTTTCCAAAAAGACACATAGATGGCCAACATACATATAAAAGGTGCTCAACATCACTAATCATCAGGAAAATGCAAATCAAAACCACAATGAGCTATCACCCCACACATGTAAAAATGGCTATTACTAAAATGTCAACCAATAACAGGCATTAGCAAGGATGTGGAGAAAAAGGAACTTTCATGCATGGTTAGTGGGAATGTAAACTGGTGTAAATAGCCACAATGTAAACAGCCACAATGGAAAACAGTATGGAATTAAAAAAAAAAAAAAAAAAGAACTATTGTATTATTTAGCAATTCCACTTCTGGTTACTTTACTGAAAACAACAAAAACACTAAATTGAAAAGACATATGCACCCTATGTTCACTGCAACATTATTCACAATAACCAAGACATGAAAGCAACATTAGTGCCTTTTGCTAGAAGACTAATTAAAGAGGAAGTGCTAGTACAAGAGAATGTAACTCAGCCATAAAAAGGAGTGAAATCTTATCATTACACCATGAAGACCTAGAGCTAAGTGAAACAAGTCAGATAGAGAAAGACAAGTTGCATCTTCTTTTTACTTATATGTGGAATCTGGAAAGCAAAACAAATGAACAAAGACTACAAAACTGAAAGAGAGGCATAGATACAGAGAACAAACAGATATCTGCCAGAAAGGAGGGAGTAAAATAAGTGAGGGAAAAGAAGATGTACAAATTTCCAGTTATAAAATAAATGTCATGATGATGAAATGTACTGCTTGGGTAATAGAGTCAAGAATAATGTAATATCTTTGTATGATGACAGATCATAACTAGGCTCACAGTGATAATTTTGTGACATACAGAAGTAACAAATCACTATGTAGTGCACCAGAAACTAATACTGCATTTACAGTATAGTACAATTGCAATTCACAAACAAGCTTATAGAAAATGAGTTCAGATTTTTGGTTATCAGAAGTGGGGGATTGGCAGAGAGGAAATTGAATGAAGCCAGTCAAAAGGTATCAACTTCCAGCTACAAGATAAATAAATACTAGGGATGGAATGACAGCATGATTAAGATCATTGACACTGCTATACGTTCTGTATGAAAGTTGTGAAAGAGACTAAATCCTGAGTTCTCATCAGAAGAAAAAAAATAGTATTTTTTCTTATTCATTTACTTTGTATGTATATAAGATGATGAATGTTCTAAAATGTGTAAATCACTCCATGATTTATCTATGTTAAAACATTATGCCATGGATCTTAAACATTTACAACCATAGTTGTACATGATAACACAAATTATATTTCAATAAAACTGGAAGAAATACATTCATCCTTAATTCATATAGTCATATCTTTTTAACAGTTTTTCCACTGTTACTGAGGTGTGGTAGATCAATATGATAATGCATAGTTAAAGAGTATAACATTATGGTTTGCCATATGCATACTTTGAAAAATGATTACCACAATCATGTTAACTAATGAATTAATCATCTCACATAATTCATTTTCATCTGTGTATGTGGTGAGATGCTTAAGTTTTATTCTCTTAGCAACACAAATATGCATCACAACAAGTATGCAACACTGTGTTATTAATGACAGCTCCTAGTCTGTATATTTGATTTCCATAACCTAATATCTGAAGGTTTATATTCTTAGACCAACATCTCCCCATCTTCCACACCCACTAAGCACTGGTAACCACCATTCTATTTTCTGATTCTATGAGTCTGACTTGTCTTTTCCTGAATATTCCACATATAAGATCACATAGTATTTGTCTTCCTCTGAATTATTTAACTTAGGTTCAACCGTAAGGACATATTCCATGAACATATACATCACTTCTTTTTCATTTATTTAGATGGACACCTAGGTTGTGTCCACATCTTGGCTACTGTGAATAATGCTGCAATGAACATGAGAATGCAGATATCTCTTCAAGATATTGGCTTCATTTCCTTCAGATATATAGTCAGAGGTGGGATTTCTCAATCATATGGTAATTCTGTTTATGTTTCATTTTATTTATTTATTTTTTTTAGGTAACATTCATTCTGGTTTCTATAATGACTGAATCAATTTACCTTCTCACAGCAGGGTACAAGGGTTTCCTTTGCTTCCTATCCTCATGATCACTTGTTATTCATTGTCTTTTTAGTAAAAGTCATCCTAACAGCTGTGAAGTGATATCTCATTGTGGTCTTGATTGGTATTTCCCTGATGATTAATGACTTCAAGCATCTTTTCATGTACCCCCTGGCATTAGTATATCTTTGGTAAAATGTCTATTCAGGACAAGTGCTATTTTTAGTTGGGTTATTATTATTTTGCTATTGAGTTGTATGGATTCCTTATATGTTTTGAATATTAACTTTTTACCACATAAATGGCTTGCAAATATTTTCTCCCATACTTTTTAACTTTATTGATTTTTTCCTTTCCTTTGTAGAGCTTTATACTTAGATTATATAGTTAGTCTCATTTATTTTTACTTTTGTTGCCTGTGTTTTGGATTTCATATTCAAACAGTTTTGCCAAAGACCAAAGTTAAGGAGCCCTTTCCCTATGTTTTCTTCTAGGAGTTTTATGGTGACAGGTCTTACATTTACCTCTAATTTCCTCTGAATTTTTTAGAGTATTATAAGTTAGGAGCCCAGTTTCATTCATTTGCATGGTGGATATCCAGTTTTCTTAACACTTTTTGTTGAAGATACTACCTTTTCCCTACTTTGCGTTTTGGTATTCTTGCCAAAGATTAGTTGGCTATATACACTGGGCTTGTATCTGAGTTCTCTATTGTATTTCACTGGTCACACATTGTGTTTCATTGATCACATGGACCCACATATGTCTTCTGTAATGTTCAATGCCAGGCTGTTTCAGTTCCTCTGATGTCATAATATTGTTTGAAATCAAGGAAATGTGATGCCTCCAGCTTTATCCATTGTTCTTATTTTTCACTTTTTTTTTTTTTTTTTGGCATTTGGGGATTTTTTGATGTGTTTCTATAGAAATTTTAGGAATCCTTCTTTATTTCTACAAAAAGCACCCTTGGAATTTTGATAGAGATTACATTCAATCTGCAGATTGCTTTAGGTGATATGGACATTTTAACAATTTTAATTCTTCTAATCCAAGACCGTGGAATATCTTTCCCTGGAATAGAGTACTGTGTGTAAGGCACCGGGAGTGCTGGGGATTTTCACTGCCAGTGGCTGGTAATCCATAGGCAAGACAGTTCCAGTGGCTTGCTGCCAGACTTTCTGACAGATTCCAAAGAGTAGTTGGGAGGATCTGAGTCCTTTTTATAACACAGGAGGGCCCTAGCTCCTGTTTTCCCACCTTCTTCTTGCCATTCACTCCAAGTCTATAGAACACCTCAGTATTCTGAACGGGGTGAGAAAGAAGTAAGTCTCTTTAATAGCATCCCCTAGAGCTGGTAAAGCTGAGTACTCCCCATGTGCTTTCTCTTCCTTCCATTTGCAGAAATAGTGGGCTGAGGTCTCTCTTGGAACTGAGCAGTGAAAACTTGGGGGAAATGTGACTGGGGTAAAGTGAAGCTATTTTTCTTACCCTCTTCAATGTGTCAGATTTCAGAGTTTTGTCTCTTTCAGTTCAGGTTTGAACTTCTCTGTTGAATTCTGGGACTGCCACAAATGCATTCTAATCAGTGGGTGACTGTCAGAATCAGTGGGAGGAAGGTGGCAGGAAACTTCTATTCCACTGTGTGATGGTTCCACATCATTCTAAGCAAGACGGCAAGTAAAGCATCACCAGCTTGAAAAATACAAAGAGGAGTTAGAAATGGATCCTGTCTTCAACATGTGTACAGGCCTGTGTAATAGGTGCACATTTACAAAGGGAAAAATAATATAAAGGCAAATAGAAAAATAGTTAAAATAGAAGAATTCAGAGGAGAATTTACTGAAAAGTTACCTTAACTTGACACAGCAGTTTGACATGACACATTTCTTATAGTTTATGCTTTGTTATTGTGAAAACCTACTAAGAGGTTCAGTCCAAAAGAATATTCTGTAAATACAAGACAAATCCATGGCATACCAATGTTTGTGCACTGAAGTGCTTTCCCTTTCTTTTTCTTGCTGAAATTTCTAATCATGTATTCTGTTTCTTTCTCTAGACCCAGCATTACACTCATCAAATCTGGGGACTAATGAAACTGTAGTGTCTTGATCAGATGCAATTGTTACTATTCAAGTCTTAGCATTTTCAACTTCTTAAAATAATGCAGCTATATGTCACAAATCTAGGTCTAAATTTAGGTATAAACTTCTTTTCCAATAAAATAACTTTCAACTACAAGTCCTTTGATGGTATATCACCCTTTAAAATACATAAGCTTAGACATTCTTCTCCACCTTCCACTTCACTTTAAGATCAGTCTGCAAAATCACACAACAGCTGCCGTAATAATCCCCTTACCAACATCCTTTAACCTTCCCCACAATGTGATTTTGAGGGGTCACATCCCTCAAATCCCATTTCATGTCACATCCCACATCAAATCAAACATGGGTCTTTATTGACAGAATGAAAATGCCAATACATGTTTTGCTTTGCAACACAAGGCTCATCTCAACTGGCCATTTTTATCTTATTTTCCTCCCTCTGCCCACAACTATTCAAGCCACATCTAACTTTGAAATCCTCGTTCCTTTTTTTCTAAGGAAGTGTTAAGCATTAGCCATACCCAAATAAAATGAAGGGCTGGTAAGATACTTGGGCAATCTTGATTTATATAGTCAACATTTTTATAAAGAGCAGACATTTAAAACTCTAATAGAACACATGTGTGTGTGCATTCTCAGTCTTTGCAACCTGATGGACTGCAACCCACCGGGCTCCTCTGTCCATGTAATTTCCTGGCAAGAATAGTGGAATGAGTTGCCATTTCCTTCTAATGGGGAGATTCCTGACCCAGGGATCAAACCTATGTCTCCTGCATTGGCAGGCAGGTTCTTAGCCGCTGTGTCACCTGGGAAGCCCTGATAGAATACATAGGGAGAGGAAAAGAAAGTTTTGATAGCTTTAATTGCTTGATAAATATTTTTTCATTGATATAAACATGTTCTTGGGGATATTTTATTCTTCCTTGGTTCTTTAAAATTGAATGTATTATGACATGTTGTATCAATAATGTTGAAGCTGTAAAGATCAAAACTGGGCAATGGTACTTATAAGAAACCTTATAAATTTTAATGAACAAACTTCCCAGGAAGTTGTCAATAGCAAAACTTTTAGGTAATAAATCCAGTAATTCATTTTATAGCATATATTGTCTATCTCTATCTACATACTTTTGTATAATTTATTCATTTCACATCATATATCTGTCATTTATCTATTGTCGTACACACTTTTATATACTTTAATTTACAATTAAGCATTTGGAAATAAAACATATATTAATGTTATTTAATTACACTACTATTTTAGTGTATTATTTAATTTTATTAAAAGTATTGCTTTTATCTAAATTTTAAAGTATTTTATGAACAATGTTATTTTTACCATACAGAGAGCATCTTCACAAAATGTACAAATGTATGCATATATACAGAGAAAAAAAATAAAAAATAAAAAATATCCTAAATATCATGCTTGTCAGAATGCTCAAGGCTTGCTTTTCAAATTATGTATAATATCACAAAGCAAGGGGGAAACCCTGTCATTTTAGCTATGGAGTTCAAACACGCTAATGAGTACATACTTTGGCATAAATGTGGTTAGAAATGTACTGTGTCAAAGAGATTGATCTCCGTAATAGTTAATGAATCTGAAATGAAGAATAGAAGATACAGTGTCATAGATCCAATTTTATTACTTGGAATTATATTCGCCCTTGGCAAAGCAGCTTGTTTATTGGTGCTCATTATAGCTGACACAGTATTGTAAACTACTTTCATCTAAAAATAAAGGTTATCAAAGATCATAACATAATGCAGGCATGAGGAGTTTTCACAACACTTCAACATGCTTTTATTACTGACTATAATACAGCAATACTTGTGGTATAAGTATTAGCATTACAATTATATTAGGAACACCTTACCTGTAGTTTTAATGTCAAAAGAAATTATATTTAGTCAAGCTTTGATAATGGTGCAGCTAAAAGCAGCATTGAAAAATCAACACTGAATGCATGACAAACATTTGAAAACACAGGATAGATTTATTATTCATATTGAATACAACTATTTTATAGTACCAATGGAAAGAATACACAAAAAAGTATGACATGCTAAAGACTACTTTTGTTTTAATATTAATTTATTGGAAATGCTTTTAGCTTAAGGAATCTTGGGAAAGAGGTTGCAGACTTCTACACCAAACTATCATGGTTTATAAACTTAACAATTTAAAATTGATTGGTTCTTTCATACAGAGATATTTAAAAGGCAATAATTTCATTATACAAGTTATATTGAAGCCATCCTTAAGTGAAGCTTAGACATTTTAAATATTTTTACATGAATTGCCTACCCATTAGACATCTTTAATTGCATGGTATTTTAAAACTGAGCAGTCATTTTACATTGTCTTTAGAAAAGGTGGTGATCTCTGGTTATATTAAAAGGCCACTTTCACCTCAGCAGTGTCAAAGTGTATAAATAAGCTATTAAAGAGAAATCATGAATATTTTGCCAAAAATAAGAAATTACATATATTGAATGAATATTTTTTGTTTTCATTGTAAAGCAAATTAAATTTTCCAAAGTTTTATGAAATGCTTCATGTATGACATTGAGATTACTTCATTCATTCAT
This sequence comes from Cervus elaphus, assembly GCF_910594005.1. NCBI lineage: Eukaryota > Metazoa > Chordata > Mammalia > Artiodactyla > Cervidae > Cervus > Cervus elaphus. Next base: position 9,673,494 of record NC_057844.1, on the reverse strand, counting down.
TCATTCATTTCATCAAATACTTATAAAATTATGTTTTACTAGCATCTTTGATACAATATTTCCCAGCATTTTACTAAAATACTTAGGAAAACAAAGAACAAAATGTACCTAAACAACAATGCAGCCTATAAAGGACACTTACTTCAAAGTGAGAATAACAATATCAGTTTAAAAACAAAGTCTATTTAGGTCAAAGCAAACTAAATGAAATTTTCGTAATCTCAGGATGATGAATGGCAAAGCAAGTTTTACTATACTAAGAATTTAGGGGAAAATGTAATTGTAAAAATATAAGTTACAAGAGACAATTTTATGAAACCATCTGACATATTATAAAAAGCAAAAAGACATGCATAGTTGCTACAAGGAGAGAAGAGATTACTGAGAGAGAAAGCAACTGAAAAACAAATGCAAAACAGAATGCATTTCAAAGATAGAGTGTTAGATGAAAAGGCAATTGGCTGAACTAAGTTAAAGACTGCAAATACATGAGACAAGTGCTCGGGCCTGGTGCACTGGGAAGACCCAGAGGAGTCGGGTGCGGGAGGTGGGAGGGGGGATCGGGATGGGGAATACATGTAAATCCATGGCTGATTCATGTCAATGTATGACAAAAACCACTACAATATTGTAAAGTAATTAGCCTCCAACTAATAAAAAATAAATGGAAAAAAAAAAAATATTTAAGAGAAAAAAAACCAAAAACCTAGTAGCAAGTTTGTTAATGTTTCGCATTGAGGGAAGAAAAAGCTGAAGTGAAAGAGGAAATTGAATACTGATCTGAAGCATAGGTCAAGACAAACTGCTACAATGCAGAAAACCTAAACTAAAATGATGAAAATAGCAAGACAATATATATGGAAGAAAGAGTGAATTAAAATCAGCTTTATTTAAAGAAGAAACAAAATTTACAAAAGAAACAAATGTCAAAGACATAATTAAAAAATACCTTAGTGGGTTAAAATATAACCTTTAATATATATTTATATAAATATATAACACTTTGACAGCACAAATTCAAAGTATTACCGCATTTAAGCAAAGTAAATAAAAACAGACATACACATCAAATGAGTCAAATTTTCAAATAGGGGAATCACATATTTAAGCATTTGGATAAACATTCTACAAACAATCAAACATCAAGCACCCAACTATGCAAAAATACAAGAGTTAATGGGTGGAAAGGAAAATAAAAAGACATAAAATACCAGTTACAGGTTAAAAAAGAGTCAAGCAGAACTCACTAATCTCCTTTACAATGGTAAATGAAAGATAACAATGTGGTTTTGTGAGCAAAAATACAGTAGTAAACAAGAATCCTCATATGATTTAATTTGTTGAGTATATATAGAAACCACTTCCAAACTTTCACGATCACAACAAACAAGAAAAAAAAAAAAATAAACACAGTGTTTTTCTTTTTTTACATAAAAGAGACTCAAATAATATTGTTCAGAGGTATTCCTGAAAAAAGGTTTAAAAATAGGTTTTCAAAATCTACAAAAAATATTGTTCATATTTATTTTGAGGTACCCATTGGAATTTGCGGAGAGATGGAGAGTAGGAAATTCAGTAAGTATATCTGATGTCTGGAAGGAGAGAGATTACTGGTGTCACAGGTAATGAATGTCATTCAAACTGTAAGAATGAATGAGTTTCAGCAGGGAGAACTTTTAATTGTAGGTTCCTGAATGGTGAGTCTTGGTATTATTGTGCTTGAGAAGGGTTTCCAGGTAGCTCTGAAATATTTTTAGCATTGTTACTCAGAGGACCTGGACCAGCTCAACATCTGGAGAGTTAGGAAGCTGTCTGTGCTGACACTTTGACCCCACTCCCAGAAACAGAACAGTGACATTCAGATGCTGGGCACTTCAGCAGACAGAAGCAAGTGAAACAGAACAAAAAAGTTATATGCACAGGGCCAAGAAAAAGAGATTGCTCAGTTTCTTAAAATATCAAATAATTTTGGATGACCAAGTGATTGTTAACTGTGCTCTCAGATATAAACCTAGAAATTAGTTTTAAGTGCTCTAAAATGGTGGGAAAATATGATCACTAAATATCAGCTTTTCTGTTAGGCAGTTTGATACAAATGGAAAGAGTAAGATGTAGTGATAGTGGCTCAGTGTCAAGAGGAGGGCAGTGAGTGACAGCCCACTTACCCTTGAAGGAAGAGAAAGCGAAGAGCAACTGGTTTACAACAGAACAAAGGAAAGGTTATGGATGGAGCAAGATTCCTGGAAAGAATGCACATATGAGGCTACCTAAAAGAGGAAAAAAAAAGTGACTATGGAATTCCAGGTAGATTGAAAGAGAACTGGAGAGACTTGTCTTAGAGGAGCTGGCATTTCCTTTATAAAGAAAGAAGCAATGCCATCTGCTTCCAGTGAGAAGGAAACATTTAGTAGAAGGAATCTCAGGAAGAATAGTGGCAACTGGAAATAGTGATCTCAAGAAAAGAGTTGCCTATTAGAGACTCATTACCTTATCAAAGAGCTAACCTTGACATTATGAACTTGTAATGGTATAAAATATACTGTGAACACTAGGAATGTCACTAGCATTTATCTGTTTCATCTGAAATTAAACACTGCTATGAAAATTTTTATGTTGTATTACATTGAACAAGCTTTTTCCCTCCTTCATGTTTACTTTATTTTTTAATGAAAGAGTGACGAATTTTGTCAAATATATTTTAAAATCTATTGAAATAATAGTGATGTTTTCCTTTAACTTACATTTGTTCATCTTATAAACATGACTCCTAAATCTAAAGCATCTATGCTTTCTAAGTATAAGCTTCACTTACACTTAAACTGGAAACAGGGAGAGGAGGAGTAGCAGGAGGGGAAAAAATAAAAAGAGAGAGACAAGTGTGTTAAATGTTGTGTGTGCCTCAATTCATCAGATCTTCACTGCATGTAATAGTCACTGGTATTTCTGTATTCAAATTAGGCCCCTGATGGCCATCAAATGACAGAAATGAAGATCATTTAGAGTTGTTGGCTATGTGTCTGAGTCATTTAATTCCTGTTTTATGTATTATGCAATTATGCTGTATACTTCATATTGAATATTTGGCATAATGTGAAAAATTTCAAATTCTTTAGCAGTTCTGAGTCCAAGAGCAGTCAGTTCCAGTCAAATCATATGGTGGTTGGTGGTTTAGTCGCTAACTTGTGTGTGATCCTTGTAACCTCATGGGCTGTAGTCCAACAGGCTCCCCTGTCCCTGGGATTTTTCAGGCAAGAATACCGAAGTGGGTTGCCATTTTCTTCTCCAGGGGATCTTCCAAATCCAGAGTTTGAAACCACATCATTTATACCTCCTGCTTTGACAGGCAGGGTTTTTCTGTTTGTTTGTTTGTTTGTTTTTAATAATAGCACCACCTGGGAAACCTGCCAAAGCATGTGTCCCAATATAATTTTCCCCTCACTTAAAACATATGTATGAGCCACAATGTCAGAATATTATTTTAACACATTTAATATTTTTATTTGTTTTCATAGCTTGTTTTCTTAAGAATGCATTCAGTTCAATTCAATCATTCAGTAGTGTCCTACTCTTTGTGACCCCATGGACTGCAGCACACAGTCTTCCCTGTCCATCACCAACTCCTGGAGCTTACTCAAACTCATGTCCATTGAGTCAGTGATGCCATCCAACCATCTCATCCTCTGCTGTCCCCTTCTCCTCCCACCTTCAATCTTTCCCAGCATCAGGGTTTTTTCAAATGAGTCAGTTCTTCATATCAGGTAGCCAAAGTATTGGAGATTAAGCTTCGACATCAGTCCTTCCAATGGATATTCAGGAATGATTTCTTTAGGATGGACTGGTTGGATCTCCTTGCAGTCCAAGGGACTCTAAAGAGTCTTCTCCAACACCACAGTTCAAAATCATCAATTCTTTGGCACTCAGCTTTCTTCACAGTCCAACTCTCACATCCATACATGATTCCTGGAAAAACCATAGCCTTGACTAGACAGAATTTTGTTGGCAAAGTGATGTCTCTGTTTTTTAATATGCTGTCTAGGTTGGTCATAACTTTTCTTCCAAGGAGCAAGCGTCTTTTAATTTCAGGGCTGCAGTCACCATCTGCAGTGATTTTGGAGCCCACCAAAAATAAAGTCTGTCACTGTTTCCATTGTTTCCCCATCTATTTGCCATGAAGTGATGGGACTGGATGCCATGATCTTAGTTTTCTGAATGTTGAGCTTTAAGCCAACTTTTTCACTCTCCTCTTCCACTTTCATCAAGAGGCTCTTTAGTTGTCTGCTTTCTGCCGTAAGTGTGGTAGGGCAGTTATTGCTATTTCTCCAAGGAATCTTGATTCCAGCTTGTGCTTCCCACAGCCCAGCACATCACATGATATACTCTGCATATAAGTTAAATAAACAGGGCAACAATATACAGCATTGAGGTACTCCTTTCCCTATTTGAAACCAGTCTGTTGTTCCATGTCCAGTTCTAACTGTTGCTTCTTGACCTTCAAACAGATTTCTCAGGAGGCAGGTAAGGTGGTCTGTATTCCCATCTCTTGAAGAATTTTCCACAGTTTGTTGTGATCCACAGTCAAAGTCTTTGGCATAGTTAATAAGGCAGGAGTAGATGTTTTTCTGGAACTCTCACTTTTCTTGATGATTCAACAGATGTTGGCAATTTGATCTCTGGTTCCTCTGCCTTTTCTAAATCCAGCTTGAACATCTGGAACTCACGGTTCACATACTGTTGAAGCCTGGCTTGGAGAATTTTGAGAATTACATTGCTAGTATGTGAGATGAGTGCAATTGTGTAGCAGTTTGAGTATTCTTTAGTATCACCTTTCTTTGGGATTGGAATGGAAACTGATCTTTTCCAGTCCTGTGACTAATGCTGAGTCTTCCAAATTTGCTGGCATATTGAGTGCAGCACTTGGACAGCATCATTTTTTAGGATTTGAAATAGCTCAACTGGAATTCCATCACCTCCACTCGCTTTATTCATAGTGATTCTTCTGAAAGCCCACTTGACTTGGCATTTCAGGATGTCTGGCTCTAGGTGAGTGACCACACCATCATGATTATCTGGGTCATGAAGATCCATGTATATCTCTTTTGTGTATTCTTGACACCTTTTCTTAACATCTTTTGCTTCTTTTAGGTCCATACCATTACTGTCCTTTATTGTGCCTATCTTTGCATGAAATGTTCCCTTGGTATCTCTAATTTTCTTGAAGAGATCTCTAGTCTTTCCCATTCTATTGTTTTCCTCTATTTCTTTGCTCTTCTTATCACTCCTTGTTATTCTTTGAAACTCTGCATTCAAATGGGTATATCTTTCCATTTCTTCTTTGCCTTTCACTTCTCTTCTTTTCACCACTATTTGTAAGGCCTCCTCAGATATTTTGGCTTTTTGCATTTCTTTTTCTTGAAGATCATCTTGATCACTGCCTCCTCTGCAATTTCATGAACCTCCATCCATAGTTCTTCAGGCTCTCTGTCTATCAGTCTAATCCCTTGCCTTTATTTCTCACTTCCACTGTATAGTCATAAGGGGTTTGATTAAGGTCATACCTGAATGGTCTAATGGTTTTTCCTACTTACTTTAATTTAAATCTGGATTTGTCAATAAGGAGTTCATGATCTGAGCCACAGTCTTCTCCCAGTCTTATTTTTGCTGACTATATATAGCTTCTCCATCTTTGGCGGCATCGAATATAATCAATTGATTTCGGTGTTGACCATCTGGTGATGTCCATGTGTAGAGTCTTCTCTTGTGTTGTTGGAAGAAGGTGTTTGCTATGACCAGTGTGTTCACTTGGCAAAGCTCTATTAGCCTTTGGCCTGCTTCATTCTGTACTCCAAGGCCAAATTTGCCTGTTACTTCAGGTATCTCTTGACTTCCTACTTTTGCTTTGCAGTCCCTTATAATGAAAAGGACATCTTTTTTGAGTGCTCATTCTAGAAGGTCTTGTAGGTTTTCATAGAACCATTCAACTTCAGCTTCTTCATTGTTGCTAGTTGGGGCACGGGCTTGGATTACTGTGATATTGAATGGTTTTCCTTGGAAATGAACAGATTATTCTGTCGTTTTTGAGGCTGCATCCAAGTACTGCATTTTAGGCTCTTTTGTTGACTGTGATGGCTACTCCATGTCTTCTAAGGGATTCTTGCCCACAGTAGTAGATATAATGGTCATCTGATTTAAATTCACCCATTGCAGTGCATTTTAGTTCACTGATTCTTAATATGTTGATATTTACTCTTACCACCTCCTGTTTGACCACTTCCAATTTGCCTTGACTCATGGACCTGACATTCCAGGTTCATATGCAATATCCTTCTTTACACCATCTGACTAACCTCCATCGTCAGTCACATCCACATGCTCCAGAATGCATGCTCCAGAGGTAATTTCTATAGTTCAAAGCTTGCAAAAAATGATTAAAGTTTTCTCCAACTTGGTGATAGTTTAGGAGGAATAGAGTATAACAACAAAATATCCTGATTTTTAATATATCCTATGGTTTATTTAGACAGTGAAGCATATTTTCAAGCACAGATCACTCAGGGGGGAAAAATGCCTCTCTTTAAATTTAAATTTTATGCTTTTTTCCTTTTTTTTTTTTCCAGCCCAGCATTTAATTTGGATTTTCTTATGGCTCTTCTGAGTGAAAAGAAAAAAAGTTATAGGCAGTGAGGAAGAGGAAGCTGAAAATAAATGTCATTGCTTTTACAGAAATAATGGAGTTACAAGAAATAAAAACAGTTTGATACCATTTAGTTTTTGTTTTCTTTGACTATTTGATATCTTTTCACTTCTGAAAATAATTGAGTCTAGCTGCCCATGCTGAGTGTACCCCATAGCTACAACTACTTTGAGATAAGCCTATGCTTATATTTCCTTCATTATTTTTGTAAAATTCATCCAGCACTTTTAAAATAGATCGATAGAAAGTACTCCCTTCTTATTTGAATATTGTATTGCTTTTTAATCTAGGGCTTCATTTATGCATTTTTGTTGGAAATCAATGTCTAAGTGAGCTGACTTTATTCTTACTTGAAGTGGAATGTAGACTTTTTGGATATAAACTGAGTCAAAATCAACTACAGCATGAATTGAACTGGCTGTAGTCATAGCAACAGAAGATAAAACCTCTTGTACATAGATCTGCACATAAGAGGTTCTCTTCTCTAGTCTTAGACATTTCCAGTGTTGGTTTATAGTAAATGTTGGAAACAAAAATCAATCAATTTGGTCACTATAATTCAAACAACATGGCTTATAATAATGATATAAAAGTAATTAAAATACCTTTTTTTTTTTTTCAGATTCATGAATGTTTTGGTTACCAACATATTTTGTTACTTACCATGATGACCAAAATAGGGGTATGAACCTTCTGCGATTTTCATGAAAATGTATTGATGTGCATCTCAAAAGACCTAGAGTTTAGAGCTTCTTGACTGGACAAGCCAAAGCTGCTACCTTGTCCCCTTTATCAAACCTCTGGTACAGCATTTACTTTTGCTAAGTCATTTCTCATACTGCAAAATGACATTTTTTTTTTATGATCAAAGTATTACATGTACAGGTATATTTCTATGATGTGAAATTCCTTCACTACACACATGACCACAGTCATAAAATGACATAGAGGCAAATTTGTGGATGCGTCTCCCAAATCAGCTTCCATATGTTACCTGGGAGTGCATCTCCATTTGACTAGCAATGCAAGGAGCTGCATTCTGGAGTCTTCTCTGTTTAAAACATTGTCTGGCACTAAGTACCATGCCTATGCTAGTATAATTACTTTGGATTTGAAATTCTTCTTTGGAGCTCTGATAGAGATGCCATTAGTGTTTCTATAAATTCAGCAAAGTATGACACTAGTGAAACTTGTTTCTGATAAACTTTTTAAATAGTAGAAATAGGTGTATGGGGAATTGGTAAGAGTTTGCACATTTAAATCAGAGATAAAAAGAGCATGGATCTAAATAGTATATAGACACTGACACAGTTTTCTATTGAAATTTTACCTTGAAAGCCTCTCCATTGGTTGTACAAATTAAATCAAATATCTCTTTGGCCTTTAAAGTAGTATTGGTTTTTATGTAAAGTCTTCATTTTCTGTGAAAAACTATTATAGTATTGCCTATCTATAAGGAAAAAAAAATAGTTGAATTTGTTTTAAAAAATGATCACAAACCTATACAGATGACCATATGCATCTTTGTATAACTATATAGAGTTTATAGATATATACATATACATATATATATATATGTATATATATACACCTTTTATCATAATCTTCCTTCTCTCATGCCTGGAAGGTTAGGAAATTATTAGCAAGGAAACTTATTTCCTACAAGGAACATAACAGTGAACATTTATAAAAGGAAAAATTAAACTGAAATGTAAAATTTCTCACTTGTTTGAAAGTTATTGGCATATAAACTTCAAAAATGCATAACACATATCTTCTTATTTCTGACAGACATGACAGCCCTTTGTAGAACACAGGAATCATTGAAATAACTGCTTCTCATTCAGGGGCTCACAATTCTTCCATTGTATAGCTTTGCCATTTCTTGGGCCTCAGAATCAATGCTAGATCATCTGCATCCAACAAGATAATCAAAGAAGTATAGAGATTCACAAAGAGGTATTAAACCCTGGTATAAAAGTGATGCCTTACTTTGTTGCTATTTAGCTGATAAGTCATCTCCAACTCTTCTCAACCCCATGGACTGCAGCAGACCAGGCTGCTCTGTCCTTCACTATCTCCTGGAATTTTCTCAAACTCATGTCCATTGAGTCAGTGATGGTATCTAACTATCTCATCCTCTGTCACCTCATTCTCCTTCTGCCTTCAATCTTTCCCAACATCAGGGTCTTTTTTAATGAGTCAGCTCTTTGCATCAGTTAACCAAATTGTTTGAGTTTCAGCATCAGCAACAATTCTTCCAATGAATTTTCAGGATTGATTTCCTTTAGGATTGACAGGCTTGATCTCTTTGCAGTCCAGGTGGTTCTCAAGAGTCTCCTCCAGTACCACAATTAGAAAGCATCTGTTCCTCAGCTCTCAGCCTTCTGTATAGTTCAACTCTCACATGCATACATGACTACTGGATAAACTGTAGCTTTGACTGTATGGACCTTTGTTTGCAAAGTGATGCCTCTACTTTTTAATATGCTGTCTGATGCTTTACTTACTTGCATCCATGTTGCATTGGACTGATCTCAGTCACCTGGTCTCAACTGACAACAACAAAAAAAGCTGGTTATCTAAGGACTACAAGAAGGAAAAGGAAAAAGATTTGATTAAGTAGAGTTTTGTCTCTGTCAAAGCCTTATATTCTGGCAATCAGTAATTTTTTTAAACCTTCCTCTTGCACACAGAACGCACACAGGCTTCTCCAAAGAACAGAACTCAAAATCTCACTAGGTCACTGCAACTCCAATTACAAAATGCTCAGAGTCTTTGTCGCTAGGTGTATACATAAACTTTGTGGTCTGAGAGCATCATTATTAAGTATAGATAAATTACTCGATCATTATCATACTCTTATAGTCTACTTGATTAGCACACACACCCACATATCTACACATATACAAAAATATATGAAGAACAATGATAATGTTGGTCCCTTTGACAGTATTTATATACACATATATCAAATATTTGTGTTTCCCAGGTGGTGCTAGTGGTAAAGAATCCACCTGCCAATGCAGGAGACATAAGAGATGCTGGTTCAATCCCTGGGTAAGGAAGGTTCCGTGGAGGAGGGCTTGGCAACCTACTCCAATATTCTTGTCTAGAGAATTCCATGGACAGAGGCAACTGGAGGGCTACAGTCCATAGGGTCACTGAGAGTCAGAGATGACTAAAGTGAATTAACACATTTATATATTTCTATCTAGATCTGCATCTGTGTATAGTACATAATTTATATATTTATATGCATATATTATACATACATTTCTATGTGTATGCAGAAATAGTTATATAAACATAAATACAAAATAAATATTTATATATGTGTGTATATATATATAGACACACACACACTCAAATATTCTTATTTGAGGCAAAATTTACAGAGAGTGAAATATACAGATCTAAGAGTACAACTATTTGTGGAATTTGTATAAAAGGGTATCACTACTTCTATTAGCTTATTGAGTAGTTTCATCATCCTAAAAAAGTGTCTTCATTCCACATTCTACTCAATCCCTAGTGTTAGCTCTTTTCCAGGTAACCACTATTCTCCTTCCTTTCCTTGGAAATTAGTTTGCTTATTTCTGATCTTCACATAGAAAAGTAATTGAACAGTATACATTTATTTGTATCTGGATTCTTTCATTTAAAATAGTGTCTTTATGTAAAGCTATGTTACTATTGTGAGTTATGTTGTAGATACAGTCAACCTCTATCATTTTTGAAAATTAATAGAGCAGTATGCATTATACTATAACACATACTCTTTGCAATTTAAAAAAATATAGCTTCCATGTGATAAACAACTGGGTTATTTACAGTTATTATTATAATAATTATTATTATTTAAGTTGAATAAACACACTTGTATAAGTTTTTGTGGCATTTCATTTGTTTGAGGAAATAAATTACTTGATTTATAAGACAGATGGTTTGTAAATTTTATAAAAATCTGCTAAAATCTCTCCAGAGTGGCTGTACCAGATAAATCTCTATTAGCAATTTAGAATAATTTCATTTGTTCTACATATTTGTCACTATTATATGGTTATTTACCTTCCTTCTGGTAAAATGAAATTATATCTAATGGCAGTTTTTTTTCCTGCAATTTACTGATACCTAATGATATTGGATAACTTTTTGTCTATTTATTGACCATGTCTAGTCAAGACACGTCTATTCAAGAATTTGTCAATTGAGGTGCACATGTTTTTCTTTTTGTTATTGATTTCAGATCAATATTCTGCATATAAATTTCTGATATAAATTATTTGCTGAATATAAGGATTGTGAATATTTTCTCTTAATTCCATTGTTTGTCTTTTTCAAAATATTTTACTTTTAGAGCATTGTTAAATTAACAAGAAAATTGAGAGGAAGGTACAAAGACTTCTCAGACTTGATTTATTCATACATGCATAACTTCCCTCATTGTCAACATCAACATCAACAATGGAGTCCAAATGCATTGGACGGGCTGATGCTAAAACTGGAGCTCCAATACTTTGGCCACTTGATGCTAAGTGTTGTCTCATTGGAAAAGATTCTGATGCTGGGAAAGGCTGAAGGCAAAAGGAGAGGTAGTAGAAGAGGATGAGCTCGTTAGATAGCATCACCAATTCTATGGACAAGAATTTGAGCAAACTCCAGGAGATTGTGAAGTACAGGAAGGCTGGTGTATTGCAGTCCAAGTGGTTACAAAGAGTTGGATACAACTTAGTGACTGAATATCAACAACACATAATAAAATTGAATAGTTACACATATTATTTGACGTTTCCTGAATCTATGGTAACTTCTTACTAGAACAGGAGTTATAAAATTTTTTTGTACATATAAATAAGTTGCAAGTTATTGTGCAATAAAACCATATAATAGACTTCTGGATTGCTGTCAACATATATTCAAAATGACAATCATCATCACATGATCTTATTAAGTGCTTGCAGTCTGATAATTTGAGCATTTGAGAATAATTGGATAATGATTTTATATCATGTCACTTAGCTGAATTTTTCAACTAGTTTCAAAAGTTTATCATTGAGCTTTTATTATTTTTATGTATACGATCACAGAGACAATTTTACTTCTTTCTTTCTGATTTGAGTGATTTTATATATTTTTTAAAATTTTTCTTGCTTGATTCCTGTAGCTAGAACTTAAAGTCTAATAGTGGTGTGAGTAGACCCGACCTTAGAGGGAAAGCCTTCACAATTTCATTACCTATAATGTTAATTGTGGGTTTGTTATATATGGCCTGTATTATGTTGGAGTATGTTCTTTTGATAACCAATTTGCTGAAATTTGCAAAGAAAGAATTTTATATATAGTCAAATGCTTTTTCTGCATCTATAGAGATGATAATAGTATTTTCATCTCTTTATTAAAATGACCTATCACATTTATTGATTTATACATTTTGAACCATCTTTGATTTCAAGGAATAAATCTAACTTGATCATGTTGTATTAATTTTAATATGTTGCTGAGTTTGGTTGCTAATATTTTGTTGAGATTTTTTTTGCATTTATATTCATTAGGAATATTGATCTTATTTTTATTTTGATGTAAGGAAAATTCTGAAAGAGATGGGAATACCAGACCACCTGACCTGCCTCTTGAGCAACCTGTATGCAAGTCAGGAATCAACAGTTAGAACTGGACATGGAACAACAGACTGGTTCCAAATAGGAAAAGGAGTACGTCAAGGCTGTATATTGTCACCCTGCTTATTTAACTTATATAACATTTATATAACTTATATAACAGAGTACATCATGAGAAACGCTGGGCTGGAAGAAACACAAGCTGGAATCAAGATTGCTGGGAGAAATAGCAATAACCTCAGATATACAGATGACACCACCCTTATGGCAGAAAGTGAAGAGGAACTAAACAGCCTCTTGATGAAAGTGAAAGAGGAGAGTGAAAAAGTTGGCTTAAAGCTTAACATTTAGAAAACTAAGATCATGGCATCTGGTCCCATCACCTCATGGGAAATAGATGGGGAGACAGTGGAAACAGTGTCAGACTTTATTTTTTTGGGGCTCCAAAATCACTGTGGATGGTGACTGCAGCCATGAAATTAAAAGATGCTTACTCCTTGGAAGGAAAGTTATGACCAACCTAGATAGCATATTAAAAAACAGAGACATTACTTTGCCAACAAAGGTCTGTCTGGTCAAGGCTATGGTTTTTCCAGTGGTCATGTATGGATGTGAGAGTTGGACTGTGAAGAAAGCTGAGTGCCAAAGAATTGATGCTTTTGAACTATGGTGTTGGAGAAGACTCAAGAGTCCCTTGGACTTCAAGGAGAGCCAACCAGTCCATCCTGAAGGAGATCAGTCCTCGGTGTTCATTGGAAGGACTGATGCTGAAGCTGAAACTCCAATACTTTGGCCACCTCATGCGAAGAGTTGACTCACTGGAAAAGACCCTGATGCTGGGAAGGATTGGGGGCAGGAGGAGAAGGGGACGACAGAGGATGAGATGGCTGGATGGCATCCCCGACTCGATGGACATGAGTTTGAGTAAACTCCGGGTTTGTGATGGACAGGGAGGCCTGGAGTGCTGAGATTCACGGGGTCGCAAAGAGTCGGACACGACTGAGCGACTCAAGTGAACTGAACTGAATATGATTAGAATTGTGCTTATACACACAAAAAAGTTATTTTGAACCACCTCCATAAAAATATAATTGTAATCTGTTTGAAAGTGAAAGTGAAAGTTTCTTAGTCGTGTCTGACTCTTTGCGACCCCATGGACTCTACAGTCCTTGGAATTTTCCAGGCCAGAATACTGGAATGGGTAGCCTTTCCCTTCTCCAGGAGATCTTCCCAACCTAGGGATCAAACCCAGGCCTCCTGCATTGCAGGCGGATTATTTACCAGCTGAGCCACAATCTGTTTATTTGAGATAAAACCAGGATAACAAATAATTCTAGCTATGGATCACATCATTTCACAAAAACTATTTGATATCAGTTTGATATCAAAATTGATACACACATACACAAACGTACATAAACACATTCATTCACCATGATAAAAAACTCAAACTAAATATCTGACTAAGTGAATTGAACTGTTTTAATATTTTGATAGCAATTTTACCAGTGCAAGTGCACAATTCATGTTCTCTGTTTGGAGTAGAACATATAATTTTCTTAACGATTAATTAATGGAGACTAATTTATTGTAAACTCTAAACAGATAAAGTACTAGATATATCTTTCAGTATTAATAAAGTACTGTTCTCATATAATTAAGATTCTGATGACTGACAGCATTCAGACCCTCTCCTGCTATAATTAATGTCCTTTTCATTTTCTAAAGCCTACTATGCATTATTCATATGGGAAATTAAAGTCAATAGCACAAATGGACATTTTAACAACAGCCAAAAATCAGCATTTGTGACTTACAATGTGATAGCTGTTCTGAGTCCCTAATCCATTTACCCTGAGGAGTCAAAGAATAGCCTTAATACTCTGTATTTAAGCCACTTTGTTTATAACTCTACAATATTTAAGAAGATAACTATTTTTCCATTTAAAACTACAAAAAAGGACATCGATAATTACTGGCTGTGTTTCAGCATGGGGCAGTCACTGAGCATTACTGAAATGGGATGGATTAGGGAATTTAAGCAGGGTGCTTTTATGCTCATTTGGATGATGTTGTTTTGTGCTTCCTACATGCTCTACTTTGGTTTACAACTGAGTACATTTAGCTACCTAATGTCTTTTATGAAATAAGGTGAGATATTAATAAACTCATAAACATAAACGAGCACTATTAAAGAAATGTATTTTGTTTTGGGGGAAGATTAAGCATTATAAAACACAAACCAATTATGACTTCAACAGGGACTTCCAATTCTTAAATCTGTCTTTGTTTTCAAGGATATTTTCACTATATTTCTGTTTTATTTCTTTGTAGTTGCTATCTAGGAACAAAAGCAGTAAAAATGTTAGAACTGCGTATATAAATAAATTAAACAAACATAAAAATAAGCATAATAGGGAAAAATAGTCAAAAAGAAGAATAACACAAATACATCAATAATTAAAGAGATTGGGAATAGCCAACATTTTAATGCTTACACTGACTTCAAAGCTTCATTCTCCCTGCCTGTCATTTTGGCTTCAAACATTTATTTTCACATTCTTCAGGTTATGAATCTCCCAATAAAACTAACTTCTCAGATGCCAATAAATTGAGTTTCAGTTTTTAAAGAATTCTTCTTAGGGACTATGGAGATACTAAATTTTTTACTAAAATGTTATAAAACTATTACAATATCATCTAAAAGAACTCAATATTTTAAAAATCAAGGATAGCATAACATTTGCACAACTTGTCAATAAGCTATATTTTGTTAATATGAAATTATTAAAAAGCAACTTTTGAACTAAGGGCATATTCAATGGACAAGGAAGCCTGGCTTGCTGCAGTCCATGGGGTTGCAAAGAATTGGACATAACTGAGCAACTGAACTGAACTGAGTAACTTTACATTATGAAAAAAAGCACTCAGATGATGTGTAAAATAACCTGGTTTCTAACCCTAGTCCCTGAAATATCTTGTTGGTGTTATTTCTTGAGTTGATTATTCATCAGTACTACTCAATAATTATATGTGATGGGTGCATATGCAAGTGGTGAATGAGGATAAATATCATTATCAACATGATTAAAACATTATGCTTGACTTCATTTTATGTTTTCTTACTCTTTATCATTGTACCCCAAACAGGTGGAAAGCTTAGTTCATGTTAGGTCTAGGGAAGGATTGTCATGGTAATTTTACATGGCCCTCACTCAGGAGGGAGTTGACACTGTGTTCCTATTCTTGTCTTCCCAGGATATCTGTGTCTTAGAGAAGACAGTGTTCCCTTCCATCAGCATTCTGTCTGCCCCAAACACCCACTGTAGTCAGTATTCCTTTAGGACTACTGTAAAGGAGAATCATAGGCTCCTTTTATGGGAACTGTATGTGCTTAAAAGTACTATTTCTTATAGTTAAATTTAGGGATCAAATAGATCATCACAGGGTCTCTAAGTCTTTATGTTAAAAATCAGCTTGCGGCATTTAAAATGTGACGTATATGCAAACAAATATATATTGTATATATGTATATATATACACTTTCATTATTCATTCAGTTTGCAGCATTTAAAACATGATATGTATGTATGTGTATATATATATATGTATATGTATATACACATATATAGCTAGCCTATATATAGCTTATATATAGGTTTCCCATGTGGTGCAGTGGGAA